>NC_031990.1:25238692-25300725 GCF_001879085.1 Nicotiana attenuata
TTCAAGCAAAAGGAGTTGAATTTGAGGTAGAGAAGGTGGTTGGAGTTGTTGAAGGATTATGATATCACCATCTTATATCATCCGGGAAAGGCCAATGTGGTGGCCGATGCTTTGAGTAGGAAGTCAGCCAGTATGGGCAGTCTTGCTTATATTCCGGTTGGTGAGAGACCGCTTGCTTTGGATGTTCAGGCTTTGGCCAATCAGTTCGTGAGGTTGGATGTTTCTGAGCCCAGCCGTGTGTTAGCTTGCACAGTCGCTCTTTCTTCGTTATTGGAGCGTATTCGAGATCGGCAGTATGATGATCCCCATTTGTATGTCCTTAGAGACACGGTGCAACACGGAGGTGCCAAGCAGGTTACCTTAGGTGATGATGGAGTATTGAGATTGCAGGGTCGAGTTTGTGTGCCTAATGTGGATAGTCTTCGAGAGTTGATTTTAGAGGAGGCCTATAGCTCCCGGTACTCTATTCATCCTGGCGCCGCTAAGATGTATCAGGATTTGTGGCAGCATTACAGGTGGAGAAGAATGAAGAAGGATATCGTTGCATATGTGGCTCGGCGTTTGAACTGTCAGCAGGTTAAATACGAGCATCAGAGGCCCGATGGTTCATTTCAAAGGATTGAGCTTCCCGAGTGGAAGTGGGAGCATATCACTATGGATTTCGTTACCGGACTTCCACGGACTCAGAAGAAGTTCAATGCAGTGTGGGTCATTGTTGATAGGCTGACCAAGTCAGTGCATTTCATTCATGTGGCAGTCTCCTATTCTTCCGAGAGGTTAGCTGAGATCTATATCCGAGAGATTGTTCGTCTCCATGGTGTGCCCGTGTCTATCATTTCGGATCGAGGTACGCAGTTTACCTCACATTTCTGGAGAGCAGTTCAGCGAGAGTTGGGCACACGGGTTGAGTTGAGCAAAACATTTCATCCTTAGACGGACAGGCAGTCCGAGCGGACTATTCAGATTTTGGAGGATATGCTCCAAGCTTGTGTCATTGACTTTGGAGGCTCGTGGGATCAGTTTTTGCCTTTAGCAGTTTGCCTACAACAACAGCTACCAGTCGAGTATTCGGATGGCTCCTTATGAGGCCTTATATGGGAGACGGTGTCGGTCTCCGGTTGGATGGTTTGAGCTGGGAGAGGCTCGGTTGTTGGGTATGGATTTGGTCCAGGATGCCTTGGACAAGGTCAGGATCATTCAGGATAGGCTTCGTACAGCTCAGTCCAAGCAAAAGAGTTATGCCGACCGCAAGGTTCGAGATTTTGCTTTCATGTTCGGTGAGCGGGTATTGCTTCGAGTGTCGCCTATGAAGGGCGTGATGAGATTTGGGAAGAAGGGCAAGCTTAGCCCTAGGTTCATTGGTCCGTTTGAGATTCTTGATCGAGTGGGAGAGGTGGCTTATAGACTTGCATTGCCGCCGAGCTTATCAGTCGTGCATCCAGTGTTTCATATGTCCATGCTTCGGAAGTATCACGGCGATCCATCCCACGTGTTAGATTTCAGCACTGTCTAGTTGGACAAGGACTTGTCTTATGAGGAGGAGCCGGTAGCCATTCTAGACCGGCAGGTTCGTCAGTTGAGGTCGAAGAGTTTTCCTTTTGTTCGTGTTCAGTGGAGAGGTCAGCCTCCCGAGGCCTCGACCTGGGAGTCCGAGTCCGATATGCGGAGCCGTTATCCCCATCTTTTCCCCGACTCAGGTACTTCCTTCTTCTGTCCGTTCGAGGACGAACGGTTGTTTTAAAGGTGGAAAATGTGATGACCCAAAAGGTCATCACCTGCTTTTAAATTGAATTCTCTGTTCCGTGGCCTTAAAAACCTCTTTTAACATTGCCTCGATTTGCGTGCACAGTCTGGGCGCATAGCCAGAAAGCTTAAATTAGAAAATCTGTGAAAAATGATAAAGTTTTACTATAAAATGAATTAATTTGACTTCGGTCAACGTCTTGGATAAACGGACCCGGACCCATGATGTGACGGTCCCAGAGGGTCCGTAGGAAAATATAGGACTTGGGCGTATGCCCGGAATCGAATTCCGAGGTCCCAAGCCCGAGAAATGAATTTTTAAAGGAAATTATTTTCTGAAATTGTTTAAAGGATTTGGAAATGAATTTTTATCAGAACATGTTGGTATTGGGCCCGTATTTTGGTTCCGGTGCCCGGTACGGGTCTAATATGTAGTTTAAGATAATTCTGTGAAGTTTGGTAAGAAACGAAATCCGTTTGACGTGATTCGGACCTAAATTGCAAAATTTGATGTTATATGAAGTTTTGAAATATTTCGTTGATTTTGAGGTTTAATTCATTGTTGTTGAGGTTATTTTGGCGATTTGATCGCACGGTTAAGTTCGTATGATTTTATTGAGTTAGAACGTATGTTTGGTTAGGAGCCCCGAGGGATCGGGTGTATTTCGGATGTGTTTCAGAAGGTTTTGGACTTAGGAAAAGTTGCAGAATTGCTGCTGCATGTGCACAGATCTTTTGTGCATCGAGATCGCGTAGTAACACTCGCGATCGCAAAAGGGAAATTGGGACATGGGTGGATTTGTTCTTCGCGAACGCGAAGCCACAGTCGCGAATGCGGAGCACTGGGGGGTTGCTCATCGCGAACGCGACCTGTATGACGCGAACGCGTAGTGTAAACTGGAGGTGGGCTGGGGACTCGTCTTTTCTTCTACGCGAACGCGTAATGCTGTCCGCGAACGCGAAGGTCAGGGAGGCTTACCCTTCGCGAACGCGTAGAGGAAATCACGATCACGTAAGTCCACTTACTGGCAGCTCTTCGCGATCGCGACAGTGTTCTCGCGAACGCGATGAACACTGTCGCCTAACACTTAAAACAGTAGCCATTACGGGATCTTCACCAAAAACTCATAACTTCTTCATCTAAACCCAAATTGGGCAAATTTTGAAAGGGGGTTTCACCACCAATTCATAGGTATGTAATCTTAGACTCTTTTCCTTCAGTTTCCATTAACACCCATTAGATTTCTAGGCTTAAATCATGTTCTTAAAGGGTAGAAAATTAGGGATTTGGGTAGAGTTAGGAATTTTTGATTATTTGTGATTTAGACTTTGTTTTGGGGTCGGATTTCAAAATAAATTATATATTCGGGCTCGTGGGTGAATGGATGATCGGGTTTTGGTCCGAACCTCGTATTTTGACCAAGCGAGCCCGGGGTCAATTTTTGGATTTTTGGGAAGAATGGTTAGAAAGCCATAATTAAGCATTGGAATTGGATTGTTTAGCGTTTATTGATGTTATGAAGTCGATTACGTATAGATACAATTGATTTGGAGCCAAATTCGAAAGGAAAGGCGGTGTTTGAGGATTGAGTTGGCCGTGGAAATTCGAGGTAAGTGTTTGGTCTAACCTTAGCTTGAGGGATTAGGAGTTGTGTCTATTTGCTACGTGTTAATTGTGGAGTACGACGTATAGGCATGGTGACAAGTATCTATACGTCGGTGTCAAGCATGCCCGCGAGTCTTGAGTTATGAATTGTTATGACTCTGTTATGGTTTATTGTGCCTCTCATGTTATTATCATCATTGTTCCCTTGTCGGGATGTTTGTTTGATATCACTGTTCCCTTGTCGGGATATTGTTAAGATATCATTTTTCCCTTGCCGGGATGTTGTTGAAATATTATTGTTCCCTTGCCGGGAAGTTATTATGCTGTTCTTGTTCCCTTGCCGGGATTTCTTGTGATTATTGTTGGTTGTAAATGGCAGCGAGTGGTACGCCTACCACAAGATATAATAAAATGGGAGCGGGTGGTACGCCTACCACAAGATATAATGAAATGGGAGCGGGTGGTATGCCTACCACAATATATAATGAAATGGGAGCGGGTGGTACGCCTACCACGAGATACATGAAATGAGAGCGGGTGGCACGCCTGCCACAAGATATGAGAAATGGGATCGGGTTGCACGCCTGCAACAAGATATGAACAGAAAGTGAAATCTACTTTTGTTTCCTTATTCTTGTTAGTGGTTGGATTTTGATCCCTTTATAATTCTCTTGATATTCTGTTTTTACCTATTATTTCCCGAAGCATGTTTCCCCCTCCCATCTTTACTTGTTTACTTCTGTATTTCTTTTCCGTTGTATATATATTTGAACTGCACAAGTTTATGTGGTAGTCTGGTTCTAGCCTCGTCACTACCTCGCCGAGGTTAGGCTAGGCACTTACCAGCACATGGGTTCGGTTGTGCTGATGCTACACTCTGCACTCTTTTGTGCAGATCCCAGTGTTGTTGACTTCGGACAGTAGATCAGTTGGCTACCTTCAGACCATGCGGAGATCCAAGGTAGACCTGCAGGCGTCCGCAGGCCCTGGCGTCTCCTCTATCTTCTATTCCCTATTTCATTCTCCTTATTTCAGAAACAGTGTACTGTTATTTTTTCAGACTTTGTGTGTAGTGAATCTTAGACTGTCTGTGACGCTGTGACACCAGTTCTGGGTAGTCGAGGTTCAAACAATTGTATTAGATATTCATGTTTAGATAGCTTATTGTTCCTTTCTTCCGCTTATGTTAAATCCCGCTGTTTAAATATTATTATTATTATTATTGAAAATTGCTAATGAATATAAAATGAGTAAAAAGGGTAAATTGTGAAATTAATTGGCTTGCCTAGCTCGTACTAGTAGGCGCCATCACGACTCCCGAGGGTGGGAATCCGGGTCGTGACACTCAAAGACTGCCAAGCTAGCATTTATTCTTATGCTAGTTCAATGTTTGATAAATATAAATCTATGGAAACAATAGGTGGTGAAACTGCTCCTTCTACTTCTAAGTCTAGAGCAGAAATTTTATGGGAAGTATGGATGATATAACAGGTTTTGACTCCTCTATTGATGTTGAACTTTATTCTTATCTTAATCAAGGTTTGGAAAGTATTAAAGACGAAGAAGGCAACGAACAACTTTTGGCATGGTGGAGGGAGCGTGACAAGGCTTTTCCAACACTTTCAATAATGGCCCGAGATATCCTGGCTATTCAAGCATCACCAGTAGCATCGGAGAGTGCTTTTAGTGTGGCAAGATTTCAAATTGGAGATCATAGACATTCATTAGCGGAGGACAGTCTAGAGATTTTCGTATTATTCAGAGATTGGATCAATTCAGAAAGAAGAAATCTTGATTTTGAAAAATTAACCACTAGGGAAGAATAAGAATACAATAAGATACTTAGCACTGGGAGCGATAACGGCATGGAGCTCATGGAACATCAATCGACATTGCCAATTCCAGAATAATGTCCAAGAGAAATTATAGATAAGTTACAAAGAAGCTATATAGGAGCTTACAAATATTAGTATGATAATTTATAATTGGCTACTAAGAGGCCTAGTTCAAACAGAACCCTTCTTAGAAGGTGGTTGCGTAGATTAGGTGCTCTTCAAAAGAATTATATTTGTATGTGAGATTTGAAAGTTCTATTAATAAAATAAAAAGGCTCTAAGCGTTGATTTTTTTTATGAATTGTCTTAGTTACTTAGTAGTTTGAAATTATATAGATTAAATAAATTATAACTCTATTATAATTACTAGAATATTTTATTACAAGTCTTTTGTTTTAATATTTTATAATTCTTTACTTAGTTTCCTAATTTTTGTTTTAACATTTAAGTTTATTAAATAAGTCAGAAAACTAGTCGTTGCAAACTTTAAAAACTTAGTCATTGTCAAAAAACTAGACGTTGCCAAACTTAATGCTTAAATATTTTTTTAAACTGCACTTAAGGCCCGCGAACCCGTCCCGTCCCGTTTGTTAGCGGGACGGGATGGGCCTACCGTTTCGTCCCATTTGTCCCGTCCTGTCCCGTCCCGTTGGACAGCCATATTTCTAACAGCTTTCTATTAAAGAAAAAAAATTAATCCACTTGTTATATTTTCATTGGCCCAACTTAAAATCCAGCCCTAAGCTTTAACCCACCCGTACCCCGCCCCTTTACCGGCCCACTGATGATAGGCTATAATTGCGTATTTTAGTCACTTATTACACTCTAATGTACTGCACTTTAATTGAGTTTGAGCTTTAATCGCTAGTGTTTTGCACTAATTGTGTATTTTATGCCTTGAAGGAGTGATTCCGAGCTATGTAGATATTATGGAATGAATTCAAGTGATTTAGAGCTTTGAAGTCTGAGTAAAAGCCCAAGAAATCAAGCTGGGATCGTGTTCGGGGATCAACAGATGATAGTTAAGAACGAAACGGAGAATCGAGCGGGCGTACGGCGCATTGTCTAGTAAAATGTACATAACTTTTCGCTCAGAACTCCGTTTGGGCTCCACAATATATCATTGGAAAGCTATTTGAAAGGGATACAACTTTCATGCTTTGCTTTTTTGCGAATTCCTAATATCGCGGTGCATGGTGCGGCGCAGGGCGCGCTGCGCCTGTGGAAATTTCCTACAGCCTGTCAGAATCAGCTCTCTGAACTTCCCCACAAGCACACCGCGTGGCGCGTCGCCCCATGCGGCGCGCATGTGCAAATTTTACAGAGCCAGAGTCCTATTTCGCGCAGGAAAAGGTGTTTCATCTGGGCCCGACCCTATTTGGTATAAATACATGTAAAAACGTTATTTTGAAAGAGGGGGACATACTTTTGACACACATTAGACCTAGGGAGAGCACGGAACCGCCTGGAGATAGAGATTCGACCAAAGGAGGCAAGAACACACTAGGAGCAAGGCGGAGAATTCTTCTACGAGTTTTTCACTTCCTTCTTCCTATTTTCATTATTGGTTATGAATTCTAGTATTGTAGTTATGCATACTATTATGAATAGCTAATTTGTTATCTAGGATTTTGATGGAACCTATTGGAGGATGATTTTCCTGTTACGTTAATATAGATTTGTTGTAGTATTTTCTCTATTTGTTCAACTACGTTATTATTGTGGTTGGTTGAAGAGCTCTCAATCGACTGTGCCTATTTAGTGTGTATTGCTCGGGAGAGAGTGCATATTTAGATAGTTTTTGAAAAAAATCCCTCCTAACGTATATGAGGGATCAATACGAAGGGTTTAAAGGTGGGATTAGGGATAACGAAACCTTGGGTGAGCCGTACTTAATGCCAGCTAGCGTAATTCGGGAGAATATGTCTAGTAAATTATGGTAATTACTCGAGAGAGAGAGTTACGACAGTCAGAGTGCTCATGATCGGTAAAGAAGACTTAGGCAAATTTGTAGAAAACGTAGCGGAAAGGATTCCGATAATAGGGAAAATCATAATTCTAGACCTCCTTAATCTTGTCTCTAACCTTTAGTATATTTAGTTGTTAATTTACTATTTTAATTTATTAGTTAATTAGTTAAACACAAGAATCTTAATATCTATAAGTTAGGAATTGTTCAAGCTTGTCTTCTTGGTGATAGTGAACAGCTGTAGCTAAGCCTTAGTTCACTGTGGGATTCGACTCCGGACTTGTAAACCGGATTATATTTGCAGCGACCGCTTAGTCCTTTTTATAAGGCATAGTTGGGCGTGATCACACACCCGTAACACTAACCCTTAGTTTTATCCTAAACAACACCCGACCATATTCATTTTTACAAAACATTCTAACCCTAAGTGAAAAAGGTCGCCAGCTAAAGAGGTTGAAAATGGAACTTAAGTCTTGGGATTCTCTGCAAGGAAATACTTTACCGTTGAAGATTTCTACTCTTCTCCTCTTTCAAGTAAGTTTAAACTATTATTTTGGTGAATAATTTAGGGTTTAGGATTTTTTGAAATCTGCATTTTGTGTTGTTTTTCATGTGTTTTCATATGCTTTTTAGATTCTTTGTTTTCTTCAATGATTCTGATGTCTTTTTTGTAGTCAATTTGGGTTGCATGTGGTCCCTTTTCACTTTTTCTTGTCTGAAGTTAGGGATTTAATTTTGGTTATGGTTGGTTAAATTATTGATATGAGGTCCTACTTTTTGTCGATTTCAGTTATTTAATTCTAATTTGTCGATTCCAGTATATACTTTATACTGTCTGTGGAATCTGTCATTATTGTGTTGCTTTTTATGTGTTTTTAGGTGTTTTTTAGCTTCTTTGTTTTTTCCATGCATCTAATGTCATTTTTGTAGTTAATTTTTGATTGCATGTGATCGTTTTTCGTTTGTCCTATGCAGAAGTTATGGTATGCATTGTGGTTGGTGGCTGGTTTAATTATTGAGACGGAGGAGAGGGGTCATATTCTCTGTCCATTTCAGTAATTTAATTCATGCGTGCCTCTGTATTTATATGTACTTTATTGGTATGAGGTCCCTTTATTCTTGTTGGAACTTTAATTTTCTATTTTAATATGTCTAGTGGATCTCTTTTCCCTTTCTTTTATGGCCTGCATTTGACTTTTTGAAGAATGAATGACAAGGTGGACTTGGTATTTAACTATGGGGGCAAGTGGGCTTTGAAACCTCAAGTTTTGTACATTAAGAAACTGAGTTATGTACTGCAAGCTTATGATGTGGATTTGTTGTCTTATATAGACATATGTTCAGAATACATTGAAAATTGTGGGTTAGTAAGGTGGAACAACTGCTAGTCATTGGACCTTCTGGTATGTACTTCATAGTTGAAGATGACTCGGGAATTAGGACAATACAGTCTTTACTATCAAACAACTTTTGTGTGCTTCAGTTATTTGCCGTAGATGAGGGTGAGGTACATGTCATAGTTCCTAGCATCATTCACTATAACGAACCATATAATGTCTCTGTAGATGTTGGTACTGATTGTGAGTCTTCTGAAGATGATGAACCTTATGCTTATGTGATTAACTCTAGTGATTGTGATACTGATGATTTAGATCAATTTAGAAAGGAAAGGACTTGGGAATTCAATGACAAATTGGACAACTATAAGGAGTTGGAGATATGTATGAGCTTTAAATATTTAGCTGAAGCTAAAAGAGTGGTTGGGTATTATGCCCTTATTTTTTTGGGTTAAACTGAAAACTTTTATTTAACCAGGTGTAAATATGTACATCCACCCGCTCATTGGACTCTAGAGACGGGTCTTACAAAAATAACCTATCTTTGTATCACTTAAGTTCCACATCTGGAACTTAAACTCTATACTAACATGGATAACTATTTATCCTATCTAGAACAACTCTCCATTTACAGTAACTATCTCCTTTAATATGCAAATGCAATACAACTTCTCTAACTCTATCCCTATTTTCTCTTCTTGTCTGTTGAAATCTTCTAAGGTTCCTTTCCATCCATGTATGGTATACTGTTGCTGCAAAAGCACTTCCCAATATCTTCCACTGTGTGTTCCTGCTCTTTGTTTTTGTAGCCAGCCATTCAATTTCTTCATGACATCTGCCTATTTGTCGATCAATGGCAAACAGACTTAGAAGCTGCTGCCATATGAACTTCGAGTATGAGCATTCAAAGAACAAGTGATCATGAATTTCCTCTTCATCATTTGTACAAAGCACACATTCTGTAGGCACTGTTATCCCCCATCTGATCAGTCAATCCACAATTGCCAATCTCTGATGCATTGCCATCCATAGAATGAATTGATGCCTAGGTAGCATACCTTGTGCCAAGTATAATGTCTTCCAAGTAACTTTTGGGTATTGTGGTATGAATGAATTATGTGCTTTGCTGATGGTATATTTCCCCTGTACAACATATAGCTTCAGTTCCTGTTGTCCTGCAGTTAGCCATTTTCTTGCCTCAAAGATTTTCCTTACTAACCAGCTAGCCTGTTTAGGGGTCTCCATGTTCTCTAACTCCTTTTTCTTTATATAGTGATTGTGTATCCACATAACCCAGAGTTTGTCTTTCTTTTGTGCAATTGCCCATAACAGTTTGCCTATTGCTGCTTTATTCCACATGGAGAAGTTGATAATGTTCAGCCCTCCTGCTGCTTTTGGCTTACAAATTGTGTCCCGTGCAATAGGAGCTTTCTTCCATTTAATGCTTCCATGCCACAGAAAATTTCTACATATCCCAATAACCATATCATGTACTTTTTTTGGAATCAGAAAAACTTGTGACCAATAAGTTTGCATTTCAAACAACACACTCTTGATTAGCTGAACTCTCCCTGCATATGATAAGAATCTGGCAGTCCAGCATCTAACCCTTCCTTCAATTCTATCTACCAATGGCATACATTCACTAATAGTGAGCTTCTTTGAGGACAGTGGGACACCTAAGTATTTGAATGGTATTTCTCAAATGGTGAACTACAGCTTCTCCAGTATTTCTTGCTTATATTAAGTAGAGATGCCTGCCACGTACAGTGCACTCTTCTCCATATTAGCCTACAAACCTGATGCAGTCGAGAATTTTTTCAAACTGTTTCATTATAAGTTCAACAAACACCTTATCAGCTCTGTAACACATCAATAAGTCGTCAGCAAAACAGATATGTACCACTCCCAATTTAGCACACTTAGGATGGTAATTAAAATCTGGATTTGATTTCAATTGCTTCAAAGATCTATTCAAGTACTCCATCACCAAAATAAAGAGATAAGGTGACATTGGGTCACCTTGTCTTAATCCTTTTCTCGCCTGAAACTTAGGTGTTAATCCTCCATTGATCAGTAGGGAATAAGAGACTGTACTTACACACTCTATGATGAGTTTGACCATTTTATATGGGATACCAAGTTCCAGCATAAGGTCCTTCAAGAAGTTCCAGTCAACTGAGTTGTATGCCTTTCAAATATCCACCTTAATTGTACATCTTGGTGAAACTGCTTTCTGAGTGTGTACTTTGATCATTTCATGTGCTAGTATTACATTATCCAAGATGTTTCTTCCTTCTCTGAATGCTGACTGTGAAGACCCCACCAAATAATCCACAACCATCTTCAGCCTAGCAGTAAGAAGCTTAGCAATAATTTTGTACATTGTAAAGCAGCATGCAATAGGTCTGAATTCTTTTACATAATTTGGATTTGCCACCTTAGGTATGAGTGTGACAGTGGTACAGTTGATCTCTCTTAGTAGCTTCCCTATTTCAAAAAACTGCATTACTGCCTGTATGACATCTTCACCAATTACTTGCTAGTTTTCTTTGAAAAATTCAGCTGGATAACCATCTATTCCTGGTGCTTTATCACTTGGTAATTCTTGCACCACCCTTGTAATCTCCTCTTTTGTTACAAGCACTAGCATTTGTTGCTGTTGTGCCAATGATAAACAAGGGCCATCCCTGACTATGTTGATATCAATTCCAGGCATCATTGCGGCAGCCTCTCCTAATAACTTCTTGAAGAACTGTGTAAACTCCTGCTGAATCTGTATGGGATCAGTCAATCTATCATTTTGTTATGTACAAATAGAGGTGACTCTATTTCTTGCCTGTCTAGCTTTCAATTGTGCATGGAAATATTAAGTATTAGAGTCCCCATGCTTAATCCAGATAGCCCTTGACTTCTGTCTTAAGACCTTTTCATGTACATCATCCCATTTCTCAATTAGTATCAGAAACTTCTTCTTCTGCTTTATTAGTTGTGGATTCAAATGATCATTATTCAGCTTCTGTTGTATAACCTTTAGGTCCTCCTTCATTTGTTTGAGTTTGACCTCCACTGATGAAAATTTTCTTTGTATTCCCCTATGAAGATTCTCCAGTAGTTTCAATTTCCTACAAATGGAGTAAGAGTGTGCCCTTGTATGGCTTGCCCCCATATATGTTCCACTGCTGCCTTATACTCCTCCTGTTGTAATAGGACATTCAGTAATCTGTAAGGCTTCTTCACAGACATTTTGTGTACTTCAGTGTTTAATAGGATAGGTGTGTGGTCAGAGAATCCAGGCACTAGATATATTGATTCAATACCTGCATATGACCAAAATTATTCTGCATTCCCAAACGCCCAGTCTATATGACTGTATATCCTGTCTTCAACCCCTCTCTTATTACTCCATGAAAATTGCTTCCCTTTCTTGTTTATCAGACCTACTCCAATGTCAGTTATGCATTGCTTGAAATCAACCACTTTATTTTGGTAAACAGGTACCCCATTTATTATGTCCTCTATTGACAAGACACTATGAAAATCCCCTATGATCAGCCAAGACCTTTAGTTAGTGCATTGATATCCCTCAATTGATCCCAAAGAGGTTTTCTATCAGCTATAGTATGTAACCCATACACAATAGTTAAATAACTCTGAAAGTCATAGTTTCTATCTTGTATATGGCAGTGAATGAGTTGTGATGATAGCTGCAACACAACTAGATTTACTGTTGATCCTTTCCAGCATAGCCAAATTCTACCATTAGGAGCCTCAAAATAGTTATCATGAAATTCCCAATCTCTACCTATCTTCTTCTGTATACTCCTTGCTCTCCTTTGTTTAACTCTAGTCTCCAAACATCCTACCAAATCAATTTTATTTGTTACTAGAAAGTCTTTAAACTCCCTCTGTTTAAAGGACTTGTTTAGTCCTCTAATATTCCATGTGCTGAAAATCATATTGGTGGAATGGTTGTTGGAGTAGGACCTTTGGTAATTCCCTGTATCTGGTTATGCTCATTGCCTCCATCCCTATCAGAAGGCTCACTTTCCTGAATCTTCAGTGTTGCATATTTATTTCTTCTTGTCAGCTCCTCATAATCTATTGTTGGTTGGTCTTTTGTACCTGATTTACCATGGTAAACCATAGCCTGTTTGCCTCTACCTCCAATATGTATTTGAATCTCCTGTGTCTCCTCTTGTGAATTCTTCTTCTCATTTATTTCCTTATCAACAGCAGTTGATTGATTTGCTTCATTTATATCAGCCTTAGTCTTCCTCACCATTTTCTGCTTTTTACCCTTATTCATCTGCATTTGCCTCCCTTTCTGTTTTTCCAGTTTACATTCCCCATTAGAATGACCAAATTGGTTGCACTCTTAACAAAATTTTGGCTTCCATTCATATTCCACAATTTGCACCCATCAGGATGCTCTATATTCAATTCATCTGGTAATGGTTGTGTTATATCCACTTCTATCAGCACACGAGCATAGGAAATTCTTTCACATTGTGCCGTTAATCTGTCAGTGCATATAAGTTTTCCCAAACAACTCACAATTCTTTCCAGATTTTCCTCTGCCCAGCATTGTATAGGTAAGCCTGGGAATGTGACCCACAGTGGCATCACACGCACAGGCTCTTTATCAAACTCGAAATCTGGTTCCCAATTCTTCAGCACCATTGGTCTATTGTTGAAAGTATATGGTCCTTTTGCCATAATCTGCATTTTGTCCTCAACTGACTCAAATCGAAAGATGAAACAACCATCATCATGTAACAATACCGTAGGAGTAGTAACTGAATTCCACACCCCATAAGCAAACTTCAGCATCTCCTTGAAGGTTGGATTTCCTCCCAGGACGTATCTAATGAGTGTTGATTCCCATTTTTGGCATTGCAACTCTATTTCTTTCTAATTCAGCTTCACAACTTTAACTCCACCCCCCACCTCAGGCAGATAGAAATTGAGTTGTATCCCTTGCTGCACTGTTCTATTGCCTTTGACCACATCTGCCATAGTTCTCTTCTCTTCTCCAGATCCAGTAGAATAGGTCAATTTCCTTGCTGCCGTAGCCAAAGTTTTCTCCGTTAATTTTGTAGTTTCAGTTTCCTTAGGCGTGGGGCTTGCATGATTGTCGGTGCACTTCCCATTCCTGGCATCCATTGTAGCAATTGTACCGGAGCTAGCTGTTGTATAATTCTTGATTCAGGTGTAACCATTTGATTAGAAGTTTCCTCATTACTATCCTTCGACTGCATTTGCTGCGAATTAGGTTTCCGATTAGCTTTCCAGCGAGTCATCGTTGTTGGCGCGCATTAGCTATCCTTGCTAAACATGTGCCTCCTAAAAGCTCTTTTTCTTATGCCCTTGTTAATAATAAGGGACTTAGTGTTAAGAAGAGTGATACTGGCAGAATTAGATATGGATGTGACGTTGGATGTCCTTTTGTGTGCTTGATATCGAGGGATAATTGAGCTCAAGGTTTTAAAATCAAGACTCTAAAAACTAAGCTTAATTGTGCTCCAGCATATAAGAATAGAAGAACTACTCCACAAACATTGGCACACTACTTCAAGAACAAAGTCCAAAACAATCCTAAGTATAAAGTGAATGACATGAGGGTTGACTTGGAGGATAACTTCAGCCTTAATACTAGTTATTCAAAGATGAAGAGGGTTAAGAGACTTGTTTTAGAGAAATTGGAGGGTAGCTAAATTAATGGTTACAATAGGCTAGTGGTTTATGCTCAATAATTGAGGGACAGTAATCCAAGGTCTGATGTGATTATAAATATCTCTAAAGATGCTTTGGTAGAAGTAAAAAGAAGATTTCTTAGAATGTATGTGTGATTCCAAGCTTTGAAGAGTGGCTGGACCATTGGTTTAAGACCCCTAATAGGCCTGGATGGCACATTTTTGAAAGGGAAATGCAGGAAAACTTTACTGGTTGTTATGGCTCAAGATTCGGTGAAACACTTTTACCCACTTGCTTAGGTAATGGTGGATAGAGAAACATCTAGAATATGAAAGTGATTTATGGAGCTATTGAGATCTTCATTAGAGTTGGGAGATGGTGAAGGAGTGATATTTATGTGGGATATGCAGAAGATACTTCTAATTTTTATTAGTGATTTCCATTGTTAGTTTTACATTATATATTAATAAACTTTCTTTAATATTGCAGGATTTGCTAGATGTTGTATTCACTACAGTATCTAAATCACATCATAGATGGTGTGTTAGGCATATTGAAGCTAATTGGAGCAAGAATTTGAGGGGTGTAGGGATGAAAAAATTGCTATGGTGGTGTGCTTAGAGTAATTATGAAGAAGAATTCAAAGATCACTTGAAGACAATAGGTAATATTAATGAAAATCCTGATAGAGATCTCATACGGTACCCACCCCAAAACTGGTGTAGGGCTTACTTTGATACCACATGCAAGAACTACATGGTTGATAACAACTTTACATAATCATTCAACAAATGGATTCTTGAGGCTACAAAAGCCTATTATCAAGATGCTGGAAGATATTAGAGTGAAGGTAAATTACTAAGAGCTTTTTACTTCACTGTTTCTAAAGCCTATTGGATACAGAACCATTCACTATTTTTACTTTCTTTATCCACTGTTTGACAATGATTTTTTTCTTGTTTGGAAGGTCATGGCTAAATTGAAAGATCGTGAAGAGGAATGTAGAACTTGGAAAGGAGAATTTAGTCCATATGCCATGGAGTTGCTGAATAATTTCACACAGAATGCACAAGGGTGTGAAGTTATTTTTAATGGAGACAATGGATATAAAGTTGTTGAAGGTGCAGACAAGCATACAGTCAATCTGCTACTAAAGAAGTGTACATGTAGGACATGGGACTTGTCAGGAATACCATGTCCTCATGCCATCAAAGCTTTCGATTATAACAAAGAAGATCCATTGAGTGAAATACATTAGTGGTATTCAAAGGAAGCCTACATGTTGGTGTACATGAATAAACTACAACCAGTAAGAGGTGATAAATCTGAAAAGTTAAGCTAGCACATGCAATAGATCCACCAGAAGTACATAGAATGGATGGTAGGCCAAAAGTAAAGAGAAAGAGAGAAAAAGATGAGGCAAGGAAGAGATAAGGAGTTTGGCCAGCTTCAAGAAAGGGACTTGTGATGACATGTGGGCACTGTGGTAATAAAGGTCACAACATCAGAAAATGCCCTTTGGTAAGTACAATATTCTACCTGTCTTTTAAGTGAAAACAGCATGTAATGCCATTCTTCTTAATTGTCTTAACAGTCTTCTTACTGTTATATTCTCTATGTCCTAACAGTCTTCTTACTGCTATTGTAGGTTGGAGAATGATCTCAAGATGTGCAAGATGTGCCTCTGACAGCACCTCAAGACAGTCAAAATTTAGAGTATGCATTTATGCCTACTCCTGGACTGATGGTGTTTACTAGTCCAATCCATGAAGCAACTAAAGCATTATCCTCTGTTTTACTAGGAAACAAGCATTCAACAATCCGATGCACCTTAAGTTTGCATTCAACAATTTGTTGCACCTAAAGTCTGCATTCAACAATCCGTCTCTGCCACATCTCAAGGCACACTTCAACAGTCTGCTCCATATTCAGATATTGCTGATTACATTAACCACTTTAATACTAACAGTTTTTTTTTTTAATTTCTCACCCGGTATCCGGTACCCACATTGGAGCCCGACTAATCCGGATTCGCGCCGGAAAATCCCACATTGGGGGCTAATATGGAGTAAATTACATAAAAAGTGCAAATTACATTAAACGTTGTTAGCACTAATCTGCAAATTACCTATTAACCAATGTTAATAACCAATACAACAACAACTACTTGACATAAAGAAAAGTAGAAATACACAGAATCTTCAAATATTTCATCAACATTTGTCACCAACTTCTCAATTCATCATCTTGATTGTGGCAAAAAAAATACAAAAGTAGTCCATGACGATAGCAGTAATTTTCTCAATCGATTCACTTTTAATTCTAAATTGGAACCTTTCTCCTCCAAGGCAGATACTTTGTTCAAATCTGCAGCTTTGCTACGAACCATATCAGTCATAGTATGCTTCAACTTGTTTCTTTCTTGACGAAGAGCATCCAATGAATTTTTTATTATGGATAAACATTGACACATGAGGTGAAAATTGTTCATCGCGCCATTTCTAATAACGACAATATTTGTAGAATCTACGACCATCATTCATAGGTATCGTAGCAGTAAAATGGTTGGCAATTAATCCACAATAACATGTATGGGAATTACCTTGATCAAGAGAAGAAGCAGAAGAAGATTCAAACATTTTAACCAACAAGAAGAATAGTTATTAATGTAAATTCCAAAAGAGGAAACAAAGTTGGGAGGTAGGAGATGGGAGATGGAGAAATTGAAGAACTTTAATGAAAAGAGGAGGAAGAAGAAAAGATATTGTTGAGTCTTTAAAAAATGAATTATTTGGGTTAAATGAAATGAAGGGCGGCGGGTCGGTAATGGGGCGGGTTACGGGTTGGTTAGAGCTTAGGACTGGATTTTAAATTGGGCCAATAAAAATATAATACGTGAATTAAAAAAATTAATAGAAGGTTGTTAGAAATAAGGGCATAGCTGATCAAGAACATAAACGGTAAGTGTTTTTTTATTCAAAAAGGTGGAAGGAGAGCTTTATTATACCAAATTCAATACTTCAGGGGTACTTTAAGTCGTTTTTCGATCTTTCCTACTTAATTAGTGATTGGAGAATAATAGTAGAAGTACTATTTTTTGCAGAGAAGTGAAACAAAAAAACTTAAAAGGTCATAAAAAGTTAACGATAAAGTTGAATCTTAGCTAGCGTTTGGCCATAGATTCCCAAATTTGTTTTTAAAAACTTGATTTGGATGAAATTTAGTTTGAAGATGGAAATTTGTTTGGACATAATTTTTCAAATATATTTCACTTCTGTTTTTTTTTTTTTTTTGGAAAAAACATGGAATGTGACTTGTACCCTTAAGTTCGAAAAACTATCAAAAATACTCAACAATACCAAACAAACAAACTTGCTAACCTTCATTGATGTCATTCATTATCGTTATCACAAATCATAGTCCTAAACATAGATAAATTCGGCTTAAAATTATCATTTTTATAATAAACTGCATAATACACTATCCTAAAACCATAACCTGTATTTTAATATCAACTGCTAATAACATAATTACTAGCCACTATAATTTGTCAAATTGCAATAATATTACAAAATGCATCAGTCAAAAAAATGATACTAGTAATTAGCTGGTGGATTAGTTGGGTCATAATAGAGTTTTTTTATAAAATACAAAAGCTTGGGGTAATTTTTAAAATTGTTAAAAAATCAAACAGTAATATTTTGGGCCAAAAACATATCTAAAGCTAGTTTTGAGATTCAGAAATTTTATTTTTAAAATCTGCCAAAACATGTATAAAATCTATAAACAAACATGTTTTGCCAAAAAAACATTCAAAAAAATCTTGGGAAAATTTATGGCCAAACGGGGCTAATGTTAAGAGTTACGAACTACTTATCGCCGCATGGAAATTTGTATTAAACTACGTAATTTAGCTATAAGAGTTATAAACTAAAGTGAGAATACATATATTTAACCGTGATTAAATGATATGTATCATTATCATATATCCACAAGTTTGGAATAAACAGTAGGTGCTAATAATTTCTTTTCAGAAACAAATATATTGCAGTGTTTAAAACAGCATATAGGAAAGTTAATTGTTCTTTTCCTCCCGATTTGTTTTATTGGTTGGCCATTTTCTTTAATTAATGATTAATTCAACTAATTTTCAGAGCTTCCAACTACACTATTTCACCTAACAAATGTTCCCAAAAATTGAATGTTATTCAAAGAAGATTTTAAATATTGATTTCCAAAAGTAAACCAAACCAAATCCAAGCACCATATGAGGATCTTTGGACATGTTACCATATGTTTCAATCAAAATAGCACGGTATAGCCAGTTTTCGGATCGGTCATTCGAAAATAGTCAGCGTTTACCAAGTCAATAAAAAATAGCCACTATTTTGCTGCAGCAGAGACCGGTCCAGCATAATATACTGGAATTCGATGCACCTGTGTATGAACTCCAGCATATTATGCTGGACCGGTATACTTTGCTGGCTCCAGTATAATATACTGCAGACTGGAGCACCGGTGCTCCAAGCTCCAATATATTATGCTGGACCGGTATGCTTGCTGGAACTCCAGTATATTATGTTGGAGTTCTAGTGTAGTTATGCTAGAACACCATCATATTATACTTATCACGGAACTCCAGTATAATATGCTGAAGTTTCACTCAAATTTATCTTTACATGAAAATTGACTAAATTTCAATTATTTTTGAATTTCTCCCTATGTTTCATGCTTGTGTTAAAAAGACAGCCTCAAGAAAAAACGCCTTTTCAGATTCTTGGCTAACACATTAATTACTTGTAATAATCTATGACAAACATTTTGAAATAACTCAGCAAGAAATCCTCAGTTCATCATCATAGATTAGAAAGATAATTTCGAAGCAGTCTGAAGAAACAAGGAAAAAAAAAACAGAACAGGGGTTCTTTCATTGAGAATACATTCGACAAGGTAAAAAAATACAACTTCCAAAATTGTTCTAAACCAATGTGGCTACTCAGAAAGTTCTTAAGCCACGGTCTCCTTTTTAAGCTTTGCAAGCTCCTGTCTCACGACACCGGCCCTCTGCAATATCAACACCCGTGAATCAGATTGATACAACCCACAAAAGGGTAAATAACTTGTGCAATTAAAAGTAAGCCAAGCGATATTCGGATTGTTTACACAAGAACATGCAGGTTGTTTCAGGAGTATACTTAGCACGAGACCAAGAAACACATTCTGTCACAAGCCTGGCATATGCATTTTGCTTTTTCAATTAATGAAAACCATTCTTTTAACCCTTTCATGTTAAACCATATTTCTCATAAAGTCCACTGACTTATTGGTATGAGCAGGCTAAATGCAGTTAGATGAAGTTAACTTGAATACATATGCAATCGCACCTTGATTTTTGCCAACATAAGCTTAAACCTGTCAAAATCATTGAGTGAGGCCCTCCTCTTCTGCACTATCAACTTCCGTCCCCATGAACTGGACTCCCACTTGTTCTTCACATCTGGAGGACATAAAGATAACGAGAATTGTCAACCTTACAAACTTTTCTAACTTATAGGATAGACAAAGAACTGCTAAAGTAATATCTGCTCCATATCGTATAGAAGAGAAAATATAGCCACTCACCTGCAGCCTCCATAGCAGCAACCAGGGTCTTCTTCTTTGGAATCCTTTTGATGTCGATTTTGATGTCTGTGAGTGAAAGCCTCTTGAAGTTTATCTGGCTCCTCACCATGTCGGGAGCATCAACAAGAGCCTATCAATTTAAAGAGATAGCAAAATTATTAGGATAGATAAGATTCATATTTTCCAAAGTTAATTTATCTATCAATTAAGCACTGGCTACCATCTGTCAAAATTAAAACTAAACTCAACAAATCAAGAAGCAATTGAGATTTTTCTATTAACTGTTGAGATTGAGTAAGCATGAAGTAACATAAAAAATTAGAAAGAGGCAGGAAGTCTATGTCCGAATGGCACCTTAAGAAAATAAGATGTGCCTTTGGGGGTATGAAAAATTTCATCAGAAAAATAGTTTAGGACAAGTAAACAAAAGCGTTTTCACATTTTGGGTACTAAACCGTGCCCCACATAGCAAAATTTCGCTCTTACTGTCTTACATTAACACAGAAACAGATATAACCACTGGACCTATCAATGGAGAGTTCAACAACCGTGTAGAGGCAAGGTTCATCACTTTTCTTGATTTTTTTCATATTTGAAATGTAACGTTTCACTCCCCGGAATATCCACACCTCAATCCAAAAGGAACATAGTCGTATACGCTATAACCCTATGGTAAATGTACAAGTTTGTAACAGAAAACAGAGCCAACAACATTACAACAATGACACTCACTTTCATTAAATCGACAGAGCTTAATGATACAAGGATGCACTTGAACTGCTTTGGCAACAAAGACAGATATTCAATAATAAAATGGTCAGGGAGGCGGGAGCTTCTAGTTACACAGTCACAGATTACTCTTCTCGAATCCATAATACAAGGCCTCAGACAATATTGCTCAATCAAGTTAATATGATCAGACAATGTAGGCATATTATCATATTCCATCATAGGCCATATACAGATCCTTCATTAAAAACTGACAAAGTAAAAGACAAATCTAATCTATTGTTCCCAAAGACAGAGACTAGGCACCAGCAGTTCCCCATAAAAATTGCATCTGTGCTAAGACCAAGCGATTAAGCTATCAACTACACTCAATCCCAAGATAGCTGGGAAACACCATATGAATCCTCTATATCAGTTCGCCCTATTCCATCATAAGTCTTGAGCATATCATTTATAAATAGCTAAGATGTAGCACCCAAGGGTGTAGCCTAGCCGTCAATGAAGTGGGTGAAAACATTGGAGACCAAGGTTCAAATCCAGCAACAGTGACAGAAAATTCTAGGTGACTTCTTCACATCTACCTAAGCCTAGGTGGACAGAGATAGAATGGAAGGTGGCAGTTACCCAGTGGAATAGTCAAGGTGTGTACAAACAGGTGAGTAAACAGCTAGAAAATAAAAGGGCAGCCCAGTGCACACAACCTATCCTGATGCAAGCACCCGTAACCTATAGGTTAGATAGACACAACTTTTGCTCCATGGCTCCCTTCAAACAGCTAGAAAGTAAAAAAGCTAAAAATAAAGTCCAACTTTGCCCCAAAAAACATGAGCAGAATAATTCCAAAGTCCAAACAACAAAATTTGCATCCGTGCTAAATCAATCATTCAGTCAACTACACCTAAAGCCAAAGTAGTTTGAGTCACATATATGAATCCTCCATATCCATACTGAAAACTGAGCTGGAAATCTTAAAACAGCTCAAACATACATACATTAGCAAAAACTCAAAAAAATAAATGAGTCTGCAAACTCAATTGTTGCAAACTTTAAAACAAAACGCCACCTCAAGGTTCACTAAATCACAAATTTAAACTACAATAAGTCTCTAAAAAGACTAGTTAAACTCTAAACATAAACATTCAGCTAAATTCAAGTAACAAAACTGAAAAAGTAATAAAATGTACCCTATTTTGGTCGATGACGTCAACGATGACGACAAGCTTCCCATAGTCTTTCCCGTAGTTAACGAGCGCAACTCTTCCGATTTCAACGAACCTCTTGAACGGCTAAACAATAAAATCAAACAATATTTTTCAAATTTCAATAAATAAAATCAAAGTAATGAAAAATGCGTAAATGTGAAGAAGTGAATTAGAGAAGTTGAATGACAGAAAATGTAGAGAAACTCACCATTTTCAGTGATCTGAAGGAGTTGTGAAGCTGCGGAGGAGAGTGAGAGGTAAAAGGAGAAAGTGTAGGGTTTACGATGAAGGGATATAGTGTTAAGGTTTTTGTGGCTTCGGGTAATGGGCTACTGTAGTGTCAAATCAAATGGGCTTAGGCCCATATTATTGAACCCCCATTGATAGAAATTTGGTAAAATGACACTATATATATATATATATCGTGGTATGAACTATGAAGTGAGAGGCGATAAGAAGTTTGATTCACCTGGTTAAAATTAAAATATTATTGTAAAATTAGCTATATTTTAAATAAAGTACCTAAAAATGACTACATTGTGTTATTTCTAGATACATGTGTAAGAAATGAATAGGCTTGGTCATGTACATATGGGTTGGTTAAGCACTTAAGCTCATAGACTAATCAACATAGCCTAGCCTAACCTGGCCCAATAAGGATGGGTTCGAACTGAACAAAAAGGAAGCGAAAGAAACGAGGAATTTTCAATAAACACTATAGTTTAGAGCTTAATTACCATACCAAACTATAGTTTGTTATTTGTAGTTAATGTATCAATTTTGTCGTGTCAAATGCATACAACCAAACTTAAACTTCGTCGTATAATCGGTTGCCAGGCGGTATGAATGAATACAATTTTGATGGAAAAGTTGTATCAATTGTATTCATTCGCGCATAATGGTTAACAAATACAATTTTGAAGGAAAGCTGCATCATGTATTCGTTCGCACATCATGGTTGTATCAATGAATACAAGACGGAAAAACTATATCATTTGTATTCGTTCGTGCATAATGGTTGTATCAATGAATACAATTTTAATGAAAAAACCTATATCAACTGTATTTACGTTAAAAAGAAAAATACACTTCGAATTCGGCCAAATCTGAGATGCCGGATTTGAGAAATAAAATTACAAAATCTGCTCAAAAGAAAGATACATTGTATTTGCACTTAAAATAGAGAATACATACAATAATACATTGTATTTGCACTAAATGTATATTTTGGCACTTCACCGGTGGCTCGCCAGAAAAAATTCTATCAGATTTTTTGGAATTAAAAAATGTCAAAAGATAGATCCGCACAAGATATATCCTTTCATGTATGTTTCATGGGGTAAAAGTGAGAACTCAATGAATTTGAGAAATAAAATTTCGATTTTTCCTAGTTTTTCTCATATCTATGGGGTACTATGAGGAACTGAAAGAAATGGGTTTGTGGATTCATGTGGAGGAAGATGAGAGCAAGATATGATAAAAATTTGGGATCATTTGGAGACTGTCGTCCGGAGGCAGCGATCTAGTAGCGGCGACAGTGAGATTTTGGGAGAGAAGATAGTTCTTAAGGTTGTGAGAAGGAGGTAGATACTTGAAATTTGTGTGTGGATATTAAATTTTACTATAAAATATAAGTATTAGCTATGTATTGTAATTACTTTAAACTATAGTCATGGATGGTAAATACCTAGTCGATGTTAGTTATATCATGTAAAAGTCCCCCCCCCCCCTCCTCCTCCCCCTTCCCCCTGCAACAAAAAATATTCCCTCTCTTCCTGGTCCCATCAAACCAGACATTGAATTCCTAGGGATTCATCATTGGCTAGGGCTTTCGAATCAAAGCATGGGCATCTGCAATTAAGATAGAGTAGTAGATCGTCCGATTGAATAGCCAAGTACAGCCACTACTACGACTCCCTTTATGCAGCTATGAAATCCATACAACTTTTACCAATTCCAACGCAACTTACCCATTTGGAGGTAACGTGACGAATTACGCCAACTATATTTTTTATCTTTTCTAATTAGTTTTTGGTAACAAATATATGTAGGGAGAAATGAGATTTTCCTAACAATTATTGGTGAACCCATTTTTTCTGGGTTATAATATATTCTAATATTTTCAATCTTAATAAATTGTAAGTTAACTCTAAATGTAATATTATTATTAAAGTTAGAGTGGTGTACAAAGACCACCAAGCAATTGTCGTGAGGGAATCTTCTGACTTTTTTTTTCTAGTTAAATGCATATTTTCTTTCTATTTTTTTTATAAAATTGTACACGTGCCACTTTGTTATTTGTTACTTTACTACATCACTCGTGCTTGTAGCACACGCACGGGGTCTCCCAGACTGAGATATGCACGAGGCACATTTATGGCAACTAGAGGTATCAACTTGATCATTAGGTAAGTTTAAATGTTAAACTAGATCACCGAACAAACTTTCTCTCTCTAGAACACGAGCTCTCCTCTCAGCAGCAGTTGATATGGCAAGGAAAGCAAAATCTGGAGGAGGAGGGAGTACCGTACAACCCAATACAAATGGAAGAGACCTAAAAAGAGTTCCACTGTCATCGAAGGCAAAGAAATTTCGAAATGTCAATGCAATTCAAGGTATAGCTCCATTGGATTTGGATAGAACATTGGCGTCGACATCAACAATGGTGGAGAACACGCCGACAACGAAATCATGGGCAGATCAAACGGAGGAAGAGGTAAGTGAATCGGAAATAGGAAAACAAAGCCATGCAAAAATACCAAAAATAGGGGAAAATTGGAGTGGAATTGTAGGGAAAGGGGAACAAAGTGAGGAGTATGACCTTACCGTAAAGGGAGGGGAACAATTGAGGGGAAACGTGAAAACCACAATGGAAGACATAAAAGATGAGATAATCTATAGAAGATCTGCAGTAACTTGATACGTCCTAGGTTCAAATCCACCACAAACGGTTATGGAGGGCTACTTCAAGAGAGTATGAGGATCACTGGGGAGAGATAAAAGAGCCCAGGTGAACAGAGGTGTGTTCATAGTAAGATTTCACTCACTGGAGAACAAAAAGAAGGTGGTGGAGGAAGGAATTAGAATGTTTGACAAAAAACCAACGGTGGTTAAACCATGGATACCAAACATTAAATTTGACAAGCATGTGGTTGATAAAATTCATGTGTGGATTAGATTGATGAATTCGGATATAGTACTGGGGTCAAAATGCCCTAACAAAAATTGCAGGAATGATAGGCAACCCTCTAACAGAGCAACAACACAAAAGGAGAGACTATAATTTGCAAGAATTTTGGTTGAAGTTGAACCATATCAGAGATATCCAGACATGATGATGTTTGAGAATGAATGTGGAGCGATCATTGAGCAAGAGGTTAGCTATGAATGGAAACAAATATTTTGTAAAACATGTGGCAATTTTGGACATGATATTAGAGAATGTAGAAAGCAATTAAGGCGGGACAAGGCAGGGGAGGTAATCACCAAAGGAACAGGTAACAACAATACAAAGGGTGACATGGAGAAGAAAAAACCAGAGGAACAACAACAAAAGGAAGCAAGTGACATTACCCCAATAGAAATGGGAGTAACAATGATAAGCAGCAGGAAACACAGGGGAATAAGAATCAGGCTGGAAATAGCAAAAAAGAATAGGAAGCATGGCAAGTGGTACAAGGGAAGAAAGCATGGAAAAGTCGAGGAAGTAATCAAAACACATATGCTGCAGTTACACAAGTGAACAACAGGAACAATAGAATGAATAAAGGTGAGAAGCAATCTAAGGAAAGGCAAATGGAACCACAAGGAAATGGTAACAAATCAGACAAGGCTGGGGGTCCTAACCCCCACCTCCCTAATGGATAGTATTGGGTTCTAAAACACCAGAGGCCTAAACAGGACAACCAAACAGAAGGAAGTGAATCTAAAGACGGCAGGTTGGACTGTTTGGGCTATTGGAAACAAAGATTAAGAGAGCTAAGGCAAACAAAGCTGCTCTTAATCTTTGCACAGGGTGGTCCTATACTACAAATCATTCTAAACATAATGCAGGAAGGATATGGATATTGTGGAGGCCTCAGATTTTCACTATAAAAGTGGAAATGGTGACAGAACAACTCATTCGTAGTATCATAACTCACAGTAGCACAAGGAAGAAGATTAATGTGACAATGGTGTATGGATTTAAAGATCAAGCACTAAGGGCTGACTTATGCAGAGACATAAGAATGATAGCTAATCAAATGATGGGGGCATGGGCAATTATGGGAGATTTCAACTCTATACTCAATCAAGAGGATAGAGTGGGGAGTAAGGTGACATATGCAGAAATAAAGGAGTTTAAGGAATGTGTGGAACATTGTGGACTTCAAGAGCTGAAATCATCGGGGTGTCTTTTTACATGGAGTAATAAACATGAAGGAGATGATAGAGTGCTCAGTAAAATTGACAGGGTAATCACCAACAATGAATGGGTGAATAAATTGCTAGCATATGAGGTTCATTATCTGCCAGCATGAGTATATGATCACAATCTTGCAATAATCAAATGGGAAGGAACAGGTGCACCTAAGATGAGGATATTCAGATACTATAACATGTGGAGCATGGACAACTCCTTCATGACAAGATTGGAGAGAAGCTAGAGACAACCAATACAAGGGACAAACATGTTTAGAGTGGTGGAAAAACTGAACAGACTTAAAAAAGTGTTGCTAAAGCTAAATAAAGACAAATTTGCAGAAGTAGAGAAACAGGAAGATGAAAGCATGAAGAAGCTGATAGAATGCCAAGAGAAAATACAAAAAGATCCCAGGAATGAAAGATTAGGCAAAGAGGAGAAGGAACTGACAAAGCAATACATATACTAGAAGGAGGCAAAATTAAACTACTTGCAGCAAAAGAGTAAAGTGCAATGGCTTAAATATAGAGATATGAATACAAACTACTTCCACTCGGTGATCAAGGCAAATAGAGCAGCAAGCAGAATATTCATAATCCAGAACATGCAAGGAGAAACAGTCCAATCAACAGATGCAGTAGCTGATGCCTTTAAGGAATTTTATACAATCTTATTGGGCACTGACAAGCAAAACAGAGATCATGTGGCAAGCCACATAGCTAAAGAAGGACACATTGTTTTAGAAGAACAAAGGAATCAACTGATAAGAGAGTTTTCACAAAAGGAAGTCAAATAGGCACTATAAGATATAGAAGGGACAAAGGCACCAGGACCTGATGGGTATGGAAGTCAATTTTTCAAGGATAGCTGGAACATTGTAGGGGAGGAAATCACTGCAGCCGTGTTGAATTTTTCCAATCTGGGAAAATGCTCAAAGCTCTAAACACTACAGTGATCACTCTCATACCAAAATCTTCTCATGCTACAATAGTGGAAGATTATAGACCCATAGCACGTTGGAATGTGATGTACAAGATAATCTCAAAGATGCTGTGTAATAGAGTGAAAATGGTGCTGCCAGACATCATCTCACAAAACCAAAGTGCCTTTGTGGAAGCAAGAACAATAGTGCAGAACATACTAATATGTCAAGATTTGGTCAGATTATATAATAGGAAACAAACTACTAAAAGCTGCTTGATTAAGGTGGATTTGAAAAAGGCATATGATTCTATTGAATGGAAGTTTGTAGAGGAAACGATGCGTGCACTAAACTTCCCTGGACTGTTCATAAGGTGGATTGTGGCATGTATCACAACAACCAGCTACAACATAAACTTAAATGGAGGATGTTATGGCAGAATAAAGAGGAAAAGAGGACCAAAACAAGGGGACCCAATCTCACCCCTACTATTTGTGATTTGTATGGAATAGTTTACGAGAATCATGGGTATGTAGCTAAACAGAAAGAGTTTACTTATCATACAAAATGCAAAGGATTGAAGCTGACACGCTTATATTTTGCGGATGATATGATACTATTCAGCAAAGGGGATTATGCATCAGTAATGCTCATGCTAAGGGGTCTCAAGTCATTTTCAAATGCATATGGTATGACAGTTAATGCAAATAAATCAAATATCTTCTGCGCAAATGTGAATGGAAGGGAGATAGAAGACATATATGAGCTGACAGGATATAAAAAAGGTAAACTACCATTTAAATACATAGGAGTGACTATACCCCCAAAGAAACTAAACTACCATTTAAATACCTAGGAGTGCCTATACCCCCAAAGAAACTAAGTGTTGTAGATTGTGAAATGCTGATAGACAAGATTCTAATAAGGATAAAAGGATGGGGGTCCAGGAACTTATCATATGTAGGGAGAACTCAATTGGTGAACATTGTGTTGATGCACCTGCACTCATACTGGGCATCCATATTCATTCTTCCAAAAAAGGTCATAAAAGAAATTGTAGCTATATGTAGGAATTACTTATGGGATGGGAAAATTATCACGAACAAATCACCACTGGTATCATGGGACCTAGTCTTTCGACCAAAAAGAGAGGTAGAATCAGGAATACAAGAATGCTTGGCATGGAATGAAGCAGCAGTGGCAAATTATGTATGGAATATAGAGAAAAAAAGTGATTCACTATGGGTCAAATGGGTAAATCACATATACATAAAAGGTAGGGATTGGTGGCAGTACAACCCACCACAAGACTGTGCATGGTATTCGAAGAAGATATGTGATATCAAAACAGTATTTGCTTCGGGCTTTGAACAAAAAGGTTGGAAGGGGCAAATGAATAGATACACAGTAAATGAAGGATACCGATGGAGAAGAGGAGCATCACCTAAATGGCCACAAACACGATGGATTTGGAATAGATTAAATGTTTCAAAATACTGCTTTATAGGCTGGTTGATCATGAGACAAAGACTGCTTACAAGGGACAGATTGCATATGATGGGAGTGAGCCAGGAGAAAACATGTCTACTAATGAAGTCAGTTTTGGAACTTTGACCAACTTCAAGACTTCCTTATATCACCCACGTGACTGTTATATGTATAATATAAAGCGGATGCAGAATTCATCACTAACCTGGTCAAACCAACATTACTGACGGAAAGATCAACAGAGGCCTGCGGAACCCTTGGACTGGATTTTTTTGCATTCGGTAACGGTTTTATTCTAATTTTACGTTCATCTATAGTTGTCTCCCCATTCTCATCCCCAACATCTGCAGGAAGTTTTAACAGGGCAACTTCCTCTTCATGCTTATCCCGAGGAAAGTAGAGCGGAAGCAATCTGCAGAATAAAGTTGCATATAACGCTCAAGAGGTGGATGGTTGGACTTCCCAAATAAATAGAAACTGACAGAACTCTTTCCCTCCATATTCTACTAGAGAATCGATGTCATAAGAATACCTTTTATAAATCTCTGTATCCGATGATGTAGTTGGAATGCAAGATGAAACAGTACAACATTTGTATTTTGACTGCCAGTTTTCCAGAAGATGCATTGATGAACTATGCAACTGGATGAGAATAAAACTAAACCAACCAGATATGCAGAGCATTTGGAGGAGAATAGGAAGATGTATAAAAAGGAGAATCTGCAGAGGTTTTGTGACCTCAATCATCACAGCAACAATGTATGGAATATGGCTAGCAAGGAATGAAGCTTTATGGAATCATAAAGTGTCAATGCCAACAAAGATGTGGAAGAGCATTAAAGAGGATAGTAAGTATAGGCTGCAACTTATAGTAGATAACAGAAAAAATAGGAAAGAAATAGAGTGGATCAATCATTTGTATAGATAGGAAAATGACTAGGTTCTAATAGGGCAGACCTACCTAGTAGGGATGCGCAAGGATGATACAATTTTGGTGTTGAGCTAGATAGAGTAACTTATAGATTATGGTAGGGATATAAAATTTGTAAATAACTTTGTCTGGTGGAGATCACTGGAAAAAAAATTTCACAAAAAAAAAATGTTAAACTGATAATTAGGCTAAGTTTTAGTGTTTATTTATGCATTTTATCAATATTTAATTATTTTAACGCAAATTCAAAGCTATTGTTGTGCGTTTTAATACCTTCATCTAAAAACCAAAATTACTGATTTAAATTGTATATCCCCATTAAGAATACACATGAAATAGCTATCACACGTGCGAGAATAATTTGTTTAGAATATTTTTTTGAGACTACTCCTCGAAAAGTTGAGCATGAAGAAAAATCAAGTCGAGCGGAGCGTGTTAAAAATAAAAAAAATTACTAAAGTTAAGGGTGTTAGAGCAAACTACAACTTATGCGGTAAGTCGGAGGAATTAAAACTCTGTTGGACCCACCCTCTCCCCTGCCATGCTAAGTAGGAGGAATTAGTTTCCTATGCTTAATTACAATTTGAACAAAAAATATTAATTGTACAAAGATCTTCTGATCTCATATGAAAATGATCATATCATAAAAACAACACTTGTAACAGAATACAAAATAAAATCTTTTGAATAAGTTTTTTTTGTTCTTCGTTTTTTAGGACTAAGGTAGAAGGTTAGTAGGTTAGTTGAGTGTGCTTTATGACAAGTTAGTCTTGTATTCTAATATTGTTAGATTTCTATCACTACATGTTGTTCATTTCGTCTCATTTTCTTATTATCTTATTTTTTGCTGTTGCTCTATTTTCATCTTTCCTCGTGCCGAGGATTATATTGTCACGACCCAAAATCCCTCTGAAGGAGTCGTGATGGCACCTAGTCTCTAAAACTAGGTAAGCCTAACATTAACAGAAATAACGACAATATTGGCTAACATCGAATAATTTTGAAATAGAGAACTCTGGACAATTTACTATCCAAAAACCGGCAGTACAAGTCATAAGCCTTTCTAGGAGTAGTTATACATAATGAATACATCATTGTTCCGGAACAAAAGGAAACAATGGAAATAAATGCAATAGAAGGTGACTTCGGAGCCTGCGAACGCCCAACAGGTCTACCTTGAAGTCTCCAGCCACACCAAGCATAATTCTTAAAACCAACTCGATCCGAAGTACTGGTTTTGCACAAAAAGATGTGCAGAAGTATCGTATGAGTACACCACATGTCACAACCCGGATTTTCCACCCTCGGGAGTCGTGATGGCGCCTACTAATGTGAGCTAGGCAAGCCAATTATTGAACCATCTTCCTTTTTACCAATTTTATTCTCTTTAACAAATACGAAGAATTAACATTTGAACAACGGAACATAACATAAGCGGAAAAAAAATAATAAACCATCTGAGCATGAATATCTTTTACAACTATTTGAGTCTCAACTACCCAGAACTGGTGTCACAGTTTCACAGACGGTCTAAGAATACTACAAGTAAAGGTCTGAAAGAATTAAATACAACACTGTCTCTGGAAATACATGTAAGAAACAGGAAAGTAAATAGAAGGAGACGCCAAGGCCTACGGACGTTTGCAGGGCTACCTCGGGTCACCTGATGAACAAGGGTCAGCAATCACACCGCGGTCCGAAGTCTACAACACTGGGGTCTGCACAAAAGAGTGCAGAGTGTAGTATCAGCACAACCGACCCCATGTGCTGGTAAGTGCCTAGCCTAACCTCGGCGAAGTAGTGACGAGGCTAGGACCAGACTATCAAATAAACCTGTGCAGTTATATGATATACAGCGGAAAGTAAAGCAGAAATAAGCAAGTAGAGATGGGAGGGGGAAACATGCTCCGGGGAATAACAGGTAAAAATAGAATATCAAATAACTATAAAGGAATCAAAATCCAACCCCTAACAAGAGTAAGGAAAACAAGGCAGATTTCACTTTCTTTTCACATCTTGTGGTAGGCGTACCACCCGCTCCCATATCATTATATCTTGTGGTAGGCATACCACCCGCTCCCATTTTATTAGGCGTACCACCCGCTCCTATTTTATTATATCTTGTGGTAGGCGTACCACCCGCTCCATATATAATATTGTTGCGGCGTGCCAACCCGATCCATATATAATTTTGTTGCGGCGTGCAACCCGATCCATATATAATATTGTTGCGGCGTGCAACCCGATCCATATATAATATTTACAATTATAATAAGAGTCCCGACAAGGAATCAATAAGGTCTACACTAACTCGGCGAGGGATTCGACAGCATAAGAAAATATGACCTGGCAAGGAAGAAACAGCTATAACCAAACTTATTCCAACGTCTAACTACCTCAATTATAACTCAACTTGTTCCAACATCTAACTACCCCAACCATAACTCAACTTATTCCAACATCTAACTACCTCAGCTATAATCGAACTTGTTATAAGACCTAACTACCTCCGCTATAACCAAACTTATTCCGACACCTAACTACCTCAGCTATAACCAAAATCCCTACCCAACATAAAGAATCATCAACCTAAGCATCCGAAACATCAATTAAGAACACAATGCAAGGGGACCACAACTCAACAATAGCCCGGCAAGGGAGCAACGTAATGATCTCTTCTCTTACTCACTTTTACTTCACAGTTCACTTCACAACTCGAGCCAATGCTCTAGAGGTTCAACTGTCACTTATACTTTCACAATTCGTTCTACAACTGGAGCCATCGCTCCTCAATGTTCATAAGTCACAATCCTTTCCACAACTTTACACAACAAATAGAAATACTCACCAAGGCATGAATAATACAACGAAGTCATGAAAATCACGATATAAGACTCACGGTCATGCTTGACACCAACGTATATATACTCATCACCATGCCTATACGTCGTACTCAACAAGAAACAAATAGCAAATAGGACACAACTCTTAATCCCTTAAGCTAAGGTTAGACCAAACACTTACCTCGATGCCTTGAATTCAACTCAAGTCTCAATTATAGCTTTACCCCTCGATTCCGCCTCCAATTCGCTTGTATCTAATCACAAATTACTTAATTACATTAATAAACACTAAATGAATCAATTTGAATGCATAAAAATGAATTTTCCAAAGTTTTTCCCAAAAATTCCAAAATTGCCCCCGGGCCCACGTGGTCAAAACTCGAGGTTCGAACCGAAACCCGGCTACCCATTCCCCCACGAACCCAAATATATGATTTGGTTTGAAATCGGACCTCAAATTGAGGTCCAAATGCGAACTGGGGGAATTGCGAGAAAATGTTCGCATTTGCGAACACTGTCCAAAAATCCGGACTTCGCATTTGCGAGCCAAAGGTCGCATTTGCGACCAGCCCAGCTTCGCATTTACGGCCAAATGGCCGCATTTGCGGTCTGCAGACTCACTCTTCCTCGCATTTGCGATGCCAGGCTCGCATTTGCGATATCGCATTTGCGAGACCTGCTTCGCAAATGCGAAAATACCAAGAACTGAAATGCCAGATTTTCACAAAGGTTAAAAATGCACTCACGGCCTATCCAAAATTCACCCGAGCCCTCGGGGCTCCAAACCAAACACACACACAACCTCAAAAATATCCTACGGACTTATCCGTGCGATTAAATCGCCAAAACAACATCATAAACATCGAATTAAGCCTCAAAATCCATAATTTCTTCCAAATTTCATAAAACATCAAACTTTCCATTTTGAGTTCGAAACACGTCAAACGACGTCCGTTTTCAACCAAACTTTACAGAAAGTGCTTAAACCATATGTAAGACCTGTACCGGGCGCCGGAACCAAAATACGGGCCCGATACCATCACGTTCTAATCAAATTTTATTTTCAATTTCCTTAATTATTTTCAGAAAACAATTTTACTCAAAAATTCATTTCTCGGGCTTGGGACCTCGGAATTCGATTTCGGGCATACGTCCGAGTCCCATATTTTCCTACGGACCCTCCGGGACCGTCAAATCACGGGTCCGGGTCCGTTTATCCAAAATATTGACCAAAGTCAAATTTATTCATTTTATCATCAAAACTTAGCATTTTTCACAAATTTTCAAAGCTTTCCGGCTAAGTGCCCGGACTGCGCACGTAAATCGAGGCGACTCTAAATGAGGTTTTCAAGGCCTCGGAAGCACAGAATGGGTAAGAAAACAGGTGATGACCCTTTGGGTCGTCACACCACGGTGGTACCCGGTAAATATCAAGCCTAACCTCGGTAGAGTAGTGACGAGGCCGGGTCAAGACACCTACCGAACATAAAAACCTGAGCAGGATATGGCATAAAGCTAGCAAGGTAGGGATATCAAAGTAATGCCAATAACAGTAATAAATTAAATTACAAACAGTAATGACGATAAGGGGAAAATACGAATGGCAATGAGAATTAACCAAGTAATTAAACAACAACGCAGTTGGGATACATACAAGTGTAAATGTGCTCAGGTAGGGAAAAAGATGTCAACTCAACCAAACAACGATTCCACTAATTCCATTTCTTGTAATCTCATACCATAAACCACAACTTCCTACCCTTTAATACACGACACCTTTGCCCACATCTTTCCATCTCACTTTGCACGGCAAAACCACGTGCTACTCGGTACATAATATCCGTATCAAGTGCTAATTAAGATGATCAAGAGATTCCATTTATATATACCATAAAGTAAATTTACAGTTTCCAGACCAAATAGGAAATCAGCGAGGAAGATGAGTTTTGTTTTAGAAATCATTTGAGTGAAGAAAATAACATTTTCAAATAAAATTCAACATCGAATAACTATTTTATTTAATATAGAATTTATTAAGTTAAAACATAATAACAATTTCTTTTTAAGTAAAATAAAAGAAAACCTCAGGCAAGTGAAGAAGATTAAGCTGGGAAAGCAATTGAAATAAAATATAACAATTATTAGAAATAGTAGATACTAAAATATATGGCGAGTTCTAACTTAAAGTCACACAAGGAAGCATGATATTAATTCTTTCATTTTAAATCACGATTTACTAACGACCCAGCAGGGCAGGAGAAAATGACTCAACGTAGTAAGTTTATTTTGAAAATCAATTCACCAGAATAATAGTATTAGGAAAAGAGCTCAGGAAATGACGACAAGGCAATAAGTCAATGACAATAACTCGATCCTCAAAACTCAGTGAAAACCAGAAATACATATTATCAAAGTCTCGCACGAAGGAACTAAAGTCAATACAGTAAAACAGGGGATACCAAAATACAAGATATGTTGCGGCGCGCAACCCGATCCCACCATATAATATCAATATCATAAGTCACCCTTATTCCACCATATCAATTCACCCTTATTTCACCTGTTGCGGCGTGCAACCCGATCCCACCGTACAATATCAATATCATAGCAATAAACATAATATGTTGCGGCGCGCAACCCGATCTCACCATATAATATCAATATCATAATTCACCATTATTACCACATAACAATTCACCCTTATTTCACTTGTTGCGGCGTGCAACCCGGTCCCACCGTATAATAACAATATCACAATATAAATATCCTCCTTTATTCCACCACCTCCCTTATTTCACCTGTTGCGGCGTGCAACCCGATCCCCCGTACAATAATTTAAATCAACAACAATCATTAAACAACTCAATTACAAGAATTTCTGCAATCAAGAGCATGAGTACACGGCAACAAGAGAACCACGTAAAAATCAAAGGAATACAATAACCTTTACAAAACAACAAGACAGGTAAGCCACATGATAACTACACAGGCAATCACAATAATTTGGACATGTAGCATATATGCACAGAGTCATAGACGAACTCACGATTAAGAAGTAACAAAATAACAAGGAAGGCAATAGCTTCAACTAAGGCAAATAAGGCCAAACAACGAGCAAGAGGTAAATAAATGCTAACAGCATCATATAGAGCATGTAAGTGTAGCCTAACAACAAGATACCACATATTATGATAATTCGATCAAAGGCATGGAAAAAGACTAGACAATCTAATCGGCCAACACCACATATAAACTGTGCACCCATTCGTCACCTTGTGTACACGGCTTTCACATATCAAGATAGCACAATTGACTCAATTCCTAAGGGGTGGTCCCCCCCCCCCCTCAAGGTTAGACAAGATACATCTCAATGCTCAATTTTTTTACCAATATCGCTCCACCCAATCTAGCCAAAGACGACTTAAATACATCAAACAATGCAAGAGAAAACAATTTCAATGAACAAAGTTATGATCGTTACACAATTTACAAAAAGTCAACAAAACTCAACTCACCGGGCCCGCACCTCGGAACCCGACAAAATTTACAAAACCCGAATACCCATTCCGATACGAGTTCAACAATACAAAAATTATCAAGTTCCAATATCAATTCGTCCTTCAAACCATTATTTTTTTTATTTTTGAAAGATTTTACAATTTCCCCCAAATTTTCCTTTATATTCTCATGAATATGATGTTAAATCTAAGATATAATCACAAAATATAGTTGGAAATTGATTAGAGGCACTTACCCAATGATTTGGTATGAAAATCTTCTCTCAAAATCGCCCACTCTCGGACCTAGGGTTCAAAATATGATAAAATGGAGCTAAGTCACGAAACGGGAGTCTTAATACCAGCCTCAGATGTCGCATTTGCGACATCAGGATCGCAAATGTGATTCTCGCAAATGCGACATAAGTATCGCAAATGTGAAGGCTGGACAGCTCTGATCAGATCGCAAATGCGACACAAGACTCGCAAATGCGAGCTCTGAGATGTTCGCAAAAGCGACAGTTACGTCGCAAATGTGGAGCTGCCTAGTCGCAAATGCGATGAAGTTGTTCGCAATTGCGAACTCCCTTGCCCCAGACCAACGTCGCAAATGCGAGAATGATCTCGCAAATGTGGTCATCGCATTTGCGATGAAATCCTCGCAAATGCGAGAACAGAGACACGAGCACAGCTGAACCTCCTTCCAACACTCCGAAACGCGTACGAAACTCATCCGAGCCCTCGGGGCTCCATGCCAAACACCCACACAAGTCTGAAAACATAACACAATCTCGCTCGCGCGATCGGAACACCAAAATAACCTTTTGAACCACGAATCAGATGCCAAAACACATGAAAAATCACCATGAACTACAAGAACTTCTAGAATCGCAACCAAGCGTCCGAACTATATCAAATCAACTCCAAACGACACCAAATTTTGCAGGCAAGTCCCAAATGACATACCGGAGCTGTTCCAACTCTCGAAATCGCATTCCGACCCCGATATCACCAAAGTCAACTCTAGGTCAAACCTTTCAATCTTCCTAAACTTCAACTTTCCAATTTTCGCCATAAATGCTCCAAATTACCCTACGGACCTCCAAATCCAAATCCGGACGTACGCCTAAGTCCAAAATCACCACTCGAGCCTATCGGAACCATCGAAACTCCAATCTGAGGTCAAATACTCAAAAGTCAAATCTTGATCAATTCTCTCAACTTCAAGCTTCTCAAATTAAAGTCACTTCTAAAAATCCTTTTCGAACTTCTCAAAAACCCAAACCGATGATGAACGCAAGTCATAATACACCGTGTGAAGCTACTCGTGACCTTAAACTGTCGAACCGGATGCAATTGCTCAAAACGACCGGTCGGATCGTTACATATATTCACACGTAAGATTTTCATACTCAATATCCTCCATAGATCCTATTTATGGGATTATACTATTTTTTTTTATTGTTGTTGTTGTTGTAGCACCTAAAAGGTGTAGGAATCAAATCTCAATAGAGATAAAAATATAAAGTGATTTTTGTTCTATGTACCCAAGTTTTGATGGTTATAATTATCAATATATGTAGAGCTAGGACGTAGCAACCAATGAAATAGTGTAAGGCGTATTATAATTATAAATATAAACATACAAAAATTCAATTGGAAGATCAGGGTCTTTCCCTGCCAACTCCTTGCCAATTGCCACCTACAAAAGCACAAGATTCTCCTCGTTGGCGCCCAGTAAGCATTCTTCTAATAATTTCTTATTCATTAGTACTTCACCTCTTTCCCCAACATTTGCTTTGTACAAATCAATCCTAAAAAAAGCAGTATCTTTTGCTATAAGGTACTAATTAAATCCTTAATCATGTATATATATAATCTTTTGAAGCTGTAAATTTCTCATTAGATCCTCCAATTTGCAATTTTTGAGCAATTTTTAAGGAACCCTAAGATTTTGTTTGTAGTAATTTTCTTTCAACAAGACATGGGTAACTCTATGATAGCTGCCTGCAAAAATGGTAATTGTTATGTTTTTTTTTTTTTTTTTTTTTTTTTTGTTGTGTGTGTTTTCTTTATTTCTGCTTGTAATTGTGATGGATAATTTGGGTTTTACGTTTTAATAACAGGGAAATTTTCTTTGGAGGAGCTAGACTCTTATTTTCCTGTTAGAACAGAATGTCAAGCTGATGTCCCCAAGACTTTCTTCAGACCGAAGGTGTGTTGAAACTTCATCATTTTTTATGATCTTGTTATTCATTTATTCTATATTTTGCTTATATGCACAATTCTAGATAAAAAGAGGAGGTTGCCGTTAGGGGCGGATCCATAATTTAGATTTAATGAGTTAAACCTTTTAAGTTTTGCAGCATTGAATTCATTGCACTTTTGAAATTATGGGTTCAGAATTTAATATTTTGTTGAATTTTTACTAATTTACCACATATGTTTTGCTTATATACACAATTTTAGATAAAAAGAGGAGGTTGGTGTTAGGGGGATCTAGAATTTAAACTTAATGAGTTAAATCTTTTAAGTTTCGTAGCATTGAATTCGTTGTACTTTTGAAATCATGGGTTCAAAATTTAATATTTGTTGAAGTACTAATTTACCACATATGGTTTGCTTATATGCATAACTCTAGGTAAAAAGAGGAGGTTGAAGTTAGAGGCGGATCTAGAATTTAGATTTAATAAGTTAAACCTTTTAAGTTTCGCAGCATTGAATTCATTGCACTTTTAACATTATGGGTTCATAATTTAATATTTGTTGAAATTGTACTGATTTACCACATATAGTTTGCTTATATACACAACTCTAGATAAAAAAGGAGGTTGCGATTAGAAGTGGATCCAAAATTTAGATTTGATGAGTTAAACCTTTTAAGTTTCGTAGCATTGAATTCATTGCACTTTCGAAATTATGGCTCAAAATTTAACATTTGTTGAAATTTTACTGATTACTCTGTTCAGTTTGAAGTAGGTTGATGGTCAGTGTTAAAATAGTCAAGCCATGTTGATTTCTGTAATACAAAGGTATAAAGTATTCATAGCATAGACCCAAGTTAGTTTGGGATTGATAAGTTGTTTAGCTGAGTAGATAGCAAATGAATTTGTAACTAGTTAATGGATTATGGGCCTTTGTTATTTTGGTAAATACTCTTTAAATTCAACTACTTTAGTTTTATCTTTGATTGTTTGATTTTAGTTTTCTCTCCTTTGGTTGAGAGAAATATAAATCTGTAATCTATCTATTAGGTGAATACTTGAATAATTGCAAAAGAAACTACGGTACACACTTGATTATATAAATGAGTTCAAAAACTTGAATATCCTAATGTAGTTTCTTGTGACGTTTGTCTCACTTTCTTTTCAAGCTATGATTTGTAACTATTTACTCACTATGTTACCTTTGTGCACTTTCTTTTTTCTGGGGAAGTGTATGATAGGTAGGAAAAACTCTCAGTGAAAGAAGATGGAATGCTGCATTCTCTAAAGAGGGTTACTTGGATATAGCAGGTGTTCTTAGACGAATCCAACGAGGGGTAAATCTTTTTTTCCCCTCTCTTGTACAATGCATATTCTAAATAAATCAACTATGCCACATTGTCATTTAGCGCTAGTTCATGTTGTCGATTCCTTTTTGGTAACTCCATCTTTAGCTTTAGATAGCAATTTCATGACTTTGGCCTAGTTGAACAATTCTGATCCTCATACTACTTGTCGTTAAGCACAAATTCATCTGTTCTTTTTTGTTTGTTTATGGGTGAATGCAAACAGTTCATATATTTTTTGCCCCCAAGTGATATTTTAACTTGAACCGGATTCCATTGTATACTGTACACTCATCTTGTAATCTTTAATTGTCGGACTTTTGGTGCATAATAGACCCTCATTTTGTGCAAGTGGTGAACTGCTGAAGGTGAAAAACTTCACGGAAAACCAAGTTCATCAGTTTCTCCTACTCAGTCATCTCCACTTATAAAAGGATTATGCCATTACCCATAACAAAAATAGAAGGATCATTCCATTTATGATTTTCCAGCAATGACATTTCCATTGGGAGCCTTAATAGGAGAATGTTTAAGGATCCTCTTTTTGTGTTAATGGTAGAAATTTATGATAATATAACAAGTTATAATTGCTAACGCAATAATAATAAAGGGGAAACAACCAGTTCTCTTATTCTCGAGCAACAACTGTTTTTATCCACGCTACAATCGCTTGTTGGTTTGAGTTTGGACAGTTTAGAACAGTCTAAATTACACCAACGCTTGTCTGGTAAAATTATTCATGGCGTGGAATAACATTTTGGCATAGCATTGATTAGGCTTCTATACAAACTACTCCCTCCATTTCAATTTATGTGAACCTATTTAGCGATGAAGAATTTTGAAACTTGTGGCACTAAACAAGTCATAACATTTGTGTGGCTATAATTCTTTTGCAATTTGTGGTCTAGAATATGCCATAGTTTTTGTGTGGCTTTAAAAGCTTCTCATTGAGGTAAAATTGGAAGTTTTCAGTTAAATTGTTTCCAGATTTAGAAATGGGTCATTCTTTTTGGAACAAACTAAAAAGTAAATAGGTTCACATAACGGGAATTGAGGAAGTATATATTAGGCGGATAATCTGATCCACCATTAGCACGTCCATTCAGTTCATTATAAAGAAACAACAACAATACTCGATTTATTGCTGTTTAGGTGGAAACTTATGTCTTAAGAAGTCTGATGCTTATTTAATTATATTCTGTGCATGCTAGGGGATTCATCCATCAATAAAAGGGGCTGTCTGGGAGTTCTTGCTGGGTTGTTTTGATCCCAATAGCACATTTGAGGAAAGAAATGAGCTTAGACAACGGCGAAGGTAATCTAACTCACTTCAGTTATAACCAAAGAGTTAAACTGGTTTAATGTAGATAACAAATAATAGAAGTAAAAATCAGCAATCAAAACTATAGGGGTTATGCATTGAATTTTGTTCAATTTGGTGCATGAATCCATGCAACTGTCAAAGGGCCCTCAGTGTAAGTTACTCCCTCCATCCCAATTTATGTGATTGGGAATGGAGTTTAAGAAATAGAGACAAATTTTTGGAACTTGTGGTCTAAAATGAGCCATGATATTTGTGTGGATATAAATCATCTCACCAAGGGTGAAATGAGCTTTTTAAAGTTAAATTGTTACTAAATATAGAATGGTGTCATTCTTTTTAGGATTGACTAAAGGAAAGAGTGTCACATAAATTGGGACGGAGGGAGTATGCAACAAATTTCTCATGTTCATAGAGCTATTCCTATCAAAGTGCAACTTTATCATCTAGTTAGGTCAGAGCACGAGGTGAACCAACTTGGACTCGGCCGGCGAGTCTTGTTTAATTAAAGCTCTCCATAAGGTCGAATCAAGCTTGGGCCAAGTGTCTTAGTTCAAGCTTGGTTTAGTTGATGTTCTTATTAAAAGGACCCTTCGCTACAGGTGCTAGTGGAAATTAACCCCTTGATCATTAAATTCTCCAATATCTTGATTCTTGAGTCTTGACATTAGATTGAAAATGAGTGTTGCAAAACAGTTAATTGTGTCTTATGTTTATTAGACCCGACTCCAAAGGGAAAAAAAGAAGAGTGAAGTAAAAATGTGTTATTGCCTGGAAAACAAAATTTATAACATGATACTGTCACTATCAGCTGAAAAGACACCTGTGCCTTCTTCTTCCTCCTTATAGCGTTTTTTTTCCTTTTGGGTAAATTCTTACAACCTACTTTATGAGTGGCCTAAAAATCTGAATTTGTATCCTCAGAGAGCAGTATGCTGCATGGAAATCTGAATGCCAAAAGATTGTACCTGTGATTGGCAGTGGGAAATTTACCACAAATGCTATAGTCACTGATGATGGTCAACCTACAGAGCATGCGAACACTTCCAGTGATGCACAAGATACTAACAGTGCCCTGCCAGTCGATAATGGCGTTTGTGACAAGAAAGTTATTCAGTGGAAGCTTAACTTGTCCCAAATTGGTTAGTACTCGTGCCACTACTATTCTCTAGTTTCAATATGCTAACTTTATACATTCTATAATTGCTGTGGAGCTCCCTATATCTATCTTTTTATCTCTGCCTGTCTCTTAGAAAAACTTGAATGTCACTTATACATTCTCTTTCCACTCCGTCTGTTAATGTTTTTTGTTCGTGTCCTCAAATACATTCCAGTTTGAACAATTAATTCCCAATAATCAACTGTTTTCCCACTTTGCTCTTCATGAATTATGCTTTTTCGACCAAACTTAAATAGTTAACATAACTATTACTTTGACGTAGTTCTCAGTTGTGCAGAATATAACCAAATTTTATTGACCTAAAGATGTTTGCTCCTTACCCCCACCCACCCCCATTGGATATGGTATTTGAGATGAAGGGATTGATACATGCAACATTGCTTTTCCAACATAATAATTATGTGTGAAAAAATTGTGTCAGTTAGTCATTGTGTAGTCCAATGAAATTCAGATGTGGGGGAAGAAGAATTGAATGCTGAAAGAGCGTTTAGATTTTGAATGAGCGACTCAACCTTTTGACATTTCTTTGGAGCTGGTCATTTATCACTTGTGAGCTGCTACAAAATACAGATGAAAGACTATAAAAGGTTTTGGTTAGAGAGATGTGCTATGTTCAACAAGTGATGAGACAATGACATCTTTTTCTTCATTGCTAGTTATACTCTAGAGTTAGATGCTGAGTTAAAGAGGGAACATGTCACTTAAAGAGATAATAAGTGGCAAAAAAGTGAAATTGCAATCTCATAGTGGAATATTGTCATTGCTTAGTGCACTATTTTTTGGCTTTGGTAAGGAAGCTAGTTCATCAATTGTAGACTGATTTTCCTGAAAATATCTGATACTGTAATGGCTTATGATGTTGCTTTAGGTCTGGATGTTGTTCGCACAGATCGTGCTCTTGTATTTTATGAGAATCAAGCTAATCAGGCAAAACTCTGGGACGTGCTTGCTGTCTATGCATGGATGGATAAAGATATTGGTTATGTTCAAGGTATTTTATCAGTATTTTAGAAACTAATTTTTAATAATATCAAAGCCATTCATAAAACTTTTGCCCTTATTTTATCTGCACAGGGATGACTGACATTTGCTCCCCAATGGTTATTCTACTTGAGAATGAAGCAGATGCATTCTGGTGCTTCGAACGTGCAATGCGTAGATTGGTATGCCTTCATTGTTTCTATTCATGGTTGTTACATACCTAAAATAAATGAATAAATAAATGTGTTCCTTAAAATAAATGAATAAATAAATGTGTTCCTTCTCTAACATCTTAAGTTTTTAGATGAGATTGTCACAAAATTCAAAATGGCATCATAGAAAAGTTAAAGTCTTAAGTTCAAGTCTCAGTGCCGCTCATTGGCGCGAGAGAAAAATGTGAGAGGACGTGTTGCAAACCTAAAATGGATAATGTGTCCCCAATAAACTTGCACATATATTTATGCGATTCTTTCTAAAAACTTGTTCAATGTTTTTGCTAATTATTTCCTATGTTTCTGCCATTACTGAGCATATAACAAATCCATGTCTGCTTCATCAACAGCGAGAAAATTTCAAGTGCACCACAAATTCGATAGGAGTGCAATCTCAACTAAGTACCCTTGCACAAATTGTTAAAACTGTTGATCCGAAGCTTCATCAACACCTTGGTAAGAGGTTGCTTTTCTTTATATTTTTTCAAGTAGCTATTCCCATGTAAGAAGTAGAGAACACAAGGTCTTGTCAGTGCTGTTAATTTTCCTAGCATGCCATATCATATAGTTCTCAGTACTAGATAGATAAATAATATCTAGTATAGGTCTTAGTGAAAAATTTGGGCTTTTTGTGAGTTAGAGCGCTTTGTATTTTAGAGAAATTTAACTTATTTCTGTTAGAGGCTGCACAACGTGTTTCTATATATGCTTCAGCTTGTGCTTTTATCCGGTCTCATTCTACTGTAGTTCTCTCTAACAACTTAAGCTTTTAGATGAGATGGTCACATACTTCAACATGGTATCAAAGCAGGCAGAAGTCCTAGGTTCGAGTCTCACCGCCATCCAAATTATCAAAAAGAATTTTCACGTGCTTGGCTCATAAAAAAGAATCAAGCCCACACGTGAGGGGGCGTGTTGAGGACATAATTAAGTAAATAAAAGTGTGTTTCTCTAACAGCTTAAGCTTTTAGATGAGATGGTCACACACTTCAATAGTAGTATTAATTGGCTTTACACATTACATATTGTGACTTGATTCTAAAGCCTGCTTTGCATTCTGACGATATATTCTATAAAATCGTGATTTATCTTGTTAAGCTTTAAATGCATGCAGGCCAAGTTTGTTATTGACTGCCACAAGACGTACATATTAGGGGTGTGCATTCGAATCGGTTTATCGATAAATCGAATCGATTATTTATTATTGGTTTATCGATATCGGTTTATCGATTTATCGACTTCGATTTCGATTTCGAAATTTTCCTTATCAAGTTATCGATTTCGATTTCGATTTTGTCCTCTTCGGTTATCGGTTTATCGATAAACCGATAAGATATACTAAAAAGACAAATATACCCTTATTCTATAATACCCTTTCCTTTACCCTAAGTCCCTAACCCCATCTCCATCTTCGCTGCTTGTGGCGCAACTCACAGCCTCTCCTCACTCTCATTTCATCTTGCGAAAATGGTTCTTTCAAATGATTACGATTTGTTGAACCCGCCAGCAGATGTTGAAAAGAGGAAGCATAAGCTCAAACGTCTTGTTCAGTCTCCTAACTCTTTCTTCATGGATGTTAAGTGCCAAGGCTGCTTTAACATAACAACTGTGTTCAGCCATTCTCAGACGGTGGTTGTTTGCGGAAACTGCCAGACAGTTTTGTGCCAGCCTACTGGTGGTCGTGCTAGACTTACCGAGGGATGTTGTTTCAGGAGAAAGGGAGATTAGAGAGATAGCATTCGATTTATATTGAAATGAATCTTCATATGGGAATTTTGATGCAGTACTCTATTTTCATTTTCACTACCTAGTCTTAATTAAGAACAAGTGTTTTTGAGTCTCTCCCAGACCCCACTAGTGGGATTTTAACTGGGTATGTTGTTCTTGTTGTTTTTGAGTCTCTACTATGACTTGATTATGTTATGGTTCTAATTTGAGTTAAAAAAAAAGTCCCTAACCCTATTATTTCCTCTACCGTTGGAGTGTTGGTGGCATACATTTGATCCCTTACTTTAGTTTCGTTACATGTGCTTGTTGACACAATTTTTATGTTATAAACGATGTTCGTCTTATTTTAGCTTCTTTTTGTCCATATTAGTTAGGCGTGTTTATAGCGATATACTTTCCGTGGAATCCCGCAAATTTTCTTATTGGTGTAATCGATAACCGAATCGATAAGCCCCAAAAATCGATAAATCGAAATCGAAACCTTATTGAAACGATAACGATAGGCATATGTACAAATCGATAATCGATAAGTAATTATCGATAAGGGTCAAAATCGAATCGATAAATCGAATGCACACCCCTAGTACATATTATACTTGAAGTGATGCAGGCAATATAAAGTATAAACACATTGTTTAGCACCTATCAAAAAATTAAATTAAATTAAATCATCTAGCAGTCCCTTTGCAGATTCTGATGGATAATTTGAATGTCTATACCGTTTATTAAGTTGGGGCCAAACTCACATATCATAATGTTAATCATCGTGAAGAATGGATTTTCCCTGTTAAAAATGGCCCTCATATATGTTGTATGGGACACTGGGGATAGAGCAGAAAATTTTCATGGAAATATCTTGGCAATCTAAATTGTTTTAAGGAATTCACAAACTGCAATCTTGACCAGAGTCTAAAACAGGGAGGAGAAAGTCTAACATAGAGTTAACTCTCCTTCTCTCACTCACCGACTTCAATTGTAATTGGCAGAGGAGTTAGATGGTGGAGAATATCTATTTGCGTTACGCATGCTGATGGTACTTTTCCGCAGAGAGCTCTCATTTGTCGATGCACTCTATCTTTGGGAGGTGAGAAGCTCAAACTTCTTTTCACATTATTGTTTGGTAGACAGAAGAAGATATTGCAAAATAGTTTGTCCTGGTGTTTGGTGTAACTGACTGGAGTGAGACACTGGTCTTTGCTTTGCTTTTGATAGACATGATTGTTTTACAGAAAAAGCCTACCCCTACTCGTGTTTACACAAACCCAATAAACATATGACATGTGTATTTGCATAAACTATTATCACTTAATCATAAGTAGTTAATTAATACACATTCTCACCTCAATTTTATGACTAACCATGATAAACTGATGCAGTTTGGTGTAAACACTGGGTGTGAGCAATTTTGTTCCATTGTTTTACTTGGCACATTCTTAACTTCTTACAAGAAAAGGGTTATTCAACTTGGCGATCTGTGGATTTTGTGTTTTCCCAGAGTATCACATAAATTAGTTTGACATAAAGGACGAGGGTATTTATATCTTCAACTGTGAAACAGGACGAGTGATGAGCAAATGTAGGCTGGAATTATTTTAGTCTTCTAACTGATATTACTTTTGTACATACTTCATTCAGGTGATGTGGGCCATGGAGTACAACCCAAAGATATATTCACTGTATGACAACACACGGGAACAACTTCCCGAGCTAGTATATGATGTTAAAGTAAATGATAAGCAGCTAAAGCAGTATGGCAAATTTGAGAGGAAAAAAGTGAGAGCTGGTGCAACAAAACAGAATGATGCCCTTGCCATTTTCCTAGTTGCAAGTGTTCTTGAGACCAAGAAAAAGCGGCTTATGAAAGAGGCAAAGGGCCTAGATGATGTTGTCCAGGTCTCGTTTCAATCTCTCTCCTTGTCTGTGTATTTCACATTATTGTATCTCTTTGGTCCTGACAGCGACATCGTTTCCAGATTGTGGGTGAGATAACTGGGAATTTGGATGCAAAGAAAGCACTAAATAAGGCTCTGAAGGTTCATAGGAAATACTTGAACAAGGCAAGTTTCTTTATTCACCGTTCTCTGCTTCACCCCCCCCCCCCCACACCCCACCACCACCACCAAACACACACACACCCCTCAAAGGAAAAAGGAAAAAGAAGAAAGGATTTAAGTTATATACACTGACAGGTATAAAATTTTAACACTAGCAAATGTTTTTTAACCAATTGTAGTAGGTTATTTGTCTTATTTTTTAGGTTACTAATCCAAATTGTTTTGGACAATTAAATGTAGTTATCTTTTAGATAACTTGATAGTGTAAAATTAGTCAGTGTATATAAGTTAAATTCAAGAAAAAATTCCTCCCACCGCTCCTTCAATCTGGTACATGAACATTGATATCAACATTTTAGTTGTCTCATACTATACTTAATGCAGGTCAAAAGATGCTAGTTCGAGTTGCTATTCCTCACTGCAGCAAGCACCCCCTTTGGTCAAAATTTTGTTGTATTTTTTAAATTTTTTATTTCCATTTTTTCTGGTGGGAGTGACTTCTCCCTCTTTTATTGATGAGTGGGTCTCTCTTCTAGAACACGGACCCTGTGTAAATGCGGGACGCTTCGTTTTTTTTCTCTTCTTGCATTTGGTGTGTAATTGTTTCTCTTTTTGTTACAAAGAGAGGAGATTGTACATAATAGTTTTGATATGAGATGTACATGATGTATTCTGGTGGTTGAAATATTTGATATCACATTCTTGAATCAGAGAATATAGGAGCATGAAATCATAGAGCTTCATTTTGTCCATCTTTCTTGTTTTAAGATTATTTTCTATGATGATTCACCAGCTTTCGTCTCAAATATGCTCCTTACTCTAACGGATGTCCATCTTGGCTCCGACATATACCGGAGATTGGAGCACCTGTGTATAAACTTCCAGCATATTATGCTGGATCAATATATTATGCTGGAACTCTAGTATATTATCTTGAAAATTCAGTATATTTTTTGAACGGTCGTTCAGATTTATCTTTACACGAAAAGTGGCTAAATTTCGATTACTTTTGAAATCGTGGCTATTTTTCAATTACCACTTAAAAATCTGGCTATTTTTGAATTTCACCCAAGTTAACAGTGAAGGTTTTAATGGATCAATAGGTAAGCAAAAGGTAAATATAAGAGAAATCACAACTTTGAGGGTATTTTTGAACTTTTTCCATTGAAAATAACAAAAAGATCACGACAATTTTTTGTTTATTTATTCAAAACGTATAAAAAATTGATTGGAGGTTTTGAAGAGGATGAATTATATTTAATATAAAATAGAAGGAAGTTATCTCGAAAGAATTATAATTTTTTGGAATAATGCGGACTTATTAGTGAAAGTATTACACAATTAAAGCAAAAGATTCAACTAGGCAAAATCAACTAATTGTATGTGTATACTAAGTTCCAAGCTCGCTAAGCATCCTTTTTTTTTTTTTTTTAAATTATTATTGTTTATTTATTATGTTAAGAAATATGTATGTGACATTATACCTGTTATGAAACAATAAAAGAAGAAGAAGAATATTGCAGAGAAAAGTAGGGAGAGAGAATTCTTATTGATTTGGGATGAATTGCAATAGAATAGAACCCTCTATTTATAGGGAGAGAGTGACTTAGCCACCAAGCAATGAATCCTAGAATCTCTCTAAATATAGACATTCACCATAAATACAATTCTATTTATAACACTCCCCCTTGAATGTCTATTCAACAGATAATGTGCCTCGTTAAAACCTTAACTAAAATAAAACCCATAGGGAAAAAATTCTAGAGAAGGAAAAAGAGTACACATATCTAACAATACGCCTTTTGGTTGCCTCGTTAAAAATGTTGCAAGGAAAACCCAGTGGAACAAAATCTTGTAAGGAAAAAAGAGTACAACGCGTATTAACTCCCCCTGATGAGAGAATCAATTCACATCTTTAAGCATTTGCATTCCAATCTTGTGCACCATCTTCAAAAGATCTTTGGTAGAGATTTGATGAACAAATCAGTCATATTAACTTGAATGAATATATTGCACCTTGAAATCATCATTCTTGATAGAGATGAATTGTCTTCATATGATCTTGTTGGAATCGTCAGTTCAATATCTTCACATAGAGGTGAAAACTCTTGATATCATATTATCATGCCTATAGTTATAGCAAGATACATTTGTGCACAAATTGCACTGAGGAAGTGGTACTTCAAGATCAAGAATTGTATATGCTTCAAGCGATTTAAATCCTTCAAGGATTGTCATATAAGTCATATAATAGACTTTAATTAGATGCATATCAAGTTTTCATGTCATGCTAGACAAATAAGATATCGAAAACTGATTGCACATATCATTGACTTTATACTTTCAAGTGTTTGAACTGCAGGTCCAAAACTACATGTCTTTCATATGAAACCAATTCTATTCGAAATTGTTTCTCCAGACTTAAGATCCTCATATATATTTAGCGGTATCATAGATGTCATCGACGAACATTTTATATCGGTTCCAACCTCCTTATTTTTCATAAAGACATAACATAGAGATCTCTTCATTCATATATTCAGGTACCTGAATCACTCATGAGATTTTATGAAGTGTTATGTCATGTGATCTTCTAGATCACTTGCCTCCTTTATTATGATCATTTGCTCATCTTCTTTATCAAAAAGTTTATTTGAAACCGATTTGTCTATACGCTTTAAGAGTACCATAGACTTTGTCCTTCTAGGACTTATTCTAATAGGAGCATTTGCAATGAGAATATAGTTAGTTTCTTTAGGTCAGCAAATGCGTCTAGCATACTTTGCAATATATTGCAGATGAATTATCTTTTTATGAACTTCAAGTTCATATTATCGTATTCGAGGATCTAGATCTAGATATACAAATGATAATTCATTCCACGTAACTTTTTCTCAACTGTTTATCATGTCTCTCCCTCATGTTAGAAAAACTAACTTGTTTCCTCAACTTTGAGAACACATCTTTGTGCATTATTTGGTTCCTGACCCTGAACCACTTGTGAGGGGAGAAAATAATATACTTTCGTATATAACGTATATCAAACTGATATACAAAATTTTGTTCCCATAAGCAATTGTTTAGCTATTAAGTGGAGGTACTCAATAAATCATTTTTCTAAACCAACTGTGATGTAAACCAACTTATCAAGATGAACTATCTTGAATAAAAAATCTGGAAATTATGTTCTAAATCAAATTATTGAGCAAGTTACCTCACAAACACCGTGTTGCGGGTTAATAATAATCGCACATGTAACCATCTCATAGATGCATCTTATGTGGTGTACATGGCAGGTGAATGGGCCCGTATTCACCTTTGATATTTCCAATATTCATGGAATTCAATCCCAATTTTAGTTGATCTATTAATTAATGAGAACAAGCAATATAAGAGAATTCGTAAAGAACTTTCTAGTTCTTTAATATTTACCCATGTGAATTCTCTATTATTTTTGCACATCATACTTAAATTGATATGGCTAAACCAATTGTACCAACTGAATAAATTATCAATATTGATAAACTTCATATTTACACCATGACGTGTGCAATTATCAAAAAACTCCAAGTTTATTATGATATGGGTTTTTATATCAATAAATATCCACTTCATTGTGGTATTCTTTTGTTTATGTAGTACAAATTGAAGAATAAAGCGGGTAGCTTTTCACATACATATTATCCCGCTACAAGTTGTAGTAATAGAAGATATTAAATCTTTTCTTTATTTATTGTCTCAATATAATCAATCGCTTTCGCGTATACTTTGGAAACTGAATAAGTTTCTTTGAGACTTACTACAACACAATACCTTATTGATAATCAATTTTATTCCTCCAAAATAATAATAATAATTGGCTCTTCCAGAGCTCTCAATTAATTTTGTACTACCACACATTCATCAACATCATATGGTGAATATCTCTTTTAAAGAGAAAGTTATACCATTATAGTCATGATCAAAGTTATATGCAAGATATGTTTCTTGCATTAATGTTATTCTTTAATAATCACATTACCAAAATATTTTGGCGTACAATAAGTACGTGACCAATGACCATTTATGCCATAATAATGACATTATTTTCTTATATCATCTCAAACCTCCCTCTAGAGGTGAGTGTGGTATATTCACTACCACTAGCACGTTCATATTCTTCCAAGAATGAATATGCATTAATAAATAAGATGTTGTCACATTCACATCATGAATGGACCATAATCATTTATATGTGGTTTATAAAATCTCATGTCAAATCGATGACAAATATTACTTTCACAGAGTGAAGGATTATTTTGAGAATCCTTATTATTCTCATTATCACAATGATGACGATTATAATTTCGTCTATTGCCACGTCCACATCCATTGATACATTTAGTAGTAAATTTTGTCTTCTTTCAGACTTATCACATACTGCTATCACATTCTCTTAAGGGAATGAGAATGGAGCAAATTCAATGGGACGGGTTTTCAATTCTTTGCCCATAATCACACATGAATTTGATCATGGCGAGGCATAGAAATTTTACCACTTCAGGTGGTTATAATTTCTTACAAACTCCATTAGAGTTATAATCAAATTTTGTTGTCTTTGCTTGTATTTAAAATCAAAGTATAGAATAAAAGAGAAAAATACGGTAAAATACTTACCTTAAATCCAGAATTTAATCACAAAGGAAGTTCATGGAACAATTGACAATCATTATGCTCAATCTCAAAGTTTCTACTCAATTGGTTAGAGTCTCGTGCTGATAACGTGTTATGAAACAATAAAAGAAGAAGAAGAATATTGCAGAGAAAAGTAGGGAGAGAGAATTCTTATTGATTTGGGATGAATTACAATAGAATAGAACCCTCTATTTATAGGGAGAGAGTGACTTAGCCACCAAGCAATGAACCCTAGAATCTCTCTAAATATAGACATTCACCATAAATACAATTCTATTTATAACAATACCGAAATTCTTGTGAAATTATGCCTTAATCATTGATGCCTATTAATAATTGTGTCCAATATTATATGCTAATTTTTTAAAGATGATTTTTCTTTTCCATTTGCACCCATAAAAAATATCCATAAAATAAGAAAGTGTCATCATTACATTTTAGTGGCTACCATGTTTAGGCTTCAAAAAGTTGTCAACTATGAAAAAGTCAGAAGACAGAGATTCTAATTAAGGACAAATATATAAAATACTCTCCTTAAAATAAATAAACAATAAATAAAAATAAGTAAAAAATGAATTTCCATTCCTAAAATTATGCTAGGCTTTCTGGTTAGGAATAACCTGCAATGCATTTCCATTGAATGAATGAAAATATTGCTTTAACATCATTTTTCTTTATTATAATTAAAGAAGAGTCAAACCTAAATTTCTTTTAGGGTTTGAGTCCATTTTGAGTTTTTGTTTCCAAATTCAACAATTTTTTTTTTTTTATGTATTTCTCTATACAACAAAAGCAAATGATTGATTTTAGGTGAATTATCATCTTCTTGAATAGCCTTTGGAAGAAGAAATATTTGAAGAGATGACCACAAAAGTGAAAGGCCTTCTTAAAGGCCTTAGGTACATTTCTCAAGTTTTTGGTGAGTAAATGATTTTTTTAATTATACAAATTTTCAAAATTATTTCACATTTTCCTTTGTGGGTATTTTTGGATTTGTTGAAAATGATTGTTCTATATGATTGGAAGAAAATGTATGTTACTAAGTCGAGCGATCGAGCTATTGAGTAAGTCTCAAGAATTGAATCAGTTGAGATCGACGGTATGAATCATTTATATCTGTTTCTCGTTGTATGGTGCAGATGAGGATAAAGAAAAAGAAATGCAAATTGGTTTTCCTACAGATGTAAAACATGTTGCACATATAGGATGGGATGGTCCATCAGTTGATAATCCAAGCTGGGTAATAATTATTTTACTTGTATTTCTTATGTTGATTATTCATCTCTTATTTTTTTTACTTTTTTTTTTACTCGGTGTCCGGTACTTATATTGGGGTCGGATTAAATCCGAATTCGCGCTGAAAAGTTCCACTTTGGGGGTTAAAACGCTCCCTAACAAAGGCTAGTCCATACCCAGGGCTCGAACCCGAAATCTCCGATTAAGGATGGAGTACTTATTATTCTGCCACAACCCTTGTTTGTTATTCATCTCTTATTCAACTACTTGGTTTACCATAATTGTTACAAGAAATGTATTGAATCGATTCTTTTTTTAATGAATAAACGCGATTTTTAATCGTTTCGATTAAATGTTTTTGGCAGATGAAAGAATTTAAATCACCAGGAGCATTTCAATCAGCTCCTTTGGTTCCTCCTCCTGCAGATCTTAAAGAAAATCCTGACATTAAATGGGTTTCTGAAGGTTTGTTACCTTTTTACCTTTATCTTTTTTTAATTTATGTGATATTTTTTCATTTTTAAATGTTTCAATGCTCAAAAAGTTTGACACTAATAAGGAAAAAAAATTCAAATTTACCCTTGTACTTTGCGAAAAATAACTTTAACCTCTGTTAGAAGTTTGGCTCATCCATGGCCTCGATATTCCCTTTCTTCACAAATTTCAAGAATTCATAGTCGTTTAACTAATCAAATAGTGTCATATAAAATGAGACAGAGAAAGTATATGCTTATATCTGACCTTATACAACCAACAAAGATCGTTGTATTCCGCGATTTGTATTATAAAGTATCCTGATTGTGTATATTTCCTTACTACACTAGCTCGAACTTTAAATCTTAGATTGGCCTATTATTCTGAAAGGATTGATGGTGTGTTATATTTTTGTACAATATGTCAATGGAATTGCAGATTCAAACAGAAGGTCTAGAAATGCAAATAGTTCATCTCCAACCAAAGACATTAAACCAAGAACATCCAGGAGACATTCTACTACAGAAAATGGCACTCATGATTCTACAAACAAAGAACCTGGAACCAAATCCAGGAGTTCCAGGCGACATCATAACAAGGAAACAACGTCCGATGGTCATAAATCGAGTGAATCTTCAGCTAAAAACAACCCTGATATCCCCAAAAAATCGCGACGAAAGAAGTCCAAGGAGGATGGTTCGGCCTCTGGCTCGACTCGACCATCAAGATCTAAAGGCACTTCTTCTACTACAACACAAACTACAGATTCAGGTCCTGGACAGGAAAAGGAGAGCGAGAGTAGTGGAATTTCTAAAGAAAAACAAGAGGAGTGAAAAAAATAAGAATGTATCTGAAAAGTTTTTTTTTTTTTTTGGCAGTTTAGTGAATATCACAATTATTTTGAAACCACAAAAGTTTTCATTCAAAATTGTAGAGTATGTGTATAATCTAACTTTTTGATACCATGTTCATCATGTAGATTCATTTCCCATTTTCATAATCATTCTTTTTCCAAAGCCTTGCAACTTCATTACTATGAATTGATGAATGGTTCTTGCCTCTTCGAGACAGCGGGATCCAGGATTTGGAGTTTATAAATTTTTACAACAACCTCAAGTTAAATTTACAAACATAACTAGTTTTAGAGTCAAATATTTATATATGTTTATTGAATTCCTTAATATATATATATATATATATATATATAGTATCCAGACAAAAGCTACTGGTTCACGTGAACATGTAAACGAGGCTCTAAATCCGCATTTGTTTATTATTGCCCTGTATCCACTTTAAATGAAGCTGATTCAAGATCTTAATGTACATATCCAAAGAGGGTGTCTGCTGACAAATTCAATTCCACGTACTGTCAAATTTCTACATTCATGTGTTAAAATTGACAAACAATGTCATGTCGTGCCCATTCCTATGACTATTTCTTTAATACTTTTGGCTCTCGGGAGTCTTTTTATAGTATACCGATGTCATGGTGCGCCCATTCCTATAACTATTTCTTTAATACTTCTGGCTTTGGCTCTCGACCAAATTATGACCGGTTAGCTCATAAGTCACAACATCAAATGTGAATAAAAATACCAAACCTTTCTGACATTTTTTCTTTGAGGTCCAGTACTTTGTTTCCCATAAAAGTGGCAAGTGGATCTACACCGGTATGCAGGGTGAAAACAAATAAGATAGTGTCGCTTGAGATGGTTTGGTCATGTCCTGCATCGGCCTACAAATGCACCGATAAGTAGGTGTGAAATTATAGTGAGTGAAGGTGTTAAAACGGTCAAAATAGCGTGGCATAGCCACTTTTATGGGTGGCTATCGAAAAATAGCCACCGTCCGTGATGTCATTGATTTCTAGCCATTTTAACTTAAAATAGAATGTAAAATGACATTATTGCCCTTGCACGCTTTAACATACTCTTTAGTAACTTTTTACTCTTTGTTTGCACAGCAGCGCGTGCGGGTTTCGTCAGAGCACTTTTTTTCGAATCCTTGATCGTTTTAGCTCTAATTTTCTTCAAAATTCTCTGGGTGAGTTTTGTTTTTACAATAATGTGTTTGATTCACGTTCTTATTGTTGTTTCGTTATGTTTAAGTTTGATTTACCGTACCGTTAGGGTTTAAATAATTATTTTTTGTGTTCATTATTTTGTTTTGTTTCTGATAATTTTATCACTTTGTTCTAGCATATATTATTTTGTTTTGTTTCAATCCAGTATAATATATAGGATATCACCTGTGTGTAATTTTTTTTCCATTATATTATGCTGGAGGAGTTGAGTTTGGTCTAGCATATAGTTGAGTTTTGTTTCAATTCAGTATAATATACGGGACATCACATGTGTGTAATTTTTTTTCCATTATATTATACTGGAGGAGTTGAGTTTGGTCTAGCATATAGTTGAGTTTTGTTTCAATCCAGTATAATATACGGGACATCACATGTGTGTAATCTTTTTCTCCAGTATATTATACTGGACGAGTTGAGTTTGGTCTAGCATATAGTTGAGTTTTGTTTCAATCCAGTGATAATATACAGGATATCACCTGTTTGTAATCTTTTTTTCCATTATATTATACTGGAGGAGTTGAGTTTGGTCTAGCATATAATTGAGTTTTAATATACAGGACATCACCTGTGTGTAATCTTTTTTTCCATTATATTATATTGGAGGAGTTGAGTTTGGGATAGCATATAGTTCAGTTGTTTCAATCCAGTATAATATACAGGACATCACCTGTGTGTAATCTTTTTTTCGATTACATTATACTGGAGGAGTTGAGTTTGGGCTAGCATATAGTTGAGTTTTGTTTCAATCCAGTATAATATACAGGACATCACGTGTGTGTAATCTTTTTTTCCATTATATTATACTGGAGGAGTTGAGTTTGGGATAGCATATAGTTGAGTTTTGTTTCAATCTAGTATAATATACAGGACACCACCTGTGTGTAATATTTTTCTCCAGTTATATTATACTTGGACGTAGTTCTGTTTAGGATTAGAATATTATAGGGGGAAATCTATCATATGAATGTTTGGCTTCCAGTATGTTATACTGAATGAATATTATAATATAGACAAGTATTTTTTAAGTCCAGTATATTTTACAGGGTTTCTCCTGTGTGTAAGCTTTTTTCTCCAGTATATTATACCGCATGATTATTATGCTGTTTTTCGATTTTCATATCTTGTATTTTAGTCTGATCCAGTATATTATGCTGGAAGACTGCAATCTATAGACTGTTCTTCTGTTCATTTTAGTGAATGAGTTATTTTGATAATTTATTTCTCATATATATACTGGGATTCTGATTGTGTTTATTATCTGATTTGTAATATGTTTTTTTTGATGATTTTATAGAAATGGAATCATCAAGTTATATATTGAAGGTACGTATTTCTAAAATGTTGAAGTTTTTATCTTAAAATTACATGAAATGTTGCTTATCTGTGTTATATTTTGATTTTAGGAGGGAGATCGATTTTATGATCTTAAGAAGTGGTTTGCTGCTGATTGTTATTGGAAAGGCGATCGAAAATTTAAGAAAACAATTTCAGAGTTTTTGTGTGGAACTCAAATGGAACAGTTAAAGAATGGTGTGTTTGGGAAATTTTTAGAGTTGGATGACGTGGGTCACTCTGGGAAGTTGACTCATTGTATGTTGCTTTCTCAAGTTTTTTACAAGGATAAAAGCAAAATGGTTTTTAGAGTTTTTGATAACGACGTAGCTTTTACAGAAGATGATTTCCATTCTATAACCGGATTGAAGATTGAGGCATCTGATTATAGTTTTGTTGATGATAGAGATAACCGTTTGAAGAAACGGTATTTCTCTGATGTGCCAAAAGGTTTGAAGGTAGAACATTTGTATAAATTTATCACAAAGCGTTCTCGACTCCGTGATGGTGCAGCAGATGATATATGTGATGATGTCGAGGTCTGTGATGAAGATGCTGTAAAGCTTGCTGAGATATACATATTAGAAACTGTTCTTTTGGGTAAAGACATTAAAAGAAATATAAGTGAACGTAATATGAAAATCATAGACGATCCAGAACTTTGTTCTTCTTTTCCATGGGGGAGTTACTGCTTTCAAGAACTTATTGACAATTTGTCTCATCTTCTGAAAACAGAATCTGTGAAAGACAAACCTATTGGTAGGATCGCATCTTATACGTCACTTGGATTCCCCTTCTTGTTTAATGTATGGATTATGGAAGTGTTCAATGATTTCCGTCAATATTCAATATATGAGGATCGGGGGCCAATAAGGATGTTGTCTTACTCAAGCATTGGATGTCCAAAATATGACTCACTTTGCGATGATTTCTTTAAGAAAACAACTGTAAGTTAATCGTATGTGAATTTTTAATTTATACTTGTGCTCATATATTTTGTTTTTATCTAACTATTTATATTTCTATTTAATTAATAGAAATATAAGCTTTTCAAGGTGAATCAATCATATCTTCTCCAATCTTCATCAAAAGTTAATGTTAGCGACATTGTCAATGTAAGTAGTTGTTTCTTCTATTTTATTTAGTCTTGCATTTCATTAGGTAGACTAGTGTGTGTTTTTGTTGTCCGGTATGTTATACAGGAATGAGTTTTCATTCCTTCTGATTCATGTCATCTAGTATAATTTACAGGTAATCTAGTGTGTGTTACCTTGTCCTCCTGTATGTTATACTTGGTCAGTTTTTATTTCTTCTGGTTCATGTCATCCCGTATAATTTACAGGTAGTCTAGTGTGTGTTACCTTGTGAATAATTATTTGTCTTTTTGTTTTATAATATACCCTTTGATTATTTTAGTTCTTTATATCATAGTATTTTTTTCTGGAGTTTTACACCTTTAAATTCATTTCATTCAGTATATTATACTGGAAGACTGCCAGATGTAGGCTGTTTTGTCCACTATAATATACTGGATAAGTCTAATATTTCATTTCATTATGTTTTTTAGTTCTAATAATTTACTCTACAAAATTATATTCTACTCTTTATTGAATTGTTTTTACACTCGATAAGAATGTTTAACCGTTATGATTCTCTAATTCTTACCATTTTTCTTTTCTTTTCAGAGGGTATCTGACAAAGTTGAAGAGATTGTACGTGAGGATAATAATAAATTTCAAATAGAGATGAAAACAAAAATTAAAGATAATCGAAAAAAGTTGAAGAAGTATGTTAAGAGCGCTGTTAAGGTAATTAACTAGTTTGGCAATTTATTTTACTATTGATTTTTTTTCTATAATAATATATTGTATTCATTAATGCAGGAAATCAATGACAAGCTTGATGTTGTTGTAAAGTTTATTAAAGATTTAAAAAATCATGATGAAAGCAATGAAAACCATGAGGAAAGCAGTGTGAAAGGCAATCAAAAGCACGAGGCAGATGAAAGTACTGAAGACAATGAGGAAAGCAATGAAAAGCATGAGGAAGATGAAAGTAATGAAAAGCATGAGGAAAGCAGTCAGAAAATCAATGACCAAAGAAATTATTCTGATGGAGAGAATTATGATGGAGATAATTATTGTGATAGAGATTTTTCAAATTTGTCGGGAGACAAACAGAATGAAAAAGAGGAAGATGGTGAGTTACTGGAACAAGATGAACTGTGCAATAAGGAGTTTGAGTATGTAAGACCTTCTATTTCAATGGCACCAAATAAGGAGAGTGACAATGAAGGTCGAGCACATGTTGATTCAATACCATTAGTTATGGATATTGACTCAGTTCATCCAGCACAAGTTAATGGAGAAGATGTACCAGGCACTGGAATTTTATTGCAAGATCCTTGTAATGAATTAAGGCCAGAATGTAATGCAATTGAACCAGTTCTGACAGCAGGTACAGAAAGTTTGACGGTTAAAATAGGTGATGGGAAACAAGAGCTTTCTACACCACATTCCAGTGAAAAGATTTTACAAAATACCACAGCTGGATCATTAATTCCATCAGCCATGAATGTTGAATCAGCCCCACATGAAACTGTAGTAGGTGTTGGATGTTTTGATGAAGAGACTACTAATGAAAAAGCAGCAAATGATGCAAATTCAGAGGAAATTTCTTATGATGAAGTAAGAGTGGAATGTAGTGCCCCTGATCGTCAGTCAACTGGCACTGATGTTGATGCTATCTGGCAAAAAATAGCTGATGGGACATATCAAATTTCAACACCACAGTGCAGTCAAGATAATAAGGAAAATTGTGGAGCTGTGTCATCAAAGATACCACCAATGGATATTGAATCGCTCAAAGATGCACAAAATAAGAAATGCAGTGATCAAGGTGGACCAACTGGTGCAGATGTAATGAAAGGTCTTATTTGTAATGAAGAAATAACAAATTGTGGTCCAGATGAGACTGATCTTACAGCTGGTAGTGATATTGATTCTCTAATTAGAAAAATAAGTGATAGACAGAAAGATGGTCACCACAGTCTAGTCAAAATATTCTGCAAAGTAACATAATTGCAGTCTCTCAGGGAAGTGTAACAGATGGTGTAACATGAGGTATAACAGGAGGTACAGATATTGAAAAAGGAAATATAATTTTGGATTCACCTGAAGTGGAACAGGTTATTCCTATAGTTAATGTGAATGAAGCATCTGGAGCAAAGGAAAGAGAACCCGAGACTGGTTTGGCAAGTCTTTCTGAAATGTGCATCCAAGAAAGTAAAGATAATTTTGAAGGAGATGAAAGGGAGTTGAAAGGAAAAGCACATCTTGTTGTTGATGAAATTATTGAAAAGATTCAGCAGGTTAGTGTGCGGAGTTTTGTTGTTTCCTGTGTCTAAGTTTTTTTTCTAGTATGTTATATTGGATTAGTTCTGTTTAGACTAGAATTTTGTTTTATTTGCCAATTCCTTTTTTGAGTTATAATTTTTTTGTTTTTTTTAATTATGCTCTTCAAAAAAATACTTGAGTTTTGTTTGATTTCAGTATCTTTTAATGGAAGTGTGTCGTATTTAAGCTTGATTGTCCAATATGTGTTAAATGTTTATATTATAAGAGAAATCTATTTTCTCAGGGAAGTGAAACAGATGCTGCACAGGAGGTACAGATGTTGAAGCCATTTTTCGCGATATTGAAAAAGAAAATATAATTTTGGATTCACCTGAAGTAAAACAAGTTATTCCTATAGTAAATGTGAATGCAGCATCTGGAGCAAAGGAAAGAGAATCTGAGACTGGTTTGGCAAGTCTTTCTGAAATGTGCATCCAATAAAGTAAAGATAATGTTGAAGAAGTTGAAGAAAAAGCACCTCTTGCTGTTCATGAAATTAGTGAAAAGATTCAGCAGGTTAGTGTGCACAGTTTTGTTATTTTCTGTGTCTAAGTTTTTTCTCTAGTATGTTATACTAGATTAGTTCTTTTTAGACTAGAATTTTGTTTTATTTGTCAATTCCTTTTTTGAGTTATAATTTGTCTTTTTTTTTTATTTATTAGGCTCTTGAAAAAAACATTTGAGTTTGTTTGGTTTCCAGTATGTTATACTGGATGATTATTATATTATAGTTCAGTTTTGTTTGATTCCTGTATATTTTACAGGATATCTACGCTGTGTAAGCTTGTTGTCCAGTATATTATACTGGATGAATTCTGTTTAGACTAAAAAATTTTTAGTTGTTATTTATTTTTTGAATGATTAATAGTACTTTTTTTTATTGTCCTGTGAATCTTTGCTTTCCAATATTTTATACTGGATGATTATTATATTATGGTTGAGTTTTGTTTGATTCCTGTATATTTTACAGGAATTCTAACGTGTTTAAGCTTGTTGTCCAGTATATTATACTGGAAAACTAGCATCTGTATATTGTTTTGTCTAGTAAATTATACTGGATATGTATAATTTACTTCATTTCATTATGTTTTTTAGTTGTAATAATCTCTCCATTTCTTTTTTGCTTTTTTTGAAGCAGGGAAAATTATATACTAGTAAACGAAAGAGGAATTCTGTGGATTCGTTCCCTAATTTTAATATTTTGTCTCAGTCAAGTATATCAAATTATCCTGAACCTACTGTTGATCACACCCCTGCTGAACAATCTGTTTCTGCTGATATACAAAAAAATGATTCTGATAAAAATATTATTTTATATTCAAGTGTGGATGAGGGCTGATATACAAAAAAATGATTCAGATAAAAATATTGTTTTATATTCAAGTGTGGATGAGGGAATTTATGTTTCTCCTCTTAAAGTTGCTAAGTCTGTTTCTCAACTAGATGATAAGAAGTTACAAGGTGAAAATGAAAAAGAAAATTTTGCTTCCTGTAAAGGAAAAGAAGTGGCAGGAGCACAAGTACCGCAGATTGCACAAAGTGCGAATTTAGAAGAAGAATTGCTTGGTAGAGGAAAAAGAAATCGTATGTTATATTGTATTAGTTCTGTTTAGACTAGAATTTTGTTTTATTTGCCAATTCCTTTTTTGAGTTCTAATTTGTCTGTTTTTTTTTAATTATGCTCTTCAAAAAAATACTTGAGTTTTGTTTGATTTCAGTATCTTTTAATGGAAGTGTGTTGTATTTAAGCTTGATTGTCCAATATGTGTTGAATGTTTATATTATAAGAGAAATCTATTTTCTCAGGGAAGTGAAACAGATGCTGCAACAGGAGGTACAGATGTTGAAGCCATTTTTCGCGATATTGAAAAAGGAAATATAATTTTGGATTCACCTGAAGTAGAACAAGTTATTCCTATAGTAAATGTGAAATGCAGCATATGGAGCAAAGGAAAAGAGAAACCTGAGACTGGTTTGGCTAAGCTTTTCT
>NC_031990.1:25302526-25440854 GCF_001879085.1 Nicotiana attenuata
TGGCATAGAATGCACTGCTAAACGTCCAGAAAAAATTTATGAATTCTCAATTTTGGAATGAAGGATTTGGGATTTGGTTTATTCAGATGTATTGGGTGAGAATCGTTAGAGTGGGAATTCCAATGGTCAATCTGTTGATAAAGTTTTGTCCGATTCGAAGTCTGCAAATATTGTAGTGGTGAAGTTGGCCTTAGATTTTGCACTCGATTATTACCTGGCAGTGTTAGACTTGAAATGAGAAGGACTATAGATTGATATGATTTCTGTGTACCAGGGGATAATGAATTATCAAGTTATAAAGGAGCAGATTCTTCAATATCAGGGAATTTTTCCTATGATTTTGGAGTATTGTAAATTTGGGTGACTTGCATCCTACATTTGGGCATGAGCTATAATACCATTTGGTTCTTCACTGGAAAGAATCACCAAAAACAGATAGGAACACAAGTTTGGTTGCATTTATAAGATTTATTGCAAGTGTTGAATGAGGGTAAAGATGTTATGTCAATTGTGCCAAACAATCAAATATGTATCTTCAGTATTCCCTTGGTTTTAGTCTGGAGCACAGGCAGAATGGAAACCAAATCAGTTAGTGAAAGTCCTCAGAGATGGTTGGTGCTGATTATGGAAATGAAGGGAATGAACTTTTATTTTAATATTCTTTTAAATTATGGCAGCTTTGAATTGTAAATACCTGATAAACATAGTTTTGAATTATATGTTAAATATCAATATTTGTTGACATATAAGCAGATTTTGTAGTTTGAATTTAAAATGTTTGCTTGTGTATATTATGTTGCAGAATCTAATAGTTGAATAGCATATTCATCCGGTAAAGTGTTAAAGAAATTGAGGTTCTTATATAATCCGTAAGATAATCTCCATATTTATTACTTGCTGGGACACAATCAAGACTTTTCGCAGTTATAAAATATCATGGGTATAGCCAATTTTTAAACAGGTCAATGAAAAATAAGCAGCGTTACCAAAGTCAATGAAAAAATAGCCACGTATTTTGCTGCAACAGGACCGGGCCAATGAATTATACGGGAGTCTGGTGCATTTGTGTACAACTCCAGCATATGTATGCTTGGAACCGGAAATTATACTTGCTAACTCCTGAAAATTTGCAGAAGAGACTGGAGCACCAGTTGCTCCAAACTCCAAGTATTTATACTGGACATATACTAACGTTCTAAAACTCCCGTTAAAATTTGCGGAGAGTTCCAGCATAATTATGCTTGAAACTCCCGTAAATTTGCGGGGGTTCCGCAGTTAGTTGATCCTGACTCCCGTAATATTACGGGAGTTCAAGCATACGTAAGCTGGAGAATCTCGTAAAATTTGAGGGGTCTATTTTTCGGATTTTGGTAATGTAGTATTTGCGTTCAAATTTATAAGTGGCTAAATTTTCGTATGACTTTTTGACAACTTGGCTATTTCTTCACCACGAGCAGTGTTAAATCCAGGCTATAATAATCAAATTTTTTTATAAAATTCGTTCCAACTTATGCTGGAAAAATACTAGTATGAAGCATATATAAGCCAGGTATAGTATAATGGAGAAGTTGGAAAATAAATCTAGGGACAATTGAGAGAAACTTAAATATTTAATATTTTATCTTCCTGTAACTATACTGGAGGTGATATTTCTGATACCACCTACGTCGGGTATTAATTTAATACTGGATGAATAATCCTAATTATTTCACCCTTAAATTCGTCCAGTTTGATTATCCCCTAATAAAATAGGGTGCTTATGAAGTGATATAAGCCAATAATATATTAAAATTGGATAATTTATGAAAAATAGTGGAACTCGGTAATTAGAACATTACTGGAATTATAATTTAATTAGTTTCCTATATATAAAGTTAGTTAGGTCTGTTTGATTTTGACAGGTAATTTCAGAAGCGCATATTCCAAAGAAAATTAGGTTTCTAAACGACGCAGCTCTAAAGTCGTGATCTCCAATTTCCAGGATTTTAGCTCGCGTGTTCTGAGGTTTAATTTTTGAAATGTCAAGCTTTAATTTCCAACACTTGATTTTATGGGTCAAAGCAACTCACTCAAGCGTAAAAAACCTTTTCATCCAATCTCAGTGTCATCTATTTCTTGTTTTTCTATAGAGAACGAAAATTCATTTCTCTTACAAATGGCAAGAAGATTGTTAGTTTAGAACGACTTGTTCACCAAAGGGGCTTAGAGCACGGAAATACGTCTAAATCAGCTTTCGAATACCTTCTGGTTGCAGCTATATTTTAGATAAAACGCCGTTCTCAAAAGTTCTAAGGAATTGCGAAATTAGTGATTCCAAAAGTATCAAGGGAACCAGTAAGTTGATGGTTTCTCACAAATAATATTAAACCTGACAAAAAAGAGGAGATTGATTATGAAATTCAAGTACTCATACTGAGATGAAATTCCAAATCATTTTTGAAGGTTAAAACTATATTACACATTATTTTATTTTTATACATGCTCTGTATAATGTTTACACAGTAATATACTTATATGTATCTTATGTATTAGAGCTCAATGCAAGTGATAGACCAATATTGGCAATAAACTTCAATTCATGAGCATTGTTAGCAATTGGAAAAAAAATTGTCAACAAACGCAACTTGAACTCTTTAAGTCAACTTGTTTTGGCTATTTTTTTGAATTTCTAGTATAAAACTGCAAACACATAATATATTAGTTTGTTAAACAAAGAGGTAAGAAAAAGGGGAAAGCGAATCAAATGTAGTTCTGTGTCATGGAAGGTAAAGCTTACGTTATTGGATATGGCAGAGTTTGATTTTGGTCAACTGGATTTAAATGTAACCCGTGACGTAAACTTTGTAGTGAAGTTAGGGGCACAAAAACAAAAAAAATTTGGTTCAATTGCAAATACTGTTAAGGATTACCCTACTGTTTTCTAAAGAACACTTTGTGGATGTTCTTCTAATTTACAAAACAGTTAACTGATGAAGATGCTATAAAGATAGCAGTGCTATTGTATATTCATTCCTTTTTTCTATTTAAGAACACAAAACATATTGATAAAGAAGTACTTCTGGACATTGCGTTGAACAAGGGTGATTACAATAGTTATCCATGGGAATAGCATATATATTACGAACAGTGAAACAATTAAAGGTTTTTGATACAGCAACGACAGGTATTAATTGGCTATTCAGGATTCCCTTATTGCTGTTTCAAGTATGGTTCTACGATATTTTGAAATTTTGGATAGTTATGTTGCTTGGTAGGCGTGAAAATAATCTCCACCAATTCTTCGGTTGTGGAGTGTTACACGACAGCTGGAAATTTGAAGAGTTAAACGATAAGGCTATATGCTACCATCTCAGAAACGGCTTAATATAATTATTTTTTTGTGTTTCTCTGTAGTAAGATTACTTTTGTTATATATTAATTATTTATAATAAAATTTAGTAAATTGTATAACGTAGTTGAATTTAAGGGAATGTGTCTCTAGAATAAGATTGAGGAACAATGTTGATCAGAATACACGTTACATTCAGATGATGATTTTGTTGATCGATCCACCTAGAGACTTAAAAAAACAGTGCAAATGATGACTTAATGAGAAGCTAAAAAGGAAAGAGACACCGCTTATATGTTTTGGAGAAGAAGGGGAAAAGATGTTAATAATTTGAAAGAACAGAGGAAAGATGTTAATGAACATCAAAAATTGAAAGATTGGTGCTAATGATTTGGAGAAGCAAAATGATGGACCAAGTCTCTAATAGTAATTAATGTTACGGCAAGCAAATAAAAAAAGTGAAAAAGTTGGTGGAAGATGATTCAAACCAAAATCAAGTATAGGTGAAGCTTGTTGTTGGAACCCGTCCAACGAAACATAGTGAGTGTGTATACTCAATAAATTTTGCAAGATGGCCAAAGAGAATGAGGGCAAGAATATCCTTTGAAGAAGGGAATACAAGGGAAGATATTGTGGTTTTAAAAAAATTAGATCTGAGGAAAATTGATTGAGCTGTTCAATGTAATATAATTCAATGAAGAAAGCAGACGTTAGAGGTATACTAATACTTATTAGTTGTTTTTTTTTTTCTTTTTTTTTTCTTTCTTTGGTGTTTTTTTAATTAATATTATTATTATTTGAACTTTTTCTGCAAGCATTCACCACATGGAATGTGAAAAAAGAGGGAAGTGATAGTAGAACGGAAGCAGATGCAGTCAAAATGAAAATCAACAAGGTATATATATAAAATATACTGTTATTATTTGGATTGTTTATTTGATTGCATTGTTATAATGATTGGGACTCTTGGAGCGGCCTCAGTGCATATGACATAAACTAATCCAGTATAACATTAACAGAAAGAAAAGTCAATGACACACTACGCTACCTGTAAATTATACTGGATGACATGAACCGGAAGAATTAAAAACTCACCCAGTTTAACATATCAGAGAAGTATACACACCAGAATACCTTGTTAAAAATTATACTGTATGACATGAATAAAGAAGGAATGAAAATCTCAACCCAGTATAACAATACGAGTTGACAAAGGTAACCACACACTAGGTTACCTGTAAATTATACTAGATGACATGAATCAGAAAAGAATGGAAAACTCATCAAGTATAACATAACACAACAAAGTAGGTACACACAATCTAATACCTGTAAATTAAATTGAACATGAATCAGAAGGATGAAAAACCCACCCAATTAACATAAGGACCAACAATAGATACACCACCACACTATAACTAGTACCTGTAAATTATACTGGATAACATGAACCTGAAATTATTGTTGGTCAGTATAATTAACGTCGAGAAAAGGCTTAGACATGGCAGACATTCCGGTAAAAATTTACTGGGTCATACAAAAACTCAACTCTATTATAATAACTATCCAGTATAACATACTGAGAATACACAAGTATGGTTATATAGTTGAGTTTTTGTTTCATCCAGTTATAATATACGGACATTCACCTGTTATGTACTTTTTTTCGATAGTATTATACTGGAGGAGTTGAGATTTGGGCTAGCATTAATTAGTGAACGTTTGTTTCAATCCAAGATATATACAGGACAACTATGTTACGCCAATTATCAAATTCTTAACAACACATTAATATGGAAATTTCTAGTTAATGTATGCCCCCAGAGATCGCGCACAAAGCTTTGACATCGCAGAAAAATTCTTAATATTATCAAAAAAACAATGTGAAAAAATTAGAAGAATTTTTAATTAGCAATGATAAAGGAAGGATTTTTGGCTATTGACAACGTAATGCTTATTATATTGAAAAAAATTAATATTTATGATTTTTTCTGACATATTAATGTATTTTTTTTAGCAGCTGGTTTTGTTGATGTTGGGGAAATCCAGCATGATCGAAACAATGGTTGAAATTGTGATTTTAGAGACGTCATAAATTAACAGTGAGCTTTGTAAGCAATGCAAGAATGAAGATATTCCAGCTTCAGAGTTGATAAAAATCATATCTATGATGATCAATCATAAATTGACGGAGCTGACACTCAAATGATTTGTCAGATTCATAAATAAAACTTCTGAGTTTGTTATGAAGTCGCATAGGTGTTCTTCATATAAAAACAACTATTTCAAATTCTAACATGAAGATCTACACTTCTTCCTTGCCCAATCATTCAAGTTGTGAAGGTTTTCGAAGCTTATGAGATTTTTGGAACAACTCTCCTAGGAGAAGATGACAACAAACTTGAAAAAACACTGCTTGTATCGTGTAATTTGAAAGGTGATAAACCCTTTAAAATATTAATTACTGAAGAAATTCATCTATCAATTAGAGAATGAATCAATAAGTTTGTTGAGACAACATTGTCCTAACTAAAAGCGTAATTTACATATATTTACAATATGTTTGATGTGAACTGTTCTTGGAAATGATAGTTTGGACATTCTATTTATACTATTTGTTAAACTTTTTATGAAGAAGGGTTGACGAGAAAGATGTAACTGGAGGAAGAGTGTTGATCTTGGAGTTTTGAATTTTATAGCTAAGTAAAACATGGGTTTTGTAACTTCATTTTACTGGTATAGGAATGCAATTGAAACGGTATTGGAACATACATTACTTTTTTGTTTGTTTTAGAATAAATAATGTGTTCTGTATATTCGATTGATACTTGTTCTTTTTGAAGCATATTTGATGTTATATATCTCATTACCTCCGGAGAAAGCAAAATATGAAAACAAGGAGGACAACTCCAGACAATTTATTTCCATATTATCATTCAAGGAAGTGTACAGTAAATCGAATATGCATGACATAAGGTACCAAAAATGAGATTTTGGATTGACAAAGAAATTAAAGAGTATGTTCTTGGTTTTACTTTCTGGTAATACCCCTGGGTTTCCGCTTGGATTAGTTCTTGATGCATCAACTGTCAAAGAGGCATACATTGGGTGTTGGGTGTTCTATCTTCTGCATACTGGGTGCATATACATATAATTGACTCAATAAATCCTCAAGACATGTGCTGAAGTTCATAAAGCTTTTTGACTCAATTGTTGTAATGATACCATTGTTGCTACACTACTACTTTTATCAGCAAAGAAGTGAATTACAATGGATAAACAATTTTTTGGAAAAGAGGAGCTAAGTTAATCCATTTGCTATATTTAAGTGGATTAACTTGCCTCAACAGGAAAAAAACGTAATGTTTGCTATGTTTATCCTGCCCTTCTTAATATATTATCTTCAGTCATTATCGTTTATTGTTTAACTTATCTTCTTAATATGTGTTTTATATGTAGCGATGTGGTATATATTGTTCTGCATTTGCGGAGTATTTCATTGAAGCAAGGAGTTCCAGATGACAAGAACATGTTTGGGATCCTACACGTCTTACGATTAGATATGCAGCATTACTATACATTTATTAGTAAAAGAAGCAGTTGAATCTTTTGTTAGTGAAGATGAGTCTCACAGGAAGATAGATAAACCTTCTGTTTCACAAAGCGAAAGAGATTAAGAACAAGAAATAATTTTTGTTTCTCTTTCAGTAATTGCTACATACTTTTGGTATGAAATGCAGATTATTATTGCTACTTATTATATAGAATTAAAGACTATTTATGTGAAATTTTTTATGAAGGATACAACCGTTATATTACTAATGAAAGAAGTGCAAAATGTGGAAATTTGGTATCTAGAATAATAATACCGTAATTACTAATTTAATATTTGTATCTCTAGTAATTAACTGTAATTCACTGGAGATTTTTAGTGTAAAACCACATTCTGTATTTAATACTGGATGGCTCAATACTCCAAATTTTATGTTATTAGATAATTTGAACATATACTGGAACGAATATAATCGCAGTATATTATAATGGAGAAGTGGAACAAATAAGTGGAAAATATATGTAATTGAATAATTTTCTTGGAATTAATGAATTTAATACTTTAGTGTCCTGTATATATATTATATTGAGTTTGTTTGGTTCCTGTATATTTTAAACAGGAATCTCTTACCGGTTAAGCTTGGTTGCAGTATATTATATGGAAAACTAGCATCGTGTTATTCGTTGGTATATTAATATTTAGCGTCCTTGTATAATTACTGTGGAGTTTATATTGTAAAAACCACTATATCATGTAATTATTACTGGAAAATGAATATTGCTGAATTTTATCCATAATTCATTCCAATTTTTTATTACATGCTATAGTATTATGCTGGAATCGTACTCTGAGGAATATTAATCCAGTATATTATAATGGAGAAGTGGAAAATAGCTGGAAATTTGAGTGGTATATTAGAACCAATTTGCTGAAATTAAATTAATGTTAATTTTTAGTTTCCTGATAATTTGGCTGGGAGTGGTATATTAGTATAACCAACTATATCCTGTACATTAACTACTGGAATGGAATAATGCAAATTTTTCTTATCTATTATTCATCCAATTTTTATTACCTCCTAAGTACATGCTGGAAATCGCTACTCATGAAGAATATAATACAGAATTATAAATGAAGAAGTGGAAAAATAGTGGAAATTGTATCCAGAATAATTTGCTGGAATTAAATAATTTTAATATTAGTGTCCTGTATAATTTTACTGATTTTATATTTGTACAAAACACTATATTCCTGACATGTGTACTGCGAAATGAATATTGCTCATTTTTTTGAATCTATATTCATCCAAATTTTTTATTACCTCGTATATTATATGCTAGGAATCGCTTACTCATGAAGGAATATATTAATCCAGATATATTATAACTGGAGAAGTGGAAAATACTGAAAAATTTTCTGTAATGAGAACAATTTACTAAAATTAAATATTATATTTCATTCTGATATATTTACTGGGAGTTTTATATTGTAAAACCACTTATATCTGTAATTTTACTATGGAATGAAAATAATGCATATTTTTTTATCCTATTACTCATCCAATTTTTATTACCTTGCTATAGTACATGCTGGAATGGTACTCATGTTAGGAATATAATCTCATATATTATAATGAGAAGTGGGAATAATAGTTGAACATTAGGTTTAATACTTAGAAACATTTGTGAATTAATAATCTAATTTTTGAGTTTCCATGTATAATTTGCTGGAGTGTTAATTGTATTAACCACCTATATCCTGTAACTTTACTACGCGAATGGAAATAATGCCAAAATTTTTTTAATCCTTATATTCATCCAATTTTATTACCTTCCTGATACATGCTGAATCGTATCATGAAGGAAATAATACAGAAATATAATAATGATGAAAGTGGGAAAAATTAGTGAAAACTTGGTATCCAGAACATATTGCTGGAATTTAAATTAATTTAATATTTAGTGTCCATGTATTAATTCTGGAGTTTATATTTGTACAAACACATATATCCTGTAAATGTTACTGGAAAGAATATTGCTCATTCTTTATATCCTATTACTTCCACATCTAATTTTTTAATAACCTCGCCTATATTCATACTGCTCGACACCATCGCTATCTAGAAGATATAATCCAGTATATTATAATGGAGAGTGGAAAATTACTGCAAATTTTGTAATTAGAACAATGACTCACAATTAATAGATTTAACTCATTTCGTTCCCTGTAATTATACTTGGAGTTTTATATTGTAAAACCACTATGATCCTGAATTACTCACCTGGGAATGAAAATAATGCAGATTTTTTTATCCATATACTCATTCCATTTTATTACTGCATAAGTAATGGCTGAATTGGCTTACTCATGTAGGACAATTATAATTAGAATATAAGGAATAAGTGTATAAAATAGTTGAAATTTAGAGTAATTAGAACAATTGCTTTGGAATTAAAATAATCTAATTTTTAGTTTCCGTGTATCAAATATTACTGGGTGTTATATTGTAAAACCAACTATCATCCGTGTAGTTACGACATTAGTGACATTTTTGTAATCAAATCAAGAAAGCAAAGAAAAAAAATACACAGTATTAATATTTTGAAAAACAAAATATGAATATATATTATTCGGATTACATCAGCCCAATGCAAGTTTATGTATATATTCAATCATTTTTTTCCTATTATTAATGTCTTGATAAGGATGAACTACAGTAAGAATTTGGTGCAATTTTGTTCTGTATGCCCATATTTTTTGCAACGACTACATTTCTTGGTTCCTTTTTAATTCTGTACGGAAACATGTCGAATTCTTCTGTTTCTTCCTAGCAGTATACTTTGGCAGCTGGAGGCTTAGTGATTCCGGATTAATTAGTGTCTGGTATAACCCATGTGTTGCATCAACCTTACAGATTTTACTTGCCCTTCATACGTTTCAACCAAAAGTCCCTTGAAAAACCTAAGGTGAGCAAAGGCCGATTTCTTTTGATGTATACTCTCAATTGCAGCAATTGCATGTTCACATGGCATTTCATCTAGCTGAAATTCAGAACAATCACATGTTCTTTTGTCTAGATCAACAATAAATTCCATACCACCTTCTTTGACATTGAATTTGAGTCTATCAATGGGCAATACTCTAAATATAAAAGCTGGTTGAATTTTTGCTTCCAATGTTGCTTCTGCCCAATTTGATATATCACGGAATATTCCTTCTGCAAGTGTCCTTCTTTCATAGAACCAGCTTTGCAATTTTTCTTGTATGAAATCCATCATTGTTAAAATTGGCAATTCTCTTGAACGTCTTAAAACATTATTCATTGACTCAACAATATTTGTTGTTAACATATCATATCTTCTTCTGGGACAATGTGAACGAGCCCACCTTCCTGGCGGTTCCTCCATCAAATAATTGAAAGTTTTCTTATCAACAGCAGCTATTTGGGACATGAAGTCATCAAATTCTGATTGAAGGTATACTCTTGCAGCACTTTGAAAGAGATTTATCACAGTGTTTCTCACTCTTCTTTGCTTCAGATTCTTTTCTAAATGATAGATGCAAATTCCATGCTAGCACTCAGGGAAAACCTTTGCAATTCCATTTGCAATAGCCTTGTGTCGATCTGACAAGAACATTAAATCATTACGAATCCCAATTGCTTTTCTTAATTCCCTGAAATACCATTCATATGATTCATTATTCTCTTTATCCACTACTCCAAAAGCTATAGGAAAAATCTGGTTATTTGCATCTTTGGTAACACCCACTAATAGAACACCTCTATATTTATTTTTTAGAAATGTTCCATCAACAGCAATTAGTAGTCTACAATACTTCCACCCAGAAATTGATGCCCCATACATAAAAAATATGTAAACAAACCTGTAAAAAGAAAAGTAAATAAAATTCAGTTAACTTACACAGTATAATATACTGGAGATAAAGCTCATGCCACACGTCCTGTAAAATTTACGGGCATCAAACAAAAATTAACTATTTTATAATATTCTTCCAGTATAACATACTGGAGTTCCATTAACATCCAGTATAATATACTAGATAAAATAAACTAAAAATACAAAATTTTAGGTTGCACAGAACTCACCCAGTATATTATACAGGACAAAAAGCTTATAAAATACAGATATCCTGTAAAATATACTGGATGACAACCACTAACATCCTGTATAATATACTCTACAAAATCAAATACAATAGATTGAAGAGAAGTCACCCAGTATAATTTACAGGAAAGAAAGCTTTTACAATACACACGTCCTGTAAAATATACGGGAAGACAAACACTAACTTCCTGTTTAATATACTGCACAAAATGAAATAAAATTGAAATACATAACTTAATATTTTGTTTCCTGTATATTAAACTGGAGTTATATACTGCTAAACCACTATGTCCCGTATTTAATAATGGACATAAAAAATCACTCAAAAAAAGTAATAAATAAAAAGAACTCATCCAGTATAATTTACAGGAAAGAAAGCTTATACAATACACACATCCTGTAAAATATACTGGACGCAACCACTAACATCCTGTATAATATACTAGACAAAATAAAATACAATAGATTGAACAGAACTCACCCAGTATAATTTACAGGAAAGAAAGCTTATCATAAATAAGAAATTCCTGTTTTCTTCATCTCTCACAATATTTGTATATGATCCTGGATTTTTTTGTTCCATCATATACAAATATGATGGCAGCTGCTCATAATTGTGTTCAGTTGTTCCTCTTAACAAAGATAACCCCTTTTGAATAGCATGCCATGCTTTTCCATAACCAACATCAATTCCATGTGCTTTTCCTTAACAAAGATAACCCCTTTTGAATAGCATGCCATGCTTTTCCATAACCAACATCAATTCCATGTGCTCTTTTCATCTCTGAAATGATAAACTTAGGTTTTACCTCAGTAGCTATGTCTCTTAAGTTGTCAATCACGTAATCTCTAATCACATTTGAAGTTGCTTGCCTTTGATCTGATTTTCGAATATCAACTGAGCACTCATGTGTTCTCTGAAATTTAACTATTTTAAAAAGTGTTGATTCCTTAATTCTTGAACCTCGAACAGTCCAAGTACACTTTTTATCAGTACATACCAAAGAGTATGTCGTGTTACTTGACCTGTTAACATAGAACTCAAAATGCTCCTTTATAGCTGCTAAGCAAAAACATCTAATCATGGCATTTTTATCTTGAAAAACAGAACCAAGTTTTACATCATCCAGTGATGCATTTTCCTTCAATATTATTGATGGAGATTCTTTTGCCTTTCCTTTTCCTTTCCTTTTTCTTCCTTCAATACTTTGTAGTGATTCAATGTGCTGATCTTCCACAGGAATAACAATTTCTTTTTCCATTGTAATATCATAAATTGGATTCTCCTGCTCTTCTTCAACTTGAGATATCAGCAACACTTGCTCTTCCGGACCATATGTGTTTCTGTGCAATAACTGTTGATTATCAATTTCCATTATTGCATTACCTTCTAGTTGTTGATCTGGTTTTTCTGATATTTCAACAACAAATTTCGAATCTTTATAGTATGGATCATTTTTTAAAAGAATCATACACATAATAAGATCTTCATCTTTTGTCACTTCTATTCCCTTAGAAGTACCTAGGTTGATATTAAGCCATACATTTGCTTGAAACTTTTTGTTGTCAAGCTCTATAACTTCAAAAATTTTTCTAAGGAATTCTTCAAATGAAGTCCCATCATTTACAGGAGGAGCTTCGTTTTATGATCCAAGTACTTGTAATCTGCTGTCCATTTGCCATCGAACACAATAATCAAGAAATTTGTATGCATCCTGTATTTAATGAACCCAAATAATTAGATATCTAGAAATTATACTGTTTAAAAATATAATATTCATCCAGTATAATATACTGGAGAATAAGCTTACATACATGTGATGTCCCGTAGAATATACTGTATTAAAACAAAACTCAATTATATTCTAGTCTTAGAACTTATCCAGTATAACATACTGGAGAAAAAGCTTAGACACAGGCGATGTCCCGTAAAATATACAGGATTAAAACAAAACTCAACTATAATCTAGTCTGAAAACAGAATTCGTCCAGTATAACATACTAGAGAAAAACATTACACACAGGTGACATACTTTAAATTATTCTGGATTGAAATAAAACTCAACTATATTATAACATAATATCTACATTAACGAAACATACTTCAAGTGAATTACAATACATTTTTTTATGAGATTTCCAATATAATAAGCTGGAAACGTCCAGTAAATTATATTCTAGTCTAAATAGAACTCAACGATATGCTACTCTAAATAGAACTCGTCCAGTATAACATACTGGAGAAAATTTTAAACACAGGTGATTTCCTGTAAAATATACTGGATTGATATAAAACTCAATTATATTCTACTTTATGCAGAACTTACCCAGTATAACATACTGGAGAATAAGCTAACACACAGGTAATGTCCCGTAAAATATACTGGATTCAAACAAAACTCAATTATATTCTAGTCTTAGAACTTATCCAGTATAACATAAAAAATATTACACACAGGTGACGTCCCGTAAAATATTCTGGATTCAAACAAAATTCAATTATATTCTAGTCTTATAACTTATCCCGTATAACTTATTGGAGAATAAGCTTATACACAGGTGATGTCTCGTAAAATATACTGGATTCTATCAAAACTCAATTATATTCTAGTCTTAGAAATTATCCAGTATAACATACTGGAGAATAATCTTACACACATGAGATGTCCCGTAAAATATACTGGATTAAAACAAAACTCAATTATATTCTTGTCTTAGAACTTATTCAGTTTAACATACTGGAGAATATGCTTACACACAGGTGACGTCCCGTAAAATATTCTGGATTCAAACAAAACTCAATTATATTCTAGTGTTAGAAGTTATCCAGTATAACATATTGGAGGAAAAGCTTACACACACGTGATGTCCCGTAAAATATACTGGATTCAAACAAAACTCAATTATATTATAACATAATATCTACATTAACGAAACATACTTCAAGTGAATTATAATGCTTTTTTTATGAGATTTCCAGTATAATAAGCTAGAAAAATCTTCGCTTTAGATATTAATTTAGAAACGTGCAACAAATTATACTGACGCTATGTTCTACATTGAGAAAATTAGACAATAACACAGATTAAAGCATTAAAAACAAATCAAAAATTCGAAAAATTAAATTTTTTTACTGATACTTTGAATTTTATGGTTTGAATTATTGATCGTAGAAGAAATTTAAATAATTAGACAATTTTAGATAGAACTTACTTCGATTTGCAGATTGGCGACGGAAATTTTGCTAAAACTTCGATTTGCAGATTGACGCAGAACGATTTTGCTAACACTTTGATTTGCAAATTAACGCCGGAAGATTTTGCGAATACCTCGATTAACGCCGAAATATTTTGCTAATATTTCGATTTACAGATTGACGGCGAAAATTTTCCTAATAACTCGATTTGAAAATTAATGCCGAAAGATTTTGTTAAGTTTTGTTAAAAGAAGAATTTAAGGTGAAGTCGCGTAAATTAATAAAAAAATAGGGGTATTTTAGTCAACAAAATATTACCGCACTAAATTAGTGGCTAAATTTCGTTGACCGGTGATTATGTGGCTACATTTGATTGACCAGGCGAAAAACTGGCCATTTTTGGATTTTTCACAGAAAAAATGCCTAATTACCAGCAGGATGTAACTTCATAAATGCATGCCCTATGTCGATAACCTGCTGGATCAGGGGCGGATCCAGCGTCGCGGTTTCGGGTTCATTTGAACCCAGTATTTTCGGCACGGAATATAAATTTATGCAAACTTACACAAATGTCCCTAATAAATCTCAACTTACTAACCTCTACCCATTAGTCATAGACTTACCAAAACTAGCCAATAAAAATTAAAAAACCAAATAATAGGGTTCTTTCTCTCAAAGAATCACATGCAAAAATCACCTTCCATATTTTTAAGCGTGATTAGCAACATTAGATACAAGACGAAAAAGAAATTTCATGGACGGTGTAGCAAATAAGGTGATGAAATACAAAAATCTATACAATATTCCAAAAATCTAAACAAAATAGGAACTTTTTCAATGGGTATAGTTGAAATTCATTAAATTATATAGAAGTCAATATACAAAATTTGAGGAAGATTGGAGGTGATTTGGACTAGTTTTGTATCAAAATTCGTAATTAAATCGAGTTCAAAAAAGTCTTCTGCGACACATGTATCACACACACAGGTATACATGGATATACATGTGATACACAATTGATACAAATATGATACATATGTGATACACAAATGATACGCAATGTGATACACATATCATTTTTTTTCATGTTCAGCTTTTACTTCGAATTTTCAATTCAAACCACCTCAAAACTTCACCAAATCATCCCAAAATCGAGATTCAAGCTCCTTAAGTTGTGCCCAATCTATTCTAATAACACTCACTCAAAACAAAGCAAAAATTTGATATTTTTTTTGCTACAAATAGCTAATTGGCTAATTTGGCTAATATTAGTAATATTTTATCAATTGGCCAATTTTTGTAATGAGCAATTTATAAATGGACATAGCTGGTAATTTCCCTAATAATTATCTAAAATAGGAACAAATTGTAGATATAAATCCATAACTTTAACAATATAACGTGTTCAATACTAAATTTTTTAAAGATTGAACCTATAAAGTTCAAATTTTTGATCCACCTCTATGCTGGATATAACTTTATGGGACCTGTGATCGAGTTTATATATATCAAATTGGGAGATTCTGATACTCATTCATGTGATGAAGCTGGTATAAATCATCTATTATTAGGAGCATTAGTGTCATTGATCTGAACTCAACAACTCTAGGGACCTTTCTTTTTCCTTTTTGAACTGTAGGGACCTGCATTTCAAATTTTATAATGAAGTACTACAAGTGAGTTTTTAGCCAATATTGTTCCTCAACTATGGAAGTAGGTATATTTTTATCCCTTAAATATACCCTCATAATATACAAAAATGACCCATTTCTAAATTTGATAACAATTTTGCTTAAATTTACAATTCTACCCTTAATGAGAAACTTTTATAACCACACAAATAATCTGGGCCCCTTTTTGACTTATTTAGGACCACAAATTCCAAAAGTCTTCATTTTTTCTTAAACTCCGTGCCCAGTCAAACAGGTTCACGTAAATTGGAACGGAGGGAGTAACATTTGAAATAAAAAAAAGAGTTGATTCATTATTGAATCCAAAAAATAACCTGCTAGTTGCCTCTTGCTAATTAGCAAGGCAACCCTTGGGTCTACTCTTCTTATATATTTACTTTAGTGATCCTTACTCTATCCTATCAGATTTGGCTTATTTGACTATTGTTCATTAGAGTTTTTGAACAGATTACTATATATATTGAGTTTAAATAGAGAAGTCTTCAAAGTTCACGTAATTATGTTTGAAATAGCATAAAGGAATACTCAATCTTGTACAAACTAATACTTACATTATTTCAAATTTAATGTCTTAATTAGTTTGAATTTGTATGAGTACGAAGAACCGTGTTAAAATTATCTAACCATCCAGAAGTTGAAGTATACGCTTTGTTATGATCAATTAGTATAAACTTGTTTATTTTTCTAAAATATAAGAGTAAAATAAGTAAATTTTATGTCAATTTTGAAGGTTACTCCTTTGCGGAAGTTCTTGCTACCAATAATATCATCGTCGAATGTGATTCTTTACCAAACAGCAATCGAATAAATGCTGAAAATTAGGATCAGTCACTGCACATAATTGAAGATTATTTGCAGGTACTGCATATATTTTGGTAAATCGCCTAGGTTCTCCGTTCTTTTTGAATGTGTATTGATGTGTGGCTATAATTCATAGTTTAGCACATTATGTGCCTTGCATTTTACATGCTTTAATGATAAATTATACTTTGTTTGAGCGTAATGGAGTCTATTTTATGTGTAGGTGAATTGGAGATGAAAGTAGAGCTAAAGGGATACTTAAACGTCGAAAGTGCGCTCGAGAACAGTGAAAAGGAGAAGCTAGTCAAAAGCCAACTCAACCAGGCTTTAGCCTGGCGAGGCCAGCTTAAAGCCAGGCCCAACCAGGCATTAGCCTGGCGACGCAAGCTTAAAGCCAGGCTGAGGCTGGCGTTAGCCTGGCGACGCCAGGCCTAAGGCCAGGTCCAGTCCGAGTTTTGAAGGCTTAAATTGTTTCCCGGCTTGACTAGGAGTTGACCTACACGTTAGGGCTTGTCCCAAACATATAAATAGACCCCAAAAATGCCACTTTGAAGGACTTTTGGAACCAGAGGCAAGAATAGCTCGTGGAACACCACTTGGGAGTTAGAATCATCGATTTCTACATCCTTTATCTTTACTCTGTAATTTAATTATGCAAATTACTTTGGATATTGTTACTATGAGTATGAGTAGCTAAACTTCTAATCTAGGGTTTTGATGGAACCTGTTGAAGGATGATTTTATCGTTACGTTAATATAGATTTGCCGTAGTATTCTCTCTATTTGTTCAACTATATGCTTATTGTTGTTGATTGAAGGGCCCTCAATTAACTGTTCCTATTTAGTATGTATTACTCAGGAGAGAGTGCATATAAAGGTAGTTGTTGAACAACATCACTCCTTACTTATATGAGGGATCGATACGAAGGGTTTAAATGTGGGAATAGGGATAACGAAACCTTGGGTGCGATCTAAGTGAGCTGTACATAAGGCTAGCTAGCGTAATTCGGGAGAATATTTCTAGTATACTGTTGTAATTACCCGGGAGAGAGTTACGACAGTCAGAGTGCTCATGATCGATAGAGAAGACTTAGGCAAATTTATAGCAAACGTAGCGGAAAGGATTCCGACAATAGGGAAAATCAGAACCTTCGATCATTCCAATTCTTGTCTACAACTCGTTCGTAGTTAGTTCTTAATTATTGCATTTTCATTACGTAATATTTAGTTAGGAAACATCCAATCTATTACTTAAATATTTCTGAAGATTGAATACGTGAATTTGTGTGAGTTCAATAGTTGTGATTGATAGGTTAATTTCCTGCGGGATTCGACTCCGGACTTGTTAACCGGAATATATTTGCAGCGGCCGCTTTGTCCTTTTATAAGGCATAGTTAGGCGTGATCAAATTTTGGCGCTGTTGCCGGGGAATTAACGGTGTTATTAATTACAGCTAAAAGAAGTGCTAAAATTCTTGGTGTAGTCAATTTTCTTCAATTTGAACTGAATACATTGAAATTATAACGTTTGTAGTCTTGGGTGTTACAGGTACATGCCTAGAAACTCCTCAAGAACTGGTGAATTGTTCGAAGCATTATCAGATCCAGAGAAAGTTTTCAAGGCATTGAATCGTGCAAACAAGAAGGGCAAACAGCAACAGAACTCAACAGATTAAATCGAACCAGACATGGAAGACGATAATCTAAACAACAGAAACAACATGAATGACCCGAACAATCAGGGTGTGGTGCCTCTTGTTCCAGAAGCAGCATTGTATGATTGGGCGCAACCCACTACTGACAACTTAGCAACCGCAATTGTAGTCCCTCAGATACAAGTAGAATCATTCCAAATCACAAATAACATGATACATTTGTTGCAGAACAAGGGACTGTTCTCAGGGTCATACGTTAAAGATCCTCGGCAGCATCTGAAGAATTTCCTGTCGATCTGTGCCACGCAAAGGCAACAATGTGACAACAGAAGCAATACGGCTGTTGTTGTGTCCATTCTCAGTGACGGGAGCGGCTCAAACTTGACTAAATTCACTCCCCGTAAACTTCATCACTACTTGGGAAGAATTAGTCAAGCAATTTGTGAACAAATTCCACCCACCCAATAAGACTGCTCAACAAATTAATGAGATATTGAGCTTCAGACAGAAACCAACAGAGACATTACAAGAAATGTGGGAGAGGTTCAAGGGTCTGCTAGTTACGTGTCCACACCATGGTATTCCGGAGCAGATGTTGGGGCAGAGGTTCTACATGAGATTGGCAGATAGCTTGAAGGCCAATGTTGATGCTTCAACAGGTGGAGCATTTTTTAGCAAAACATTGAAAGAAAGTAAGATCCTACTTGACAAGATGGCCCAAAACTCAGGATGGACGACAACAAACGCTCTAATCACTCATGTGGTTCACTCAGTGGCTTTAGACCCAACTAACTTCATAGCTGAAAATATGGCCACTCTAATGACACAAATGAGTATCCTCACCAAAAAGGTTGATGAATCAGGCCAGAAGGAGCAGGTACACATATTTGATGCAACCAATGGGGGCTTATGTACATCATGCATTAATCAACCATATGTCTGCTCGTGGAGTGCGGAAGGTGAGAACCAGCAATATCAGGAGAACATGAATTATGTGGCCAACTATGGGGGACAGAGACAAGGTGGTCAGAATTGGGGTCAGTAGAATCAACAATATAGACCAGCTCAGCATCAGTACAACAACAACAACAATCTTGGGGCTATGCGACCACAAGGTCAAGTGGTGCCTTACCAAAGGCAACAGGGTTACAACCAGCAAAATCAGCAGCAGGCTTATCAACAACCTCAACAACAACAGACTCTGAGACACGAAGATGGGTTTGCTAAACTTGAGGGAATGATGCAATAATTGATTGGGTCCACTGGAAAAAATAACTGAAAGAGTAGACTCACATGAATCAGCGATAAAGAATATTGAGATCCAATTAGGACAGATTTTGATGACTTTAAATAATCGTCCCCAAGAGACGTTACCTGCAGACACACAAATTAATCCAAAAGAGCAGGGCCCGAAACAACTTATGGCAGTGAGTCTATGAAATGGTAGAGACCTAGATCTGGAGCAAGAAATTGCTCATGAAAGCAGACCTACTGAGACACTGGTGCCAGTACCCATTGAGATAAATGATTCAGTAGGGTTAACTGAGGTGACGGTACAGCATGCACAAGTGAACGCCAACAAAGAAAAAGAGGTTGTGAAAGAGACTGAGGTAGCACAGGAACCAATAGTAGAAGCAGTTCCTGAACAAGAAAAAAATCAAATCACATGGAAGAAGCGACCTCCAGCACCATTCCCACAGAGATTGGCCAAGTATTAGAAAGATGAGCAGTACAAGAAATTCTTGGAGATGTTGAAGCAAATTCAGGTAAACATTCCATTGATTGATGCTTTAAAGGAGATGCCTGATTATGCGAAAATGATGAAGGACTTGATGTCCCGCAAGTTCGACTTTCAAGAACTGGCCACGGTTACACTGACTCAGACTTGCAGTGCTGTTTGACGAGACCCATAGCTGGGAAGCCGTCTGTCCCAGGGAGTTTCACAATAGCATGCATAATAGGCAACTTTGTATTTTCTAAGGCACTGTGTGATCTGGGAGCAAGCATCAACCTTATGCCCCTAGCTATCTACAAAAGGCTAGGAATTGGAAGAGCTAGACCCACGTCCATGTTACTTCAGCTGGCTGACCGGACAGTGAAGAAGCCATCTGGTATTCTAGATGATTTATTAGTAGAGGTTGGGAAGTTTGTGTTCCTAGTAGATTTTGTCATTATTGACTGTCGGGTTGACGAGGAAATTCCCATAATTTTGGGAAGACCATTCTTCGCCACTGGGAGAGCTTTAATTGACTGTGAAACTGGAGAGCTCAAAATGAGATTAAATGATGAAGAGATAACATTCAACATGCAGAAATCTATGCGGCGACCAAGTGAATTTGCTAATTTCTCTCTAATAGATGCCGTGAATGTAGTTTTGGAGGAGGAAGATGAGACATTGAATACTAAAGACCCTCTAGCAGCCTGTCTCATGAACTTAGATGAAGCCAATGGAGAAGACTTGGCAGAGTGGGTACTTGCTCTTGAAGGCCAAGGTTTTTGGAGAAGGGAGCTCAAATTTGAGCCTTTGCACTTAGAGGAAAGAAAAACTCCTCCAGCTAATCCATCGATAGAAGAGCCATCAAAGTTGGAACTGAAGCCACTGCCACCTCATCTCAGGTATGCGTTCTTAGGACCTAACTCAACTTTACCTGTTATTATCTCATCTAGTTTGTTAGATGTGCAGGCAGAACAGCTTTTGCAGGTACTGACGGAGTGCAAGATTGCAATTGGTTGGACCATTGCAGACATTAAGGGTATCAGCCCGGCCTTCTATATGCATTAGATTTTACTGGAAGATGGGCACAAACCTTCCAGAGAACATCAAAGAAGGCTGAACCCCAGCATGAAAGAAGTGGTGAAGAAAAAAGTGATTAAGTGGTTAGATGCGGGAATCATATTCCCCATCTCCGATAACAACTGGCACAACTGGAAAATGAGACAATGGCAACAGTTAGTTAGCAACGGTTACTGAACCGTTGCCATAGAAACCTATGGCAACGTTTATAACCGTTCCTGTAGGCCGTTCAACCTATTAGGACACTTATTAAAATAAACCGTTGCCTTATCAGAATAATCGTTGCTATACCGTTATCTATTGTGACAGTTTGCGTAATCGTGGCAGTAGGTTAGTTTGTGGTAACGGTAATCTGAAAAAATATCCTGTGGCGACGATCAATGTTTCCCACCTCGTTTTCCCTCCCTAAATTTTATTAAACCCTATCGGTCCCACATTTTTTTTAAGTGGCCTAATTTTGTTATTTTCTTTTTAGCCCCAAAAACACCCAAACCCCTTATTCTATAGGCGCTTCATAAATATCGAAATACGCAAATATCAGATATTACCATCTCTTCTCCTTCTCCATCAATGAGATAGCCTCCTTCTCCAGCGCTAGCTGTTCACTCTTTGATTTTACCAACTGGGTTTTCCTCTACTGACCCAAATTGAATTCTCTTAGGGCTTATGTTTCTCTTGCCCAAGACTCCTTTTGTCCCAACAGGTTTTTTTTTTAATTCTTTGTTGCTTATTTTATTCTTTGTTGTTTATTTTATTCTCTGTAGCTATATCGATTAATAATAAGGAAAAAGCTATACTGGGTTTTCTTGTTTCTTGTTGATTCTTTCTTCCTTACCATCTTTTTTTTCTAATAATTTTTGTTTGAAAAGATTAATTTGGTTGGGGGTTGAAAATTTGCTGACAATTAAGATTTGTGTATGGAGTAGATGTTTTTTGGTAGTCTACTGCTATATGCACAAATAGAGCTGTGAGATAGTGTTGGTCGAATGATTGGATTGTTCTTATGTAATTGACTGAAGTATCATTTTGAGTGATATTATTTTGTTTTTCTGCCTAAGTGATATGAGAATCATAGAAGGTAACAACATGAGATTAGTATAATTTTGTACTCCTCGTTTAGTCTCTCTATTTGTTTAAAACTCAACGAAGGTAAAAGAGGCAAACTTGTTCAACTATTTTCAAAGAAGTACGTTTTGCTTGGGTAAAATTGGGTTGTTACAAGATGAGATTAGTATGGTAAAATCATATACAATCTTAATTGGCTTGTATCTTACTAAAGTAGGATGTATGCTCGTTTCTAGTTAAAAATTTGTTCTTATCTTAAAGAAGAAAGACCTACAAAAGGAAATAGGGTAAAAGAGCCGGATGTTTTTTTACTTTATATTTTTTAAAGATTATGAGTTAACCTGTTGTCATCTACTCCATACAATAACATTGTCACTGCTATGTCTTGATGTGAATCGACAACCTCTCAGTCCCTTGTCTTCTCTATCTGTTTGAAGTTTAGTTTTGTTAATTTATAGCAGAGTTAGTAGTTTTAGTTAGGGCTCAAAATCTGTTGGGTGGAGGTTGTATGTCTTTTTGTTGTTAATGCTGCTAAAGGAAGAATGTTGGTTAAAGCAGTCACTCATTTATAATAATTCCTTAGCGGCAATATTACTTTTGCATACATTTAACTTCAAGAAAGTCCAATTTTCCTTCAAATAACTATGTGTTTGGAATAGAGTAGTATCTTCAACTAATTCTGTGTTTGAAATAGAGTAGTAAAAGGAAGTCCATTTTTTCTACAATGACTAATTTTCTTCCTCCTTGAAATTTTTTGTTGAAGATACTGACATGGTATTGGATTATTTTTTTAAAAATCTCTTTGTAAGCATATGATACTAAATTTTTGGATGTTGGGTTTAGAAAATTTCTAGATACTGTGTTCTATTTTCTTACTTACATTTTCTTCTTTTAGCAAATGTGTGTGTGGATATTTCATATTGTTTACACTAACCTAACTGCACTAAATTTGTAGGGAAAATATGATATTCATGAAGATGCAAAAAAGTGAATTTTTGACTCAATTAAGAATGCTTGGAGAAAGTATAAAAATCAGCTAAAGAAAGACCATTTTGAACCCTATGAGAATGACGAGCTTCGAATGGAGAATAGGCCGGTTGATGTTCCGGATTCTCAATCCATGCGTTAACTCATATACCATTTTTCTCCTTGGACTACCAAACAAGAAGGTACTGAAAAGCACAAAAAATAGACTTCCAAAGATTGCAAGTTCAAGAACTGGACAACTAATTTAGATGTGCATATGGATTTCATTGACTAACTGAGATGTGCATATGCATTTAAGTACCTGTAGAGCCTCTTTAAAGTTCTTTTTCAAGTTCCATCACACTACCAATCATATTTAAGATATCTACTTGCAATTCTATTTGTAGCACAATGCTACTAGTCTACTAGTAATTCTGGTAAAGCAACAGATTTTATGGTTATGTTTACATTTATTTGCAGCTTGCTTTCGTTTTACTGTCTGAAAACTTGTTAGGATAAAGAGTGTTTTACTTATTTATAGGCTTTGTCGTTGCGTAATTCTGTGGTTTTGTATAGTTCTTTGTGTGTTGTTCTGGATATTATAATCTTGCCTATTTATTTGTACCAAGAAAGAAAATTTACTGAATGCGTATGTTTTTGGGTTTCTTGTACTGGCAGCTGCTCTCTATACTATTTTGGGTGAGAATTTGGTCTGCAGAGCTGCTAATAACTGAATGCATATGTTTCTGCAAAGCTGCTAAAAGCTAAAAAATTTGCTAATGTTATTGCGTTAGTCTAAGTATGGTTCTTGTGCCACATTTTTTATTAAAATGTTATTTTTAAGCTGTTTGTATTCTCTCAATTTGGCATTGCTGTGACCTTTAGGTATTTTGTTTGGAAATTATGGGTTGAAGTTGACAGATAAGCTGCACTTATGTTCATTAGGCATAATCCCAACTGCAGTAGGTTCATATCACAACAGTTTTTTTGTTGCTAAATGAAACTGTAAGTCCATAGCAAGCTGTAGTCGTGAAAGATAATGAATGACTACTGTGTTTGTCCATCTTATTGCAACTTTTTAGCACGATGAAATAATTTATTACCTTATATAGCTATACATGTTCTTTACTCCCATTTAAGTGGAACAAGTTCAAGAACTCGAAATGTGTCCGAATGGATCATTGATGTTTGGGTGAAGTGATAATGCTCGTTAAAAAGTGTGCCCTTTCCAGTATTATCATAATTCTTTGGGGCAAATAGATAACATGGAGCTTCCATTTTCGTGCTGTCCATGTTTAGTCTGATATGAGCTATGTCTCAATATTTTTTCGAAGTCAATATTGCAAAAATTCTGTTTCGATATGTATTTTGCTTGACTGTTTTTGCTATGCTTCGCATGGAATGTATCCACTTTAGATTGTTACTTGCAAAGAAAATAAAAAGTGCTATTAGTTTGGTTTGCTACCGAAACTGTTAGATTGTTCATTTGCTTATGTTTTTATATTTGAGTTGGTTCAAAATGAGAAAATCACACAACTCTCAATTTGCCTGAATGCATATGCTTACAAGTTTGGTTTTGATGATTTAGATATGTTACTGAACTTTGGCTTCATTTGTGTGAACTTGTTTCTTTCTCCTGAAAACTTTGTGCTTTATGCATTGTTCATGGACTATACCCATTCTTATAATGGTAAACCAACCCTTGAAAGGTAATGACTTTATTTATCTTCTTTTGTAGGTGGAGCAACTGAAGAAAGGGAAGATGGAGATAATGAAGATCTAGACCTTACTTAATAATAACTTTGAATTATTGTCGATGTTCTAGGAATCTTTTGTTATCAACATTTGAAACTTTAACTTTTGATTATGAAGTATTTTATCTTTTTATTTATACAATTTTCAGGTTATTACAAATATTTACATTTGTAAATGTTATTTACAACCAGGGCAATTATGTCAATTAAACTGTTACAATAGCCTAATAGAACCGTTGCAATAAGCACAAATGTTGTTGCCATAGACAATCTAAATTGTTCCAATAGGTTTTGCAAACCGTTCCAAAAAGTGCGACTAACCGATACAATAGGCAATTCAAACCGATGCAATGGAAATAAAACCATTACAGTAGCGTAGTGAAACTGTCATAATATCTATAAATAAACTTAGCAATAGCTTACATAATCATCGCAATAAATTATATGGTAACGGTTACAACCGTTGCAGTAAACTCTATGGTAACGGTTTTAAACCGTTGCAACTGAAATGAATACTCGTTGCTTCAGACAGAGGAAAAACCGTAGCGATAGATGGCACTATAGCAACGGTTTTCTTAACTGTCACAAGAACCGTTGCTATAGATCTATTGGCACGCGAGCGGATGGGACGGTCGCTGAACCGTTGCAATACAACTATAGCAACGGTTTACCTATCATTTGCAACGGTTTTCCTGCCGTTGCCATAGGCCCATTTTCCAGTAGTGTGGGTTAGCCTGGTTCAGTGTGTATCAAAAAGGGGAGGTATGATGGTAGTGAAAAATGAGAAGAACGACTTGATCTCTACACGAACAGTCATAGGTTGGTGAATCTGTATGGATTACAGGAAGTTGAACTTGGCTACCCGGAAAGGCCATTTTCCACTGCCATTCATTGATCAAATCCTGGATAGATTGTAGGGAGGTCCCACTTTTGCTTTTCTAGATGGGTACTCGGGGTATAATTAGATCTCTATTGCCCCGGAGGACAGAGAGAAAACATCGTTCACCTGCCATTCAATGATCAAATCCTGGATAGATTGTAGGGAGGTCCCACTTTTGCTTTTCTAGATGGGTACTCGGGGTATAATCAGATCTCTATTGCCCCGGAGGACAGAGAGAAAATATCGTTCACCTTCCCTTATGAATCTATGATTTTCGAATAATGTCGTTTGGCCTATGCAACGCACCTGCCACATTCCAAAGGTGCATGATGGCCATCTACACGGATATGGTAGAGGAAATAATGGAGGTCTTCATGGATGACTTCTCGGTAGTGGAGAATTCATTCGATGATTGCCTTATGAACTTGAGAAGAGTACTGGAGAGGTGTATCGAGACAAATCTGGTACTCAACTGAGAAAAGTGCCATTTCATGGTACAGGAAGGTATAGTCTTGGGGCATCTAGTGTCAAGTAAAGGCATTGAGGTAGATCGTGCAAAGGTTGATGTGATAGAGAAGCTTCCACCACCCACTTCCGTCAAAGGATTCAGAAGTTTCCTTGGGCACGTCGGTTTCTATAGGAGATGTATAACAGATTTTTCCAAAATTATGTAAATTGCTTGAAAAAGATCACCCTTTTGTATTTTTTGATGACTGCAGGGTAGCGTTTGAGGAATTGAAGAAGAGACCGATAATAGCACCTATCATAGTTGCCCCTGACTGGGAGCAACCATTTGAGCTGATGTGTGATGCGAGTATTCTATGGGAGCAGTGCTTGGGCAGCGAAAAGATAAAATCATGCATCCAATATACTACGCAAGTAGAACGCTGAGTGGAGCCCAGCTAAAATACACTGTGACCGAGAAGGAGATGTTGACAGTGGTGTTCGCATTTGACAAATTCAGGTCATACCTGATAGGCTCGAAGGTAATTGTTTATACTGACCATGTTGCTCTTAGGTACTTAATCGAGAAGAAGGAGACAAAATCGCGCCTGATTCGATGGGTGCTACTGCTGCAAGAATTTGATTTGGAAATCTATGACCGAAAGGGAACGAAGAACCAAGTAGCTGATCATTTGTCTAGGCTGGAAGGAGCTGAGAAGAAGGTTGAGGTAGAAGTGATTCTGGAAACTTTCCCAGATGAACAACTACTAGCCACGAGTCTTGAGGAAGCGCCATGGTATGCAGACATTGCAAACTACCTGGTGAGCGATATTGTTCCTTATGACCTTTCCTCTGTCCAAAAGAAAAAGTTATTTCGTGATTGTCACATGTATTATTGGGATGAGCCTTATCTGTTCAGGATTTGTATTGATAACATGATCCGGAGATGTATCCCCGAGATAGACCAGTCTTCTATTTTGCAGGCATGTCACGCGTCACCATATGGTGTCCATTTCGGGGGAGTAAGAACAGCTGCGAATGTCTTGGAGTCAGCCTTCTACAAGCCAACATCAAAGATGTACATTTATGGATAAAGGGTTGCGATGAATGCCAACTAACCGAGAATATTTCCTGCCGACATGAGATGCCTATGAACCCAATTCAGGAGGTAGAAGTGTTTGATGTATGGGGAATCGATTTCATGGGGCCTTTCGTCAGCTCATATGGCAACAAGTACATACTCGTCGCTGTGGACTATGTGTCCAAATGGGTGGAGGCTGCAGCGCTCCCTAAAAATGATGCAAAGGGGGTAATTGGTTTTTTGAGAAAGAACATATTCACTCGATTTGACACTCCAAGGGCAATAATCAGTGACGGAGTCAGGCACTTTTGTAATCGAGCCTTCGCGGAGTTGTTAAAGAAGTATAATGTACGCCACAAGGTGGCCACCCCATATCATCCACAAACGAGTGGGCAAGGGGAAGTTTCGAACAGAGAGATAAAGAGTGTGTTGACCAAGACTGTGATGCTACCAGAACGGGTTGGGCGAGAAAGTTAGATGATGCACTTTGGGCTTATTGAACCGCTTTCAAACTCCAATCGGCATGTCGCCATACAAGTTGGTGTTTGGGAAGGCGTGTCACTTACCCGTGGAGTTGGAGCATAGAGCTTGGTGGGCGTTGAGACAGTTGAATCTCGATATTGAAGATGCGGGAACAAGTAGAGTCACGGAGTTGCACGAGCTTGATGAGTTCCGATATCAAGCTTTTGAGAGCACAAGATTATACAAGGAGAGAATAAAGATGATACATGATAAAAATATTATTGAGCAGAGTTTTATACCCGGAGATACGGTCTTGCTATACAACTCAAGACTGAGGTTATTTCCGGGCAAATTAAAGTCAAGATGGTTAGGGCCATTTCGTGTGGTTGAAATTCACCCCACTGGTGCCATAGAGATTGCTGTAGAAAATGACTCTTGCAAGTTCAGAGTCAATGGGCACAGATTAAAACATTATGTGGGCATGGATGAAGCGAAGGTAGTGTCAGTGACCCATTAGATCGAGCCTTCGATGTTGAGCGTACCTTAAATGCGCTTACCTGCGTCGTGCCACGACGTTAAATCAGGCGCTGCATGGGAGGCTACCCATTGTACTATTGTACTCATCGTGCCACGACGTTAACTAAGGCGCTTTTTGGGAGGCAACCCAATTCGTAGTTGATTTTTAGTGTAGTTAGAATTTTCTTTTTGTTTTTAGGTACTAACAATGGTGAGTTTGGGCGAGTCGAGCAGGGTTTAAGCGTCACACGAAGCCAGGGTCAACCAGGCCTTAGGCTGGCGACGCCTGGCTAACGCCAGGGTCAACCAGGCCTTAGGCTGGCGACGCCTGGCCAACGCCAGGTAAGTGTTTTCAGCCCTCTTTAAGTTCTTTCTCCTTATTTTGGTCGAAATTAACCTCACATACACGCCCCCACACACTGAACACACTACAAAGCAAACCATAACCTCACTTAAACCAACACACAACAAGCTCTACAAGAAAATTCACAAGAACACAAACACGTTGCACAAATTGCTTGCTCCCCCACACACAATCACCAGCACATTACCATCCACATAGAAGTCAAGCCTAGTCTTGCTAGTCTTTCACACTCATCCAAAATTCTCAGGCAACCTACTCCCCACAAAGCTTCAAAGGTATGATTCTATCTCTTTCCTTTGTAATTTCGAGTTGGGTACAGGTATTGAGTTGGTGGTTGTTCTTCATTGTTGGTATTTGTTCTTCATTATGGGTGGTTGTTCTTCATGGTCATATTGTGTTTGTGTGCTCCAATCCCATGAACCCCTTAGGAATGGTGCTGTGATTATTAAAATATATGGTAATACGGAACCCCCAAGCCGATTTGGGAGGATGAGGCAGTCCCTCATTTCCACAAGAACTCCCATCGCACTAGTGCTTGTCAAGTGTTTGATGTAATGCCTCAATGGCATCCTTAGTCCCCTTTGGAGCCAGAGTCTCCGGGATTAATAAACTAGTGTTATGTAATCATGCACCACATTAAAATCTTAAGTCTGGGGTGGCTCACGGGTAGCCCATGTGTTGTGGTTTGATTCTAATGTTAAGAAAATACGAGGTGAATTCTGAGTAACCTCGGCAAGTTGAGGAAAATTATGCGTGTAGTATGTAATGTAGCGTTATCTGACTACTACTCATTTGTGTAGGAACGAAGATGCCTCCCAGAAAAGACACAGGCAAAGGAAAGGCCACTTCAACTGCCCAAGCTAAAGCAAAGGCGACCTCCGCACCTCCTCCAAAGAAAAGAAAAGAGGGAGAAACTACCTCTAGTATGACTGGTGCACAAGCGGTGGCAGCTGTAGCTCCCATGCATCATCAACCCCCAAGGCCAACAGGAGTTTGGCATAAAAAGCATACCTCCGCATACGAGGGATTGGTACAAGCGTTGTAGGCCTAAACATGTCCATCCGGAGGGAGCTATCCAGGAACGCATCGTGAAAGCGAAGTATCCAGCGATTTGGAAAGGCATCCAGGATTTGGGGTTAAGCTATGTTTTTAAGAACACGGGGGACATCAATCTCAACCTAGTCAGGGAATTCTATGCGGGGTTTGACCCACAAGACACTGAGGAGCTGGTGCCAATCCGTGGACGCTTGATACATTTTTCAGCCAAGGCCATATGCGACTTTTTAGGTGCTCCAAATGTTCCTGTGGAGCCATTGGAACAATTCATTCGCTGGCCTACATATAGAGAGCTGAGGCACACGCTCTGCGGGGTCGACTCTACTGCTGCATGGGTTCAGGACAAGCTAACAAATCGTCACAGGAGGTTCCCTAAGAAGGAGATGAAGGCGGAGGCTCAGGTGTGGCTCAAGTTGATAAACGCACGGCTCCTACCGTGAAATCATGACACGCTTATAAGCGTGAGAGGACCTGTGTGCTATATTTCCTTATGACAGGGCAGAGGGTAAATGTGGGTCACCTGATCCGCTACCAGATGGCATCAGTGAGAACGAGTAAAAAAATTGATCGAATTCCATTTCCTAATTTCCTGACTCGGTTCCTACAGCATGAGGGGGTTGAGGAAGAGCCTGAATTTGACCACACTATCGATCAGCTCATCTGACAAACAGACATCACTAATCTCCGGCTGAAGGACAAGGCTGGTACGCCTTCATTGATAGGTGCTGAGCGCAATGCGCGTGATGATAGTTTCATGGCCCATCTTTATAGGATGATGGATTTGCAGCTGCGGATAAGGGGTCGCCCGGCTACATCTGAGGAGAGAACTGAATTGGAGCAGCGATACCCGCTCAATGCTCATGCTCAGCAGCTGGTTGGTGTAGGAAAGGGATACAGACTCCCCGCTAATGAGGATATCAACACACCGGAGCAGTCTGAGGCTGATCCAATGCAATCAGATGGTGAGGGAGATGATGATGAGGAGGATGAATATGATGAAGAGTGGAGAGCGTCAGAGGATGACGACGCTGCTTGATCAGGGAGTTTTCTTGCACCCTACTCTTTTTATTTCTTGTTTTGTCTAATTATGCATGCACTAAGGACAATGCATGATTTAAGTGTGGGGTGGGAACTTGTAGATATTAGTAGTTGTTAGCTTTTTTTTATTTTTAGAATTTGTTATAATTTGTTTTGTTTTTGTTATTATTGTGTTTTTCTTGTTAGTTGTTTTTAGGCAGAAATTATAAATAAAAAAAAACATAAATATGTTGGACTCTTCCTGACGATACATCTCCTAGACAATTTTCTTGAGGGAAGTAAGTCTAAAGAAAATACCAAAAAGATTTTTTTTTAGGTAGTGTAGTAATTCCCCCTTGGTTTTTCTTTGGGCCGGGGTTGTTTCCAAGGATTTTTAGTTGAACCGGGTGTAGGTAGTTTTAATTTTTAGAAGTAGGAACCACGTGGCTATGCATTTAATCGCAGCAATATCTCTGAGCTTTGTGATGCCTTGAGAATAGTCAATACTCTGGTTGTGACGCTTAGGCTCAATTTTGACTCTAGGATAACTACCTTAAATTGTGGATTCTTAAATTTGCTTAATTGCTTTGACTGGAGTGTCGCGATACGAACCAATCCTGAATGAGTTATGTGCCATGTCTGTGTGAGGTTTGTATGTATTCTGTGCATTGCATTTGATGTCTAGAACTTGCCCCGTGTGTGTGCAAAGCGAAATAGTAGTCTTGTTCATTCTGAGAAGTGATATAGGCAGTTCTTTGTTAATCCAGATATATATAGAGTACCCACCTAAATGTTATGTATCGTAGTTAACCCCTTTGAGCCTATAATCCTGTTTCTTCGATAACCACATTACAAGTCGTACCCCTTTGTTTGAATCAACCATTTGAACCTTGTCACCTCTCATGAGCACTTGAAATGTGATGAATTATGGAAAAGTTAAAGTCTGGGGTGGTTGGTTGGCTTTTGAGTGGAACAAATGAAATAAGGAGAAAGGTGCACCGTATGAAAAAAAATGTGTCAATAAAAGCCATTTGGATAAAAAATATGGAGAAAAGAAAATTAAATAAATAAAAAGAAAAAAAAAAAAAAATATATATATATATATATATATATATATATATATATATATATACATACATGTAGTAGCTATAGTATATGAGGAAAAAAACAAAAAAAAAATAGTTCCAGATGGTGGTGGCTTTTGATGTATTGGTGCTTAAAGAAGTAGGGGGTAAAATATAGTGAAGTTAAGGTGGAATTTTGGTTTGACATAAGTATGGGCTTGAAGGTTAAAGTGTTTGTATTAAAATGCTTAAGGGAGGTGTAGTCACTTATATCCAAATGTATCCTACCCGACCCGCAGCCTACATTACAACCAATGAAAGTCCTATTTGACCTTAGACTGAATGAACTCGATTACTGGAGTATTATACTAAGAGAAAGCTTATGGTACGTCATTTGGGGCATGTGAATGTTATTTCTGGGAGCGAGTGAATTTTTCCTATCTTGAGTTCCTACGTTATTAAAATTCATGGTGTGTGGAACTAAGCTCTTTGATTGGGTGAGGGCACGTGATTCATAAAGGAAAGGTAATGTTGTTGACCTCCATGTTAGAGTAAGTAAGTGAATTGTGAATAAAGCATGGTATTTGTAAATTGATTATTGAGGCGAGGATGTCACACCTTTGTGCTTAAACTATTTTAAAGATTCATGGTATAATGAGTTAAGGGAATTGCTTAATGGGTTGTGTCCATGAGTGTAGTTTGATTGCTCGAGGACGAGCAAATGTTTAAGTGTGGGGCATTATTGTGTGGTTATAATTCATGGTTTAGCACATTATGTGCCTTGCATTTTACATGATTTAATGATAAACTACACTTTGTTGAGCGTAATGGAGTCTATTTTATATGTAGGTGAATTGGAGATGAAAGTAGAGCTAAAGGGATACTTAAACGTCGAAAGTGCGCTCGAGAACGGTGAAAAGGAGAAGCCAGGAAAAAGCCAGCTCGACCAGGCTTTAGCCTGGTGAGGCCAGCTTAAAGCCAGGCCCAACCAGGCATTAGCCTAGCGACGCCAGCTTAAAGCCAGGCCCAACCAGGCGTTAGCCTGGCGACGCCAGCTTAAAGCCAGGCTAAGGCTGGCGTTAGCCTGGTGACGCCAGACCTAAGGCCAGGTCCAGTCCGAGTTTTGAAGGCTTAAATTATTTCCCGGCTTGACTAGGAGTTGACCTACACGTTTAGGGCTTGTCCCAAACATATAAATAGACCCAAAACTCCACTTTGAAGGACTTTTGGAACCGGAGGCAAGAATAGCTCGTGGAACACCACTTGGGAGTTAGAATCATCGATTTCTACATCCCCTTATCTTTACTTTGTAATTTAATTATGCAAATTACTTTGGATATTATTACTATGAGTATGAGTAGCTAAACTTCTAATCTAGGATTTTGATGGAACGTGTTGAAGGATGATTTTCTCGTTACGTTAATATAGATTTGCCATAGTATTCTCTCTATTTGTTCAACTATATGCTTATTGCTGTTGATTGAAGGGCCCTCAATTAACTGTTCCTATTTAGTATGTATTACTCGGGAGAGAGTGCATATTTAGGTAGTTGTTGAACAACATCACTCCTAACATATATGAGGGATCAATACGAAGGGTATAAAGGTGGGATTAGGGATAACGAAACCTTGGGTGCGATCTAAGTGAGCTGTACTTAAGGCTAGCCAGCGTAATTCGGGAGAATATGTCTAGTATATTATTGTAATTACTCGGGAGAGAGTTACGACAGTCAGAGTGCTCATGATCGATAGAAAATGACTTAGGAAAATTTATAGCAAGCGTAGCGGAAAGGATTCCGACAATAGGGGAAATCAGAACCTTAAACATTCCAATTCTTGTCTAACCCGTTCGTAGCTAGTTCTTAATTATTGCATTTTCATTATGTAATATTTGGTTAGAAACATCCAATCTATTACTTAAATATTTCTGAAGATTGAATACGTGAATTTGTGTGAGTTCAATAGTTATGATTGATAGGTTAATTTCCTGTGGGATTCGACTCTGTACTTGTTAACCGGAATATATTTGCAGCGATCGCTTTGTCCTTTTTATAAGGCATAGTTGGGCGTGATCATGTATTTATAAAAAACTTTATACGATCCCTATACTCTCCTTTTCTAATATTTAATTTATATCTAAAATATATTATTCTATTAATTTCAATTTATGTGACACATTTTCCTTATTAGTTCGTTCAAAAACGAATGCCACATTTCTACGTTCGAAAACAATTTAACTTTAAACTTTCTATTTTACTCAGTTTAACTTTAATAAGAATCTTTTATAGTCACACAAATTATTGATATGGCCCACATAAAGATTTTACCCTTTAAACTTTCAACACGGAAATTTCAAAAATTCTTAAAATTCGATGCCGAGTCAAACTACGACATCACGTAAATTGAAATGGAGGAATTGCTATTACTATCCTCTAGTATTAAGCAACAGAAAGTTGAACTCTGTGACTGATTTGCCCATGAGTTGACATACTCCACATTCAACAAGTACTGCACAAAATCTAGGTATCTTTAAAGATTCCATGTAACAACTCCAACTACGTACACTGATTAATATTACATGACATGCCCATGCTTTAAAAAATGACAAACATTAACTTTTCATTATCTTACATGCATGTAACCTCAAGGTAATATATTCTTTTCATTCTACATGCTAGATCGGTAGATCCTACAGCTTGATTTAAAACAAAAATAGTTGATTGATTAAATGGACTTTCGCGGTATTATTGTATTCTATGTCCAAGATTTTTGCTCATGTTGTCAAAATGCTAGCACTTAATATTTTCTCAAGGTGATTTTCATACTAGATTATTTTGCTGTTAACTGGGAGAAGATGACAAATGTTGTAATTTCATATGGAATAGTTATGCATTTGTTTGATCTACGTCTTTAAAAATTACTTATATTTCAGAAAAGGAGTGTTCGTGACCAATTTGCACATCAGAGGCCATCATTACATATCAGTAACTACTGCAGAAGATAACAATTAATCCTTAAAGAATCCATCTAACTGCTAACAGCTCCAATTTAATTTACTGATGGATACATATCGTATAATTCAACAAAATGACATACATTAACCTCTCATTATCTCACATGATGACATGAAGCCTCAAGGTGACATTTTCATCTAATTATTTATATGCCAAAAAGATATTGTTTCTTCATTAATTCTACATGCTCTTCTGTAGCTTGATTTAAAAAAAGAGTTGATTGATAGATTGGTTAAAAAGGTGTGATCACACTATGTGTATATTAGTGTTTCTATGTCCAAGATTTTTGCTCGTCATGTCGTCAAAATGCGAGGCAGTATTTTCTTAATGCAATTTTCATACTAGATTCTTTAGTTTAATTTGTAGCATATGACAAAGTGGACAAAGAATGAGAGAGGGAAAAAAGTGTAATTTCATATGGAAGATTTAAACATTTGTTTGATCTACTCTTTATAAGGCACTGCTGGTAACAAATCTGCACATGAGTTGCCAAACTACACTGATTGTTACACACTCCATTTCAGGGGTGTACCTATATAGCCTTCTAATACCGGGTTCAACCCATAACTTTTGACGCGGTGCATGAGTTCATGTGTAATAATCTACTACAATTGCAACAAATAGTATATATGAACCCGTAATTTTAAAAAATACTATGAGTCAATGATAAAAACTTTAAAGGTTGAACAATAGAGCTTGAATCTTGGATTCGCCTCTGCTCCATGTAACCCATGCTCCAGAAAACGACATACATTAATCTTTCACTATCTCACATAAAACCTCAAGATGACAACCTCATCTATTATTTATATGCTTGAAATTAAGTTGCTTTCCTCTCATTCTACATGCTCATTAGCATGGGGAAAATCATGGAGTCTGAAGCTGAGCAGCCCTTGTTGGCTGCTCATGGAGCAAGCTCCGAGCTTGAGGAGGTTCTCTCTGACTCCCAATTACCTTACTCTCAACGCCTTAGGTCTGCCTCTTGGATCGAATTCCAGTTTCTTTTTCGACTTGCAGCCCCTGCAGTTGCAGTATACATGATCAACAATGTTATGTCCGTATCTACTCGGATATTTTCAGGACAACTTGGGAACCTTCAACTTGCAGCAGCCTCTCTTGGCGATCAAGGCATCCAATTATTTGCTTATGGCCTTATGGTAGTGTACTTTTATTATCTCTGAATTTCTTTCTTAATTGATCACATGTATAAATTTTCTAAACTATTTTTTCCCCTTATTGATTGCAGCTAGGAATGGGGAGTGCAGTGGAAACACTTTGTTGACAAGCATATGGAGCTCACAGACATGAAATGCTAGGAGTTTATCTGCAAAGATCAACAGTAGTACTTTCCTTAACAGGGATTCCACTAGCAGTTGTGTATTTGTTTTCCAAGAATTTACTGCTCGCTCTTGGTGAAGCAAAACCAGTGGCATCAGCAACATCAGTATTTGTGTATGGCCTAATTCCTCAAATATTTGCTTACCCCGTCAACTTCCCTATACAGAAATTCTTGCAATCTCAGAGTATTGTAGCCCCTAGTGCCTTTATTGCTCTTGGGACTTTGTTTGTGCACTTATTGCTCAGTTGGATATTTGTATACAAAATTGAACTTGGATTAATAGGAGCATCACTTGTGCTAAGTTTTTCTTGGTGGATTGTTGTGGTGGCTCAATTTATATACATATTGAGAAGTGAAAGGTGTAAGGCTACTTGGACAGGTTTTCGATGGGAGGCCTTTAGTGGATTATGGCAATTTGTAAAGTTATCGGCTGCTTCAGCTGTTATGTTGTGTTTGGAGAATTGGTATTTTCAGATTCTAGTGTTGCTTGCTGGTTTACTCAAGAATCCTGAGCTTGCCTTGGATTCTATCTCTGTTTGGTGAGATTTTGTAGCCTTCTATTTATTTGTATGCTACCAAAAACTGCATGTCTGTTCATGATCCCATAAGACTAGCTAGTTATCATAGTGGCAACATCAAGAACTTCCACTCCATTTCAACTGTGACTTGATCTTCTTGGCCAACATTTAGAACATGGAAATGATTTGTACTAAGGAGAAATGATTGCAATGGCACTCGAAATGTCCATTGTTTTTTAAATCTTGAATCCGCTTCTATTAACATACGAAATTTAAGTGACTTGCTAGTTGCTAATGAGCTAAAGTCTATCTTTTGTTTTATTTTTATAGCATGACAGTGAATGGGCTGATGTTCATGGTTTCATTGGGGTTCAATGCTGCTGCTAGGTCAGTTTTTAGCTATTTTTCTTTTCTTGATTATCCACTAACCATTCTTTTCGTGTATTATTCCATTTCTATATAAAGAGTAAGTGGTATTTTAGCAACTGATTTCTATCGTAATTGTTGTGCGAAATTGGCCAATTGATGATCAGTGTAAGGGTGAGCAATGAGTTAGGAGCAGCACATCCAAAGTCAGCAGCATTCTCAGTGTTTGTGGTGACATTCATATCATTTCTCATAGCTGTGGTGGAAGCCATAATTGTGCTGTGTTTGCGCAATGTTATCAGCCATGCATTCACTAAGGGTGAAACTGTGGCCAATGCAGTATCTGATTTATGTCCATTTTTAGCTGTCACCCTCATTCTCAATGGTGTTCAGCCAGTGTTATCTGGTAACATACTTGTCTTGTCCTTAATCTCATTAATTATAAGATTTACTTATATACACTTGTAAAGAATTTTCTCGTTATCAGTACAATTTAAGCTATTATAGCAGATTACATGTCTTGCTCTTTAGGTTACTAATCTCAATATTCATGAGTAGATTTCTTTTCTATATTTTCAGGTGTTGCTGTTGGCTGTGGATGGCAGGCGTTTGTTGCCTACGTGAATGTAGGGTGTTATTATGGTGTAGGAATTCCAGTGGGATGTCTTCTCGGATTCAAGTTTGACCTTGGTGCTAAGGTTTTTTAATACACACAATTCATAATTGCAGAAGCAATTTATACATATTTTAAAACAAACACACATGAATATATGTATGTCCATAGCCTGGCTTGCATGACATATTAGCTGGATTAATGGCAGGGAATATGGACTGGGATGATTGGAGGGACTGTGATGCAAACCATCATTTTGCTTTGGTTCACATACCGTACAGATTGGAATAAAGAGGTAACTTACAGTCAATAGTTACAAAATTGCACAAGAAAGTGGTAAAGTTTGTAACTGAATTTGGGGTTCTTTTTTTCTTTTCCAGGTTGAGAAAGCTAGAACACGTCTAGACAAATGGGAAAACGTAAAAGAACCTCTAAACAAGGAATGAAGGTGGTGAAGAACATTAGGACTAAGAATAAAACGAGGAGATGAGGTGCCAAGTAATTCTTGCAGTAACCTGCCAGGCCAAAGAAGTGATCTACAGTTCAGATTACCAATGGTTCTGGCACATCTGCCAAAAGAAAGTTTCACTCATCATTACCTTCGGTCAATTTCCATCAATTAATCATATCAAATCTGTCAAAACCATTGTCTGTATCTGCCAATTTCTTGTTTGAATGTGTTACAAAAGTGAACTCCAATTCTGCAATTAGGCCAACAACGTGCAATCAAACTGATACCATGAGCGTCTAAACAGGAAAAAAATGAAAACACAGAACGCAGTAACGCCCTATGCTTACAATTTTCCTCTTAACACTCATGTACGCCTAGACAGAATAAGAAAGGCAACTACATTGCATATGAAGAGTATTTGCACTACTCACAACAGAGAACAATAACAACTGTTTACAGAAAAAATCTTTAGTTTGTTTCTTAATGTCCAAGTACAAAATGTTTCTCATATCCAGCGTGTGTTCCCTCCTATGAGCGGTTAAAAACAACAAAAGCAGCAGAAACTCTGTATATAATCAATTTATATTTTGAGGCTACAACGGTAACACAGTGACTTAGGGATCCGTATTATGAAGAACACAAAATTTGCATAGACAACAAAATAATACTACCCAAAATAGAGAATGACTTAATTTTATGTACCAGAGATAACTCTCAATAAGCCTCTGGTGGGTGAGACGTACTCAGCCTCAATCACAATTAATCTGATCGTTTGTCATGCCTGCTCCCATATTTGTTACTCGTGCAGCTTAATCAACATCCATGCCATCCTCCCTTTTACTTCTGGGATCCGAGCCTGAACCATCTTCAGTTTTTTGGGGCGATGACTTGTGCCTCATTACATGCTTGCACATCCTGAAATGTGTTTCACAATATTATTGCACAATAGGCAAGGAGAAAAAGAAAGATGCTGGAAAACACAAAAGATGCAGCAGAAATCAATAAGCTGCAGATCTCTCAAGAGTACTTGCTAGGCTCTTCCTAATTGGGTCTTAACCATAACTCCTAACCAATCAATCATAAATTCAAACTAATTAGTTAAGGAGTAAGAGTAGAGTGGCTATGCTCTCAGGGAAGCGACTCTTTTATGTATGTGGTAAGTGTAGGCAGAATGATGACGCCTTCTCAAAGTCTGAAAAAGAGTGATGGCGTACACGTGTGCATGTGGGTGTTCGGTATACCTAGATACATACTAGATAATTAGTATGTATCTAATTATTCCTTCACTGCCAATTAAATAGCATAAAAGAATTTTCCCTGGATTTTCAAAACGAACACAACTAGGGTACAACTCCAGCCAAAGAGCATGAAACAGGTGCTAACGCAAAATTATATCTTCTCTTCAAATATCATCACCTTTATAAAACAATCTAACTGCCTGTCCACCCAAATTTCAAAAATTAATATTTTGCTTACCCAGTACAAGAATATCACACAAATATGAGTACAAAACGACAACAGCTTGGCAGGAAAGAATTGCACCTAGAAACAGATGTGGTTTATTCTTATCAAAAGAAACAGATTTATTTTAAATAACTAATTGCAGATTTAAGAAAAAGGATAACTTTCAAATCTGCTCCATTTCAGGAACGGAAATAATGTAAAATTACTCATACAATATTTCCTTATCTTCTGCAAGTATACAGAATGTACTAAATAGCAATTTGCTGTTTCCTGAGTTGATTCACTACAATATTTAAGATGAGTAATCATAAAAAGAAGAATTTTCAAGATTGAATAAAATAGGTAACTTTTGCCGAGTCATTCTTAAAAACTTGAAAATTGGACCAAAAAAAAACAGATAGATGGAATAACTTAGGCAAATTAACTTAATGAGATGGTTACTGATCATGTCAAGAATGCAACCTAGTAATTTATACCCCTAAACTATGAAGAAACAGATTGCAGATATAAGAAAAAGGATAACTTTCAACTCTGCTCCATTTCAGGAAATGAAATAAATGTAAATTTACTCAGAATTTTTACCTCATCTTCTTGTAAGCATACAGAATGTATTAAATAACAACATACTTTTTAAGATGAATAATCATATAAAGAAGAATTTTCAAGATTGAACAAAGTAGATGACTTTGGCCGATACTTAAAATTTGAAACTGATCACGTCAAGAATGCAACCTAGTTATTTAAACCCCTAAAACTATGAAGACTGGTCAATCAAAACTTTCCACCACTGTGATGACCAGCAAACTAAAACATCGCACACAATGCACAGCCAAGAATGCAATTTGAAACATCATAACCATGTGAATGTGTCAGTTAAGCATGGACTAGCTGAAGGCAGAAAAAAGAGCAAATCACTCACTGAAGGGGGAAAAAAAGAGTAAATCAAGTTTTCAGAACAATCTTGCGGGTACCGACCACATGCAACCATAAGATGTCTAACAACCGTGATGTGAAAAACAAGATTGTTAATGTATCATATGTTCATTAGCCATGTTTGGTAATACAAAGAACATACGCTTCAAAAGCCTCTGTCTTTCTTTTGATTTCACTAGACCACAGTACTGGATCAGCATTTCTCGGCAACGCCTCCTGCTGGTGGGATTTCTCTCGGAGCCATTGCTCTGCTTTATGGCATTCGTTAATGACCTGCAAAGAAAAAGTTCAGTTAAATCACAGTGTCACAAGGAGGTTCCGGTGACCTGTACATGTTATATAAACAAGGTCATACGGCGTCTTTCTCACTGGCTGGAAGTGATCCTGCAGCCATCCGGTATTCCACAATGCTATTTAATAGATTTCGTGTTGCTTGTGCCCGCGTCTCTTCTTCCTTATATCGATTCTCCACGGGATCCACCATCTAATAACAAATGGTTGATTGCGTCACTTCCAAACAGTTAATAGGCATCGGAAAAGCAAAACTAAACTCTACAACTAACACCAAATGACGGAACCTTTTTAAGATCATCTAGCTTCTCCGCATAGACATGTTCAGACTCATCATCTCCATCTTCATAGAGCCATTCTTCAGTCTGTTGTAGATTACAAGAGATACCCTCCCTCTCCGAATCCGTAGCAAAGCTCCGGTATGTATTCAAAAGCTATTAAAAAGAAATCCAAGTAGATGCATAAAGTAAAGGAAGTGGACCAAGATACTGATAACAATTAACTAAACAAAAACCAAATTAGCAAATGGCGTATATCAAAATTGACATTTGGACACAAACGTCCATAACAAAATGACAAGGTAATAAATATTAAATAGTGACAAAAAACTACTATGCATCAAGTCCAACATACGTTCTGAAAGTCAATGAGTGTCACATACTGGTATTTGCAAAACAACCTTAGGAGGAAGAATTAAAAATGCTGGTAGTACTGCAAATTCAACAGTCCATCAAAAATTGAAAAAAGGCGACTAGTCCATCAAAAATTGGAAAAAAAGGCGACTTGTCAAGGTAAGGATAATGAGAAAGTAAAATTTTACATTTATGTATTGACGCATTATCACTCCTCAACCTTCCACTTCAGTGTGAAACTTTAATTTAAATATGAAAATGTTACATACTTTCAAGGTGCATTCTTAACTTAGAAGTGTGAAACAAATCAGTTGAATACGTTAGCACAACTTAACCTACTTCCCTGGCAGTCTTTGAAGAAAAGATCGTTACGAGACTTAAAATTTGATGTTATACCTTATTACGAGTTTCATAGACGTATGCCTCCAGGGTGTTTTTCTTATCTTTAGTTCGCTCCACCTTTATGTCTTGCTCAGCTAAATGGCATTCCTTTTCCTGAGCTTGGGATAGCTCCGCCAGTGTCATTCCCCCATCGACACTTTCACTGACAGGTATATCCTGCCTCTTAACGGCCATACTTTTTCTTGATTCATCTCCCTGCATAAAGAATCACATGGTTCCATTTACAAGTAACCAACTACACACTTACACAGCCAAAATGTTTCCAACCAAAGAATAATAAATGGCACACAAATGGAATAACATCTCACTGACATCCTAGCCTCAGGTACTAGTTTATGACCAACTTATCTAATTAGCTGTCAACGGCTAAGTATACTACTTTTCGGAGGAAAATAAATAATCAATTACCCTAGAATACTCCCTAACTAAAGTAATAGCGAGACTGCAACATCAATGCGAAAGAGAGAAGAGTAACTATGCAGTTTCTTCACTTCCATTAATGCAAATTCACCACATGATTCCTACATGAACTCAAAGACAAGTCGTCAGAGGTTAACAAACAGGACCACCACAAAAGCTCATGGAAACTTTTTTCACTTCATTCAGTCTGGCCTAGTTGTTCAAACTCCAAGAGAATTAATTACTATAGATTAGAAGAAGCAAAATGAATCACAATTATCCCTTCGTTCTAAATAATTTGAAAGAAGAATCTGGATGCAATATGACTAAAAGAATCTGGATGCAATATATATATATATATTAGTCAAGAAATGCAATATCTTGAATCCTTTTGTTTTCATGTTTTAAAATCAGTATCTTCATAAAAATCATATTGTATTCCTTATACAATATCCAACCTGGATATTGTACTCCCATATCCAAAAGATGAACGCAACTGAAATGAGAATGTTGCGATGGATGTGCGGGAACCCTAGGTTGGATAGGATTAGGATATTCGGGAGAAGTTGGGCGTGGTCCCCATGGAAGATAATATGCGAGAAGCGAAGCTTAGATGGTTCGGGCATGTGAGAAGGAGAAGCTTAGATGCCCCAGTGAGGAGGTATGAACGGTTGGCTCTGGCGGGTATGAGAAGAGGTAGAGGGCGGCCTAAGAAGTATTTGGGAGAGGTGATCAGGCAGGATATGGCGCGACTTCAGCTTACCAAGAACGTGGCCCTTGATAGGAGAGTATGGAGGTTGAGGATTAGAATAGAGGGGTAATAGGTCGTAGTGTGTTTCTCTGGTCCGTTCCGGGTTTATTAGGGTTAGTCTGCTAGTACCTAGTCGTTGTTCCTAGATTGTTATTATTATGGCTATTTCTTCCTATCTTCTGCTTTGGTTTTCTAGTATTTGTCATGGTTACTGTTTGTTGCTATTGCTAGTGTTATTGCTTTCTTCCATCTATTTTTTTTCTAGTTCTTACATTGTTGTTATCATTTTTCTGGCTATTGTTATTGATATTTGATTATTTTCTATTCATCATCTCGAGCGGAGGGACTTTCGGAAACAACCTCTCTACCTCCTAGGGTAGGGGTAAGGTTTGCATATACATTACCCTCTCTAAATCAAACTCGGAGTTAGGAATGTTTCAATATTAGGCCTGGTTGTATTCTGACAAAATATGCTTAAAACAAATTAAATTCTGGTATTCATTAAATATATTTTTTGAGAAAAAAACAATAAATGAAGTTATGCCACGTTGTTGAATACGCCCTTCCTACCTCTATTTCGTTCCAAATCTAAAGTTAGCCCATCAAATTTTGAGGACTCTTTCTTTTAAGAGAAAAGTCTACGAGCTCTAAAGAGGTAACTAACACCATTATAATAGTTCATATTATTTTGAGTTTTAAGTACTATTCTTTGAATTATGCGACAACGTCATCTAAAAGTTTAAATGGAATAAAGAGGGTGCACTTTCGAGAAACAAAGAGAGATGGAGAATTGTCCCAGCTTGTATATGGTGGACAGTCTGGGAAGAGAGAAACCAAAGATGCTTTGAAGAAAAGTTCAGCAACATCCAGAAGATAAAGATGAAATGTTTAGCTCTTTTTTATTTTTGGTGTAAAGGAAAACTTTTGGAGGATCATGAATCCATTTTAGATACCCTAGATTCATTGTAAGAAGAACAAGGGTGAAAAGTGTCCTTTTTGTGTAGTTTTGTATGGGCACTTACATTGTAACTATGGGTGACTTCACAATTTTAGTGAAGTCTTTATATTAATATACAAATATGTTACCTTCTCAAAAAAAAAAAAAAAAATTACACACCTCCTCACGTGCAGATCTAATTCTTCTAAGTGAGTCAAGCACATGGAAAGATCTTCCTTGATGGATGCCGGTGAGACTCCAACTTGTGATTTAAGCCAAAGTTGTGCGGGGAACTAGTGAAATTGTGCCTGCCTTCCAATTCTTGATGTATGGCGATGTGAGAAAGCACGGGAGAAAATATATTATTGATGTATATACATATGTTACAATGAGCCCTATATATATACACACATAACATGTCCTACTCCTAATATATATTGGATTAGGGTTATTTATTTACTCCTATTTACATGACTATTCTAACACTCCCCCTCAAGCTGGTGCATATAAATCATATGTACCAAGCTTGTTACATATGTAGTTAATACGAGGACCAGTGAGGGACTTGGTGAAAATATCTGCAAGCTGATCATTCGACTTCACAAACTTTGTAGCAATATCTCCCGAGAGTATCTTTTCTCTAACAAAGTGACAGTCAATCTCAATGTGTTTAGTTCTCTCATGGAACACTGGATTTGACGCAATATGAAGAGCAGCTCGATTATCACACACAAGTCCCATCTGACTAATCTCACCAAATTTCAACTCCTTGAGCAACTGTTTGATCCAAATTAGCTCACATGTCGCCATAGCCATCGCTCGATATTATGCTTCTGCACTAGACCGAGCAACCACATTCTGTTTCTTGCTCTTCCAGGACACCAAATTTCCTCCTACCAAGACACAATATCCAGACGTAGAACGTCTATCAGAAGGTGATCCTGCCCAATCAGCATCTGAGTATCCAACGATCTGCTCATGGCCTCGATCCTCAAACAATAAGCCTTTGCCTGGAGCTGATTTTATATACCGAAGAATGCGAACAACTGCATCTCAATGACTATCACACGGAGAATCCATAAACTGACTCACAACACTCACAGAAAAGGAAATGTCAGGTCTTGTCACTGTAAGGTAATTTAATTTACCAACCAACCGTCTATATCTTGCAGGATCGCTAAGAGGCTCCCCCTGTCCTGGCATAAGTTTAGAATTCGGATCCATCAGAGTGTCAACCGGTCTACAACCTGTCATTCCTGTCTCTTCAAGAATATCTAAGGCATACTTTCGTTGTGAGATCACAACACCTGAGCTAGACTGAGCGACCTCAATACCCAGAAAATGCTTTAGTTTGCCCAGATCCTTAGTCTGAAAGTGTTGCAAGAGATGTTGCTTCAATTTAGTAATACCATCCTGGTCATTGCCGGTAATAACAATGTCGTCAACATAGACCACCAGATAAATACAGAGACTCGAGGCAGAATGCCGATAGAATACAGAGTGATCAGCTTCACTCTGAATCATGCCAAATTCTCGAATAACTGTGCTGAACTTACCAAACCAGGCTCGAGGAGACTGTTTTAGACCATAAAGTGACCGACGCAAGCGACATACAAGGCCGGACCAACCTTGACTGCATACACCCAACGATAACCAACAGTAGATTTACCTGAAGGAAGAGGGACGAGCTCCCAAGTACCACTCGTATGTAAAGCAGACATCTCATAGCCTGTCGCCATCCTGGATGAGACAATGCTTCACCTGTAGACTTAGGGATGGAAACAGAGGACAAAGAAGATAGAAAAGCATAATAGGGTGATGACAAACGATGATAACTCAAACCGACATAATGGGGATTAGGATTAAGGGTGGCCCGTATACCTTTCCGAAGTGCAATCGGTTGATTAAGAGGAGACAAGTCCGCAGTATTAGCAGGGTCAGGTGCAGGACGTGAATCAGCTGGACCCGATGCTGGGCGCGGACGACGATGATATGTCAAAAGTGGCGTTCCTGTGGCAGGGAGTCTAGGAGGAGCCACACTAGACTCCTCAACGGCTGGAATGGATAAGACTTCTATAGCGGAAGGTGAAGGAGGAGCTATAAGAGACTCGGGTAAGACTTCTGTGGCGGAAGGTGAAGGAGGAGCTATAGTAGACTCCTTAAAGGTCGGTATAGGCAAGACCTCAGATATATCAAGGGGGTCAGAAAGGTCAGAAGAGGTAAAGAAAGGTTTAGACTCAAAAAATGTGACGTCAGAGGACATAAAGTACCTACGAAGATCAAGTGAGTAACAACGATATCCCTTCTGAACACGAGAATAACCAAGGAAGACACACTTGAGAGCACGAGGAGCTAACTTATCTTTCCCAGGGGCTAGGTTATGAACGAAACAAGTGCTCCCAAAAACACGAGGGGGAACAGAGTATACGGGTGATTTGGGAAACAATACTGCATTCGGTATCTGATTCTGGATGGGAGAGGAAGGCATCCGATTAACTAAATAACAAGCTGTGAGAACTGCATCGCCCCAAAAACGCAGCGGAACATGAGATTCAATGAGAAGTATGCGACCAGTCTCAATGATGTGCCTATTCTTTCTCTCTGCAACCCCATTTTGCTGAGGGGTATAAGGACAAGAGGTCTGATGAATAATTCCTTGAGAAGTCATAAACTGCTGAAATTGAGAGGACAAATATTCTAAGGCATTATCACTGCGAAAAGTGCGAATGGAAACACCAAATTGATTTTTAATTTCAGCACAAAAATTCTGGAATATAGAAAACAACTCAGAACGATCTTTCATTAAGAAAATCCAAGTACATCTTGAATGATCATCAATAAAACTAACAAAATAACGAAATCCCAAGGTTGAACTGACTCTACTAGGACCCCATATATCAGAGTGAACTAAAGAAAAAATAGACTCTGCGTGACTCTCAATACTACGAGGATAGGAGGCTCGGGTATGTTTCCCGAGCTAACATGACTCACACTCTAATGTGGATAAACTAGACAAACCAGGCACCATCTTCTGAAGCTTGGATAAGCTTGGATGTCCTAAACGTCTGTGAATTAGGTCCGGAGGATCTGTAACTAGACATGCCTTGGAGGATTTTAGGGAGTTAAGGTAGTAAAGCCCTTCTGATTCAAGTCCTGTTCCAATCGTCTGCCCTGTACTGCGGTCCTGCATAATAAAAGAATCATCAATAAAATATATACCACAATGGAGGGCACGAGTCAAACGACTAACAGATGCAAGATTAAAAGGACAGCCAGGGACATAGAGAACGGAATCTAGAGTGACAGAGGGTAGGGGATTCGCTTGTCCAACTCCTTTTGCTTTGGTTTGAGACCCATTGGCTAAAGTAACAGTGGGAAGAGACTGTGAATACGCAATATTTGACAAAAGTGATTTATTACCAGAGATATGATCAGAAGCGGCTGAGTCCACAACCCATTGTCCAGGAGGACTAGACTGGGAAACACAAGCAAAAGAATTACCAGCAACAGAAGTATTAGTCTGAGCAACAGAAGCTACTTGTGGAGATGTCTGCTTACTTGCTCGATACTGAAGGAACTCATTATACTCCCCTTCAGATAAAGAAAATCCCTGGTTACCTGTAGTCTCAGTCTGAGCAACATAAGCATTTTTGGTTGGGCGGCCATGTAAAGAATGGCATACATCACGAGTGTGTCCAAGTTTATGACAATAAGAGCACTTGGGTCTAGATCTTCCAAAACGACCTCCTCCTCGTCTATTCTCCATAGTATGAGATGCCCGATTGTCCACTGATTGGGATACGAGGACAGATGAGTCAAGTGTCTGTGATGAGCTCACTGGGGTGACTAGGTGCTGCAGCAAGGCGAAGTAATCGAGAGAATAATTCATCAACTGAGGGGACGGTTGGACTAGCCAAAATCTGGTCACGTACTGAATCAAGGTCATTAGGGAGTCCAGCGAGTGTAAGAATTAGAAACATCTTCTGTCGTTGCTCTTGTTGTTTTTCAATACTAGCAGAAACTGGCATCAACGTCTCAAATTCTTCCATGACTGCCTGAACTTGTCCCAAGTAAGTAGACATATCTAATTCCTGTTTCTTCAAGCTTGTCATTCGCGATATTACATCATAGAAACGAGATATGTCATTAGTGTATAGATTACGAGCCTTTTCCCAAACTAAATAACATGTCTGGAATGGACGGAACAAGGGCATCAACTTGGAATCAATAGATCGCCACAGGATACTACATAACTGAGCATCGACCTTCTCCCACTGTGTTTTGGCCTTTTTATCACCTTCGCTAGCCTTTTTTGTTAAATGATCTTGAACTCCTTGACCTTTACACCACAACTCGACAGATGAAGCCCAATCTAAGTAGTTTGAACCTCCCATTAAAGGTTCTGAGGTAATCATAACACCGGAACTGCCAGAACTCGGGTTTCTAGACCCGAAAGCATCGACTCCCAAAGACATGGTTGGATTATCACTAAATAACAAAAAAGAATCAACTGAAAATTCTCTGAGACAGATGAAGAAAACACTGTGTTTGCCGGAAAAGTACTGTAGCTGCCGAAAAAATCAGTGTAGTCGCCGGAAAAACTCAAAGTGGTCGGAATTAAAAAATAAAAATATGGACAGGCTCGGAATTGCAGGGCGATCCAACTGTCCTGAAGAAGCGAAGCCGAAAAATGGCCGGAAGAGGCCTCACGCGCCGGCACGTGGGACAGACGCGCCGCCGGCGGCAGAGTTCCGACAGGCGCGTGACGGCGCGTGGCTGGCTATTTTCCGGTGATTTTTTTCTGGGGTTTGGTCGGATCTCTCTTGGGAACCTTGTGGTGGTGTTGGATTTTGCACAACACTGTTAATTAGTGACTTTGACGCAATAAGTCACTTAGGTCACCGGAAAATTGCACGGTGACTGAGTTCTTTCTTCCCGGATATCGCTGGAATGATGCACAACGATAAATTTCACACCGTAGCTCTGATACCATGTGAGAAAGCACGGGAGAAAATATATTATTGATGTATATACATATGTTACAATGAGCCCTATATATATACACACATAACATGTCCTACTCCTAATATATATTGGATTAGGGTTATTTATTTACTCCTATTTACATGACTATTCTAACAGGCGAGATTACTTACCACTCTATATCTAATAGCAAGTTGAATTATGTGAACCGCCCCATTTAAAAGCTTGAACTATTAGAGAGGGGACGCATTATTTGTTTATTTATTTAGGTTCACAGCATATATAGTTTCTTCACATTTAACTGACTATCTAAGCAAATCTTCAGCAAATTCAAGCATTAAAATATAATCAATCTTTGGGATAGACAAGAGTTTCATTTGTAAAAGAAATGGAATATTTGCAACTTGAACGTTGAGTAATTAAAATTTATCAATTGAAAAGTAAAATCAAAACTCTAATCATTTCTCGAAGTGTTGATTGACTGTAAGTCTGTAGCTCGGTTATTTCACTGCCATTTACATTCATCATTAAGCAAGTTTTGCATAATTCATTCTACTACTTTTTGAAATTTACTCGCTAGGAGTAATGACTATAGAGTTAAAACTTCACTTGATAGCAGCAAAAGCTAGGATTTCAACATGAACTTTGATATATTAATTTGGAGACCGTGTCGAATTATTCATGGAATATCACATATATCATCTGGTTTTTTTTTTTTTTTTTTTGAGAAGGTAACATTTGTATGTATTAATAGATAACAGTACATAGGTTGTACTGAAACCATATTTACAAGAGAATCATCTGTTTGTTTATCATATTGACCATGATTGCTACTGTCTTATTCGTTTTGACCTGATCTCTATTCACGGAGTCAAACAATCAAGACCATAGAATATGATTTTAACTTCCCAAATATATTTGACAAAATATAACGAGTCACTTTGTATGTAGTTCTGAAATTTGTAAGTATTATTAAAAGAATGTAAAGTCAGGTACTAGATGGAAAATTGATTGAGCCACTTGTTTTCTTTTCACCATGTAAAGCTCTGGCTGCTTTCAGAAATAATAGGGCACTTATGTTAGGGATCAACTCTCCTACTGTTTTTATCTTATGAAGAATCGTGCCCTCTCAGGTCCCAACTGTTGTCGACCATTTGAAATCACACAAGGCTAAGGTCCTAGAGGAGGACTACTTCGCTTGACTAGGAAAAGCAAAGAACGAGATGAATATCTCTTGTATACACTACTCTAACTTAAATGGGAGGGGTGCCAGCCAGCTTCATACCTCAACTGATCCACTGAACAACCTACGACAGCCTATAAGTATTGAGTAATCATGGTCAGTGGTCACTCGGGCTAGAACAGATGGGCTCATGCGAGTGTTACAGCTTGAAGTCAAATCTAGAATCTTCAGGTTCTTACTTATGCCTCAACAACTCAACCAACCATCTCTATGGGACAAAGTACAAGGTAAATCTCTCTTAATTTTCTCTTTTCAATAAAATTACATATTTAAAAGCTACATAAAAAGGTATTATCATTTTCAATTTTTATAGTTATAAATATAAAAATTGCTTGACAAAAATGTAATAAAAGAAAGAAATGCTTGAACCACGATATAGTAATTCTGTCATTCTTTTTGGAGAGAAGGGACTAGTAACTTTGAATGCCCTCCGAACCACTAGTTCTCTTAACAAAGTGGTCCAAACAGAACCAGAAAAGGAAGCAAATTTAAGCAGTGATTTCAAGAAGTACCAGATGATAATTTAACTAATCTTAAAGCAGAATGTGCAGAGTAACTACGATCAGTACCATGTATAACACCAGAAGTTTCACAATTACTTACCTCCATATCTTCTGCATGAGTATCAGTATTATTTTCCGAAGTAGAATGACTTGTTTGATCTTTGATCAGCTGAAGAGATGACAAAATGCAGTAACAACTTTACATCTTCAAGCAGTTTGATCAGGTGAAGGGATGACAAATGCAGTAATGAATTTCCATATTATGAAATTGATACTTACCCAGGCCGATTCTACTGTAACAATTCCATGGAGGTTCAATTGAATTTTGACTTTAATCTTTGCTTTTTCAGAATGAGGAACCTGGAATGGGCCAATCTGACATAAGAAAAAGATACAGCGTAAGCTTAACTGACAAATTGGGGAGTCAACCTGACATTAAGAATGAGTGCATCAATATCAAATTCTTAGACACTTAGCAAAGGCATGTCTCTGGCATCAATTTTTATCACTTGAACTGCCCAAACAAGATTAATTTTATAGGTGAGTATTCTCCTCAAAAGTCAAAATGATGCATATCAAGATTCAGCAAGGAAGCAGAAGATGGATAACCTGCCTTCTTAAGCAATGAAAGAAAAGACTTAATGCTACAAATATCCTCAGCTTCTAGATTCACCAACCACAGAGATTTGAAAAGACACAGGTGTTTGATAATTCCTTTTACAGCATATGATTAGATCCCCTGATAGATGCATGACCGCATAAAAGACATAATTAAAAGGTGTCCTTTGTTCATATTCAACATGAGAATTAACATTAAACACGCAACATGTTGGTGAGCTCTTAGGGAAATAGGCTAGCAGAAAGCCATCTTCCTATCCTCTAACTGGAATTTTGAAATCTTTATAACAATTATCTTCTCTGTGTTCAGAAATAATGTAATTAAGTAAAAGTATGCTCTCTAACAAATTAAGCTTTCAGATAGGTGGTCACAGAATTCAGCCTAGTAGCAGAGCCAGATGCATCTTTATTCTTGGTTTACCGAATATTAGAACCCTATGTTATGTTATCCATGCTTGATATGTCTAGGCCTGGCTGTGGAAGGGTGTGAAAGTGTCCCACGTTGGTTCAGAGAATAGGTCGTCTTCTCATTATATGGTTTTGGGCAATCTTCACTTCATGAGCTACGTTTTGGGGATTGAGTTAGACCCAAGGTCCATTTTCTTAACATGCTTAAAAAACTAGCACAAACATCGACCATAACTTTTCAATAGTGACAACAAAAAATCATTGTAACCTCCAAATTAGTCTCAGCTGTTCAGAAACTTTTCCTAGAGACTTAAGCCCCAAATGACCTTACCAAAAACAAAAAGATGTAGGCCCTGAAAGACAGTTCCCTTCTCTTATTTTATACCTTGAAGCTTTATCCAAGTTAGACAGCGAGAATTTGACTGATATTTGAAAGGGTAAATGAGGGCAACTAAACTCCTAAAGGAATAGGTCATTGGAGAAACTGAAATCCTACAAATTGTAGTTGACTCCTAGCTCAGCTTCAATGCCATAACTGAATTTGTAGTACAAATTGTGAAATGGACCAGGGGTTTATGTAGTGGCTCACCAGCAATGTCTAGCTTTTAAATCTTGAATCTCAAAAGTTGGCTGATGTACATTAGCTATGAACACGGGCAGTCCTTTATTATTATTTGTGTATAGCCGAGAAATTCCAGATAGCCAATGGCGCACGGTTCGAAACTCGGTGGATAATGGGCCCGCCCTCTACCCTAGACTGTTCAAATTTAGCAGACAGATTAAGTTCGATTTTATGTCTTACTTTTCTGGGGGCACATTGCCGAGCAAAACTGCTTCTGGGACTGGTACAGAGAGGACGTTTTTAAAGCGGGCTCCTCATTCATTAGATAGAGAAGATCACCAAGATTTTGCCGTATAAAGATGCTAAGCTACTGGGGTAGTGCATGTAGATTTTAAACTCACAATGAAACGTATATAATCTAATAATCCCTGCGGACATAAAGTTGACTTATTGAATTCTACCTTTTCTTTTGCAATCTACTTACCTTTTCAGAAATATGATGTTACAGATATATAGAAAAATCCATCAGGAGAAGACTCCTCTTTCAAGGGATCCATTATTGGGTGAAAACCAAGAAGGAAAGTGAACAACTAATTTGGGTTAGAAGAACCCGTAACAAACAATGTTCTGCTGTATATAAGTTCTCAAAGGTGGTTTGATGGGCTGTACCAAACTCGGATTCTGAGAGATCTTTAAGTTGTAACCTCAGCAACTAGAACTAACTAGTTTAGAATAATCCAACTATCCAAAATCATTCCTAACATAATCAAGAAAATTAGATCAAATGTGATTTTTCTTAATGACGAAATCAATGTGATATAATACGTCTTGAACTCCCAAACAAAGCTTGGGAAATAGAAGTGTTTCTATTAGTATGGACAAAGTAAACTGTACCGTAGATCTGCTTATTTTATCGGATACACCTGGTGGCAACTCATTCTGGTTAGTGTAGAAAGCTTCCAAGTAGAAACTGCTGCTCCTTTGCAATGTGAGCACTTTCATGCTTGGAAAACTATGGCCCTTTGGAAACAATATGCCATTTGATAGGGTGCAAACTGGGCCCTCATCAGTTGCAAATCCAATGGAGAAAGGAAATGAATCCTGAACCTGCAAATGAAAGATTTTTTAACTTACAATGTGATGAAACCAATAATCAGATGATAAAATTTCATGCACTTCACAATTGTTTGTGCCAAATCTAGGACTCGGTACACTTATGTTCTGTTACTATAATTCTCTGGACATCTTCTTTATGGTTGCTTTGCAAAAGTAGTGGTTGTGAGATGAATTTTAGGTTTTAGGAACCTATTCATGAGCCATAAGCATTAAAAGGTATCATTATGATGCAGATGTAATAAGCTATCCCTAATGCATAATAACTTTTTTCTCTTTTTGGTACTTATCAAAAAAAATCCTCCTTCTAGTTATTTCAAATGTACTTCTGATTTATTACCAAAAAAAAATAAAAAATACTACAATTAGTAACAAAATGCTTGTAGTAAAGTAAAAGAGTTTTTTTTTCACATAATAAGGAGTGTATTCTACAAATTCAATATCAACAAGTTTCACTCATATGCTTGATCTAGCTATTCATCTTTCCCTACTCAAAGCCTTCGGAGGTCACTCTGCCGTTCCAACTTCCAAAGAAGACTAAGTCAAAAGATGTGCTAGGTCACGATCTCTTACCTGCATTTTAATCTCCCTAAAATGCTCTCTGCCACGATGAGTATTACAAACTCTGACTTATCAAATCTTAACAGGTATGGTTCTCATAACTCAATAAATTATTTCTTTTGGTTTTATGTGTCTTTTAACAGCTAACTATATTGCTCCCCGGCGAAATATTTTGGCTTTCTGAAGTAGTGTATTAGAGCAGGTATTCGAAAGTCGCTTAATTTCTCCATGGTCTTTGTAGTCTAATGAATTTTTCATTCCTTCGTGTCTTCTGGAGTAGTGAATTAGCAACATGACCTGCTGGAGTGGCCATTGCGATACTAAAGTCGCTTAATTTATCCATGGTCTTCATCGTCTAATGAATTTTTCATTTTCTTCATGTCTTCATTCATTACTCAAGTATGCTTTTCTGATATTTGTTCTATTAACTGCTGGAATACTATTTCAGTGATGAATCTTCTACAATGGTCTATAGCCACGAAAGAGGTTGTTTATACAAATAGAGGTTTTTACATCATAGAACTTCAAACACCCGCAGAAAAAGAGAATTGAATTAAAAAAACAAAGAGAGAAAGAGAGAAAAAAAACTTGAGACATTTAACATCATTACCATATTCATCACATTAATTGAGAAACTTAAGTAAAACCAGCTCATGAGAGTATAGAAATTTTTGTTTCTTGGGCCATTAAAACCAAACACCCCCTTTTGACGAAGGAACAATCTTATTCATATAGAGCTTCTAATCTAATTTGGGCAAATCAAATGCTAACAGGAAACAGAAAGCAGTTCACAGCCATACTGATCATAAATATTAGATTACATCACAAACCTCGTATTCTCTAACACGAAATATAGGGCTGAGCATTGCACATTGAAGAGCACATCCACGTGCAACACACTCACTAGCATTTATTGTCCGCCCAGGTTCTTTTCTGAATAGCGAATTTAAAATTCTTCCTACAGCTGGAATTCTAGAGCCTGATCCTACAAGCTCAAGTGTATGAATCCTGTCAGCAGTCAAACCAGAATCAAGCAAAGCTTTACGACAAGGAATGCTTATCTTCTCCAACAAATCTGATGAAAGCTTCTCAAAGTCTTCTCTTTTGATGAAACCTTTTACATCTTTCTCATCCATCAAGCACTCAATATTAAGCGGAGCCTCTGCATTTGCACTTAATACTTTCTTCAGTTTCTCACATGCAGCCCTCAATCTTATAGAAGCTCGAGCATTTGAATAAACATCAATATTATACTGTTCCTTGAAATTTGCAGCAAAATGTCTAAATAAAACCTCATCAAAGTCTCTCCCTCCCAATTCACTATCAAAAGCATGAGACAATATCTTCATATGACCAGGTTCAAAAGATGCTACAACAACTTGTGTATCACAATGACCAACGTCAACAAACACAACATTTGTTGGACCCCCAGCTGAAAAATCAGTCTTGTATATTCCGTAACCCAGTGCAGTGGCAGTGCCGTCATGCATCAATCTCAACGGCTTCAACCCTGCGATTTCCGCTGCATACAGATAAGCACGTCTCTGTAAATCCGTGAAGTACGAAGGTATGCCAATAACGCATTCCGAAACATCCATTTCAAGATTCTTCTCAGCAATCTGCTTCAAATGTGCAAATAGCATTGCCATAATCTGAACAGGAGTGAAACTCTGCTTCTCATTCATGTACTGCAAATGAATCAAAATGCCACCATCTGGTCCCTCTGAGGTCGCGAATGGAAGCAATTTCAGGTCCTTCTGAACAGCAGGCTCCCTATATTTCCTACCAATCAACCTCTTAACCTGCGAAATAGTTGATTTCGGGTTCATAGTGGCCGATGCAGCTCCGGCCGAGCCAATGAACCTTTGCTTCTCACCAAATGACACCACTGCCGGCGTCTCTCGTTTCGATTCATCGTTTAATATTACATCAATGCCACGCTGCTTTGCAAATGCTATAACACAGTTTTCATTTCCAACATCAAACCCAACTACACTCATTTTCAGCCAAACTTAGCTATATATCCTTCCAAAAAACAAAGCTCTATACACAAATCGAACCAGACCTAATACCTAATGTCAAATCATCACATCACATAGCAGAACACAAAAAATTTCAAATTGAACCAATCAAACCTGGAAAAAAAAATGACAAAAAAACATAAATACCAAAATTCAACGTGAAATTCATCAAAATTACGTTGATGCCAAGAAAATCAATAAACATAATACGAATTACCTGTTAGAATACGTACATTCGAATTTATACGAAATACATGGATACGGAAGCTAAGAATGAGGAAGTATATGAATTGAAGGTACCTGATTTGAGAGAGAAACAGAGGAAACCCTAACAAGGAAGAAGCTGGTGGTCGTCTATGGATGCAAAAAAGCGAAAGTCTCCGAATTGTTTGTCAGATGAAAGAAAGCAGAACTTTTTTGAAAATATATTCCTTTATTCGTTGCCTACACCATCGCATTCTTATTTTCTTCTACAATAACTCCGAAAATAACCTTGGGAGAAAAAAGAAAAGAAAAAAAAATCCGAAAAGTGTACAAGGTACTATTTTATTTTGCGTTTGAGTTAGAAGTATTAATTATTCTCATTTTCCTTTTTCTGACCCTTTACTTTAATTTTGGGGAAAAAGAAAAGAAGAAAAACTTTGAAAATTGTACAACTTGTATTTTATTTTGCATTTGAGTTAGAAATATTAATTATTTGTTATGAACAATAAAAGAAGAAGAATATTGCAGAGAAAAGTAGGGAGAGAGAATTGTTATTAATTTCGGGATGAATTACAATGGAATAGAACCCTCTATTTATAGGGAGAGGGTGACTTAGCCACCAAGCAATGAACCTTAGAATCTCTCTAAATATAGACATTCACCATAAATACAATTCTATTTATAACACTCCCCCTTGAATGTCTATTCAACAGATAATGTGCCTCGTTAAAACCTTAACTAAAATAAAACCCAGTGGGAAAAAATTCTGGAGAAGGAAAAAGAGTACACATATCTAACCGTACGCCTTTTGGTTGCCTCGTTAAAAACCTTGCAAGGAAAACCCAGTGGGACAAAACCTTGTAAGGAAAAAAGAGTACAACGCGTATTAACTCCCCCTGATGAGAGCATCAATTCACATCTTTGAGCATTTGCATTCCAATCTTGTGCACCATCTTCAAAAGATCTTTGGTAGAGATTGATGAACGAATCAGCCATATTAACTTGAATGAATATATCGCACCTTGAAATCATCATTCTTGATAGAGATGTAATGTCTTCATATAATGTCGTGGAATGACTTTTCAATATTTCCATAGAGGTATTCTCGCTATCACGTTATCATGCTTATAGCTATAGCAAGATACATATGTGCACAAATTGCATTTAGGATATAGTACTTCAGGACCAAGAATTGTATATGCTTTAAGCGATTTAAATCCTTAAAGGATTGGCATATAAGTTAAGTCATATAAGCCATATAATAGACTTTAGATGCATATCAAGTTTTCATGTCATGCTAGACATATAAGATATCGAAAACTGATTGCACATACCATTGACTTTATACTTTCAAGTGTATGAACTACATATTCAAAACTACATGTCTTTCATATGAAACCAATTCTATTTGAATTGTTTCTTCAGACTTAAGATCCTCATATATATTTAGTGGTATCATAGATGTCGTCGACGAACATTTTATATCGGTTTCAACATTTTTCATAAAGACATAACATCGAGATCTCTTCATTTATATTTTTAGGTACTTGAATCTCTCTTGAGATTTTATGAAGTGTTATGTCATGTGATCTTCTAGATCACTTGCCTCCTTTATTATGATCATTTTGATCATTTGCTCATCTTCTTTATCAAGAAGTTTATTTGAAACCGATTTGTCTATATGCTTTAAGCGTACTATAGACTTTGTCCTTCTAAGACTTATTCTAATAGGAGCATTTTCCATGAGAACATAGTTACTTTCTTTGGGTCAGCAAATGCGTCTGGCATGCTTTGCAATAAATTGCACATGAATTATCCTTTTATGAACTTCAAGTTCATATTATCTTATTCGAGGATCTAGATGTACAAATGATAATTCATTCCACGTAACTTTTTCTCAACTGTTTATCATGTCTCCCCCTCATGTTAGAAAAACTTACTTGTTTCCTCAATTTTGAGAACCCATCTTTGTGCGTTATGGTGTTAATCAAAATATACACCGCACATCAATTATAATAAGATGGAATTATTTGGTTCCTGACCCTGAACCACTTGTGAGGGGAGAAAATAATATACTTTGGTGTATAACGTATATCAAACTGATATAGATAACTTTGTTCTCATAAGCAATTGTTTAGCTATTAAGTAGAGGCACTTAATAAATCATTTTGTTAAACCAACTGTTATGTAAACCAACTTATCAAGATGAACTTCTTGAATAGAAAATCTTGAAATTATGCTCGACATTAAATTATTGAGCAAGTTACCTCGCAAACACCATGTTGCGGGTTAATAATAATCGCACATGTAACCATCTCATAGATGCATCTTATGTGGTATACACGGCAGGTGAATGGGCCCATATTCACCTTTGATATTTTCAGCATTCATGGGATTCAATACCAATTTTAGTTGATCAATTAATTAATGAGAACAAGCAATATAAGAGAATTGGTAAAGAACTTTCTAGTTCTTTAATATTTACCCATGTGAATTCTCTATTATTTTTGCACATCATACTTAAATTGATATGGCTAAACCAATTATGCCAACTGAATAAATTATCAATATCGATAAACTTCAGATTTACACCATGACGTGTGCAATTATCAATAAACTCCAAGTTTATTATGATATGGGTTTTTATATCAATAAACTTCTCTTTATTGTGGCATTCTTTTGTTTGTGTAGTACAAACTGGAGAATAAAGTAAGTAGCTTTTTACGTACATATTACCCCGCTACAAGTTGTAGTAATAGAATATATTAAATCTTTCCTTTATTTATAGTCTCAGTATGACCAACCGCTTTCGCGAATACTTTAGAAACTCAATAAGGTTTTTTGAGACTTACTACAACACAATACCTTATTGGTAAACAATTGTGTTTCTCCAAAATAGTATAATTGGCTCTTGCAAAGCTCTCAATTAATTTTGTAGTACCACATATTCACCAACATCCATATAGTGAATATCTCTTTTAAAGAGAAAGTTATACCATTATGGTTATGGTCAAAATTATATGCAAGATATGTTTCTTGCATTAATGTTATTCTTTAATAGTCACATTACCAAAATATTTTGGCGTACAATAGGTACGTGACCAATGATCATTCATGCCATAATAATGACATTATTTTCTTATATCATCTCAAACCTCCTTCTAGAGGTGAGTGCGTGGTATATTCACTACCACTAGCACGTTCATATTCTTTCAAGAATGAATATGTATTCATAAATCAGATGTTGTCACATTCACATCATGAATTGACCATAGTCATTTGTATGTGCTTTACGAAATCTTATGTCAAATCGATGACAAACATTAACTTCATAGAGTGAAGGATTATTTTGAGAATCCTTATTATTCTCATTACCACGATAATGACTATTATAATTTCGTCTATTACCACGTCCACATCCATAGATACCTTTATGGTAATAATTTTGTCTTCTTTCAAACTTATCACATATTGCTATCACATTCTCTTAATGGGATGAGAATGAAGCAAATTCAATGGGACGGGTTTCAACTACTTTGCTCACAATCATACATGAATTGATCATGGTAAGGCATAGAATTTTACCACTTCAGGTGGTTATAATTTCTTACAAACTCCATTAGAGTTATAATCAAACTTTGTTGTCTTTGCTTGTATATAAAATCAAATTATAGAATTTCAAGAATTTAAAAGAGAAAATAAAGTAAAATACTGACCTTAAATCCAAAGTTTAATCATGAAGGAAGTTTATGGAATAATTCATTATGCTCAATCATAAAGCTTCTACTAATTGGTTAGAGTCTCGTGCTGATAATGTGTTATGAACAATAAAAGAAGAAGAAGAATATTGCAGATAAAAGTAGGGAGAGAGAATTGTTATTAATTTTGGAATGAATTACAATGGAATAGAACCCTCTATTTATAGGGAGATGGTGACTTAGCCACCAAGCAATGAACCCTAGAATCTCTCTAAATATAGACATTCACCATAAATACAATTCTATTTATAACATTATTCTCGTCTTCCTTTTTTTTACCCTTTACTTTAATTTCTCTCTTCTTCTTTTGTTTTCCATTCTTTATCCCTTTTCTTAAGTGGGAAGCTGAAGGTGAAAAAATGTCACGACCCAAACCCAGACCCGGTCGTGATGACGCCTCTCGTGGGGACAAGGTCAGCCAACTAAACCCAATTCATCTCTTTATAAACAGTTAAACAGTTCATAAGCAGTTAAAATATGATTTAATGATAATAATTAGCGGAAGTACATCCCGTCATAGCCCAAACCGGGGTGTCACAAGTCACTAGCATCTATTGGGGTATAAATACAACTACAAGGTCTGAAATATACAAAACAGGACTGATAAACGAACAAGGAGAAAAGCGGTGCTGCGAACTCTGACAGTCACCTCGCTAAACTCTGATAACTCTGCCTCCGATCAGTCAAAACCCGCTATCGGGTGCATAAATACCTGCATCTGCACACAAGGTGCAGGGAGTAAAGTGAGTACTCCAACACAGTGAGTAATAAAGGTAAATAACAACTGAGCAGTAAGAAATCACGTAAAACAAACCATCATGCTGTGTAGAAGCAATGTAAAAACCTTCTGAGAAAAACAATAAAGCTGTGAAATCTTTGGAACATCTTAGCTCAGTTTAAACCTCTTTTAAAAATGACTCTTTCAACAGTTAGGCAAATGAATGCAAAACAGTTAGTGCCGATAAGCATAGAAAATCCGCCCCTCGGGCACAAATACCGCAGTATAACAGGTAAAATGACAAGTAAATATGAAAGATGAACACATAAAGGTTCGCCCCTCGGGCAATATCTCAGAACAGAACCAGCCCCTCGGGCTCACTCTCAGAATAGTATCAGCCCCTCGGGCTCACTCTCAGAACACTCTCAGCCCCTCGGGCTCACTCTCAGAACAATGGTTACCCGCGCTCACTGTGAGTGTGCAGACTCCGGAGGGGCCCCTTACGGCCCAAGCGCTATATCAAGCCACCTCGTGGCATCATCTCTCGGCACTCGGCCTCACATCACTCAAGCCACCTCGTGGCGTATAAAAATATCTCAGGCCCTCGGCCTCAAATCACTCAGTATATCCTCACGTATGGCCCTCGGCCTCACTCAGTCCGAAAATCATCACAAGCCCCTCGGGCATTAGTAAAACAACAGTTATCAGCCCAAACATCATTTAAAATATCATTTAAGTCTCAAAACTGGGTAAAAGTGGCTGAGTTTGTAAAACAGTAGATATCAACAGGTTTGGGTTCCAGTAATAATTCAAAACAGTGAGGAAATAGTGATAGAAATCCCCGAAGGGTTCAAATAACTGGCACGAAGCCCAAATATGGCAGTCAGCCCAAATCATGATGATAACAAGTAAATTTCAGTCAAATACACAATAAATTCATCAATCGGGACGGACCAAGTCACAATCCCCAACGGTGCTCTACCCCACGCTCGCTATCCGGCGTGCAAGTCACCTCAATATAGCACTACGATGTGCAATCCGAGGTTTCATAACCCTCAGAATATCATTTACAATCATTACTCACCTCGAACTGGCGAAATCTCTAGCTCGCGATGCCTTTGCTCCTCAAATCGGCCTCCACGCGCGTCGAATCTATCCAAAATCAGAACGAATACATCACAATATGCTAAGGGAACAAAGCCCAAGCGAAAACAATCAATAACGGGCACAAATCCCGAAATTACCAAAACCCGAGCCCCGGGCCCACTTCTCGAAACTCAGAAATTTTTACATCAACGGGTTCCTTATTTCCTCACGAGTTCATACATACCAAAAGTTCTCAAATCCGACCCCAATTGGTCCTTCAAATCCCCAAATCAAATTTCAAAATCCCAAGCCCTAGTTTCTTCCATTTTTAGCTTAAGTTCCATGAATTTCTAGGTTAATTTCACAATAAAATCACGTTTTAGGTTCAAAAATCTTACCTCCAATCAATCCTCCTTGAATCCCTCTTTAATCACCTTCAAAAAGCTCTCAAAATGCTCAGCTATGGAGGAAAAATGACTAAAAATCGCGGATGAAACGAATTAAAACATTCTGCCCAGGCCTTTTTCGCATCTGCGCCTCAACACCCGCTTCTGCGGTACCGCATCTGCGGTCTCTTCCTCCGCATCTGCGGAAATCACTTAAGGGCCATTTACCGCATCTGCGGTCCACAGGTCGCATCTGCGACCCTGCAGGTGCGGCCCCTATACCGCGTCTGCAGTTCCTGACATTCCCTTCCAAAACCGCTTCTGCGGCCTTTCCCACGCATATGCGGCGCCGCACCTGCGGCCCCCAAACCGCAGGTGCGAAAATATCAGAAGCAGCAACTTCAACAGCTGCAACCCAATCCAATTTTCTCCGTTAACCACCCAAAATCATCCCGAGGCCCCCGGGACCTCAACCAAATGCACCAACACATCCTAAAACCTTATTCAAACTTGTTCCAATCATCAAAACACCTCAAACAACACCAAATTCACCAATTCACATCGAATTCAAGCCTAAGTTTTCTAAAACTTCCAAAATACGCTTTCGATCAAAAACCCAACCAAACCACGTCCGAATGACCTGAAATTTTGCACACACATCCCAAATGACATAACGAAACTACAGCAACTCTCGGAATTCCATTACGACCCTTGGATCAAAATCTCACCTACCAACCGGAAATCGCCAAAATATCAACTTCGCCAATTCAAGCCTAATTCTACTCCGGACCTCCAAAACCCATTCCGATCACACTCTTAAGTCACAAATCACCTCCCGAAGCTAACCGAACCATCGGAACTCACATCCGAGCCCTCTAACACATAAGTCAACATCCGGTTGACTTTTCCAACTTAAGCCTTCTTAAAAGAGACTAAGTGTCTCATTTCTTACCAAATCCTCTCCGAACGCAAACTAATCAACTTGATCACATGAAACACGGATAACGAAGCATTAAGAAGCAGAAATGGGGAAAACGGAGCGGTAACTCATGAGACGATTGACCGGGTCGTCACAAAAAAAAAATTAAGAAGGCAAGAAAATATAATTGAATTGTGTAAATTGTCCCATTTGAAGTGGGGTGATTGTTTTGTTTAAATTTACTTCTGGTCTATTTTTTAATTTAGTAAGAATATAAATATTGTATTGGTCTATAGTAACTGTAATTATAAGCATTATTTAGAATGACAAATTACCATTCTTTACAAATTTGACTTCAAAATAACTAAATCCAGATATTATTATTGTGAGAACTAATTAAGTTCAAACTATCAAATCTTATTATTTGAGGCATCTGTTACCCTAAGACGTCAATCTTAGATACTCCAAGCTTCTTATTCATCGTTCTTTACGCTAGTTACCCATTGTCATGACAAAATGAACAGAAATTTTAACGCAAATAGCAGTCCATATAATCTTTTAAATTAAAAATAGTCACAAATGTATAATATATGTATAACTATTCTTAATTCATGTATAGTATATATATACTGACTAGAGAAAATAAATATTGTGGCCGACTATTTCTAAATTAAAGGCCATTTGAAGATTGTATTACGAATCCTTGAGGCTCAGTGAAAGTTGTCGAGCTAGAAAGCAGTTGGCTACATGATGTACCCAATCTATTTTAATAACATTCACTCAAAAAAAATTAAATCTTTTGTTGTTGCTTCAAGCCTTCAAATAGTTAATTGGCTAATATTAATAATATTTTATGAATTGATCAATTTTTGTAATAAACTACTTATAAATGGACATAACTGGTAGTTTCCCGAGTAGAAATGGCATGGGCTGACCACTTTTGTAACCTTTTTTTTTGTAACAACGTGAATATTACCATTGACAACACCAAATGATTACACTTATAGAACACCTAAATCTGACCACAAACTTTTAGGCCTCCAACAAAACAGAAAAATCAACTAAGTACTGATAAACTTGTCTAACTAAACTCCTACATTTTTGTGCTTTCTCACACTTCTGATGTAACTTTACCCTTTATATAACTTCCCTCTTAATTTGTGTAACTATCTCTGCTCTATTTACAGTTCTTCCTTGAAAAAATTTTGTATTCCTAGCTCTCCAGGTATGGTATATCACTGCTATATTAGCTGCAGCTACCACTTCTTTTTTTAATTGCTTTCAATGCTTTCTTTTGATCATTTCCGGCATTTGCTTGATTCCTGCAACCTGCACTGCCTGTCCTAGCCACAAGTTTATATCTTGTCTTACTGAATTGATCCAGCTGCATTCAACAAACGAGTGGTCTTTTGTTTCCAGTTTATCCTCATTACACAAATTACAGTTTATATTATCAACCAGTAATTGCATCCCAATCAGCCTGTCTTTTGTTAGCAAGCTTCCTAGTGTTGCAAGCCAACTGTCACGATCCGAAATTCCCACCGTCGGGACCGTGATGGCGCCTAACATTTTACTTGCTAGGCAAGCCAACATTAGAGATCATTACGCCAAATTCTTAAGTTTTTCAGTGATAAAAATCAATAAGCCATAACAAGGTAAAAAGAAAAGCGCGAAAATCCATAATAGCTTTAATACTTATACACAGCTACCCAGAATCTGTCGTCACAATCCACGAACTTCTATGATTTAGCTACAAGTAAGGTGTCTGAAGGAAATACAACTATTTTCTATACAAATGAAACAGTAAAGGGAATGCATAGAAGGGGGCGCCAGGGTCTGTGGACACCAATAGGCCTACCTTGGGTCTCCGAACAGATAAAGCCAACAGCTAGACTCCGGGTCAACTCGGTCTGGTACCAAAATCTGCACAGAAAGTGCAGAGTGCAGTATCAGTACAACCGACCCCATGTACTGGTAAGTGTCGAGTCTAACCTCAGTGAAGTAGTGACGAGGCTAGGACAAGACATCTATAAATAACCTGTGCAGTAAATCAATATATATACACCAATAACAACAACTAAAGGAACAAGGCAAGAAATATTGGGGAGGGGACATGCTGAAAGGATTACAAGACAAAGAAATCACAAAGAAAACGAGAACATGCTCAATCGATATACCTTTAACGGATAGAAACAAGTAAACACGGTAAAGAAAAGTGCACAACATCACCCTTCGTGCTTTTACTCTCAATCTTACCATAAAAAACAATAGAAACGGCACGGCATCACCCTTCGTGCATTAACTCTCTCATAACATGGCACGGCATCACCCTTCGTGCCTTATCACTCACAGAACATGGCATGGCATCACCCTTCGTGCATTAACACTCACTCACTAAATATTGCATGGCATCACCCTTCATGCTTTAACACTCTCCCTCACCAAAACAATAAGTAATAAAACAGGGAGATAGAAATATCAAGAACAAGTCTTACTTCAATATTTAGTTCCACATTACCAACCTCAACTTTGATTCAATACTCAATCAATACCGAATTCCGTAAAATCTGATAAGAGTTGTTCAACATAACGATTACCTAGTCTAAGCATGAACAATATGATCAAAGAATACAACAGTTACAAGAATAAGACTCACTAGCATACTATGACTCGAAAACAACGCATAGGTGCTCGTCACCTCACCTATACGTTGTACTCAACATCCAAACACGTAGCGAATAGGCAAATAATACCTAATCCCTCAAGCCAAGGTTAACCATCGACACTTACCTTGCTCCAACGTCCAACTCAATGCTCAATTATCGCTTTTCCCTTCACACAAGCCTCCGGACCAATAGAATATAGAAAATTACCAACCAAATGATTCAATTTAAGCCTTAGGAACTACCCACAATAGCAAAGGATTCAATTTAGGCCATTTTTTAAAAAAGTCAACGCCTGGGACTGCTTGGTCCAAACTTGCAATTCGAACCAAAATCCGATTACCCATTCACCCCCGAGACCGGATATGTAATTGGTTTTGGAATCCGACCTCAATTTGAGGTCTAAATCCCCAATTTATCAAATCCCTAGTTTCTACCCAAAATCCCCAATTCCACCATGAAAACTTTAGATTTTAGGTTGAAATCTTTTAAAATTAAGTGGAAGATTGAAAGGAACTAGTTTAGAATCACTTATCTATGATTTGGGGAAGAAAAGGTCTTTGGAAAATCGCTTCTTGCGTTTTAGGTTTTGAATATTTGAAGAATGAATCAAAAATTCCGTCCAAAAGTCATTTTGATTAGTTACAAGTGTCGCATTTGCGACCTGGGGTTCGCAAATACGAGCCCCGCAAATGTGAAGAACCTATCGCAAATGCGAAGGTCTCTCCATTACTGCTTTCATCGCAAATGCGAAGAAAATCTCGCAAATGCGAGCCTGACCTTCCGCAATTGCGACCAATTGATCGCAATTGCGATCACTGCCTTCCCAGACTCCCTTCGCAAATGCGAGGAAAGTTTGCAATTGCGAACACTGGTGGCCCAGCTTCTCTTCGCAAATGCGAGAATTAGCTCGCAAATGCGGAACCTGCCGAGGTCGCATATGCAATTCCTGATCTCGCATTTGCGAGATCAGAGGCCTACACCAGCAATTGAAACACCAGCAATGTTCTAAGTCCTATTTTCACTCCATATCCTATCTGACACTCACCCGAGCCCTCGGGGCTTCAAATCACACATGCACACAAGTCTTAAAATATCAAACCAATTCCATTTTTCATCAAATTTCACAGACAAGTCATAAATGTGATATTTGACCTATACTGGGTTCCGGAACCAAAATACGGACGCGATATCCAAAAAGTCAAACCTTGGTCAAACATTTCCATTTCATTGAGCCTTTAACTTTCAAATTTCGACAAAGTCCGATATCTCGGGCTAGGGACTTCCGATTTCAATTCCGGGCATACGCCCAAGTCCCAAATTATGATACGGACCCACCTGGACCGTCTAAATACGAATCCGGTTCAGTTTATCAAAAATGTTGACCGAAGTCAACTCAAATGAAGCTTTTAGGCAAAATTCCTTATTTTCATCAATTTTTAACATAAAAGCTTTCCGGAAACACGCCTAGACTGCGCACGCAATCGAGGAGGGTAAAAATGAGATTTTAAGGCTAAAAAGCGTAGAATTGAGTTCTAAAATACAAGATGACCTTTCGGGTCATCACATTCTCCACCTCTAAAACAATCGTTCGTCCTCGAACGGACATAGAAAAGTACTTGAGCTGGTGAAAAGGTGGGGATATCTACTCCGCATATCGGACGGACTCCTAGGTAGCTACATCAACAGGATGACCTCTCCACTGCACTCGAACTGAAGGATAACTCTTCGATGTCAACTGTCGAACCTGCCGGTCTAGAATAGCTACCGGCTCCTCCTCGTAGGTCTAATCCTTGTCCAGCTGGAAAGTGCTGAAGTCTAACACGTGTGATGGATCGCCGTGATACTTCCGAAGCATGGACACATGAAACACTGGATGTACCAGTGATAAACCAGGCGGCAACGCAAGTCTGTAAGCCACCTCTCCCACTCGCTCAAGAATCTCAAAAGGCCCAATGTACCTAGGGCTCAACTTGCCCTTCTTTCCAAACCTCATTACACCCTTCATGGGTGACACACAGAGATCCACTCTCTCTCCGACCATATATGCAACATCACGAACCTTAGGGTCGGCATAACTCTTTTGCCTGGACTGAGCTGTGCGAAGTCTATCTTGAATGATCTTAACCTTATCCAAGGCATCCTGTACCAAATCTGTACCCAATAACCGAGCCTCCCCCGGATCAAACCATCCAACCGGCGATCGACACCGCCTACCATATAATGCTCATAGGGAGCCATCTGGATGCTCGACTGGTAGTTGTTGTTGTAGGCAAACTCCGCTAGTAGCAAGAACTGATCCCACGAACCTCCAAAGTCAATAACACATGAACAGAGCATATCCTCCAATATCTGAATAGTGCGCTCGGACTGCCCATCTGTCTGAGGATGAAATGCTGTGCTCAGCTCAACCCGCTTGCCCAACTCACGCTGCACTGCCCTCCAGAAATGCGAGGTAAACTGCGTAACTCAATCAGAAACGATAGACACGGGCACTCCGTGAAGACGAGCGATCTTGCGTATATAAATCTCTGCCAACCACGCTGACTTGGTCAGTCTATCCACAATAACCCAAACTACATCGAACTTCCTCTAAGTCTGTTGGAATCCAACAACGAAATCCATAGTGATACGCTCCCACTTCCACTCAGGAATCTCTATCTTCTTAAGCAAACCGCCCGGTCTCTGATGCTCGTGCTTTACTTGCTGACAATTTAGACACCGTGCCACATATGCCACTATATCTTTCTTGATTCTCCTCCACCAATAATGCTGCCGCAAGTTCTGATACATCTTGGCGGTGCCCAGATGAATAGAATACCGGGAACTGTGGGTCTCCTCTAGAATCTACTCACGAAGTCCACCCACATTAGGCACACAAACACGACCCTGAATCCTTAAAACTCCATCATCTCCAACCGTAACCTATTTGGAATCACCGTGCCGCACTGTATCCCTAAGGACAAGCAAATGAGGGTCATCATACTGCCGCTCCCTGATGCGCTCAAACAATGAAGATCGAGCGACTGTACAAGCTAAAGCACGACTGGGCTCAGAAACATCCAACCTCAAGAATTGATTGGCCAAGGCCTGAACATCTAATGCGAGCGGTCTCTCACCGACTGGAATGTACATAAGGCTGCCCATACTCACTGACTTTCTACTTAAAGCACCGGCCGCCATATTGGCCTTCCCGGGATGATACAAGATGGTGATATCATAGTCCTTCAATAGCTCTAACCACCTCCTCTGCCTCAAATTGAGCTCCTTTTGCTAGAACAAATATTGCAAACTCTGATGATCCGTGAACACCTCACAAGACAAGCCATAAAGATAATGCCTCCAAATCTTCAGCGCGTGAATAATGGCAGCAAGTTCTAAGTCATGAACAGGGTAATTCTTCTCGTGAACCTTCAGCTGCCGCAACGCATATGCAATTACCCTGCCATCCTGCATCAATACTGTACCAAGTCCAATACGAGATGCGTCACAATATACTGTATAAGGCCCCGAATCGTGGGCAACACCAACACCGGCGCCGTAGTCAAAGCTGTCTTGAGCTTCTAAAAGCTCGCCTCACTGTCACGACCCTAAACCCAGACCCGTTCGTGATGGCGCCTCTCGTGAGGACAAGGCCAGCCGACACATTTCCAATTCGACGTTAAACAGCTAAACAGCAGTACAACAGGATAAAACATGATTTAATAATACTAAACAGAGGTTAATATCATAACAAGGCGGAAGTACAACCCAAACACAGCCCAAACCGGGGTGTCACTAGTCATGAGCATCTACTAACTCTAAATACAACTGACAAAGTCCGGAATGTACTAAGTACGAACTAATAAAATAAGGAGGGAGAAAAGCAGTGCTGCAAACGCCGGCAGCTACCTTGCTAAACTCCGATAACTCTGCCTCCGATCAGCCAAAACCTCTACCGGGTGTAGAATACCTGAATCTGCACACATGGTGCAGGGAGTAAACTGAGTAATCCAACTCAGTGAGTAATAATCATAAATAAATACTAAGCGATAAGAAATCACGAAAAGAGCATCAACATACCATATAGAAGCAATTTCGAAACTAGTGAGAAAAGCAATGAAGCTGTAAAATCCCTTAAAACATCTTAGATTAGTTTAAAAACTCTTTGAAAATGACTTTTTCAACAGTTACGCAAATGGATGCTGAACAACTAGTGCAGATAAGCACATAAATCCGCCCCTCGGGCACAAATTCACAATTAAGCAAGTAAATAACAGGAAAATAAGAAAGATAAACACATAAAGTTTGCTCCTCGGGCACAATTTCGACAACTCCGCCCCTCGGGCAATATCTCAGAACAGTACCAGCCCCTCGGGCAATCACATAGAACAATACCAGCCCCTCGGGCAATCACATAGAACAATACCAGCCCCTCGGGCTATATCTCATATCACACTGGGTACCCGCGCTCATTGGGGGTGTGCAGACTCCGGGAGGGGCCCCTTATGGTCCAAGCGCAATAACAAGCCATCTCGTGGCATCATAAACAGGCTCTCGGCCTCATATCAATATCAAGCCACCTCGTGGCGTACAATCTCAGGCCCTCGGCCTCACAATCGAATCAGTGTATCACCGCTGCGGCGTGCAGTCCGATCCCAAAGATATCCTCACAACATAGGCCCTCGGCCTTACTCAGTCAAAATCACATAAGCCTCTCGGGCAACAGTAAAACAGTATTTCTCAGCCTAAAACATCATTTAAATATCATTTGAGTATTAAAACAGAGTAAACATGGCTGGGTGTTGAAAACAGTGGGAAATAACATGACTGAGTTCAAGTATAAAGCCAAAACAATGAGGAAACATCAACAACAATCCCCGAAGGATTCAAATAATTGGCACGGAGCCCAAATATGGCATTCATCCCAAATAATGATGATAGCAAATAGCTTTCAATCAAATACATGGTAAAATCATCAATTGGGAGGGACTAAGTCACAATCCCCAAAGGTGTTCTACCCCACGCTCGCTATCCGGCGTGCAAGTCACCTCAACATAGCACTACGATGTGCAATCCGGGGGTTCAAACCCTCAGAGCATCATTTACAACCATTACTCACCTCGAACCAGCTACATCTCTAGCTCGCGACGCCTTTGCCCCTCGATTCGGCCTCCATGCATGTCGAATCTATCCAAAATCAGAACGAATACGTCACAATATGCTAAGGGAACAAAGCCCAAGCAAAAACAATCGAAAAATACCAAAAATCCCGAAATTAGCAAAACCCGAGCCTCGGGCCCACTTCTCGAAACTCAGAAATTTTAAAATCAATAGGTTCCTCATCTCCCCACGAGTCTATGCATATCAAGAATACCAAAATCGGAGTTCAAATGACCCCTCAAATCCTCAATTTAAGGCCTCTTATTCTCAAGCCCTAATCCTTCATTTTTAGCCCTTAAATTCCTTTAATTTCAGTCTTAATCCATGAAATATTACCATAGAAATGTGTTTTAGGTCCAAAATTGTTACCTTAACAAAGTTCCCTTGAAATCCCTCTTCCAAATCATTCAAAAGCTCTCAAGCCGAAGTCCAAAAATGGTGAAATAACTCAATTTCGCGAAACAGAATAACTTATATGTTCTGCCAGACATTTTCGCATCTGCGACTCACCAACCGCTTCTGCGGTACCGCTTTTGCGGTTATTACTCCGCTTCTGTGGAAATTACTAAAATCGGCCACTTCCGCATCTGCGATCATTCTTCCGCATTTGCGGTTCCGCAGATGCGGCCCCTACAATCGCAGTTGCGGTCCCTGACATTCCTCTCGAATCCGCTTCTGCGGCTAAACTCCCGCATCTGCGACATCGCAGATGCAGTCACCTTACCACTTCTGCGCTCTCTGCCCATCTGACCCTTTTTCGCTTCTGCGATAAATCACCCGCTTCTGCGGCACCGCATCTGCGGTCCCCTAACCGCAGATGCGAAGATACCAGAAACAGCAAAATCTGAAGCTGTAATCAACATCTAATTTCTCCATTAAGCACCCGAAATCACCCCGAGGCCCCCGGGACCTCAACCAAAAGCACAAACATGACCCAATACCTTATTCGAACTTGTTCCAATCATCAAAACACCTCAAACGACATCAAATCTACCAAATCACATCGGATTCAAGCCTAAGTTTCCAAAACCTTCCGAAATACGCTTTTGATCAAAAACCCAACCAAACCACGTCCGAATGACCTGAAATTTTACACACACATCCCAAATGATACAACGAAACTACTACAACTTCCAGAATTTCATTCCGACCTCTATATCAAAATCTCACCTATCAACCGGCAAACGCCGAAATCTCATTTTCGCCAATTCAAGCCTAAACCTACCACGGGCTTCCAAAATGCATTCCGATCACGCTCCTAAGTCATAAATCACCCAACGGAGCTAACCAAATCATAAAAATTCCGATCCGAGATCATATACAAACAAGTCAAACCTGGGTCAAACCTTTCAAATTTCAAGTTACAAACTGAGAACTCTTCTTCCAAATTCACTTCGATTTCCCTGAAAACCAAAACCTATGATTTACATGTGTCATAATACATCACACGGGGCAAGTCATGCCCGAGATCTGCCGATCAAAGTGCAAAAATTCAAAACGACCGGTCGGGTCGTTACATCCTCCCCCACTTAAACATACGTTCGTCCTCGAACGTGCCCAGAGTTGTTCCAAAAGCCAACCAATCGCTGAATAACCTTACCATGCACATACCCAGGGGTGATCCCATGTCACCCTATCTTATATAGGTCCGATAACACATTGTAACTGAAATTACACAATCCAACCTAGCCCATAAACCATAGAATCACATTTTCATTTCTGAAACCATCCATACGATCAAAACCTCACACCTATACTCAGAATAGGCCCGAACCAGCTGTAATAACCCATGCTTGCAACCTCAGGTGTATTTATACGATATACCACATAACTCAAACACATGTAGCGATAACGTCCATTCACAACAGCTACACACAACGCCCGAAGACCGGTAGAAAACCTCTTATCAACTGAAGTTTCATTCCAACACTTTTATATATACTGCCAATGATAACTAAAACACGCAGTAAGCCATAACCATTTCTCAGATCAACCATTCATGAAGCCACTTCTTCCTTGGCAATTACCATAGCAAATTTCCGAGCCGAACCTCGATATTAACCTTTCAACATGCATAATCGAATTCCGTTCGTATTTATTAATGATCCCAATGATCTCTTCTGATCTAACACACTACTCTGGGACATGACACACCAATACAGGCCTAAGCCACAACTTGCATAATACGCCCACCAATAAGCAACGGTCCGAACATACTCAAATCGTGAAAATGACTCAAATGAAACAGCTGCACCTCAAGCTCACTAGTACCATCACAACATAAGGCTGAGAACCCGTCTCACATCATAGAAATAGAACACATGAATTTAACCCGAAAGGTCATATCTCCGCATAGCTTCGCTGCAATGCGCGATCCTATCCAAACACTGCTCCACATGAAACACTCTAGTCACTATGCTCGAAATCGACAGCCACGCATAATTTGATGTCTAGAACCAAAGCAAATCATTACACCCACGGTGAAACAAATAACATATACCACGCAAACCCGATAGGACATAACCGATACACCATTCACCGAGCAATACCCAATTACTCTTCCCGCTCGACTTCCACTATGAAACCCCAATAGAACCGCACCATAGGTGCCTATAACCAACGAATCGCAACACCTCGCAACACCGAAAGGTAACTCATTGATCTCACCAGATCACTAATAAGCTCAATAACAATTGAAACAACACATCCCTCAACGATACAATTCGGAGCCAACCAAGCCGACTCAAGTTAGAACACGGATCCACATTGACCTGCCAACGAACTCCTTATCAAGGAAATCTGAAGCTGCTCCTTCCACTTCTATAACTCTGCCGGTGCCATACGATACGGTGCCTGACATCAATCGATATCGAAATCAACAACCCTGCCCGGTGACATGCCCGACCACATGAAACACATCCGAAAAGTCCCTCACCACCGGAACTGAATCAATGGTAGAAGCATCTGCACTGACATCCATCACGAAAGCCCCAAATAAGGAAGACAATCCTTCCCAGCCGTCCGCTGGGTCTTCGAAATATCAAACCACCCTACTAGGACATGAAATCCGTCGAATCTCGTCACTCAATCCGTGGCATTCCCGTCATAGCCAACATCGCTGCCTTAGCGCAATAGTCCAGAATAACACAACACAGAGACAACCAGTCTGAACCCAGCATCACTACCAAATCTGACCTACCAAGCAACAAAAGATTCGCTCGGGTCTCCAATCCCCGATAGTCACTGTACAGTGCCGATACACGCGACCAATAGCTACAACATAGCCTGAACATGAGAACTCCTAGTCTCCAACTCCATATAGCACGCAAATCACCATACCTGATCCCAATTCCGCCGCCCGAATGCACACCACACCGCTAATACCCAATCATTCCATGAGAGATAATCTAGAATTCCTCTGTGCCACCAAGCAAACTCGAATATCAGCAGTCGATCTAACCAGAAAATGCCTCAATACTACCGAAGTACCATCAACTTAATCATCTGAAGATCCTTCCCCCTAATCATCTGAAGCTCATTTCCCTAATCACCTAAACTGCCCGTGCTGCCTAAGAATTTTTTTTTATGACCTTCCATTCAAAATTGAACCGCAGCCTTACACACGCGATTCCCAATCATTTACAACATACCGCATAACCCATACCATCCTAGGATAACCATAAGAACTCCACATCCCTTCCGAACCGCAAGCAACTATGCCTTCCTCTAGCCAAGAACTTCCAAATTCCATTTGCACAACACTAACTCATCAGGACTGAATCCTTCTAACTCAACCGAGCTACGCATGACACTAAACCCTAGAAGGATTGCCTCGAAACACCTGCGGAGACTCATTACCTCGAAAACACCCAATGAACCAATCATATCCTTACCTTACCGATCTGGCCTACTACCAAGCTATCCCATCTATCCGAGCTCCCTTCTAATTTACCTTCAACTGATACCCCTTCTTGCCATAACATCACATTTCCTCAATCCAGACTTACTACACAAGACCCAAGCATGATATTGCACAGCCTAAGGCTCATAACCCGCTGAATACTCTCTTAAATATCCCTAGAAGCACCACCTTCAAAATACTTTACTCTGAAGAGACATCCTACGAATCTAATTCCGTTACCTTTACCTTCCTGATACTGATACATAGAATCCCACAATTTATAGAAAATACCACAAGCGTTGACATATTCCAATGAAAATGCAGTTTCTAGCCACAAGTACAACTTGCCAATTTCCACTTGTTACATGTAAAACCCAGAACGATTAGAACGATTCTCTGTAGTCATCCACTCTACCCAAACTGCAATTAGCCCGGTCAAAAGAACCGAACAACCTGCGCCTCCTTGGCATTCCTAACACCGGAGTATATAACCTTACCTTGATGCTACCAAGCCACTCCCTTTTCCTATGCACTGAGCATTCTTTATCAACAACAACTCAAGACATTCCGTGATTCTCCAACACCTATGAAGCATCCTATAACCTTTGTCAAAATTTTCCTTTACTCGAGACATCCTCGGTCTCCATCTCCATAAGCCATAACTGATTCACCAGTACGCTTCAAACAGGAACTAACATAGCACATAACCGTGCAATCAGCTAATCAGTAGCAAACTCTCCCCCACTTGGCTCGAAGCCATATATCAAACACATACCATAACCCATCACGCATATACTTAGTTGCTGCCATAATGCCACAGTGAGATTAACTCAATCCCTCATAAGCTCGTGGAACACAGACCATCTGGTATTTCATATCTTCTGCAAATCTCGCATCTACTCTCATAACAATTAAACCCTTTCTCTTAAGCAGCTCAAATCCAAATTGCAACACACATTCTTCACTTGTAAATGAGATCTTCTAATAGACAACATAAGGATTACACCACCTTAGAACACTTCGCAGGATATAACCCACATGCTTGACCTTAAACTAACATTTATATATATATACCTTCCACCGTCATAACCATTACGCAGTCACTTAGTCCTCCTGAGTCTGAACTCATACCGTATCATGAAATTTACTTCACTCCCAACTAAGAAACATGAAAGGATTCATCACACGCCCATAACTCGGGGCTAAAACTCGAATCAAAGCAACTAATAGTTCTTTTATCCTCCAGCAGACCCTTCTCTTTGCTTCCAAATCATACGAATACATCTCACAGTCACATCACACTCATCACATAGCTATCCAGTCATTACTTCCCTTAATAGGGACACAACAGAGCATATAGGTCCAGAAGTACGTGCTCACATAATCAGCACCTCGGTGCTCAAGCTATAGACAAAAATCCGGCCTCAAGTCCTCCAGACTGGCCCAACATCAGCACATAGAGATCACATCTCGCCCCTAAATCAGGGAATCACAAGCCATCGATGCACATCTGATACTGAGCGCTCATGTGCGCATACAAATGCGTGGAAGGAATTTCAAGAGTTTCTTTTCAAGCTGAATAAAGGATCTCGAGGAAAAATACAGACGTCTCCGTACCGATCCGCGAGACTCCACTAAACCTGCTCATGACTCGTGAGACCTATGTAACCTAGGCTCTAATACCAACTTGTCACGACCCTAAACCCAGACCCGGTCGTGATGGCGCCTCTCGTGAGGACAAGGCCAGCCGACACATTTCCAATTCAATGTTAAACAGCTAAACAACAATACAACAGGATAAAACATGATTTAATAATACTAAACATCGGTTAATATCATAACAAGGCGGAAGTACAATCCAAACACAGTCCAAACTGGGGTGTCACTAGTCATGAGCATCTAATAACTCTAAATACAACTGAAAAAGTCCGGAATGTACTTAGTACGAACTAATAAAACAAGGAGGGAGAAAAGCAGTGCTGCGAACGCCGGCAGCTACCTTGCTAAACTCCGATAACTCTGCCTCCGATCAGCCAAAACCCGCTACCGGGTGTAGAATACCTGAATCTGCACACATGGTGCAGGGAGTAAAGTGAGTACTCCAAATCAGTGAGTAATAATCATAAATAAAGACTGAGCGATAAGAAATCACGAAAAGAGCATCAACATGCTATATAGAAGCAATTTCGAAACCAGTGAGAAAAGCAATGAAGCTGTAAAATCCCTTAAAACATCTTAGCTCAGTTTAAAAACTCTTTGAAAATGACTTTTTCAACAGTTACGCAAATGGATGCTGAACAACTAGTGCAGATAAGCACATAAATCTGCCCCTCGGGTACAAATTCAAAATTAAGCAAGTAAATGACAGGCAAATAAGAAAGATAAACACATAAGGTTCGCCCCTCGGGCAGAATTTCGACAACTCCGCCCCTCGGGCAATATCTCAGAACAGTACCAGCCCCTCGGGCAATCACATAGAACATTACCAGCCTCTCGGGCAATCACATAGAACAATACCAACCCCTCGGGCAATCACATAGAACAATACCAGCCCCTCGGGCTATATCTCATATCACACTGGGTACCGGCGCTCACTGGGGGTGTGCAGACTCCGGGAGGGGCCCCTTACGGCCCAAGCGCAATAACAAGCCATCTTGTGGCATCATAAATAGGCTCTCGGCCTCATATCAATATCAAGCCACCTCGTGGCGTACAATCTCAGGCCCTCGGCATCACAATCGAATCAGTGTATCACCGCTGCGGCGTGCATCTGGATCCCAAAGATATCCTCACAACATAGGCCCTCGGCCTTACTCAGTCAAAATCACATAAGCCTCTCGGGCAACAGTAAAACAGTATTTCTCAGCCCAAAACATCATTTAAATATCATTTGAGTATTAAAACAGAGTAAACATGGCTGAGTTTTGAAAACAGTGGGAAATAACATGACTGAGTTCAAGTATAAAGCCAAAACAGTGAGGAAACATCAACAACAATCCCCGAAGGGTTCAAATAAGCGGCACGGAGCCCAAATATGGCATTCAGCCCAAATAATGATGATAGCAAATAGCTTTCAATCAAATACGTGGTAAAATCATCAATCGGGATGGACTAAGTCACAATCCCCAACGGAGCTCTACCCCACGCTCGCTATCCGGCGTGCAAGTCACCTCAACATAGCACTACGATGTGCAATCCGGGGTTTCAAACCCTCAGAGCATCATTTACAACCATTACTCACCTCGAACCAGCTACATCTCTAGCTCGCGACGCCTTTTCCCCTCGATTCGGCCTCCACGCACGTCGAATCTATCCAAAATCAGAACGAATATGTCACAATATGCTAAGGGAACAAAGCCCAAGCGAAAACAATTGAAAAATAACAAAAATCCCGAAATTAGAAAAACCCGAGCCCCGGGCCTACTTCTCGAAACTTTGAAATTTTAACATCAATAGGTTCATCATCTCCCTACGAGTCTATGCATATCAAGACTACCAAAATCGGAGTTCAAATGACCCCTCAAATCCTCAATTTAAGGCCTCTTATTCTCAAGCCCTAATCCTTCATTTTTAGCCCTTAAATTCCTTTAATTTCAGTCTTAATCCATGAAATATTACCATAGAAATGTGTTTTAGGTCCAAAATTGTTACCTTAACAAAGTTCCCTTGAAATCTCTCTTCCAAATCGTCCAAAAGCTCTCAAGCCGAAGTCCAAAAATGGTGAAATAACTCAATTTCGCGAAATGGAATAACTTATATGTTCTGCCAGACATTTTCGCATCTGCGACTCACCAACCGCTTCTGCGGTACCGCTTTTGCGGTTATTACTCCGCTTCTGCGGAAATTACTAAAACCGGCCACATCCGCATCTGCGATCATTCTTCCGCATTTGCGGTTCCGCAGATGCGGCCCCCACAACCGTAGTTGCGGTCCCTGACATTCCTCTCGAATCCGCTTCTGTGGCTAAACTCTCGCATCTGCGACATCGCAGATGCGGTCACCTTACCGCTTCTGCGGTCTCTGCCCATCTGACCCTTTTTCGCTTCTGCGATAAATCACCCGCTTCTGCGGCACCGCATCTGCGGTCCCCTAACCGCAGATGCGAAGATACCAGAAACAGCAAAATCTGAAGCTGTAATCAACATCTAATTTCTCCATTAAGCACCCGAAATCACCCCGAGGCCCCCGGGACCTCAACCAAAAGCACAAACATGACCCAATACCTTATTCGAACTTGTTCCCATCATCAAAACACCTCAAACGACATCAAATCTACCAAATCACATCGGATTCAAGCCTAAGTTTCCAAAACCTTCCGAAATACGCTTTTGATCAAAAACCCAACCAAACCACGTCCGAATGACCTGAAATTTTACACACACATCCCAAATGATACAACGAAACTACTACAACTTCCAGAATTTCATTCCGACCTCTATATCAAAATCTCACCTATCAACCGGCAAACGCCGAAATCTCATTTTCGCCAATTCAAGCCTAAACCTACCACGGGCTTCCAAAATGCATTCCGATCACGCTCCTAAGTCATAAATCACCCAATGGAGCTAACCAAATCATAAAAATTCCAATCCGAGATCATATACAAACAAGTCAAACCTGGGTCAAACCTTTCAAATTTCAAGTTACAAACTGAGAACTGTTCTTCCAAATTCACTCCGATTTCCCTGTAAACCAAAACCCACGATTTACATATGTCATAATACATCACACGGGGTCAGTCATGCCCGAGAACTAGCGATCAAAGTGCAAATGTTCAAAATGACCGGTCGGGTCGTTACACTCACACTCGTCTGACCATCTAAATGGGGCACCCTTCTAGGTCAACCTGGTCAACGGGGCTGCTATAGATGAAAAATCCTCCACAAACTGACGGTAATAACCCGCCAATCCCAAGAAACTCCGGATCTCTGTAGCTGATGTGGGTCTAGGCCAGTTCTTGACTGCCTCAATCTTCTTAGGATCCACCTGAATACCCTCTACTGATACAACGTACCCCAAGAAGGCGATTGAGCTCAACCAAAACTCGTATTTTGAAAATTTAGAATATAACTGGTTGTCTCTCAGAGTCTGAAGAACAATCCGAAGGTGCTGCTAATGCTCCTCTCGGCTGCGAGAGTAGATCAAAATATCATCAATAAATACAATCACAAAGGAATCCAAATGAGGCTTGAACACTCGGTTCATCAAATCCATAAATGTTTCTGGGGCATTGGTCAGCCCAAATGACACACTAGAAACTCATAATGCCCATACCAAGTCCGAAAAGCTGTCTTTGGGACATCGGATGCCCTAATCCTCAACTGATGGTAGCCAGACCTCAAATCAATCTTTGAAAACACTTTAGCACCCTGAAGATGATCAAATAAGTTGTCAATCCTTGGTAATGGATACTTGTTCTTGATGGTGACCTTGTTCAACTGTCGATAATCTATGCACATCCTCATCGATCCATCCCTTTTCTTCCCCAGGGTGAGACACTAGGTCTAATGAAGTCCTTATCAAGCAAGTCTTGCAATTTTTCTTTCAATTCTTTTAACTATGGCGGGGCCATACGATATGGTGGAATGGAAATTGGCTGAGTGCCCAGAGCCAAATCAATACAGAAGTCGATATCTCTGACGGGTGGCATCCCCAACAGGTCTACAAGAAACACCTCTCGAAACTCATGAACGACTGGTACTGAATCCATGGAAGGAACCTCCGCACTAGAATCGCGGGCATAAGCCAAATAAGCTAAAAAACCCTTCTCGACCATATGCTGAGACTTCACATAAGAGATAACCCTGCTGGTAAAATGACCAGGAGTCCCTCTCCACTCTAATCGAGGCAACCCCGGCAAGGCTAAGGTCACTGTCTTGGCGTGACAGTCCAATATAGCATGATAAGGTGACAACCAATCCATCCCCAAAATGATATCTAAATCGACCATATCGAGAAGCATGAGATCTACACGAGTCTCAAGGCTCCCAATGGTAACCACACACGAACGATAAACACGCTCTACAACGATAGCATCTCCCACAGGGGTGGACCCATACATAGGGGCACTCAAAGAATCATGAGGCACATCCAAATATGAAGCAAAATAGGATGACACATACGAATAAGTAGAACCCGGATCAAATAGTACTGAGGCATCCCTACTGCAAAATGAAACTATACCTGTGATAACCGCGTTAGATGAATCAGCCTCAGGCCTGGCTGGAAAAGCATAGCATCGAGGTTGGGCCCCACCACTCTGAACTACATCTCGAGGACGGGCCCTATCTGGCTGGCCTCCACCTTTAGCGGCCTGACCTCCACCTCTAATGCCTCGACTTCCACCGGTAGCTGTCTTACCCCTACCTCTAGCTGTCTGACCCCTACCTCTAACTGGCTGAGTGGGCGGTGAAACACCCGGTGCCGGGACCATAGCACGAGAACCCTGATGCTGAGAACTACTCGAGGCTCGAGGGAAAAACCTAGCAATGTGCATAGGATCGCCACAAGTATAACAAGACCTCGACTGCTAACCCTGAAATTGACCTTGTCGGCCTGAGTAACCACCCTAAAAACTCTGGAGCGGGGGGTGCACTGATAGGAGCTGGTGGTGCACTGTAGGCTAACTGATCAGAATTATGCATATGAGGACCACGACCACCTTAAGCACCATGGGATGCCTGGAGTGTTGAATGAAACGGCATGGGAGGATGGCCTCTACCAAAAGCACCTCGACCTCCAAATGAGGCCCCACTGAATCCACCGGAGTGACGCGGCCTCTTATCAGATCCCTGACCACTCCCCTGAGCTAGTACTATCTCGACTCGCCTTGTAACATTGGCTGCTGCCTAAAAAGAAATCTCACTCCAGTCTCCTTAGCCATCTGCAATCTGATAGGCTGAGCAAGTCCCTCAATAAACCTCCTAACCCTCTCTCTCTCTCTCGATAGGAAGTAGAAGAATAGCATGACGGGCCAGATCCACAAATCGAGTCGAGTACTGAGTGACAGTTATAGAACCTTGCTGCAGATGCTCGAACTACCTCCAATAGTCCTTTCTTTGAGTGATAGGACGGAACTTCTCAAGAAATAGCTGAGAAAACTACTCCCAAGTAAGATCCGGCGACCCAGCAAGCCTGGTCAACATATAGTCCCTCCACCATTTCTTGGCGGAACCCGACAAATGAAATGCAGCAAAGTCAACCCCATTGGTCTCCACTATCCCCATGTTCCGTAACACCTCATGACAACTGTCCAGATAGTCCTGGGGATCCTTTGAAGATGCACCACTGAAGTGAACTGGGAAAAGCTTGGTAAACCTATCCAGTCTCCATTAATCCTCAGAAGATATAACTGATCCATCACCGGTCTGTGTCGTAACACCCGGCTGAACTACCCCCACGGGCTAAGCTGCTGGAGTCTGAAACTGAGGAGCCATCTGCTCCGGAGTGTGGGTAGCGGGACTATGTGCTCCTCCCCCAGTCAGAGAGACAGCTGGTGCTACAGGGAATGTTCCGGTCTGTGCCACACTCTCCATGAGGCCCACTAGACGGACCAAAGCATCCTGAAGTACCGGGGTGGCGATGAACCCCTCTGTGACCAGAGCTGGTCCTGCTGGAACGGTCTGGGCTGGAGCCTCCTCATCAAACTCTACCTGATGCTCCGCCGCGGGTGCTGCAACTCGAGCTCTGGGATGAGCCCGGCCCCTGCCTCGGCCTCTGGGGCACGGCCTCGACCTCGGCCTCTGCCCCTCGCAGGAGCTGCCATTGGGGGGTCTGGCTGCTGCTCAGCTGATGATGCGGTACGTGTTCTCGCCATCTGCAAAAGAACAAGAGTAGAAGAGTTCAATTAGCAGCGAGAGAACAAAATCGCATGACAGAGAAGAATAAAAGTGACATTGTTCTTAAACTCTGTAGCCTCTAAGAGATAAGTACAGACGTCTCCGTACCGATCCCTCAGACTCTACTAAGCATGTTCGTGAATTGTGAGACCTAGGCAACCTAGTGCTTTGATACCAACTTGTCACGACCCGGAATTCCCACCATGGGGACCATGATGGCGCCTAATATTTCACTTGCTAGGCAAGCCAATGTTAGAGATCATTACGCCAAATTCTTAAGTTTTTAAGTGATAAACATCAATAAGCCATAACAAGGTAAAAAGAAAATTGCGGAAATCCATAATAGCTTTAATAATTATACACAGCTACCTAGAATCTGGCGTTACAACCCACGAACTACTAAGATTTAGCTACAAGTAAGGTGTCTGAAGGAAATACGACAGTTTTCTATACAAATGAAACAGTAAAGGGAAAGCATAGAAGGGGGCGCCAGTGCCTATGGACGCCAATAGGACTACCTTGGGTCTCCGAACAGATAAAGCTAACAGCTAGACTCAGGGTCAACTCGGTCCGGTACCAAAATCTGCACAGAAAGTGCAGAGTGCAGTATCAGTACAATTGACCCCATGTACTGGTAAGTGTCGAGTCTAACCTCGGTGAAGTAGTGACGAAGCTAGAACAAGACACCTACAAATAAACGTGTGCAGTAAATCAATATATATACACCAATAACAACAACTAAAGGAACATGGCAAGAAATATTGGGGAGGGGACATGTTGAAGGGATTACAGACAAAGAAATCACAAAGAAAACGAGAACATGCTCAATCGATATACCTTTAACGGATAGAAACAAGTAAACACAGTAAAGGAAAGTGCACGACATCACTCTTCGTGCTTTTACTCTCAATCTCACCATAAGAAACAATAAAAACGACACGGCATCACCCTTCGTGCATTAACTCTCTCATAACATGGCACGACATTACCCTTTGTGCCTTATCACTCACAGAACATAGCACGACATCACCCTTCGTGCATTATCACCCACTCACTAAATATTGCACGGCATCACCCTTCGTTCTTTAACACAGGGAGATAGAAATATCAAGAACAAGTCTTACTTAAACATTTAGTGCAATCAACTATTTGGCTCCTTTTTTTTTGAATTTAATTTATCGTATTATTTGTTATTTGAAGTTTGAACAATTGAACTTCAAACTTTGAACAATTGACGTTTCTTCATGGTAACATTGGAGTTACGAAATCATCAAGTGTTCAATTTATTGCCGAATTCGGTGCACTCTCTCCAACTCTTTCTCTTATTTACTATTTTATTTGCATATTTAATTTTTGCTAGTAGTTAAATTTTCACAATATGTTTAATGCTGCAAAAAGAGTTTGTAATAAGGTTGGTAATCGAGGTAATCGGGAAAATAGAAAAAGAGGTACTACTTCAACTTCTGGTAGTAATTTAAATGACTCTACACATGTTTTTGAAACATTACCTGATAGTAATATAAATTATGAACAATTATAGGAAGATTTCGGAATAGAAGATAATGAATTAGAAATTGAAGATGAGAAACCACTTACACCTAGTAGTGTTGGAGTTGGTAGCAGGGGTGGTGGTCGTGGTGCTAGTAGTAGACCACCTGTGGCCCCGACTACTAATCGGAGAAAAAGAAGTAAGGTTTGGAAATTTTTTGACAAAATAGAGAATACTGATAGAGTTAGATGTAGACTTTGTAAAGATGATTTTAAACATAAGACTGGAGGACAATTAGGGGGGATTGGGACACTTAGTAGACATATGAGAATTACTCATCCTATAGAATGGGGCTCTGATTTAGATGAAAATCAAGGAACTCTAAACCCTAGTACTGGAGGACTTATGAAATATAATAAAATGAAGGATCGTGAGGAGTTAGCAAAAATAATTGCTTTGGGTTGTCTACTTTTTTTCTTTTGCTTCTTCATCATATCTTATTATGTATATTCAAAGGATTTATAATCCTTTTCTTAAAGGTATCCCTAGAAGTACTTGTAGATTTGATATCTTTAGACTTCATGGACAATATCAAACATACATACGATATTTGTTTGACCACCTTCCTTGTAAAGTTCTTTTAACTTCGGATATTGGCCATGCTGTTAATGGAAGGGATTATTTGACAATTACATGTCATTGGATAGATGATAATTATTATATGCAAAAACGTATTATCACTTTTAAATATGATGAAGATCAGAGTCTTACTGCTATATTTATAAGTACTACTATTTGCGAAGTTGTTGAAATTTATAATCTTAAGAAAAAAGTATTGTGTATTCTTTTGATAATGCTTCTAACAATAATACCGCAATTTCAATATTAAGACTGCATTTGCAACCACCACTTGACGAAATTTTTCATGTTAGGTGTGCATGTCATGTTTATAATTTAATTGTTAAAAGTGGCCTTGATTTATTTTCAACTGAGATTACTTATGTTAGAAGAGCAGTTGGTGTTATTCAAGGAAATAATAGACAATCTAGAATTAGGGAATTTAAGAATAAGTGTACCGAGCATAACCTTAACCCCTGATTCATGCCAGACGAAATTGTTACTAGATTGAATTATACATACTTATTTTCAAAATGTTGCTACAAATATAGGTTGCCAATAACTGAAGTTGCTAATGCGCATTGTACTGATCCAAACCGTATGTTAACAACTACTACTTGGGAGGCCATTAATGATGTTGTTAAATTTTTACATAAATTTTATGCAGCTACTGTTGAGTTTTCTGGAGCATATTACCCTACTGCTACTATGGCTTTAGTACATATAGCTGAAATTTCTTTTCTACTCTCTGAATTTAAGAAGAAAGAAAAATATAAGGATGCTGTTGAAAAAATGCAAGCAAAATTCAAAAAATACTTCTTTCCAATTCCTCCGATTTACTTAATTGGTGCTGTTTTAAATCCTTCCATTAAGATGTTTGATTGTCACCAATTAATCAATGCTTTATATACTTATATGGAGATTGGACCAACTGAAACCCCAGATATATATATTGTTGTGTGAACAAGCTAAATGATTATTTACAACAATTAATAATTATTATGCAAAAATAATTTATGCTGCTGCTCTTAATGTAGGCAATGTTAATCCCACTATACATTGTACCACTTCTACTACTATGGATGATGATGAAGGCCTTGATGGTTTTAATATTTGATCTACATTTCCTACCACTCAAGCCAGTAGCAGGAACATTGATGAACTTCAATTCTACTTGCAAAAATAAAAAGAGCCTCGCACAAAGGAATTTTCACCGTTGGGATGGTGGCATGAGAATGAAAAGCAATTTCCCGTTCTTTCCGCTATGACTCGGGACGTGCTAAATGTGCCAATTTCAACTGTTGCATCAGAGAGTGCATTTAGTCAAGCAAGACAAACATCTTGGAGACACCTGTCACTCATTGGGAAGCAATGCTTTGGAAGTTTTAGTATGTTTCAGAGATTGGATTAGATCGGAACGAAGAAATCAGGGACTTGAAAATGTTGATAGACCAGAAGACGAGGAACTTGGAGATATATTAACACATGGTAACCCATCTGAATTTAAAACTCCAGAAGATGGCCAAGAAGTTCATATTGATTATGAACAACTTATTAAGGCAATGCAAAACCTTTGAATTTACTCTTTTTTTGTTAATTTACTTGTTGTTAGATGTAAACTTCAATTTGTAAGTTTGAAATAAAATAAGCACTTGCAAATTATAAGTGCAATTTTTTTCCATCTTCATTGTATTCTATTGTCTTAAATTCTTAATGAAATATTCAAAATTTCAAATATAAAGATTTAAAGCCTTTGCATCCTTTTATTCAAACACTCTTTTTATAAGATTATTTTTTTGTTTTATATTTTTACTTTATATTAATATAAATTACGATATTTATACAAAATACAANGCCCGGCCCCTTGGACCAGTAACAGTTCCGGTTCATTTTTACTCGGATGGACCCGGACCCGTTAAGCCCGATTTGAAAAAACCGGTAACCGGCCCAGATTGGAAACCAGCCGGTCACCTTTTTTCTCAACCCGACAGGCCCGGCCCACCCGTTAAACACCTATAATCTCACCATAAGAAATAATAAAAATGGCATGGCATCACCCTTCGTGCATTAACTATCTCATAACATGGCACGACATCACCCTTCGTGCATTATCACTCACAGAACATGGCACGACATCACCCTTCGTGCATTATCACTCACTCACAAAACATTGCACGGCATCATCCTTCGTGCTCTAACACGCTCCCTCACCAAAACAATGAGCAATAACAACAAGGAGATAGAAATATCAAGAACAAGTCTTAATTCAACATTTAATTCCACATTACCAACCTCAACTTTGAGTCAATACTCAATCAATACCAAATTCCGTAAAACATGAGAAGAGTTGTTCAACACAACAAATAGCTAGTCTAATCATGAAAAATATGATCAAAGAATACAACAGTTACAATGATAAGACTCACTCGCATACTATGACTCGACAACAACGCATAGGTACTCATCACTTCACCTATACGTTGTACTCAACATCCAAACACGTAGCAAATAGGCAAATAATACCTAATCCCTCAGGCCAAGGTTAACCACGACACTTACCTTACTCCAACGACCAGCTCAATGCTCAATTACCGCATTTCCCTTCACACAAGCCTCCGGACCAATAGAATCTAGCAAATTACCAACCAAATGATTCAATTTAAGCCTTAGGAACTACCCACGATATCAAAGGATTCAATTTAGGTCATTTTAGAAAAAAGTCAATGCCTGGGCCCGCTTGGTCCAAACCCGAAATTCGAACCAAAACCCGATTACCCATTCACCCCCGAGCCCGGATATGTAATTGGTTTTGGAATCTAACCTCAATTTGAGGTCTAAATTCCCAATTTATCAAATCCCTAGTTTCTACCCAAAAATCCCCAATTCCATCATCAAAACCTTAGATTTTAGGTTGAAATCTTATAAAATGAAGTGGAAGGTTGAAAGGAACTAGTTTAGAATCACTTATCTATGATTTGGGGAAGAAAAGGTCTTTGGAAAATCGCCTCTTGTGTTTTAGGTTTTGAAAATTTGAAGAATGAATCAAAAATTTCGTCCAATTTACAGGTGTCGCATTTGCGACCTGGGGTTCGCGAATGCATGCCCCGCAAATGCGAAGGTCTCCCCACTCCTGCTTTCATCGCAAATGCGAGCCTGACCTTCCGCAATTGCGACCAATTGATCGCAATTGCGATCACTGCCTTCCCAGACTCCCTTCGCAAATGCAAAGAAAAAGTTCGCAATTGCAAACATTGGTGGCCCAGCTTCTCCTCGCAAATGCGAGAATCAGCTCGCAAATGCGGAACCTGCAGAGGTCGCATATGCGATTCCTGATCTCATATTTGCGAGATTAGAGGCCTACACCAGCAATGTTCTAAGTCCTAGATTCACTCCATAGCCTATCCGAAACTCACCCGATCCCTCGGTGCTCCAAACCAAACATGCACACAAGTCTTAAAACATCATACGAACTTGCACGTGAAATCAAATCGCCCAAATAACATCTAGAACTACGAATTTAGCACCAAATCAAATGAAATTTTCAAGAAAGCTTTGAAACTTCTAATTTCGCAACTGGACGTCCAAATCACGTCAAACCAATTTCGTTCTTCATCAAATTTCACAAACAAGTCATAAATGTGATATTGGACCTATACCGGATTTCGAAACCAAAATGCGGACACGATATCCAAAAAGCCAAACCTTGGTCAAACACTTCCATTTCATTAAGCCTTTAACTTCCAAATTTTGACAAAGTCCGATATCTCGGGCTAGGGACTTCCGATTTCAATTCCGAGCATACGCCCAAGTCCCAAATTACGATACGGAACTACCGGGACTGTCAAAATATGAATCCGGGCCCGTTTACCAAAAATGTTGATCGAAGTCAACTCAAATGAAGTTTTAGGCAAAAATTCTTATTTTCATCAATTTTCAACATAAAAGCTTTCCGGAAACACGCCCGGGCTGCGCACGCAATCGAGGAGGGTAAAAATGAGATTTTAAGGATAAAAAGCACAGAATTGAGTTCTAAAACACAAGATGACCTTTCGGGTTATCACACCAACCAATAAACCTGTGTTTAGGTTGTGCTAAAGCTGTCCACATTGAGTCCGCAATCTCTAGTTTCTGCTGTCGTCCGATTATAGTAAGATAGCTATTAGTGATTGAGTATCTCCCTTCTGAAGTTAAAACATATCTGCCATGGGAGTACCATTCCTTCATCATCTCTTTGATTGAGTTTATCTTCCTCCAATACCAGCTACTATCTATAGGAGGCGTATAAGCCCATATGTCATGATCTCCTTTCATGTATACTCCATGAACCCACCTTACCCATATGGATTCCTTTTTCAATGCCAGTTGCCATATTAATTTACCTACTGAGGCTATATTCCATTCTTTGCACCTTTTGATATTTAAACCCCCCAAGTTCTTTGGACAACACACCTTTTCCCATGCAACTAGAGCCACTTTCTTCTGCCCCTCATTTTTACCCCCACAAATACTTCTTACATAGCCTATCTATACCTTTTACCACACTTTGTGGTAAAATAAAGACATTCCCCAAGAAGCTATGTATAGAGAAGAGCACAACATTTACTATTTGAAGTCTTCCTGCATATGAAAATTGCTTAGAGTAGGTAACATTAATTCTGTGAGTGATCTTCCCAATCAACATTTGACAATCCATCTTATTCTATTTCCATGGAGATAAAGGCAGTCCTAAGTATCTGATAGGAAACGTTCCAGAAGTAAATCATGTTCTTTCCAGCAATTGGTCCTTGATACCTTCTTCAAACCCAGCTACAAAGATGCTAGATTTCTCCATATTGACAATCAAACCAGATACTTTACTGAAGTGATCTAGGGCTTCCATTACTCTATTTACTGAGCTAACATTACCTTTGTAGAATATCATCAAATCATCAACAAATATGAGATGTGTCAGCTTAATCTCTTTGCACATTGGATGGAACCTGAAGTCATGTAATCTACTGATTGTCTTTAATGTTCTAGAAAGATACTCCATTACTAGAACAAATAGCAGTGGAGAAATGAGATCTCCCTGCCTCAATCCTCTCTTTCCAGCAAAGTAGCCATAGACCTCCCCATTAACTTTGACTGTGAACATAGTAGTAGACACACATACCATGATCCAATGTATGAATTTATTTGGAAATCCATATCCTCTTAAAGTTTCCTCCAAAAACTCCCAGCTTATTGTCGACGCCCCCTTTTTCTAAAGCGAAATCGGGTTTATGACATTCGGGAAGACAACTCTATTCCTGTTTGGAAATTGGGTTTTTTGGGTTTCTGAAGAGTCGTCACCTAATGATTAAGTGCATTAGGACACTAAGGGTTTTGAATTTGAAAAACCAGAGTTCGGGTAAGGGCTAGAAATTATCTCGAGGGGAAGGTGTTAGGCACCCCTCAAGATCCACTAGTGTGGTTCCCGGCCATGCTATGTTGTGACTTTATAAATAATCAATCAAGGCTCAAATAAGGACTTGCAATTAAATTGAAACTTGTGAAAGTAAGTAGAAAGAGAGCAGAGATTTGAAAGGTCTAAACAATTCTAAAGAGAGCAAACAAGACAAACAAAGGAAAAAGGATCCTAGGTTTATGATTAATATGGATCACTTCAATGCAATACCCAGCAATCACTCCTCAAAGAGGGGTCGCACGTGATATTAGTGCATCGGTCATCATCTCCATATTCTACCCTTCCCACCCCGTAAAGGTTATTTAAACGTGTGGATTGGTCACGAATGCTTATTGCATGCTATTACCCGTCCCGTCCTATAAGTCCTGAGGGTATTTAGGACCACTATTCCTACAAGGTAAGGTCTAGGCTGAACCCTTAGGTTTAAAGGACAAAATGCTAGGCGACATACATAACAAGTAGGACTACACATAAAGGAACCATACAAAGGCAAATAAGAGGCTCACAGATCCCTTACAAGTAAACATGTAATTAGCACGTCTCAAACACATTTAAGGTCTTGAAAGAACGCGAGTTTAAAGATCAGTTTTAGCAGAAGGTTTAACCACAACTGAGTGATCCAAAGAGTGTTTGACTTGCAGAAATACAACTAAGAAAACAGTTGAGTAAGTAAAGGTGAGGGAACTGTTAAAACATCGTTAAAAAAAAGGATTTGAAAATACAATAGTTTAAGTAAACAAGTATCAAAATAACGTGATCCTGGGCGGAAAGGTACCAGTAATTTAAAAGCTTAATAGAGCACGAATCAGGAAATTAGTGAGAGCATATAAACACGAAACAGGTTTCCAAATAAAGAGATTTTCAGTAAAAGAGTGGACTTCAGAGAGACGGATAAAAGAGTTGGGAAAGTTAAAAGGTTGAGTAGTTTGAAACTAGTAAAACAAAATCAATCATCTTTATTATTATTGGGCCTAAAGCTTGCCTAGGCGATGTATGTATTGCCTTCTTGTCTAAAAAAAAGTGGTTAACATGCATATTGACTCCAGTTTTAAAGAGAAGACGCAGTCAAACAAACTTATGTTGTTAAATTAAACAGCTAGTGAGGCGTTCAGCAATTGCAACCCTAAATAACATGATGTCTAATGCACATTAAACTCCTAAAGCATGGTCTCTAAATGCGGTAGTAGTTTCATAACAGTTATTTGTTGATTACTAACTAATCACAAAGTAAGTATAACAATATGAAAGTGAAGAGCCTAAAACAGGATATCTAGGTGTAAGATGCATGTCCTACGCATGGCTTCTATTGCACAAATTGGTAAGTAAAGCCCTATAGACATGTTTTCTACCCATTAATTAAACTAAGCATGCATAATCCCTCCCAATTTCACTATAACCACAATCAGTTGTTTATAAATTATTACAAACCATGATAGCTGAATTACATAATGAAAAAAAATAAAATAAGAAGCTACTCTATAGGGAGCCTTCAACCAGGCCCAATCTTCCAACCCCACTTCTTTCGAGTTTCACAGCCTTGACCATGGTTCGGGTGCGGCAAAGCTCCCTAAGGGCCCAATGGGGGTCCTTGGCCAATACCAGCACCCAAACATTACAAAATATGTTTGAACAAGTGCAGTGTGGAATTACCAGCCTTGTGCATCAAAGTTCAATGGGTACTCAAAGGTGCCCAACGCAATGCTTACACGAAGGGGGGTAGAACCTAAACTCTAGGAGTACTGAGAGTGATAGAATTTTCTTTAAAGAAATTGAGTTGAAAAGCAGTTTTTAAAAAAAGAATGATCCATATGAACCAGCTTTGTAAGAAAAACAATGGGACAGTTTTGACAAAACTCAGAACCAAAATACCTCATATAGTTCCGGGCAGTAAACACAAACAGGGAAAAGGGAAGTGGGGTAAATAATTCACATGTAACAACACAGTTGCACCTAGATACCAAAGGAAAGCATTTCAAAACTTAGACAGTCAACGGGTTTCAACCAAAGGGCTCATGATCACATGCTGAGAATGTACTGGGGCTAGGGAGTAGGAGAGATCATGCATTAAGCAAACCAGTAGGCATGCTGGATTAATAGGAGGATAGTCACACAGGGGCATGCTAGTTGCAATAAGGACAGCAGAACCATAAGTAAAAGCATAGAAGAAACAAAATAAAGTGCAGTATGTATAAAAGCATATTGTTTTGGATGCTACAAATCAAATAGAGGGCATACCAGTCAAGGATGAGATAGTGTAGAGCAGTAGTGTGCAGGGAAGTGAGCAGTAGTATGCAGACCAAACAATCAACAATGTATAGATCAGTAGAATGATGGAGCAGCCTCCAAAGATCAATCAGTCTTGGCTTTCAGCCGACTGAGTAATCAATAATCAACAGGAAAGCGGGAGAGGATGTGTAGAAAATAAGAGAGAACACTGAGTATGCTTATGTATGTAAGAGAGAGTTCAGAGCAATGAATGTGTATGATGTGCAATGTATCAGTGTGTAATGCAAAAGAGAATGGGGGTACTTATAGCTCTCAAATTAAGTGAAAATAAGGTAATACGTATAGACTGATCATAGTTATGGAAATAATACCAATTAGAATCAATTAAAAACTCGGACTCCCTTCAATTAAGGAGTCATAGTTCAAACGGGTACAAATTGTATCAAATAAGGAAAATTATTATTTGCAAGACTGGTATTTCCATAATAGGAGTAGTAAAAGTATACAGAATATTTCAAGTAAGGAAAGTATAAGGACATCATATTGTGCACACAAATTAGTTCAAAGAATCACGGATGAAATTGAAAATCACAGGGAATCAATACTAAGTAAGGGGAGCATTTCACAAATAAGGAGGTGATTCAAAAATCAATGTAAAAAGGAAAACATATACAAATTCAGGGATTCGAAGAGATGCACACAATCAGCAGAATATTTGGTAAACGATGATCAATTAGACCTATAAAACACAATAGGCATGAAAATCAGAGAACCCTAAGCAAGAAATCACAGAATCAATTAGAAGCTGGGAACACCTATAAGAAAAACCCTTAAAACCATGGATAAACCGAGAAGTAACCCAGAAGCATCACACCAACAAGCACATAACACAAACATATAACACATAATACTAAAAAATCAGAGATATAGTGAATTCGAAAGGGTTCAGGAAACCTAGTTTTAAAAGAAGAAACAAAACGTTGAAAACCTGAACAATCAAAAAGATCTAGTAGAGAGTAGTGTAAAACACAAAAGAATAAGTAAAAATCGTTTAAAAGACAAGGTTTTTAAGAAAATTAGGGTTTCGTAATAAACCAGTGAGAGGTAAGGAACCTGGTTGTTGAAACTCGGTAATAATGATGCTCTGCGAGCACATCGAACCATCAAACTCATCGAGAAAAGGTGGAGACAAACCATGGCAGAGCTTCCGATGACATCTTGCATGGTGGAGGCTTCTGGAGTCTCGAAGAATAGAGGGAATCAACAAGACAAGGTTCACGGTGCTGGTGGTCAGAAGAAGTGAGGCTGGAGGTGTCGGAGAGGCGGTTGATTCATCGGAGACGAAGGAGAGAACCAGAAGGTTCTAGAGAGAAGAGAGCAGAAGTCAGTGTAGAGAGAGAGAGACCGTCTCTGAGATGAGGGGTTTGGGGGGGGGGTTTGTGAATTTAATTTTGGAAATAAAACTGGGCCGTTGATCTCATTTGATTAACGGCTCAGATTTGGATTAAAGCTGGATCGGGTCAATTAAATCGGGTATGGGTCAGGTGATTTGAGGACTGGGTCGGGGGTTTTGGGGTTGAAACTTGGGGTTTCAATTTGTGGTTAAAATATTGGAATGTAAAGGGGTTATAATTGAAATGAACGAGGCTAATGTTAAACAAACCATTTCTTCCCTTTTTTTATTTTAACAAAAATAGTTATAATAGTTTTAAAAACCAATTAAAAGCACTAAATTGAGTAATAACGTATAATGTTAATTAAAAAGACACTGGGAGCGATTTTGTAATTATTAAAAATACATATTAATCGCAAAATAGGCTATAATTGCATTATAGCAATTTAGCTTTAAAAATACCAAATAAATTATATAAAATATGCAAAAAAAAATCACCTTAATTATATCTGGGTGTAAATATGAGAATAAGATAAATTATTCACCAAAAATGATAGTCTGGAAATAATTATTGAATTTTGTACTATTAAAATGGACATGAAAGTGATTTTAAAAAATTTTTAAAATAAGGAAAAATACCAAAACTCTTGGATATGCTTATATATGCATGTACATACTATTTTGAGAATATTTTGAGTATATATAAAAATACATAGGGAAAAATTGGGTATCAACAGCTGCCCCTCTTTACCCGGGAAGGATGAAAGAGTTATCGGGTAAATATAGGATGGCCAATTTTGACCGAAAGAGGTGATTTGCAAAGAATTTCGACCGAGCTCTGGTTCTTGAGCTGCCTACATATCCCTGGTTTTACAGGAATCAGGCCATATGTAGTTCGGGATCCATCGGCGGAGTATGCCAATAGAGTTTCGAGAAGGACGGACGCGATGTTTAGGTTGTAGCTGAAATCTGATAGGCTGCGGGAACTGGAGTGGGATCGCTCCTGTTGAGATGGCCATTGCTAGCCGGCGTATCTGCAAGTGAGCAATACAACGTATAATGTGCGTAAATTTAAACGTGATGCAAGTTCCCTTTGGACCATGAATGTTGTCCTTGGACGGTTGTCGACGTCCTCAGACCATGATGTCCTGGGCCATGAAGCGCATAATAAAGGATTCGCAGGCTATGAATTGATGCTCTCGGGCTATGATAATGGTGCCTCCGAACCATGATGCCTTTGAATGATGATGTGCAGAATATAAAGCGGGGTCCTCGGGCCATGGCATGGCGTTCTCGGGCTATGAAAATGGTGCCTCCGAACAATGACGCCTTTGGACAATTTGGCGATATTTCAATCCATGAAATGCAGGATTTGGCGATATTTCAGCCCATGAAATGCAGGATTTGGCGATATTTCAGCCGATGAAATGCAGGATTTGGCGATATTTCAGCCGATGAAATGCAGGATTGGCGATATTTCAGCCGATGAAATGCAGGATTTGGCGATATTTCAGCCGATGAAATGCAGGATTTGGCGATATTTCAGCCGATATAGAGATTTAAATGCAGTTGGCGATATTTCAGCCATGCAAAGATTTGAATAAAGTTGGCGATATTTCAGCCATGCAAAGATTTGAATAAAGTTGGCGATATTTCAGCCGTGCAGAGATTTAAATAAAGTTGGCGATATTTCAGCCATGCAGAGATTTGAATAAAGTTGGCGATATTTCAACCATGCAGGAGGAGACAAAGCTTAGTCTCGGAAGGCAGAAAGGTAGCCTTATGCAATGCAAGAAAAATGCAGGATGGAGGTAGAGCTCAACCTCGAAAGGCAGAAAGGTAGCCTTATGCAATGCAGAGAATGCAGATGGAGACAGTGCTTAGTCTCGGAAGGCAGAAGAGTAGCCTTATGCAATGCAAGAAAAATGCAGATGGAGATAATGCTTAGTCTCGAAAGGCAGAAAAGTAGCCTTATGCAATGCAAGAAAATGCAGATGGAGACAATGCTTAGTCTCGAAAGGAAGAAAAGTAGCCTTATGCAGTGTGCGAAAATAGAGGTGAAGAGTGACAAAATTTCTTAGCTGAGAGACGGTAGCTGCTAGTTGATTGTCACTGTGGCTGCTGGGGATGTTGCGTGCGAGTAGCACTTGAAAGTGGGTGATGATTCTGGGAGTTGTATTCCTGAAAAGTATGAGTTTGTAACCGTATCCGATGATTCTGTGTCTTGGGGTACCTACATTCAAAGAAAGATCGTGAGTTTTGTCAAGGGGGAAGGTTAGTTCGTCTTCCCGCGGACTGCGCTCGTCCTACTCGGCTCTTGCTTTCATTGGGGTAGCGTTGCTGACAAAGCTATTCTGATAGTATTTATGCATGATTTAGCAAAATAATAAAATATGATGTAAATACGTAATAGATAAAAATGTTTTTAGATGAACCGACGACTGCGACACGGTTCAAGATATCGCAACCTCTTTTGCTCCGGAATTTTGAGGGTCCTCCTCAAAATTCTGCCCCAATTTCCAGTATCGGGGAAAAATGGAAATTTTATTGAATTGTGACCGAACCCATAGGGCTACCTACGTATCCCCTCTTAAACGGGAATCAGGTCAGGCGTATTTCAAATTACATCATACAGAAATCATAATGATTACACATAATAGTGTTTGACTGCATCTGAATTAATTGTCTTTGGCCAGACTTCTCCATCCATCTCTGCGAGTATGAGGGCTCCCCCGGTTAGAACCCGGTGAACCATGTACGGACCTTGCCAGTTGGGAGAGAATTTCCCTTTGGCTTCATCTTGATGCGGAAAAATCTTTTTCAGTACCAACTGCCCTGGCGCGAACTGTCTTGGTCTGACTCTCTTGTTGAAAGCTCTGGTCATTCTATTCTGATAAAGCTGACCATGGCAAACTGTATTCAGTCTTTTTCCGTCTATAAGGGCTAATTGCTCGTAGCGACTTTTTACCCATTCTGCATCTTTAAGTTCTGCTTCCTGCATAATTCTCAGGGAGGGAATTTCTACCTCGGCTGGGATGACTGCCTCGGTACCGTAAACCAACATATAGGGTGTCGCCCCAGTCGATGTGCGGACTGTGGTACGGTATCCCAATAGAGCAAATGATAGCTTCTCCTGCCACTGCTTGTGTTTTTCTATCATTTTCCTTAGTATCTTTTTGATGTTCTTGTTGGCTGCTTCTACAGCTCCATTCATCTGAGGTCTGTAGGCTGTAGAATTTTTGTGCTTGATCCTGAAGGTTTCACACATTGCTTTCATCAGGTCGCTGTTGAGATTGGAACCATTATCAGTGATGATTGACTCTGGGATGCCGAATCGACAAATGATACGATCGCGAACAAAGTCTGCCACGACCTTCTTGGTCACTGCCTTATATGATGCTGCTTCAACCCATTTGGTGAAGTAATCAATTGCCACTAGGATGAACCTGTGCCCGTTTGATGCGGCAGGCTCGATAGGTCCGATGACATCCGTTCCCCAAGCGGCGAACGGCCATGGTGAGCTTGTTGCATTGAGCTCTTTAGGAGTCACCTTTATCATATCTGCATGAATCTAGCAGCGATGGCATCTCCGAACATATTGGATGCAGTCCGTTTCCATATTCATCCAGAAATAACCGGCCCGGAGTATTTTCTTGGCTAAGACAAACCCATTCATATGCGGACCATAGGTCCCTGCATGAACTTCTTCCAACAACCTGGATGTTTCCCTTGCCTCGACACACCTTAGTAATCCCAAATCGGGAGTCTTCCTGTACAGGATTCCTCCACAAATCGGGAGTCTTCCTGTACAGGATTCCTCCACTGTGAAAGAAGTGATTGGATAACCTTCGCAGTGTGCGCTTCTGAGTAGTGTTTGCAAGTTCTGGATACTCTCCTGTTGACAAATATTTCTTAATGTCATGGAACCATGGCTTTCCGTCTGCTTCTTCCTCGACATGAGCACAGTAGGCGGGTTGATCCCGGATCTTTACTGGGATGGGATCAATGAAGTTCTTATCCGGATGTTGAATCATGGATGATAGAGTGGCCAATGCATCGGCGAACTCATTCTGTACTCTGGGAACATGTCGGAATTCCGTTTTTGCAAATCTCTTCCTCAACTCTTGTACGTGATGCAAATATGGGAGTATCTTGGAGTGTTTGGTTGCCCATTCTTCTCGGACCTAATGTATGAGCAAATCTGAGTCCCCGATCACTAGTAACTCCTGAACGTTCATGTCAATGTCTAGTTTGAGCCCTAAGATGCAGGTTTCGTACTCGGCCATGTTGTTGGTGCACGGGAACCTGAGCTTGGCGGACACCGGATAATGCTGGCCTGTTTCTGATACTAGAACTGCTCCTATGCCAACTCCCTTAAAGTTTGCTGCTCTATCGAAAAACATTCTCCAGCCATCATAGGATTCTGGAATGTCTTCTCCTACGAAGGAGACCTCCTCGTTAGGAAAACACGTCTTTAGAGGCTCGTATTCTCCGCCCACGGGGTTTTCGGCAAGATGATCGGCTAGTGCTTGTCCTTTGATCGCTTTCTGAGTCACGTAGACAATATCAAACTCACTCAGCAATATTTTCCATTTGGCTAGTTTGCCCATGGGCATGGGCTTCTGAAAGATGTACTTCAGCGGATCCATCCTCGATATGAGATAGGTGGTGTAGGCACAGAAATAATGCCTTAACTTCTGAGCTACCCAAGTTAGAGCACAACACGTGCGTTCTAGTAGGGAATACCGAGCCTCGTACGGGGTGAACTTCTTACTGAGATAGTAGATGGCTTGATCTTTTCTCCCCGTTTCATCATGTTGTCCCAAAACACAACCAAATCCTCCATCCAGTATTGCAAGGTAGAGCAATAGCGGTCTGCCTGGTTCGGGCGGAACCAGAACTGGCGGCGTTGACAGGTATTCCTTGATTCTGTCGAAAGCTTTCTGACAATCATCAGTCCATTTAGTGGTGGCGTCCTTCTTCAACATCTTAAAGATTGGTTCGCAAATGACTGTGGACTGGGCTATGACCGGCTGATGTAGTTGAGTCTCCCCAAGAAACTCATAGCCTCTTTCTTGTTCTTTGGCGGTGGCAAGTCTTGAATGGCCTTAACCTTTGATGGATCTAGTTCTATTCCTCGTCGACTTACGATGAACCCAAGCAGTTTTCCGGCAGGAACCCCGAATGCACATTTGGCGGGATTCAGTTTCAAGTTGTACCTTCTCAATCTGTTGAAGAACTTCCTCAGGTCTTCCATATGGTCAGTGGCTTTCTTGGATTTGATGATGACATCGTCTACATACACCTCAATCTCTTTGTGTATCATGTCATGGAAAATAGTAGTCATGGCCCTCATGTAGGTGGCCCCAGCATTCTTTAATCCAAACGGCATCATCTTGTAACGATACATTCCCCATGGCGTAATGAAAGCCGTTTTCTCCGCGTCTTCTTCGTCCATCCATATCTGATGGTACCTAGCAAAACAATCGACGAATGACTGCAGCTCGTGCTTGGCGCAGTTATTAATCAGGATGTGTATGTTCGGCAAGGGGAAGTCATCTTCCGGACTGGCCCGGTTGAGGTCCCGGTAGTCGACACAGATTCTGACCTTCCCGTCCTTCTTTGGCACTGGCACAATGTTGGCCAACCATGTTGGATACTCCACTACTCTGAGGACCTTGGCTTTGACTTATTTGGTAACTTCCTCCTTGATTTTCAAACTCATGTCTGGCTTGAACTTTCTGAGCTTCTGCTTTACCGGCGGACATGTCGGATCTGTTGGCAATTTGTGAGCTACAATAGATGTACTGAGACCGGTCATATCATCATATGACTAGGCAAATACGTCCTCATATTCTTTTAATAACTCCGTGTACTCCTCCTTTTCTGACGGTGACAGGTGAACACTGATGCGCGTTTCCTTGACATTCTCTGTATCCCCCAGGTTGACGACCTCAGTCTCGTCCAGGTTAGACTTAGGTCTATTCTCAAAGTCCTCGTCCTCTTTAACAATCTCTTCCGGTATTTCATCTTCTTCTGAGTCTATGTCCGTTTGTTGCGTTACCTCGTCGCATGTCACATTCATCAGTTCATCAAGATAAGTAATAATAATGCTGTGTAAAGTAAAGTAAATGGCAGAGAAAAAGAGATAATAAGAGCGAGATTTATAAAAAATTGAAATGCTTTAATAAATGCTGAAAGAATTGTTTTGAACATCGGGGCTCTTTTCAAAATTCAAAGATAATACTGAAGGGAAATCAACTAGCGAAAAATAAAAGATAATGCATAATGCTTTGTTCAGCCTTGCTACCCCGAAGCTCTTCGGGCCCTGGTGGTTCTGACGGACCAATTGTTGAGGCGCTCTCCTCGGTTCACTGCCTGTATGGAAGGGCCTTCCTCCCCTTCCTCCTCGAGAATGACGTGACAGTCCATATTGTCATCTTCCAAGAACAGGTTCTTCATTGCTGCTAATGCTTCATCTTCCTCTGACCCATATATGATGTCGGCCGGCTGGAAAGTCTATTCCAGGCGGGGTATAGGGTGCTCCAGCGGATAGTAAGGGCCTCGCCATGGTGGTGACCAGTTCCTGAATTCTTCCAAGTATATCCATACCCTAACCCGAAAGTGGTGCCATGCTTCTTCAGTTTGATAGGCTCGGTGATTCCCTGGAGGTTCTTGCCGAGCCCTTTGCCAGGTTCATACCCGCTCCAGTTTAGTATACTCTCTATCTTGTTATCCCACCACTTATCTTTGTCCACGGCGTTGACTCGCTCAATGTGTGGTAAGCTACTAGCTTCCTTCTTCCTTCAATTGCTGGGATGGTTTGGCGACTGTATATGGGGTTACTCCCGTCACCATGAATAATCACTTCTTGGTGATTCCACTCGAACTTCACTGCCTGGTGCAGGGTTGATGCTACGGCTCCAGCGGCGTGGATCCAAGGTCGTCCCAGTAGTAAGTTGTAGGATGCTGGGATGTCTATTACTTGAAAATCAACATCGAACCAAGTTGGCCCAATTTGCAAACATAAACTAATCTCTCCAATAGTGGACCTTTGGGAACCATCAAAAGCTTTGACGTTGATAGCCCCATCCTTGATTTCATGCAGACTTTTCCCCAATGTTCTGAGGGTCACCAATGGACAAATGTTGAGGCTGGACCCTCCGTCAATCAAAGTCCTGGTGATGAAATAGTCTTCACATTGCACAGTGATGTGCAACGCTTTGTTGTGGCCTAAACCTTCAGGGGGTAACTCATCCTCGTGGAAAGTGATTTTATGACTCTCCAATACCTGCCCGACCATGTTTGCCATTTCTCCTCCAGTTATATTGCTGGGTACATACGCCTCGCTTAGTATCTTCATCAGAGCGTTCTTGTGTGTCTCGGAGCTCTGCAGTAGAGCTAGGATGGAGATCTGCGCTGGTGTTTTGTTTAATTGGTCGACAACTGAGTATTCTTTTGCCTGTATCTTCCGCCAGAGATCATCGGGCCCACTTTCAATAGGCCGTCCAGAGGCCTGCTTACTTGATTCAACCAAATGTTCCGGAGTATAAACCCTGCCGGTCCTGGTCATACCCTGTGCTGCAATTGCTTCTTCGAACCTAGTCTTTCCCTTCCTTCTTGCCTCGGCGGTGTAATCCCAAGGTATGGCATGTGTATGGAACGGCGTTACGGCTGACATCGCTACAAGAATGGGCACTCTCGTTTTGGGTGGCAATACAGAAACTTCGAATGGTACTTTAGGAGACCCGAACTCCACCTTAATTGGCTCTGTGGTCCTTTTAGATGACGGTGTTTCAAGCTCGAGAGGCACGGACATGTTTACCTCAGCATTCCCGGAGGGCTGGATCTGGACCACAATTGGATTCAGTGTGACGGCTGGTTTCTTGGGCTCGTCACCTTCGGCAATTAATCCAATTGACCCCTTGGGGTCCCAATCATCTTCTACTTCGATCATATGCACACCACCACCCGTATGATCAGGCAAGGGATTGTTGCGAACGTTAGGAGCAGGTTCCTTGGCCACGATGATTTTGTTGTCAATTAGAGCTTGGATTTTGTCTTTCAGAGATCGGCACTCATCAATGGTATGCCCTTTCATGCCGGAATGGTATGCACAGGTTTTATTTGGGTTGACCCATTGGGAAGGATTATCTGGAGTTATGGCAGGGATTGGGGTGACGTAACCAGCAGCTTTGAGCCTTTCATATAGCTGGTCGATTGGCTCGGCGATGGCGGTGTATTGCCTGGGAGGTTTGCGGTCAAAGTTAGGGCGTGGCCTGGGGAAGTTTTGGTGGGCGGGAGGTGATTGGTAGTGGGCATTATAGGCTTGGTAGACGGGTGCAGTTTGGGAATATCTTGGTGAGGTAGGTTGATATGTGGGGGAGGGGGATGATTGGTAAGCAGGTGATGGAGTTGGTGAGAGGGTGGAGGTGCTTGGTAATTAGGAATAAGCTGGTATGTGATGGGGGGTACTGGGTAGGCTTGGTATTTTATTGGGGACTTGGTTCGCTGTGCAACCATCATGGCACTCACGTCCTTTTTCTTGGATGCGCCACCAGATTGCAGGGCTCTGTTGGTAGCCTGAGTGCTTCAAAATTAGTGACCATTCCGCTCTTAATGCCCTCTTCAATCCTTTCTCCCAACTTGATGATATCAGAGAATTTCTGGCCCTCTATCAACATTAACCTCTCATAATACTGCGGATCTTGCGCTCGGACGAAAAATCGGTTCATCTGCTCTTCCTCTAAGGCCGGCCTGACCTTAGCAGCCTCGGATCTCCATCGAGTAGCATACTCGCGAAATGTCTCAGTAGGTTTCTTTTTCAGATTCTGGATGTAGAAGACATCTGGTGCATTTTCTGTATTGAATCTGAACCTATCCATGAAATCGGACGCCATTCCTACCCAGCTTGTCCACTTCTTAGGATCTTGGCTGCTGTACCAAGATAGCGCGTCGCCTTTCAAACTTCTCATGAAGAGTTTCATCCGAATCTTTTCATCTCTTCCTACGCCGATCAACTTATCACAGTAGGTCCTCAAATGGACCCTGGGATCTCCTGTGCCATCAAACATTTCGAACTTGGGAGGTTTGTAGCCCTCGGGAAGTTCAACGTCTGGCTGGATGCAAAGATCCTCATAATTCAGCCCTTCAATGCCTTTGTTTCCTTCAACACCTTGTACTCGGCTGGTCAATTTCTTGAGCTCGGCAGCCAAGCTCCTGATGAGAGAATCTTTGTCATCAGATTCTGGTGTGTTTGTAATGGGTTTGGTGTAGTGTGGCAAGGTTTCCACATATATGGGAGTGTGGTGGGGATGATCATTTGATGGTTCAGGAATGAGGAGTGGAGTGTTGTTGGGATGTGTGTTGCAATGAGTAGCGGGCTGTTTCTGCGGCTTTGGGATGGGGTGTTGAGCATTGGGAAAGTTGATGTCTGGAGTAGTGAGGGAGAATGACAGACTTGCCAAGTTCCGAACTTGGTCTAGTTCCTCTTGAAATTTCAGTAACTTCTGTTCGAGCTGAGCGGCACTTTCTTTGGATACCTGAATACCCCGAGGAACCTCTACCCTTTCAACTGAATTCTCCTTTCCGGTGTTGTTCAAATCTTCCATTTTTGCTTTGCCCCTATTTTTGATAGGACTTGGAGAAGGAGGAGGTGGAGGGCCCTTAGATCTTGTGGAGTAGGATGACGATGCCAGAATGCACGAACTAACCTTTTAGGGAGGGGAATAAAAATAAAAGTAAAAACAACAAAAAGGTAACAAGTTAGTACGGATTTTGTGAAAGAAATATTGCAGTATTTAAACACATACAAGAATATAAATCGTGTCCTAAATTGGGTGCCTCGTTGTGCCCGAGGTAGGCCTAGCGACAAGTTGATTTGGAGAACTTATAATGCTAAATGCCTCATTTTATTGATAAAAATGAGACGAATCCCAAAACGACAATAAAATTGCATAAAGTAAAAAAATGTCACTAATGGCCGTTGGCCTTATTACATTTCAAAGCAGAAAAGAAAAGAAAAGAAGCTCCTAACTATTTGGTCCCAGAAGGACCTTCCCCAGACTCGGCATCTTTGGCTCCATCGAACAGCGTCACCAGCTCATGTAATCCAGTAGCAGATAAGCCCTAGCCAAATGTCCTCCTTCATTTCCTTCGGTGTTTTGGCAATTCTTGAACCTCCGAATGAACTTCCCTTCCAGCTCTACTAACCCTCGCTCCAAATGCCCTAGGCGCTTGTTGGCTCTGACAGCCATATCCTTCCATTCCTCGATCAACTTTTGATTTGCCTCTTGAATCTCCTGATGCTCGCTCTCGCACTCCCTGATCCTCTTGCGCAACTGGTTGTACTTAACCTGTATCTCAGCCCTTTCGTCGATGACCCTGTGACCTCGAACATATCCGGGTTGTCCTAACCCAGCATGATCTTCTTCTAGCCAACCTGGATAGTATAAGGTGTAACCGGCATGATACCTGTCAGGTTCTATGGAATCCCTCTCCAGGACGACCTTGCTGTTCCACATTTGTTGGGCTTGACATTTGTATGGGCTATCGTCGTCTTGGAAATCAGCCCTGAAATGGCTCATCTTTTCTACCTTTGGTACGACTTGCTTTCTCCCCGCTTGCCTCATGACCCAGAGAAGGACATAGGGATAAGTTCCCCTCAGACCAATGAGTATGAGAAATGGAGCGTCCCGAGAGCGGATGATGAATTCTCCAGTAGGGAACCATTCGAACATCCACTGTACCTTGTCTTCTTTCAAGTTTTCAAACAATTCTACCTATCCTCGAGCATCCCCTGGACGAGCAAACATGTCAGGCATATAGTTCATTCTATTGGGATGGTGAAAGGCTATATAATCATTCCACGGCCTTCGCGGAAGCTCTTGACGGTATCAACCCTTTTGGAGATGTTCTATAAGCCAGAGTTGGAGTAATAAGTCGCATCCCTCGAAATGACTGGCCCTCGTTGACAGTTCTCTAAAGCTCGGTAGATCTCAGCAACAATCATGGGCACTATGCTGAAATGTTGCCCTTCAATCCCCTCCATTAGTGTCTTGGTGACCATGGCTAGTCTAGTGTGGATCCTAGCCTTCTTCATGGGAAACACTATCATCCCCAAGAAACAGAACATGAAGACGAAAACCCTCCTGTGGATATGCCCCAATGAGGTGAGGGTGAATTCGTCTGGATAGGTGCGGTAGGACTTGCTATGACCGTACCTCTCGTACAGGTAGTCGAAGGGAATATATGAATCCTTCAAACAAGTCAAATCTGAGTTTTTCTTCAACCCCATCATTTTGAAGAAACCTTTACCCTTGTGGTTTTCTGGCATGAGCAAACCCGGAGTATCCTAAGGAATACCGGCTAACCCTCCTATTTCCTCGAGCAGCGGGGTCATTTCAAGGTCCCCAAATTGAAATACCGATCTATCACTGTCCCAGAATAAGGTCGCAGCCTCTATAATTTTGTTGTCCGGCTGAATTTCCAAAAGAGAGGGCAAGTTTCCCAAATACTTGCGGACGAGAGTCCGGTCACTGGAATGAAGGTCTTCCCACCATCTTAGCAACCTCGGGTGAATATTGGCTACCATGCTGAATCTGGGGACTTCGTGCCTCATTTTCTGCAAAACAAAGCGTTAGTCCCTTACCCCCACCGAACTCGACTATTTAAATCAATAATTAGCATAAACAGCCTTTAGTTCTCTAAATAAATGCATAGAGTATGGTGTTGTCCGTTTGGGTCCCAGGGGAACCCAGTGGACTTTGGATAAGGCTATCCTAAAGAGTCATTATGTGGACAGCATAACTGATTCGACTAGGTTTGGACAGTGATGCATGAACAGTTAAATAGAATAAGGTTTCTATGGGGTGCTAGACCGGTACCCTTAAGCGGACAACTCAAGAGGGAAAGACACGGAACCGTCGATTGCACCGCTGATCGACTAGTTTTACCGCAAATACGCCTTTGCCAAAATTTAGGGGTAATAATATCGGAAGAGCGCAACAACTCATCAAGCGTTGCTATGGTATTTGTTTGGCACGAGTGGAATATGATGTTGAAGATGCAATTACAAGAATGAAATAAATTGTCACATATTTTCACGTTCATAATGATTACAATAATTGCTCAGAAATTACAACGGTATTGAAGGAAAGCAGTAAATCAAAGCGTTAAAGAAAAAGAAACAAAAGACAAGTTAGTTTCGAATAAAGGTATTAATCAAAGCAATAAAGAAAACAATAAAGTCACATATAACATGAAGTGGTAAAAGCCTAAAGAATCCCCAGCAGAGTCGCCATGTTGTCGACGCCCCCTTTTTTTAAAGCGAAATCGGGTTTACGACATTCGGGAAGACAACTCTATTCCCGTTTGGGAATTGGATTTTTTGGGTTTTTGAAGAGTCGCCACCTAATGATTAAGTGCATTAGGACACTAAGGGTTTTGAATTTGAAAAACTAGAGTTCAGGTAAGGGCTAGAAATTATCTCGAGGGGAAGGTGTTAGGCACCCCTCAAGATCCACTAGTGTGGCTCCCGGCCATGCTATGTTGTGACTTTACAAATAATCAATCAAGGCTCAAATAAGGACTTGCAATTAAATTGAAACTTGTGAAAGTAAGTAGAAAGAGAGCAGAGATTTGAAAGGTCTAAATAATTCTAAAGAGAGCAAACAAGACAAACAAAGGAAAAAGTATCCTAGGTTTATGATTAATATGGATCACTTCAATGCAATACCCAGCAATCACTCCTCAAAGAGGGGTCGCACGTGATATTAGCGCATCGTTCATCATCTCCATATTCTACCCTTCCCACCCCGTAAAGGTTATTTAAACGTGTGGATTGGTCACGAATGCTTATTGCGTGCTATTACCCGTCCCGTCCTATAAGTCCTAGAGGGTATTTAGGACCACTATTCCTACAAGGTAAGGTCTAGGCTAAACCCTTAGGTTTAAAGGACAAAATGCTAGGCGACATACATAACAAGTAGGACTACACATAAAGGAACCATACAAAGGCAAATAAGAGGCTCACAGATCCCTCACAAGTAAACATGTAATTAGCACGTCTCAAACACATTTAAGGTCTTGAAAGAACGTGAGTTTAAAGATCAGTTTTAGCAGAAGGTTTAACCACAACTGAGTGATCCAAAGAGTGTTTGACTTGCAGAAATAAGAAAACAGTTGAGTAAGTAAAGGTGAGGGAACTGTTAAAACATCGTTAAAAAAAGGATCTGAAAATACAATAGTTTAAGTAAACAAGTATCAAAATAACGTGATCCTGGGCGGAAAGGTACCAGTAATTTAAAAGCTTAATAGAGCACGAATCAGGAAATTAGTGAGAGCATATAAACACGAAACAGGTTTCCAGATAAAGAGATTTTCAGTAAAAGAGTGGACTTCAGAGAGACGGATAAAAGAGTTGGGGAAGTTAAAAGGTTGAGTAGTTTGAAACTAGTAAAACAAAATCAATCATCTTTATTATTATTGGGCCTAAAGCTTGCCTAGGCGATGTATGTATTGCCTTCTTGTCTTAAAAAAAAGTGGTGAACATGCATATTGATTCCAGTTAAAGAGAAGACGCAGTCAAACAAACTTATGTTGTTAAATTAAACAGCTAGTGAGGCGTTCAGCAATTGCAACCCTAAATAACATGATGTCTAATGCACATAAAGCTCCTAAAGCATGGTCTCTAAATGCGGTAGTAGTTTCATAACAGTTATTTGTTGATTACTAACTGATCACAAAGTGAGTATAACAATCTGAAAGTGAAGAGCCTAAAACAGGATATCTAGGTGTAAGATGCATGTCCTACGCATGGCTTCTATTGCACAAATTGGTAAGTAAAGCCCTATAGACATGTTTTCTACCCATTAATTAAACTAAGCATGCATAATCCCTCCCAATTTCACTATAACCCCAATCAGTTGTTTATAAATTATTACAAACCATGATAGCTGAATTACATAATGAAAAAAAATAAAATAAGAAGCTACTCTATAGGGAGCCTTCAACCAGGCCCAATCTTCCAACCTCACTTCTTTCGAGTTTCACAGCCTTGACCATGGTTCGGGTGCGGCAAAGCTCCCTAAGGGCCCAATGGGGGTCCTTGGCCAATACCAGCACCCAAACATTACAAAAAATGTTTGAACAAGTGCAGTATGGAATTACCAGCCTTGTGCATCAAAGTTCAATGGGTACTCAAAGGTGCCCAAGGCAATGCTTACACGAAGGGGGGTAGAACCTAAACTCTAGGAGTAGTGAGAGTGATAGAATTTTCTTTAAAGAAATTGAGTTGAAAAGCAGTTTTTTAAAAAAGAATGATCCATATATAACCAGCTTTGAAAGAAAAACAATGGGACAGTTTTGACAAAACTCATAACCAAAATACCTCATATAGTTCCGGGCAGTAAACACAAACAGGGAAAAGGGGAGTGGGGTAAATAATTCACATGTAACAACACAGTTGCACCTAGATACCAAAGGAAAGCATTTCAAAACTTAGACAGTCAACGGGTTTCAACCAAAGGGCTCATGATCACATGCTGAGAATGTACTGGGGCTAGGGAGTAGGAGAGATCATGCATTAAGCAAACCAGTAGGCATGCTGGATTAATAGGAGGATAGTCACACAGGGGCATGCTAGTTGCAATAAGGACAGCTGAACCATAAGTAAAAGCATAGAAGAAACAAAATAAAGTGCAGCATGTATAAAAGCATATTGTTTTGGATGCTACAAATCAAATAGAGGGCATACCGGTCAAGGATGAGATAGTGTAGAGCAGTAGTGTGCAGGGAAGTGAGCAGTAGTATGCAGACCAAACAATCAACAATGTATAGAGCAGTAGAATGATGGAGCAGCCCCCAAAGATCAATCAGTCTTGGCTTTCAACCGACTGAGTAATCAATAATCAACAGGAAAGCGGGAGAGGATGTGTAGAAAATAAGAGAGAACACTGAGTATGCTTATGTATGTAAGAGAGAGTTCAGAGCAATGAATGTGTATGATGTGCAATGTATCAGTGTGTAATGCAAAAGAGAATGGGGGTACTTATAGCTCTCAAATTAAGTGAAAATAAGGTAATACGTATAGACTGATCATAGTTATGGAAATATTACCAATTAGAATCAATTAAAAACTCGGACTCCCTTCAATTAAGGAGTCATAGTTCAAACGGGTACAAATTGTATCAAATAAGGAAAATTATTATTTGCAAGACTGGTATTTCCATAATAGGAGTAGTAAAAGTATACAGAATATTTCAAGTAAGGAAAGTATAAGGACATCATATTATGCACACAAATTAGTTCAAAGAATCACGGATGAAATTGAAAATCACAGGGAATCAATACTAAGTAAGGGGAGCATTTCACAAATAAGGAGGTGATTCAAAAATCAATGTAAAAAGGAAAACATATACAAATTCAGGGATTCGAAGAGATGCACACAATCAGCAGAATATTTGGTAAACGATGATCAATTAGACCTATAAAACACAATAGGCATGAAAATCAGAGAACCCTAAGCAAGAAATCACAGAATCAATAGAAGGCTGGAACCCTAATAGAAAAATTAAAGCATGGAACTCGGAGAGTAACCAGAAGATCACACCAACAAGCACATAACACAAACATAAACACATAATACTAAAAAATCAGAAGATATAGTGAATTCGAAAGGGTTCAGGAAACCCTAGTTTTAAAAGAAGAACAAAACGTTGAAAACCTGAACAATCAAAAAGATCTAGTAGAGAGTAGTGTAAAACACAAAAGAATAAGTTAAAAATCGTTTAAAAGACAAGGTTTTTAAGAAAATTAGGGTTTCGTAATAAACCAGTGAGAGGTAAGGAACCTGGTTGTGAAACTCGTTAATAATGATGCTCGCAGCACCATCGAACCATAAACCATCGGAGAAAGGTCGGAGACAAACCAGGCAGAGCTTCCGATGACCATCTTGCATGGTGGAGGCTTCTGGAGTCTCGAAGATAGAGGGAATCAACAAGACAAGGTTTCACGGTGGCTGGTGGTCGAGAGAAGTGAGGCTGGAGGTGGTCGGAGAGGCGGTTGATTCATCGGAGACGAAGGAGAGAACCAGAAGGTTCTAGAGAGAAGGGAGAGCAAGAGTCAGTGTAGAGAGAGAGAGACCGTCTCTGAGATGAGGGGTTTGGGGGGGGGGGTTTGTTGAATTTAATTTTGGAAATAAAACCTGGGCCGTTGATCTCATTTGATTAACGGCTCAGATTGGATTAAAGCTGGATCGGGTCATTAAATCGGGTATGGGTCAGGTGATTTGAGGACTGGGTCGGGGGTTTTGGGGTTGAAATTGGGGTTTCAATTTGTGGTTAAAATTGGAATGTAAAGGGGTTATAATTGAAATGAACGAGGCTAAATGTTAAACAACCATTTCTTCCCTTTTTTATTTTAACAAAAATAGTTATAATAGTTTTAAAAACCAATTAAAAGCACTAAATTGAGTAATAACGTATAAATGTTAATTAAAAAGACACTGGGAGCGATTTTGTAATTATAAAAATACTATTAATCGAAAAATAGGCTATAATTGTAATTATAGCAATTTAGCTTTAAAAATACCAAATAAATTATATAAAATATGCAAAAAAAATCACCTTAATTATATCTGGGTGTAAATATGAGAATAAGATAAATTATTCACCAAAAATGATAGTCTGGAAATAATTATTGAATTTTGTACTATTAAAATAGACAATAAAGTGATTTTAAAAAATCTTTAAAATAAGGAAAAATACCAAAACTCTTGGGTATGCTTATATATGCATGTACATACTATTTTGAGAATATTTTGAGTATATATAAAAATACATAGGGAAAAATTGGGTATCAACACTTATCATGTCATATGCCTTTCTAAGGTCTATTTTTATTAAGCATCTAGGAGTTGTCTTCCTATTGTAGTGCCTTAGTAAGTCATGACATATCAAAACATTGTGCATCATGGACCTTCCTTGTATAAAAGCTGATTGGTTATCTGCTACTATATGATTGACTGTTGGCTTCAACCTGGTACAGATCATTTTAGATATACACCTGTATAGAACATTATAGTAGGATATAGGCCTGTATTGAGCTGCATTTTCTAGAACTTTCACTTTAGGTATCAAGGCAATGTTAGTGGCATTTATTTGCCTGAGCATTTTTCCATTTTGAAATAATTCTAGAACTGCTTCAGTGATGTCTCTTCTCACAATTGGCCAGGCTGCTTTGTAAAATCCACTCCCAAACCCATCAGGTCCAGGACTTTTGTTACTGTCGATCTGTAACATGGCCTGCTTGAATTCTCTTTCCAAAAAAGGTTGCATTATCTCTTGTTGCTGAGACTCTGATAGCCTATTCCCATTTCTGATTATACTACTAAAAGCTTGTAACCTTTCTGTTGCTTTCCTCCCAAGTAGATTTTCATAATAGTCAACAAACATACCAGCAATTGTATCAGGATCTATTTGCCAAAGACCAGAGTTGTTTTTGAGCTGGGTAGTAGCCCGCTTCAGTTCCTGTGCTTGATTACTGAGTGGAAGTATTTAGTGTTATCATCTCCCAATCTAATACATGTTGCTTTACTCCTTTGCTGCAAATACACTTCAGCTTGGTAGGATGATTGCCTGAATTTTTGATATGCACTGACTTTAGCTTGTTGATATTCTAAGCTAGTAGGACATCTTTGTAGTTGTACTTGGGCCTGTTTGAGTGTGTTCCTGTCCTCATTGGCTTCAACCACTATGTTATGAAGTGCCTGTTTGTTTAAGGCCTTCAATCTCTTCTTTAATATTTTAATCTTCTCACTATTGTAAACATTTTGCATCCTTCAACTGTGTAGTTCCAACCCTCATTGACTATGCTCATGAATTGTGGGTGTTGAGTCCACACATTACAAAATTGAAAAGAACTCTTACTTCTTTGCCGCTCATTCACAAAAGTCATCTTTGCAAGACAGTGATCACTTATCCCCTCTTTCAAAAATCTCGCATTGCATTCTGACATAGTATCAAACCATTGCTCATTAATAAAAATCCAATCTATTTTTGAAAAAATTCTATGATCTTCATGTTTATCACTCCAAGTGTATCTATTTCCTTGTGCAGGTAGTTCCATCAAACCACACTCCATTATACAATTATAGAAATCCACCACTTCAGCCCATGTCACTTCATTCCCTCCCATTCTATCCTCTGCATTCAGTACTAAGTTAAAATCACCTAGTACTATCCATGGTTTACTACATCCTCTACTGTGAGTAATTAAATCTTCCCACAATCCCTTCCGCTACTCTTTTGTATTAAAAGCATATATATAAGTTACCTCAAAAGATAGTTGAAGAGTAACATACAATACTTCACAGGTTATTAGTTGAGCAGTCTTTTTCCTAAGTATAATCTGGTAATAATATGGCCTCCAGGTGATCCAGATTCTACCATTGTAATGACAATAAAGGTTTGTTACAAATTTCCACCCAACAAACATCTTGTCTGCTAATTGACCCATCTTTTCTTTTTTAGCTTTTTTTCCAGCAGGCCTATCAAGCTTACTCTTTCCTCATTGCAAAGGAGCTTTATCTCCTTTTACTTATTAGGAGCATTAAGCCCCCTAATATTCCAACTTAGTAGACTAACCATCCTCATTATGAGGGATATTTAGACCACCCACACTGCTTCCTTCTCCCCCCTCCTTGGACAGGTTAAGGGCTTCCTGCTTATTAAGGATCTGGAATGAATTGTATTTCTCCATTTGTTCCTTCTGCCTTGCCACAGTCTTGCCATACTTATTAGGTGTTTGCCAACCTTGTTCTGCATTTCTTTCCTTTGCTACCACTTGCTCAGTTGCTACATATTGTTGTGTTCTTCCTAGAATTCCTTGTCCTCTAGTACTCCTTATTGCATTCGAATTTGTTTTCTGAGCTTCATGGCTCTTCTCACTTTGCACTTGACCTTGCTTCCCCACCTGAGTTTCTGTTGTCTGTTTTTTATTCATTTGTTCATTCTTAGGAGCTTTCTTCTTTAGTCTGCATACGCCTTCTTCATGCCCATACTTTAAGCAATGGGTACAAAGAGTTGGCTTCCAATCATAGCTAACCCTTTGCTCTATTAGCTTGCCCTTCTCATTCCTAAACACCACCACATTAGGTAGTTCAGCATCCATTTCAACCTCCACTAACAGTCGAGCAAAGTTCAAACCAATCTTTTTTTCTATGTTCTGGTCAACCATCAGTGGTTTACCAACAAGACTCCCTATCTTACTTAGCCCTTTTGGACTCCAATATTTGAAGTCCAATGCTGGCAATTTGATCCAAACCGGTACCGTACGACGCTCCTCACGAGTGAACTCCAAATCAGGTGTCCAAGCTTTGACAATGAGTGGTTTGTTGTCAAAGTGATAGATGCCACCCTCAATTACCTCCTGTTCTCCCATTGCAGTATCAAATCGTACAATAATTACCCCATTTTTTAACATTTCTATCCTATCTATACCATGTTTACCCGACAAACTCTGTATGTAGCCTTGTATTACAGCAAACGGTGGATGAGCCCCAAGCATATAACAGATGACAACATTTCCCCAGTAGTCAATTTTTGTACTAATGTCGTCTAGTTCAATTTCAACAAAACTAGACTTACCTGTTGATTTACGTTGAACATACTCTAATTTATACCAAGCATTTGATATTTTTGATATCGAAGTTGTCCCACACTGAGCTCTTTTTTCCCTGCACTTCAGTCGCCCCATCGACCTCATCTGCCCATGATTTCCTTCCACTACTCACATGCACTGTTGCATTGCTGCTTGTTGATGCTTGCTGGACCTCATTCCATAATTGAATTACTTCAATTTGCTTGAGTTTCTCATTTTTCGGTATTTTTGGTACTGTTTCATTAACATTAGGGCTCGATTGCTTACTTCAAGAATTTTCAATTGTTGCTACCTTTCCTTTGATTCCTCGTTGAGCATTACTCTGTGAAGCAACTGCCTCCTTCGCCATTAATGCATTCTAAGATGGAATACGAGAGCTCTTACCCATGGTAGGTGCAGGTTAAACTAACATGCACCGAGAGAAGATAGGCCATTTCAGAGAAGTAGTCATGGCCAACTAATAGAGCAAGCATAATACGATTCACTTTTGTAACCTTGTTATTTAAAGTTTAGCCAAAATTTTAAATCATGTGCAAGAATATCCAGTTTGTTGTTACATGAAACTTCAAACGAAACTGTAAAATATGATTTATTGCACAATCATTTTTTTAGCAGCTCCATTGTGTAGCCACAAATCAATGAAAAAAATAACATTGTAAAAGTAGTTTCGAGTTGAATTAATTGGGTTACGACCGCTACTCAATCAGTCTTGATCCTAGTAAAATTTGGGAAGTTGGTCATGACTCATGACCGATATATTAACTGAGTACTAGTCTCAAACTTGGCCAAGAAGTCCATTTAATACTCCTAGCCGTTAGGATTTTATTTAAAAAAATATTGTTAGTGTGAAGTGCCTTTTTTTCTATTTTTTGGAGCTATATTTTCTCAATTTTGGTAATAAAATTGTTTATTTACCCCAAAAAATTCTCATCATCTTCTCACTTTTTATTAACCTCACCAAAAAAAATTCATATACTTTTTACTTGTTATCTTTTACCATAAAATTTTGGTTTAACACAACACATGTGTTATACCAAAAAAGTATTAAACCTTTTCTTAAAACGAATGAATAAGAAAATAGGGGATAAATCCTAGCCAAGGATAATTAACTCTAGATTAAAGAATATTAAGTAGGAGAAATAGGATATGGTTAAGCTCGTGAACTATTTAAGATTATAAAAGATATCAAAGGTATATGACGGGCTTACATTCTTGATGCTACTACTCCGTAATGTAAAATAAGGAAGAAAAAGAAGGTGCACCATTAACAGCTATGGGATTTGTCTTTATTGATTCCATTACGATGATTACAAAGATCAGTAGCCAAGTTCTACACCTTCTCTTGTTTTTTAGAGAAAGATTCTCCAGTTCTTCTATGTTAAGAGAGGAGGAAAAGTCCCTGCCTCTCATTCTCTTACCTAGTATGTATGTATATATATATATATATATATATATATATATATATATATATATATATATATATATATATATACCCTTTACCCACAACCATACCAAGTGTCCCNTTGTCTTTAGCCAGGATACCCTAATCTGCCAATCGCACTTTAGGTCGACCTCCCTAAGTGCCATGGCGTGTACTTCGCCATACGGGTTTGCTGATGGTTCGACCTCGGCCGTGGCCGAGATGCTCGTCGTTATGGTGCATATATATATATATATATATATATATATATATATATATATATATATATATACTACCCTTTACCCAATTGTCTTTAGCCAGGATACCCTAATCTGCCAATCGCACTTTAGGTCGACCTCCCTAAGTGCCATGGCGTGTACTTCGCGATACGGGTTTTCTGATGGTTCGACCTCGACCGTGGCCGAGATGCTCGTCGTTATGGTGCCTTATGGATACAACCACGGCTTAATCAACCCCTCGCCGTTCCTTTTTGTGTTGATTCTCGTGTGGTCAGATTTCGACTCATACAGTTAGTCCCTCCGCCTATTGAGGTCATCTTTCGGCAAGCTCGATGGGCTGACCTCGTCAATAAAAAAAACTTTTTGAGAAATCTGAGCGTTTTGGGCGATGGGCGAGCACCTCTTAGCGAGATGATGATGTGACGTTTCGAATGCTTCGTCAGACCATCGTGTCAGTTCGAAATTACATTAAATTCGTCAGGTGTCATTATGGTACACGTTCTCTATGCGTTGCATCGCTTCCTGTGCCCCTTCCGTTATTTTTGAAAAAAGGCGGCGCTTGGTTTCTCAAAGCAACATATTAATCTCTCCATAAATAAGGAAAAGTTTCCCAATCGTTCACTAGACAATCTTAAGGCATTCTTTCTTCTTCTTTTTCTTCTTCTTCAGTTCTTCGTATTTCTTTTCCTACCAACAATCCTTGTGGCTGTTACCCTCCTTTCTTTACACTCCCGACCTATACAGTCACCCAAAGCGATGGCTAGTGCTTCATCTAACCCTGATCGAGTCGTTGGTGCTCCGATGTCGGAAATCGATATACCCCTACTCGAAGAGGGAGTGGTTCTGGCGGAGGACGAGAGTTTTCCGACGGTAAATGAGGTGGTTCCCCGCCCAGGGAAGGCAAGGACTGACTTCAATAGCCCTACTGGGGATGAGCCGGAACCTATTCTTTCTACGATGGATACCGCGTCGCTTGCGACATTTAAAGCCAAATGGAGAATCCCTGAGCATATCGAACTCGTTCCAGCGGGTTCTGACCTCGTGCACATACACCGCCCAAGCTACTGCGCGTTCTATGCATACCCTTGTATCACTGGATACACGCTTCCCCTTCCCTCCTTGGCGGTGGACTTCTGTTGCTTCAATGAGGTGTGTCCGGCTCAACTCTCTCCGTACATATACAAGTTCTTCGTTATGCTTATCAAGTACGCGGAGCTAGCCGATCGGGGAATTTCTCTATGACACATGCTTCACCTCTTCGCCCCCCATTTTTATAGGGGCACGATGATTCACCTTCATCACCGAGGAACCAAGGGTTTGGTGGTGAAAATGGATGACAAGGCCAATCGCCGCTTTTGGGAAAACTTCTTCTATGTCCGAACAGAGCACGTGGTATCGAACCCTGCGGGGTTTCCTGAGGCGTGGAATTTCCCCCGTAGGTCTTCCTTTCCTTTTGTTATATTATATATTTTTGGAAAATAGCTGTTGGTCGTCTCCCTTTAGTGATTTCATCGAGTGTTTTTTGTTTTCGCAGCTGAGAGAGTACCTCCTCCGCAAGTTGCTAACATCCGCGAATGGGTTAGCTCGATTCTGCCCCACACGATGGGGATTCACGAATGGGCGCCTTTCCATGAGAGGTTTAGGCACAAACCTTCTGCTGGTGAGTCGGCTTATTTCGGCCTTAGTTGCTTTAGTCTTTGCTCCGTCTCTTTCTTTACCTTACATCTTCATTTGGTCGAATTTATCTCATTGGCAGGTCGGAGAGGAGCGAGAAGGGCGAGGGCTCCTGTCCTTGCTTTCTGTCAACCGACTTCTTCTGCCCGGCCCGTACCAAGGGTAACTGTGAATGAGGGCGTCCAAAGTCTAGTTGTTCCACGGACCGCGTCCACGTCCGAGCCTGTTCGTTCGGAGGTTGCTATTCGGTCGGACACACCGGTCTCCACAGTCCATTCGGCGGACGAACCTTCTCATGGTAGTGGCGAAGAGGCCCCGTCAAAGAGGCGGAGGTCAATGTCATAGGGGGCATCTTTGATTGAAACTCCCTCGAGGGGCGACCCCGTTTCGATGGTGTCCAAAGCCGGCGGTGATGCCAGCCTGGGCGTGGAGGCGATACCCGTTTCGAGCGTGGAAGAAGTTGTCGTGGTAGGGAGACAGAGTTTGGAGGGCGCCGCGATTGTTCCGAGCGGTCCATCGACGTCTTAGTAGGCCCGCACCCCCTCTTCGGCTACTGAGAGGTTGAAGGGCGTAGTGGTATATCAATATGAATCTGATTCTGATATCGATTCTGAGGACATGAGGATGTTCGAGGAAGGTTTTACCAGGGTCGATGTGAGGGCGGAAGGTCCTTCCCGTGTGCTCGAAATTCTGTCAGATTTTAACCTGCTAGAGGACACAGTGGACTTGGTGCCCCAATTTGACCTTCTGTGCTCCGCCGCCGAAAGCAGATCTCTTCGGGAGATCAGTGATTCCGGTTTGTCGTGCAGCGTGGCTGGGATGGCCTTGAGAGTGAGTTTCCTTTTGTTATTTTCTTTGTTTTGTATCATTTACTTTTGCTGATTCTTCCTTTTTTCCTCAAACTCACATGCTAGAGATCGAGTGTGCTCGTCGGGCTGAGACGCGGGCCGATGTCTTTTTGAAAATGGCCACGAAGTACCGCCGGTATCGCTATAGGTTCCGTAAGATGCACGCGCAGCTTAGGGCGGGCAATAGTACTCAATCTCTCAAGGAGGAGTTGGAGATAAAAGATGAGGATCTGATGAGGTCTATCCATAGATGTAGCGAGCTTGAGGGGATGCTTAGGGCCAAAGACGAGGAGCTCGAGGTGGGCAAAGGGGTTGTGGTGGAATACGAGGATCTTCAGGCGAAGGTGTTATCCTTGCAAGCCGAGCTTGAGCAGAATGCCACTAGAGTTGCCGATCTAAGTGCAGAGTGGAAGAAGAAAGTGACTGAGCTAGAAAGGAAGGTGGCCGAGTTGGAGAGGGCTGAGGGGGCCTGAGTGGCGGCTTTGGCGAGGGCAGTGGCGCTGGAAGACACTATCCGCGCCCTCAGGTCTGAGTGGGAAGCCGAGAGGGCGACGGCCACACTAAGGGAGGCAAGGCTCAAGGAGCAGATCGGTGAGCTCGAGTAGGATGCCTCGAACCTGGGAGACTAAGTTGTGGCTCTCGAGGCCGAGAAGGCGCAACTGTTGGCTCAGGGCCCCCCCTTAGGAATTTGCCTTTGTTGCTGTCCCCCGCTATTTGTACGAGCTATGGGTCCATGCTGAGGCCCAACGAGATATATATAAGGGTTTGTGGGTGGCGGGGAGCGTTCTTGAGGCCGCTTTTGAAGATGCTCGGATTAAGGCATGCGAGGCTCGTCTTGCCTGCGGTTATGACCCTACAACATCGGAGGCCGGTGTGGGTGCTGAGATTGAATATGGGCTCTCTTATGATAATGACAACGCTGACGAGGATGGTTGTGGAGATGAGGCCGAGTGATGTTTTGTAGCTTTTGTACTTAGCTCTTTTTTTGTTTCTTTTGTTGGCATGCTTTCGGCCTTTTGTAAGATGCTGTCATGTATGTATATGTATCTGAATAAGATAGTTGGTTTGCTTTTGGTTGCATATCTCAGACTCTCTTTTTCGTCCATTTTTGAAAAAGATCTTCAGATTTTCCCGTGACGAGTCCCTGATTTTTAGTTGGGAATTCGAATGAGGTCGAATTTCGCTTGCTGATTCGAGCGAGGTCGAGTCTCATTTTGTTAGTTCAACGGGGTCGAACCTTACTTTGTTGGTTTGAGCGAGGTTGAACTTTATTAGCTTGAATGAAAGTCAAATTTTTGGCGATGGCTGGGGCCCGTTAGGGCGTAAATTCGAGCGAGGTTGAGTTGTAACCCGTTATGAGTTCGAGCGAGGTCGAACTTTGACTTGTTGATTTGAACGTGGTCGAATTTTACTTTCGCTTGGCGATGGTAGGGGGCCGTTAGGGCGTAAATTCGAGCAAGGTTGAGTTGTAACCCTTTATGAGATCGAGCGAGGTCGAACTTTGACTTGTTGATTCGAACGAGGTCGAAATTTACTTTCGCTTGGCGATGGCCGGGGGCCGTTAGGGTGTAAATTCGAGCGAGGTCGAGTTGCAACCTATTATGAGTTCGAGCGAGGTCGAACTTTAACTTGTTGATTCGAACGAGGTTGAATTTTACTTTAGCTTGGCGATGGCCGGGGGTCGTTAGGGTGTAAATTCGAGTGAGGTCGAGTTGTAACCCGTCATGAGTTCGAGCGAGGTCGAACTTTAACTTGCTGATTCGAACGAGGTCGAATTTTACTTTCGCTTGGCGATGTGTGGGCTCGGTCGAGTGGTGAGAATGTTGCATGCTTCCTTGTTTTAATTGGAGAATATTACTTGTTGCTGCATTGTTTATGCATGTGTCGGGGTGAGCCCCAGTCTATCTAGTCCCTTTATTGCTTGGCCTGGAGAGACCGTTGACGGGACGGGCGATGATCTTATTGTTTGGGCTTCTGGGCACCTTGGGACTCGATTGATTTGAGCGAAGTTCGGACGTGACTCGTAGTATTTAGTCGGCCGAATTGGCGTATCATCGTCATGGCGAGCATACGAGCAATCTTTCCGTATTCATGTTCTGCCTGTATTGGGGATATTGTATGTTCCATGGGCTCATCGCCCAGTCCCAGGCTATGGAGATTGTTTCTTAATGATGTCGGCTTGCTCTGAGTTGTTTGTCTGTTATTTGTAGTATGGTACGGTGTGGAGGGTTTTCCCGATTTGCCGTTCGCCACAGGGAGGAATTTAGAGCGTGTATGTCGGCTAGCCTTTTTTCGCGAATTTAGGAGGGCGTCCATGTTCTCTATTCCACTTCTCTCTTCTTTTTAAGAAAGAATGGCGGGTTAGAAGTACATGGAATAATCTGTTACCTTGGTCGGCTGTTTAGCTGACGAAAGAGAGGGATTGGCTACGTTTCCCTCGTCTGGCAATGAACTAGGCATCACGCCGTAGGGCGGCTCGCCTTCTTCTGTATTCTGATACTAGTTTCCTGCCTGATATTGGCTTCGGCTTTATGCTCGGCCTCGTCACTAGTTGAGCTTTTGCATTTTGTAGGCGGACGATTCACTTCCCCCATTAGGGTCTCGAGTTCAAGTCCCAGTTTGTCAGTCTCGGGCGTGCAAAGATGGCAAAAATGTAAGTCATACCACAAACATACAGACGAGGAATATCTTAGTCAGTAAATTACACAACAAGCATCATTTCATATAGCAGGAGGGAAGGCGATATGCGCAGGATGTAGGAGGCGTTGGGTACTAACCTGGAAATGGGATTACGGACGCGTTTGGTACGCATAGTTATAGACCCCCTATGACGGCTCATGTGCACAATGCCTCGGGTTGTTGCTGTGGCGCATCGCAGCTTTCTTGTGTTCACCAGGTACAACTCCGGTTTCGCGTAAGGATTTACCCTTGGTAGGTTTGGCGGTTTCGGGGCTTTACCGACCGGTATCGCAAGTCGACATTAGTAATGAAAGGGTGAAACTTCACCGAATGGGAGATAGAGCTAAGACCATGTTTGGAACTAGAGGGAACTAAGGCTTTGGCTAGAAAATCTCCACAAACGGCGCCAAATTATGTTACCAAAAAAGTGTTAAACCTTTTCTTAAAACGGATTAATAAAAAAATAGGGGATAAATCCTAGCCAAGGATAATTAACTCTATATCAAAGAATATTAAGTAGGAGAAATAGGATATGGTTAAGCTCATGAACTATTTAAGATTATAAAAGATATCCAAGGTATATGACGGGCTTACATTCTTGATGCTACTACTCCGTAATGTAAAATAAAGAAGAAAAAGAAAGTTCACCATTAACGGCTACGGGATCTGTCTTTATTGATTCCATAATGATGATTACAAAGATCAGCAACCAAGTTCTAAACTTTCTCTTATTTTTTAGAGAAAGATTCTCCAGTTCTTCTGTATTAAGAGAGGAGGAAAAGTCCCTGCCTTTTATTCTCTTACCTAGTATATATATATATATAATAGATACTCCCCTTTACCCGACAGTCTTTAGCCAGGATACTCTAATCTGCCAATCGCACTTTAGGTCGACCTCCCTAAGTGCCACGGCGTGTACTTCGCCATACGGGCTTTCTGACGGTTCGACCTCGGTCGTGGCCGAGATGCTCGTCGTTATGGTGCCTTATGGATATAACCACGGCTTAATCGACCCCTAGCCGTTCCTTTTTGTGCCGATTCTCGTGTGGTCAGATTTTGATCCATACAACATGATCTCGGCAATCTTTATAAAAATTACATAAAGAGCTAATTGCCGTGCCCACGTTTGCATTTCATCAATAATTGAACTAAACGAGTAAATTGGTGTAGTAGCTTTACACGGTCACAACTCACAAACAAGGCTGCCCAATTCAATTTAAAAAAAAAACTACAAGCACGTTCCCCTGGGAAGCTGTTTGTGTTCAAAAAGAGAGAAACGAGTAAATAATTTAGAGACAGATTTTCTCCGAGTAAGACTGCAATATATAATTCAACAAATTAAGAAAAATAAAAAAAATCATTAGACGATGAAAACTAAGGATATTAATTATCGTTGGGAGAATCCCGATTTGGTGTCAGTTTTAACGTTAATATTGAAACCGCACCGAACCCATGTGGCACATGATTTGTATTAAGAAGAAAATAAGTTCAATTTATTGCACATGACAGAGGATTTTAGAACATGGATTTGGATAGTATTGGCAAAGGGTGTAAAGAACTTTAATTAAAAACAAAAGAGAGTATTAATAGGTTGGATATTAAATGGGTAAGGGTAGGTGATGTTATAAATCTGTACGGGTGTACCCACTAGGGCAAAATTAATGTAAGGGGACAGTCCCAGTCCCAATTGTGTTGGAAGAGGAAGACTGATATGAATGGCCAAAACCTAGCTGGAATTGTTGAAGTTGCAGCTTTTGCTGCTACTGGTAGTGTGAACTTGATCCATCAACTCTTCTTGCAAGGCCACGTTGTTGATCTAATTATGCAAAGGAAAGAGGTGTTGAAAGTCACCTCCGACAGACAGGGCACCCCCACCGTCATTGTTAAGCTAGTTAAGTTGATCAGCCATAGGATGATTTGTGACCTGAACTATAACCTCACAATAAAAACATGTTAGATGATTTTGTTTCATTAATTTAACGCTTGGTAGGTGAAATTACTCGATATCTCTGTGTGTAGGGGCGGCACACGGGCAGATTGGTTTGAATATTGTATGGGGTCGAATTTGACCGACCACGTCCCTAAGCCAGCACGACCGACCGAATATATGTGAGTCCGGCTAGAAGGACGACCTAGGAATAATAAGAGGGACGACTTCATGATCACGTCGGCCCCTCTATAGCATGTACTTTATTTCTGTCTTTTAATATTCAAGTAAGGATCCTCTATTATATAAAGAGGGGTCCGAGCCTTGTAAAAGGGAGGGATTTTTCATTATTGGAAACACAATCTCTCTAACATTCTCTTTCTCCTCTCTCTAACATTATCACTCTCTCTCTCTCTCTGATTTGTATTATTGTTGTCTGAATCAATTGCCAAGATCATCCTAGGGTTTATTATCTTCGATTACGATTTACCCCTTCATCTATATTGATTGATTTGCTTAAAAAGTGGTAAACAACTTTTGAGTCAAACAATTTGGCGCTGTCTATGGGGATTTCGGTAGTCGAAATCATAGTTCACATCTAGGATATCGAAAACAACAATCACTGTTCTTCAGACTTCATAGAAACTAACAAATGGCCGATAAAGAATCAAGGCTGAAGATGATAACAGATGTCTCAACCAACCTCATAGGCCCACTCAACGAAGTCGGTAGAGAAAATACCGCGAATGTAACACCAGGTAGTGTACCGGAGGGGGAGATCTCACCCTGTTCACTCGAAATCTAACGATTTTGCATGAAAGAGGGACTTCTAGATCTGCAGCAAAGGAAACGCCCCCAGTAGTCAAAAAGCTACTAGAGGAATGGTTGACGAACACTCTAAGTAGCATGCTCGAGAAACCACCTCAGGGAAATATCAAAGATTCGTCAATGGCAGAAATCGTCGCTGCCGCTGGTGAGTCCAGTGTTGTACGAACAGGTAACGCCCACACCGATACCAATGCAAGCGATGATGCGCTCGCAACCATCCTTAAGAAAATGGAAGAAATGGAGAACGAGAATAAAGCGTTTCGTGATCAAATGAAGGAGCACTAGGAAAGGGTAGACAAGATACCTGGTGCCCCTAAGCTACTACCGAAACGCGATGTGGGAAGGTTCGTCGAGCAACCGTATAGTGAGGAAGCTGCTCCTCACCCAATCCCTAAAACCTTCAAGATGCCACCGTACTTGAAAATATACGATGGGACCACAGATCCGGAAGACCATCTGATCCATTATGTGACCGCCGTAAAAGGCAATGACCTATCGAAAGAACAAGTGCCATCCGTGTTGCTGAAAAAGTTTGGTGAAACTTTGACAGGAGGAGCGCTAACATGGTACTCTCAACTGCCAGCCAGATCGATATCGACTTTCGAAGAGATGGCGGACAAGTTCGCCACCGCTCATGCAGGAGCAAAGAAGGCCGAAGCTAGGGTCAACGATATCTTTGCCATCAGGCAAACAACGGGTGAAGGACTCAGGGACTTCCTGGCCCGATTCAACAGGGTAAGAATGGGACTGCCAAACGTATCAGAAGGAATGGCGGTCGCAGCTTTCCAAAACGGGTTGAACAGAGACGGATCAAAAGCAACCAAGAAGCTGCTCAACCGACTCATGAAGTATCCCCCCACCACGTGGGAAGAGATTCATAATGCCTATTGCGCGAAATGAAAGCGGATGAAGACAATCTTAACGGTCCAACCCAACGACTAACGTCAGTACAATCAGAGGTAAGGAGGGATCGACGCAACGACGGGCGACGGGAACCACTCCCACGCTTCAATAGAGAAAGGCATCAGCCTTACGTCAGAACTCCCAATCCGCCTCCTCCAAGACATCCAGATGCCGTGCAGCGACATGCGCCCCGCTTCGGAATGAAAGAGGTATGCCCCCATTATTATCCGCTCATAACTTTTGTGTCTCCCCTTCAGAAATAGTGTACGCACTGGAGAAGCTGGGCACGAAGGTGCAGTGGCCACAAAAATGAAATCAGATCCTAGTGCAAGGAGGTCGAACGTCCTATGCGAATTCCATTAGAAAAGAGGACACAAGACCGAAGATTGCATAGGTCTACAACAAGAGGTAGTCAGAATGCTGAACCAGGGATACCTGAAGGAGCTGCTCAGCGATAAAGGAAGGGCTAATTTCGCCAGAGGATGCGACCAATCCCAAGGACCACCAAAACCACCTTCTCCAGCACGCACCATACAGATGATCGTCGGTGGCGGCGACGACTCGGCAATCAACCATGTGAATTTCACCACCACACACAACACGATCGCTCACGAACGGTATGATGACTTCGAAGATAGTATCACCTTCGATAAGTCTGATGCCGACGGTTTGTCTTTCCCTCATTACGATGCTTTAGTTATAACTTTACGCATTGCCGATACTAATGTGAAAAGAATCATGGTAGACGACGGAAGCGGCACGTGTATTATCCACCCAAGAGTCCTCATGCAAATGAGGCTCGAAGATAAGATAATACCGCGTTGCATAACACTAACGGGTTTTAACAATGCAGTAGAGCGAACCTCCGGAGAGATATCACTGCCAGTCTTGGCGGGAGGAGTCACGCTGGAAACCACATTCCACATCATGAATTAGGAAACGACCTACAACGTCATCATAGGGCGTCCATGGATACACGCCATGCGAGCCATCCCCTCGAGTTTCTATCAAGTAATCAAATTTCCCACCCCCTGGGGAATATTCAGCATTCGAGGTGAGCCACGTACCGCCCAGGAAAGTTACCGAATCGCTCAAGACTGCACACATACCAAACAGCAGAAGGGAGCAAGCGCGGAACCATAGCAATCAGCCATGTCGGGAACCAAAATTAACCCAACGACAGAGGTCATTAGGGACCCAGATATCGTAGAAGCTTGCAAAGCGACAGTCGAGAACCTCGACCCGGTCCAGCTAGACGGTACCGACAGTTCAAAGAAAGCCTACATCGGGCACAACCTCTCCGACCCAGGTAAGTACCACGAATTCTTAACTAACCATGCAGATTTATTTGCCTTCTCTCATTCAGATATGCCGGGAATCCCAAAAGACATCGCCACTCACAAACTGAACATCGACCCACTCTATCCGCCCGTACGGCAGATAAGGAGGAAATTCAACGCCGCAATCAACGAGGCAGTCAGTGAAGAGGTAGATAAACTACTAGCCAACGGTTCCATCAGAGAATCGAAATACCCCCAATGGGTCGCCAACGTGGTCATTGTTAAAAAGAAAAGCGGGAAATGGAGAATGTGCGTAGACTTCACCGACCTGAACAAGGCATGCCCAAAGGACTCCTTCCCATTGCCCCATATCGACCAGCTGATCGATGCAACAGCAGGGCACGAACTGCTAAGTTTCTTGGACGCCTACTCTGGCTATAACCAAATCCTAATGGCCGAAGAGGACCAAGAAAAGACAACTTTCATCACCCATCAAGGGACGTACTGCTATAAAGTGATGCCCTTCGGACTGAAAAACGCGGGTGCAACGTACCAAAGGTTGGTCACCAAGATGTTCAAGGAACAGCTCGGTAAGACAATGGAGGTTTATATCGACGACATGTTAGTAAAATCGGTAAAGAAGAATGACCATATCGACCATTTAAAGCAAGCCTTCGAGATACTGAGGCAGTATGGGATGAAGTTGAACCCAGAAAAATGCGTCTTCGGCGTGGCCTCGGGAAAATTTCTAGGCTTTCTCGTATCATAACGAGGCATCGAAGTCAACCCGGACCAGATCAAGGCCATAGACACAATACCCGAGGTTCTGAACAGCAAGAAGCAGGTACAGAAACTAATGGGGCGAATAGCCGCCTTGTCAAGGTTCATCTCGCGGTCCTCAGACAGATGCCACAAATTCTTCAGTGTGCTGAGGAAAGATCATGGGCTACAATGGAACGAGGAATGCATCGAGGCCCTAAGGAAATTGAAGGCATATCTATCTTCGCCGCCACTGCTCGTCAAAGCAAACCCAGGCGAGTGCCTATTTGTGTATCTGGCAGTGTTCGAAGTCGCTGTCAGCGTCGTCTTGGTCCGCGAAAACAAAGGTACACAATCCCCTATTTATTATATCAGCAAAACTTTAGTAGATGCCGAGACGAGGTACCCACACCTCGAAAAACTAGCTCTGGCGCTGGTCGTAGCTTCACGAAAGCTCAGACCTTATTTTCAATGCCATCCCATAAAGGTAATAACAACCTTCCCCCTAAGGGGCATCCTACACAAACCCGAACTCTCGGGTAGGCTCGCCAAATGGGCCATAGAGCTTAGCGAGCATGACATAACCTACCACCCAAAAACCGCCATCAAGTCGCAGGTACTCACCGAGTTTGTTACCGACTTCAGTGCAGGGATATTGCCAGAGGTGGAACAAGAGGCCCTCCGTGCCTCTGCTCACACCGACCTCTGGACCCTCTATACTGACCGCGCTGCGAATGCCTCGGGATCGGGACTAGGACTCGTCCTCGAAGTCCCCACGGGCGAAATAATTCGCCAGTCCATACGATGCCCCGAGATGACTAACAACGAGGCCGAGTATGAGGCTGTGATTGCAGGCATGAAACTAGCCATCAAATACGGGGCCCGTCGACTCATCCTCCACTACGACTCTCAACTCTTCATAAATCAAGTCACCGGGACTTACCAAATCAAAGAACAAAGGCAACAAAAATATCAGTCAGAAATCCGCAAGTTGATGCCTGAGTTCGACGAATGTCGCTTCGAGCAAATCCCCAGGGCACAAAACGTCGAGGTAGATAGCCTAGCTAAACTAGCCGCAGCCACCAAAAATATCAACAAAGAAAATGTGGTCACTCTCCTCCATTCGACCGTCGACCACGTCGAGGTATTCTCTTTAAACTTGACTTGGGACTGGCGCAACCAGTTTGTATCCTACCTGCAGGACGGAACACTCCCACGCGACAAAAAAGAAGCTAAGAAACTCCGGGTGCAAGCTGCCCGGTACAGCCTGATAAATCACGATCTCTACAAGAGAACGTTTGGTGGTCCCCTTGCTAAGTGCCTCAGGCCACATCAAACGAGGCAAGTATTAGAAGAGGAGCACGAGGGCCATTGTGGCGCCCATACAGGGAACCGGGCCCTTGTCCGATGCCTCATCCGCTCTGGTTATTACTGGCCTACCATGAAAAAAGAGGCAGCAGATTATGTTCGAAGATGCGAGCAGTGCCAAAAGTACGCCCCCATGATACACCAGGCGGGGGAACTCCTCCATTCAGTCACCTCGCCATGGCCCTTCATAAAGTGGGGAATGGATATAATCGGCCCCCTGCCGGCAGGACGAGGAAATGTACGCTTTCTTTTAGTTTTGACTGACGATTTTTCTAAATGGGTGGAAGCAGGTGCGTACGCACAAATATGCGAGCAAGAGGTCATCGCCTTTATATGGAAAAATATCATATGTCGTTTTGGCATCCCCAAAGAAATCAGCTGTGACAATGGGACCCAGTTCATCGATAGAAAAACAACCGAATTCTTCGAGAAATGGCACATCAAGCGGATACTCTCCACTCCGTATCATCCCGCCGCTAACGGCCAAGCTGAATCTTCCAACAAAACAATATTGAACATATTGAAAAAGAAGCTCGAAGAAGCTAAAGGGCTATGGCCCGAATTACTACCTGAAGTATTATGGGCATACCGGACTACGCCCAAATCCAGCACGGGAGAAACACCGTACTCACTGGTCTACGGGACCGATGCAGTCATACCCGTCGAGATCGGAGAACCAAGCCTGAGATATTCCCATACTAGCGGAGCAGACACCGACGAAAGCAGGTTACAAGATCTAGACGAAGCCGAAGAACGAAGAGACATGGCCCATATAAGAATGACAGCCAAAAAACAACAAGCGGAAAGATATTACAACAAGAAAGCCAAAGTAAGATCGCTCAAAGTTGGTGACTACGTCCTCAAAGCCAAAACACTGGCATCGAATGACCCGAATGAAGGAAAATTGGGGACCAACTGGGACGGACCATACAAAATCATAGCAGCGGCGAACAAAGGAGCGTTCCAACTAGAAACGATGGAGGGAAAACCGCTCCAAAACAATTGGAACGTCGCCCACCTCAAATACTTCCACTTCTGAAAGGCATCTTCTAAGTCGTACTCTTTTTCCCTAACCCGAGTTTTGTCCCAATTGGGTTTTCTCGGGGAGGTTTTTAACGAGGCGGCAAAGGGGATACCCGGTGGAACAGGAGCGCAGCTTCACCATATCGGCCAATCGACACGGTCCGTAGGCCAATATAGTGAAGGGACTACACTAGTTATTCTCCATTGTATGAACAGGTCTCCATTGAATGTACAGAAGTCTCCATTGTATGAACAGGTCTCCATTGAATGTACAGAAGTCTCCATTGTATGTACAGAATTCTCCATTGAATGAACAAAAATCTCCATTGAATGAACAGAAATCTCCACTGAATGAAATAAGAGTTAATCTCCATTACACGTACAAGGGTTAATCTCCATTACACGAACAAGAGTTAATCCCCATTCCACGACGGACACTACTTCGACGACAGTCGAAGCAACATCCTAATGGCCAAGGCCATCGACATCGGTTTGGCCTCGCTCAAACCACGACGGATACTACTTCGACGACAGTCGAAGCAACATCCTAATGGCCAAGGCCATCGACATCGGTTCGAACTCGCTCGAACCACGACGGATACTACTTCGACGACGGTCAAAGCAACATCCTAATGGCCAAGGCCATCGACATCGGTTCGACCTCGCTCGAACCACGACATGACCCTTTGACGAACGACAAGAACAACCTCTACGGAGGCTAAGCATTACAAAAGAAAACCCAAGAAAGGGAAGGCACCAAGTAGACGAAGCAGCAAAAATAAAATTTATATTACAACAAAAATATATTTACATTCGCCCTCGCGGACGAGCTCCAATACACTATACAAGCCAAAAATATACATTGTACAAGTTTATAACTGCCCGTCACCCCTTGGGAGGTAAACGTCATTGTACCAGAACTGGAGTCGAGCCGGTTGACGTTTTCAGAAGCAGGCCCCTCCCCATCGGGAGAGTCGGGGTAATAACCACAAGCCTCACGAGCAGCGCGAGCCTCGTTTCTCCGTGCCTGAACTTCCTCCTCCGTCGCCCGGCCCGCGGCATGAAGCTCTCTATACACGTCGAGCTTAGCCTCCACAAAAATCCATATTTCATGCGCACTACGACGCGTACTCTGACCAGGCGAGGGACGAGATGAGGAAGGCTGAGAAAGTCCATTGTTCTCCGCCATCCTGGCGTCGAGCTCGGTGGTCAGATCCGCCACCCTCCGCTGCAGGTCGACGTTCTCCGCCGCCACCCCATGGCTCAACTCAAGATCGTCATCTTTCATCCTGAGAAGCTCCTCCAACTCGCTATTACGGGCCACAACCTTCATCAGCTCGCTATCCGCCTCCTCCAGCTCAGTTCCCCTGCGTTCCAACTGGGACTGCCCCCGTTCAACTACCGCTCGGTGCTTAGAGCGATACTTTCGATACTTTTTTAGCATCTTTTTGTAGAGGTCCGTCCGTTTTTGCTCACGGCGTCCCCTCTCCACCTCCAAATCAAGGGTCTAAAAAGAAAAGCAGAAATAAGCACGCCTCAAGTCAGTCTTACAACACGCAGAAGGGAGAAAGGAAATAAGGATTACCTGCAAATCCATGCCGGAAACCCTTCGTGATAGCTCCGCATCCTCCACAGTACTGAGCGTCTTGCTCTCGTAGGCGGCACACAGCAGGGTAAGGGCCGAAGCAGCCTGCTCGCTGTTAAACAGCAAGTTGTAAGCCGCCAGAATCATAATACGACGATCAGACCCATCCGTCGTCATCTCCACGTGGGTAAGGCCACCCACAAACTCGTCAACATCCTCCTGAGCGATGTCAGAGTACGATTTCTCCGCTTCCTCGCCATGTCCTTCGACGTTGGTCGATGACCCTCCCTCAACGGCACACGCGGAACTAGTACCGGAAACGACACTCCTCTGTTGAGCCGACCTCCCAGATAGAATGGCGTCGGCCATGAATGAAGGTATGTGCGTCGGCCGAGGAACCTCACTTCCTCCGGCTTCGGTGGCCACCCCCTTGCCCTTCTCGAGCCTCCTCCGTTTTCTTTCTAACGATTCCTTGCCATCGGAGGGTTCATCCACGGGTTGCAGAGTCGGCGCCAGCGATGCCGACTCCCACATAACCATGGTCGTAGATGTAGGACCCTGTAAAGGAGCTGGAGGGAGATCCTCTCGAACAGACTCGATCATTATATCATGAGCATCCGAGGCAACGTCGGATCGCTTGAGAGCGGGGACTGGCGCCCTCTTCCTAGAAGCGCCTCGACCTGTCGCCATAAAAATAAGTGAACAGGATTGCAGAATTTAAAAAGCAAAAATCGGAAATCTACCTGAAGAGACTTTGGGGTCATAATGTTGCATGAAGGCAAGCCAAGTGCGGGTCTCTTCCGCGTAGGGAAGCAAGCCAGCAACCCATCTCCTGAGGTTGGCAACAGGCCGGGGCGGATGAGCCATAGCTGCAATACAAAGGTTAGAATTGCGACAGTCACGGGTAACACGGAATTTGACAAACTGCAAATACTTACATTTCGAGTTCCACCTCTCTGGGAATCCGGCAGGATTAGAGACCACGTGCTCGGTCCTAATAAAAAAAATATTTGCGCCGGAACCCAGGACTTGCTCGGTCGTCGATTTTGACCACCAATCCTTTCGTACCACGGCCTCTCAAATGCACCATGGTCCCTCTTAGATAGCAGGCACTGAACAGTTGTAGGAGGTGATGGATTGTGACTTCACATCCGGCCAACTCTGCGTACTTGGCAAGCAGCCGAAACACCTTCAGAGTATACAACGTAAGTTAAGCTGGGCACACATTATAGAACTGGCAGAACTCCTCCGCCAAAGGGAAAAGAGGGAGACTGTAACCAATCGAAAAGGGGTATTCATAAAAGGTACAATACCCTGGTCTATGAACATCCACGTGATCCCTCCCCGCCTGAACCATCTCTATGTGGGCAGGTATCCCGTATTTCACGCGGAGGTCATCCAAGTGATTCTGTAACAACTCGGAAAAATCTGGAGCCGGAATGGGAGAGTCCTTACTGAAATCACTTCGAGATAAGGTATGCTTTGGCAATAATGTTTCCACAGTAAGAGGACTGATGTCCTCTTCCTCCTCCACCTCTCCACCATCGGAAGGTGGCGGCACGTTCAATGGGGCAGTCGCCGGGACCCTCTCGTCGCTTCGGCGAGGTTTAGGCATGATCTCGGTGAAGAAAAAGTTGTGCACAACCCAACAAAGAAAAAGGAGATTTTCAATCGAAGGAAAATGCACCATAATGTGAAAATATACACTGAAGGGTTGGAATGTTCTTACAAATGACCAAAGTTTGAATCAGGTTAACCCTTCTCCTATTTATAGGGATGGGTGGCGCCAGAATCGAAGAGGCAGACATCGAATCGGCATGGGAAACCAAGCGCCAAAAGCTTCTGATTTCCTGCCTCGAGAATACGCGCAATGATGACGCATATGAACGCTGACATCACACAGGGAAAGGCGTTTCGCTTCGACGCTCTGACAGTCATGATTATTGTCTCCTGCCTGTCACATCACAATTCTTTGACAAAGTCAAACTCTCCCAGAGCGGAGGTACCGATTCCGCCCATCGAGGACGCATCTCGCTGCGACCCCGACGAGCGTATGGACTAACTGTATGGGGTCGAATTTGACCGACCACGTCCCTAAGCCAGCACGACCGACCGAATATATGTGAGTCCGGCTAGAAGGATGACTTAGGAATAATAAGAGGGACGACTTCATGATCACGTCGGCCCCTCTATAGCATGTACTTTATTTCTGTCTTTTAATATTTAAGTAAGGATCCTCTATTATATAAAGGGGGGTCCGAGCCTTGTAAAGTGGGGGATTCATTCATTGAACTAATCCACTATGTCCGCTATCGAATAGCCTAGGCAAGATAGAAAATCTCTCTTATTGTGAGGCTTCCCTTCCCTTACTCTAGGGCTTTTCTTCTCTTCTTCTCTAAGGGCAGTGAAAGCCATCTGATATAGGGATTTCTCCTGTAATCTGTCTCTCCATAAGAAGCTTTCTTTTGATCCGGGTTAATCTCGTCTTCTTGAAGAATTACGGATTCCTAAACCTAGTAAGGGAAAGCGATTCTACTCCAATTGCATTCATCAGTCAGATGAGAGTGAGAATAGAAAGGAAGCCGGGAGGAAGAATGGAGTATGGACATACTGTTGGACTTTAAGCCATTGGGCTTTAAAGTAGAAGAAGTGTGAATTGGAAATGGAGGGAAATTGAAAATTTGAAGAAGTGAACTTTTGTCTTGCACTTTGTCCCTCATTGGAGAGGGACAACCACATTTGTGTGCTTATATATAGAATCACTTCTTAAAGCTCATAAAAGGAGTTGAAGAGAATGAACCCTCGCGCCGTCGTCGTCGCTCGCTCGGCTCGGCTTCGGCTTCGGCTTCGGCTTCAGATTTGGATTTGGATTTGTCAAATGATCGATCGATAAGATTATTTTTTGGACAAAATTTATTTAATTATTTAATAATTAATTAAATGCCAAATCACTGCTGAAAATACGCCAGAACCCTGCTGTTGAAGGTTTAGAAAGCCCCTCTGACCGCGGTTCTGCCTCGACCGCGGTAGAACCGCGGCAGGCAGGTTCAGAAGGCTCTTCTGACCGCGGTTCTGCCGCGACCGCGGTAGAACCGCGGCAGGCAGCGTATTCTTCTGAAAAGGCACCTTTTCCAGACCCCTCTTCTGATAATTGCCTATAAATCCGAAAGAATGGTGGATAGATTCTGGAGCCACCCGCCATGTTTGTGCTAACAAGGAGTTATTTTCTTCTTATGCCCCCGCAGGTCCCGACGAGACAATCTTCATGGGAAATTCATCTACGGCCAAGATTGAAGGAGTTGGCAAGATTGCGTTGAAGATGACGTCGGAAAAAATAGTGACTCTAAACCAAGTCCTCCATGTTCCAGAAATTCGCAAGAATCTTGTGTCTACCTCACTTCTTGTCAAGAATGGATTCAAATGTATTTTTGTTTCTAATAGTGTTGTACTAAGTAAGAACGATTTGTATGTAGGAAAAGGTTACCTAAATGAGGGCCTTTTTAAGCTAAATGTAATAGCAGTTCCTATCAATAAAGTGAATACTTCTTCTTACTTGCTTGAGTCAAACACTTTATGGCATTCGCATTTAGGTCACGTAAACTTCAAAACATTGCGAAAGATGATAAATCTAGAAGTATTGCCAAAATTTGATTGCATTAATTCTAAATGTCAAATATGTGTGGAATCAAAGTATGCTAAGCATCCTTATAAGTCCGTTGAAAGGAATTCAAGTCCTTTAGACTTAATTCACACAGATATTTGCGACATGAAGTCAACACCATCTCGCGGTGGGAAAAAATATTTTATTACTTTTATTGACGATAGCACGAGATAATGCTATGTTTATTTACTTAATAGTAAAGATGAGGCAATTGATGCTTTCAAGCAATACAAGAGTGAAGTTGAAACACAACTAAACAAAAAGATCAAAATGATAAGAAGTGATAGGGGTGGCGAATATGAATCTCCTTTTGAAGAAATATGTTTGGAAAATGGCATTATTCACCAAACAACTGCCCCTTACTCTCCACAATCTAACGGAATTGCGGAGAGGAAGAATCGAACGTTGAAGGAGATGATGAATGCATTGCTAATAAGTTCTGGCTTACCACAGAACTTTTGGGGGGAAGCTATACTTACAGCTAACCGAATAATCAACCGTGTACCTCATAGTAAAACACAATCCATTCCTTATGAGAAGTAGAAAGGAAGGAAACCTAGCTTGAAATACTTTAAAGTGTGGGGGTGTTTAGCTAAGGTACAAATTCCTAAACCTAAAAGGGTTAAGATAGGTCTAAAAACGGTTGATTGTGTGTTTATTGGATATGTAACCAATAGCAAGGCATATCGGTTTCTGGTTTATAAATCAGAAAATCTAGAGATTCACGTTAATACGATAATAGAATCAGATAATGCTGAATTCTTTGAAACTATTTATCCGTATAAAAAGGAAAGTGAAGTGACCTACCAAAAGTCAAAACGACCTCGGGAGGAAATAATAGATGATATGGCTAATGAAGAAAATCCGAGAAGAAGTAAACGTCAAAGGAGATCTACTTCATTCGGTCCAGATTTTCTGACTTTTCTGTTAGAAAATGAGCCTCGTACCTTCAAGGAAGCAATGTCTTCCTCAGAGGCACAATATTGGAAAAAATCTATCAATAGTGAAATAGAATCCATATTGAGCAACCATACTTGGGAATTGGTTGACCTTCCTCCAGGTAATAAAACATTGGGTTCTAAATGGATTTTCAAGAAGAAAATGAAAGACGATGGTACTATTGACAAATACAAGGCAAGACTTGTTGTCAAAGGATTTAGACAGCGAGAAGGTCTTGACTATTTTGACACATACTCGCCGGTAAGAATTACATCCATTTGGATGCTAATAGCGTTAGCCGCCTTGTATGATCTTCAAATCCATCAAATGGATGTAAAAACAACCTTCTTAAATGGTGATTTAGAGGAAGAAATCTACATGGATCAACCTGAAGGGTTTGTGGTTCCGGGAAAAGAAAAGAAGGTGTATCATCTTGTTAAGTCTCTTTATGGACTAAAACAAGCACCCAAGCAATGGCATGCGAAATTTGACCAAACAATGTTGTCAAATGGCTTTAAGATTAATGAATGTGATAAATGTGTTTACATTAAGAACGTTCCAAATCATGTAGTCATTGTTTGCTTATATGTTGATGATATGCTAATAATGAGCAAAGACATTGCTGAGATTCAAGCAACTAAAAGCATGCTTGCTAGTAAGTTTGATATGAAAGACTTAGGAGTTGCCGATGTAATTCTAGGAATTAAAATCCAGAGGACTCTTCAAGGTCTAGCTTTGTCTCAATCACATTACGTGAAAATGGTACTTGAAAAATTCAAACACTTGGAATTTAGAGGTGCAAGAACTCCAATTGACTTAAATCATCATCTCATAAAGAATAAAGGTGAAAGTACGTCTCAATTGGAGTATGCTCGTGTGTTGGGAAGCTTAATGTACATCATGAACTGTACACGACCTGATATAGCTTGTGCGATAAGTAAACTTAGTCGATTCACAAGTAATCCCAACAAACATCACTGGGTAGCAATGAAACGAGTTTTGGGATATTTGGAATATACCCAAGACTACGCTTTGCACTACAATAAATATCCTGCGGTTATCGAAGGATATAGTGATGCTAATTGGATAACCGGCTCATCAGAAACAAAGTCCACAAGTGGATATGTGTTTACTGTTGGTGGAGGAGCAGTATCTTGGATGTCTTGCAAACAAACGTGTATCGCTCGCTCTACAATGGAATCAGAGTTTATAGCGTTGGATAAGGCCGGTGAAGAAGCTGAATGGCTTCGGAATTTTTTAGAAGACATTCCGTTCTGGCCAAAACCTTTGGCTCCTATTTGCATTCATTGCGATAGTGAGGCTGCAATAGGACGGGCAGGGAGCGTTATGTATAACGGAAAGTCTCGTCATATATGACGAAGACATAACACCGTTAGACAACTACTTTCTAGTGGAATTATCACTATTGATTATGTAAGATCAAAGGATAATGTGGCGGATCCGCTTACAAAAGGCTTAACTAGAGAGGGAGTTGAGAAATCATCTAAGGGAATGGGACTATGGCCGAGGACAAGTCAACATGGCGGTAACTCTACCTAGAATTTTGGATGTTCCGAGATCTAGGTTCAAGGAGCTCAAACAAAGTTGTGATTGACCGGTTCAACATTGTCAAAGTAAAATCTTTGGTCCCTTCTTGTGATGAAGACAATGTTCAGTAACAAGGATAGAACTTTACATGTTCTTTAATGATTACCTAAGTTTGATGTGGTAGTTATCAAATAGTGTCAATCTAAAGGATTACACTTTTAGGAATCACCTACGTAAGTGTGAAGTGGAAGCCGCTTCAATGAGAATTCGGTAAGGCCAATTCTCTACGCACTTATGAGACCAGGCGGTGTTCATGGCTGAAACGAACACAACAATGAGGACTAAAAGACGGTTAAGGGTTGATTGTGTGACATATGTTTGTCTAGGTATACACTAAAGTTCGACGGTTCAAAGATATCAAATCTACCGATTGACCGAGTATATCCGACATATGTTCACTACAGAAAGTTCAAAGGGAAACCTACTTATCCAAATGCAATTAATCCTTACTTGCAAAATCACATAGCTTTCATCTATGATCTTTCTTGATACAGCCATTCCCATTCATGTGGGGGATTGTTGGACTTTAAGCCATTAGGCTTTAAAGTAGAAGAAGTGTGAATTGGAAATGGAGGGAAATAAAATGGAGGGAAATTGAAAATTTGAAGAAGTGAACTTTTGTCTTGCACTTTGTCCCTCATTGGTGAGGGACAACCACATTTGTGTGCTTATATATAGAATCACTTCTTAAAGCTCATAAAAGGAGTTGAAGAGAATGAACCCTCGCGCCGTCGTCGTCGCTCGCTCGGCTCGGCTTCGGCTTCGGCTTCGGCTTCGGATTTGGATTTGGATTTGGATTTGGATTTGTCAAATGATCGATCGATTGCTGAAAATACGCCAGAACCCTGCTGCTGAAGGTTCAGAAAGCCCCTCTGACCGCGGTTCTGCCGCGACCGCGGTAGAACCGCGGCAGGCAGGTTCAGAAGGCTCTTCTGACCGCGGTTCTGCCGCGACCGCGGTTCTGCCGCGACCGCGGTAGAACCGCGGCAGGCAGCGTATTCTTCTGAAAAGGCACCTTTTCCAGACACCTCTTCTGATAATTGCCTATAAATTCTGAGGCAAGGCTCCATTTTATATACACGAAAAACACTCCAGAACTTCTTTCTTTCTGAATATACTGCATTCTAATCCGCAGTCTCTCTCTCTCAAATTCGTAAGTGTGATTTTGCTCCATTCTTTAAGTTCGTTGGTATCCTGCAGTTTGTATTGCCACTATTGCAGGAAGGTTTATTCCGTTTTATCCTGGGAGGATTTAATCCATTACCTTGGCAACGTGTGAGGGGGTTAAAATTCCTTAAGGACACACAAGCAAATTGTGGACTCGGAATATTTCTTAAACTCTACTATTTTTTCAGATTTCTTTAATTCTTCTAACAGTTTTGTTTTCCTGATTTTTGTGTTTTAACACAGTAACGCTCACACATACAAGCTCTCTGGCTCTCTCGTCTCTCTAACATTATCTCTCTCTCTCATATCTCTAACATTATCCCTCTCTCTTATCTCTTGAAGATTATCATCTTCTCTCTCTCCGATTTGTATTATTGTTGTTTGAACCAATTGCCAAGATCATCCTAAGGTTTATTATCTTCGATTATGATTTACCCCTTCATCTATATTGATTGATTTGCTTAAAAAACGTTAAACAACTTTTGAGTCAAACAATATGTACAAGATAAAAAGAGAAAGTGGTTCGTGAGATGGTTTTGTCATCTCCTACATACATATTAAACTTAAAGATGCACTAGTCTGCAAGTGCAAAACCATGTTAGTCAGACGACGTACAAATAAGAAATCACGAGAGGAAGTTGTGTTGAAAGACCTACAATCTTATAATGCATGGAGATTCATATATAGAAAAACCATTGGCGGAGATAAAAAGATTAATGTTGTTGGTACATTTATTTGGTCCAACATTGCCTAAGCGTCTTTTTAGTTTTATTAGGAGATTTAATTTGTAATGGAAAGAACTTGAAGGTTAGAGAATATATACTGAATACTATACCAAAATCATACATACATTACTACTCTGATTCTTGGAAAACATGTGTATATTTTTTGGGGAATAAATACCATAGACATAAGGAAGATTTGATAATATGGAAAGATGTGGCCATGAAAATGGTGTATTGCTTTTAGTATGGTAGCTTTTGAAAGATTTTAGTATTGCTTTTTAGTACTGTCCAATGTACCAAAAAAAAAAAAAAAA
>NC_031990.1:25440874-25445017 GCF_001879085.1 Nicotiana attenuata
CCAAAAAAAAAAAAAAAAAGTGATATCTAGGTTTTAAGATCGGAAAATACACTTAGATATGATATATGAATTCATTTTTTGGGATTTTGATTCCTGAACACTTCAATTTTCTCTCTTGCCAATTCATGTACCACCTTTGATTCTGCCGATCTTTTCGCTTTCAGCTACACGTCAGAGACTCTTCCATTCATCTGACGTACATGAACAATAATTATACTACTATTTTAATTTATTTATAATGAAAATGTACAATACAGTTGTTTTTTTATCAAATAAATCTTCCTTGAAATTTCTGTAAGTATTCTCTTTCAATGTACTTTGAACGCCGCACCAACCTTTGCACGATCTCAAAAGAGACAAAAACACTTGCACAAAAGATAATAACCTAAAAATAGTAAAGAAAATGAAAAGAACAAAAGCAACCACACACACACACACACACACATATATATATATATATATATATATATATATATATATATATATATATATATATATATATATATATNCTAGGTATACACTAAAGTTCGACGGTTCAAAGATATCAAATCTACCGATTGACCGAGTATATCCGACATATGTTCACTACGGAAAGTTCAAAGGGAAACCTACTTATCCAGATGCAATTAATCCTTACTTGCAAAATCACATAGCTTTCATCTATGATCTTTCTTGATACAGCCATTCCCATTCATGTGGGGGATTGTTGGACTTTAAGCCATTGGGCTTTAAAGTAGAAGAAGTGTGAATTGGAAATGGAGGAAAATAAAATGGAGGGAAATTAAAAATTTGAAGAAGTAAACTTTTGTCTTGCACTTTGTCCCTCATTGGTGAGGGACAACCACATTTGTGTGCTTATATATAGAATCGCTTCTTAAAGCTCTTAAAAGGAGTTGAAGAGAATGAACCCTCGGCCGTCGTCGTCGCTCGCTCGCCTCGGCTTCGGCTTCGGCTTTGGCTTTGGATTTAGATTTGGATTTGTCAAATGATCGATCGATAAGATTATTTTTGGACAAAATTTATTTAATTATTTAATAATTAATTAAATGCCAAATCACTGCTGAAAATACGCCAGAACCCTGCTGAAGGTTCAGAGGGCCTCTCTAGCCACGGTTCTGCCGCGACCGCAGTAGAACCGCGGCAGGCTGATTCAGAGAGCCTCTCTGACCGCAGTTCTGCCGCGACCGTGGTAGAACCACGGCAGGCAGCGTATTCTTCTGAAAAGGCACCTTTTCCAGACACCTCTTCTGATAATTGCCTATAAATTCTGAGGCAAGGCTCCATTTTCTACACACGAAAAATACTCCAGAACTTCTTTCTTTCTGAATATACTGCATCCTAATTCGCAGTCTCTCTCTCTCAAATTCGTAAGTGTGATTTTTCTCCGTTCTTTGAGTTCGTTGGTACCCTGCAGTTTGTATTGCCACTGTTGCAGGAAGGTTTATTCCGTTTTATCCTGGGAGGATTTAATCCATTACCTTGGCAACGTGTGAGGGGGTTAAAATTCCTTAAGGACACACAAGAAAATATTGGACTCGGAATATTTCTTAAACTCTTCTGTTTTTCCAGTTTCTTTTATTATTCTAACAGTTTTTTTTCTGATTTTTGGTTTAACACAGTAACGCTCACAAGCTTAAGGAATTTTTTTATATACTAACGTTTCTGTGTTGAAACATATATTAAACTATTATTCATATTTTGTATACTGTTTTGGAGACTAAAGACTTGTTGCTTTCTACTCCAATAATTCTTTCTGTCCAATTTAAAGTATATAAAAACTTTGCCGGAATAATAAACGTACGGGTTTGAAGTATATAAAAACTTCACCATTGTTACGTGTTGTATGTTTGGTTTGGTATTTAGTTTAAATATATCAAAACTTCACTGATTTAACAAAGTTCTGTTGTGTTTCCAACTCTACAGAAAAGATGTCGAACGAAAACTAAACTAATGGAAATATTGTGGGAACGGGAGCTACTGTTACGAGTGCTGCTGCCTCGTCAAGCCGTTCTACTCCTGCTCATGCTATGGCACCAGCAGAAAAACACGGAAAGTTTTTCGGTCCGTGTACCTCATAGTAAAACACAGTCCATTCCTTATGAAAAGTGGAAAGGAAGGAAGCCCAGCTTGAAATACTTCAAAGTGTAGGGGTGTTTAGCTAAGGTACAAGTTCCTAAACCTAAAAGGGTTAAGATAGGTCCAGAAACGGTGGATTTGTATTTATTGGATATGTAACCAATAGCAAGGCATATCGTTTTCTGGTTCATAAGTCAGAAAATCCTGAGATTCACGTTAATACGATAATAGAATCAGATAATGCTGAATTCTTTGAAACTATTTATCCGTATAAAAAGGAAAGTAAAGTGACCTACCAAAAGTCAAAACGACCTCGGGGGGAAATAACAGATGGTATGCCTAATGAGGAAAATCCGAGAAGAAGTAAACGTCAACGGACATCTACTTCATTCGGTCCAGATTTTCTGACTTTTCTGTTAGAAAATGAACCTCGTACCTTCAAGGAAGCAATGTCTTCATCAGAAGCACAATATTGGAAAGAAGCGGTCAATAGTGAAATAAAATCCATATTGAGCAACCATACATGGGAATTGGTTGACCTTCCTCCAGGTAATAAAACATTGGGTTCTAAATGGATTCTCAAGAAGAAAATGAAAGACGATGGTACTATTGACAAATACAAGGCAAGACTTGTTATCAAAGGATTTAGACAGCGAGAAGGTCTTGACTATTTTTACACATACTCGCCGGTAACAAGAATTATATCCATTCGGATGCTAATAGTGTTAGCCGCCTTGTATGATCCTCAAATCCATCAAATGGATGTAAAAACAGCCTTCTTAAATGGTGATTTAGAGGAAGAAATCTACATGGACCAACCTAAAGGGTTTGTGGTTCCGGGAAAAGAAAAGAAGGTGTGTCGACTTGTTAAGTCTCTTTATGGACTAAAACAAGCACCCAAACAATGGCATGCGAAATTTGACCAAACAATGTTGTCAAATGGTTTTAAGATTAATGAATGTGATAAATGTGTTTACATTAAGAACGTTCCAAATCATATAGTCATTGTTTGCTTATATGTTGATGATATGCTAATAATGAGCAAAGACATTGCCGACATTCAAGCTGCTAAGCGCATGCTTGCTAGTAAGTTTGATATGAAAGACTTAGGAGTTGCCGATGTAATTCTAGGAATTAAAATCCAGAGGACTCCTCAAGGTCTAGCTTTGTCTCAATCACATTACGTGAAAATGGTACTTGAAAAATTCAAACACTTGGAATTTAGAAGTGCAAGAACTCCAATTGACTTAAATCATCATCTCATAAAGAATAAAGGTGAAAGTACGTCTCAATTGGAGTATGCTCGTGTGTTGGGAAGCTTAATGTACATCATGAACTGTACACGACCTTATATAGCTTGTGCGATAAGTAAACTTAGTCGATTCACAAGTAATCCCAAAAAGCATCACTGGGTAGCAATGAAACGAGTTCTGGGATATTTGGAATATACCCAAGACTACGCTTTGCACTACAAGAAATATCCTGCGGTTATCGAAGGATATAGTGATGCTAATTGGATAACCGGCTCATCAGAAACAAAGTCCACAAGTGGATATGTTTTTACTGTTGGTGGAGGAGCAGTATCTTGGAAGTCTTCCAAACAAACGTGCATTGCTCGCTCTACAATGGAATCAGAGTTTATAGCTTTGGATAAAGCCAGTGAAAAAGCTGAATGGCTTCGAAATTTTTTAGAAGACATTCCGTTCTGGCCAAAACCTTTGGCTCCTATTTGCATACATTGCAATAGTGAGGCTGCAATAGGACGGGCAGGGAGCGTTATGTATAACGGAAAGTCTCGTCATATACGACGAAGACATAACACCGTTAGACAACTACTTTCTAGTGGAATTATCACTATTGATTATGTAAGATCAAAGGATAATGTGGCGGATCCGCTTACAAAAGGCTTAACTAGAGAGTGAGTTGAGAAATCATCTAAGGGAATGGGACTATGGCCGAGGACAAGTCAACATGGCGGTAACTCTACCTAGAATTTTGGATGTTCCGAGATCTAGGTTCAAGGAGCTCAAACAAATTTGTGATTGACCAGTTCAACATTGTCAAAAT
>NC_031990.1:25445117-25446428 GCF_001879085.1 Nicotiana attenuata
ATGCTTACCTGATCGAAGTCCTTGAATTTCCTCTTCAAAATCGCTCAAGAACACCCCAAGTCCGAAGTCAAAATATGTGTTCTGTAAATATTTCGCGAAGGGAATTAAAACCCTTTCTGACCAGTTATTTCAGCATCTGCGGCTACATAGCCGTATCTGCGACTTCCGCTTTTGCGATGGGGAGCCGCTTCTGCGGACAAGACCGCTTCTGCGGATACTAGACCGCTTCTGCGGTCTCACATCTGCGATTCCTTTTACGCAGGTGCGGTTTCCTTTAGCCTTCCAAAATTCCGCATCTGCGGTCCTACTGTCGCATCCGCGACTCCGCAGATGCGGTCAGCATCTCCGCACCTACGATGCCTGTCGCTTCTGCGGTTCTTGACTCGCTTCTGCGGTACCGCTTCTGCGGTCCCATTTTCGCAGGAGCGAAAATACCAGAAGCAGCACAGGATCTGCAATCTCCTAAGTTCAAAACTTCCCGTTAGCCATCCGAAATCACCCCGAGGCCCTGGGACCCTCAACCAAAAATCAAACATGATCCAATACCTTATTCAAACTTGCTCCAATCATTAAAACACTCAAACAACACTAAAACCATCATTCTCATCGAATTCAAGCCTAAAGTCTTCAAAACTTCCGAAACACGCATTCGATCAGAAACCACCAAACACTCCGAATGACCTAAAATTTTGCACACACATCCAAAATCACCTAACGAAGCTACAGCAACTCTGGGAATTCCATTCCGACCCTCGGATCAAAATCTCACCTATCAACCGGAATTCGCCAAAATCTAACCTCGCCAATTCAAGCCTAATTCTACACCGGACCTCCAAAATCAATTCCGATCGCACTCCTTAGTCACAAATCATCCCCCGAAGCTAACCAAATCATCTGAATTCAAATCCGAGCCCTCTAACACAAAAGTCAACATCCGGTTGACTTTTCCAACTTAAGCCTTCTTAAAAGAGACTAAGTGTCTCATTTCTTTTCAAAACCATTCCAAACCAACTCTAACACATCAAATACTGATAATGAAACATAAAGAAGCATAACATGAGGAAAACGGGGCGGTAACTCACGTGACGACGGGTCGGGTCGTCACATCCTCGGGCCCACGTGCCCGGATTCCAAAAAATTTCAAAGATAAACTTTACCCATAACACCGCAAACTCAAATATATAATTTATTCCAAGTTCCATGTCCAATTTTGTGGTCGAAATCCAAAAATATAAATTTCTAGGTTTTTCTTCAAAACCCCAAATTTCCACTAATTTCCCATGATTTTCCATGTTAATATCTAGATATAAT
>NC_031990.1:25447234-25521623 GCF_001879085.1 Nicotiana attenuata
CTGGCCTAGACCATCCTAATTGTCTTCCAACCAACTAGAATAGAAAGGGGTACAACCGACATGATATCTGTCTGGCTTGATGGTGTCTTTCCCCATTACAATCTTGCAGTGCCACATGTGCTGGGCTTGGCACTTGTGGGGACTGTCATCATTTTGGAAGTCAGCTCGAAGATGGCTCATCTTGTCGACCCTGGGTATGACTTGCTTCCTACCTGCTTGCCTCATAACTCGAAGAGGGACGTAAGGGTATGTTCCTCTTAGACCAATCAGTATCAGGAAAGGTGCATCTCTGGATCGGGCAATGAACTCCTCTGTCGAAAACCACTCGAACATCCATTGAACCTGTTCTTCAGTCAGATTATCAAAGAGCTCAACCCATCCTTTGGCATTCTCAAGCTGAGCGAACATATCGGGGATGTAATTCATTCGCTTTGGATAGTGGAAAGTGATGTGATCATCCCAGGCCCTTCGCTGAATTTCTTGTCGGTATTCGCCCTTTTGGAGATGTTCCATGAGCCAAAGCTGAAGTAGTAGATTGCAGCCTTCGAAGTGTCTCGCTCCTCGTTGATACTTTTCTAAGGCTCGGTATTTGTCTGCGATGATCATGGGTACAATGCTGAATGTCTGCCCACCAATCCCCTCCATTAGGGTCTTGGTTACCATATCCAGCCTAGTATGGATTCTCCTTTTCTTCATTGGAAACACGATCAGACCCAGGAAGCAAAACATGAAGATGAAAACCCTACGATGGATATGTCCCAAGGACGTGATGGCAAACTCGTCATGGTAGGTACTGTATGATTTGCTGTGACAGTATCTTTCATACAGGTAGTCAAAAGGGATGTACGATTCCTTTAGGCATACCAATTCCGCGTTCTTTTTCAAACCCATCATTTTTAAGAAACCCTTGCCTGTGCGGTTCTCAGGCATTAGCAAACCCGGAGTTTCCCACACTAGACCGGCCAGTCCTCATATCTCCTCTAGCAAAGGTGTCATTTCTATGTCCCCAAAGCGGAACACGGCCCTTTCACAATCCCAAAATAAGGTAGCAGCTTCTATTATCATGTTGTTAGGCTGGACTCCAGGAGGGATGGTAGATCACCCAGATATTTTCTGATGAGGGTTTTGTCACTAGAATGTAAATCTTCCCACCAACTTAGAAATCTTGGGTGGATGTTGGTGACTATGCCGAATCTGGGGACTTTGTGCCTTATATCTCTGCAAGACAAACAAGGTTAGGCCCTTACCTCTACCAGACTCGACTATTTAACATCAACAATTAGCATGAAGCATTTAGTTCTCCAAATAAATATACAGAACATGATGATGTCCGTTTGGGTTTAGGGAAACCCAGTGGACTTTTAGACAAGGCTATCTTAAAGGATCATTATGTGGACAACATAACTGACCCGGCTGGGTTTGACCATGATGCATGCTCAATTTAAACAGAGTAAGGTTTCTATGGGGTTTTAGACTGGTACCCTTGAGCGGACAACTCAAGGGGGAAGGCACGGAACCGTCGACTGCACCGCTGATTAACTAGTTTTACCGCAAATAAGCGTTTCCGAGTTTAGGGGGTAATGATAAATGAAGGGCGCAACCACTCATCAAGCGTTGCTATAGTATTTGTTTGGCACGAGTGGAGTATGATGTTGAGCATTATTATGCAATAACTAAAAGCATGTTGACATGTATTTGCACGTTAAGAAAGCGATCAATACAGCAGTTTTATAATTTAAAGCAGCAGTAAAGGAAGGAAACAATAAAGATATGTCAGTTTTGCTTTTGAAGAAGAAATTAAACGCATAAAGGAATTAAACAAATAATTGCACATAAGGAGGGTACAAATTCACAAAAACGGTATGAAATGGTAAAAGCCTAAAAATCCCCAGCAGAGTCGCCATGCTGTTGCTCCCCCTTTTTCTCGCGAAATCGGGTTTATGACATTTTGGTTGAGACAACTCGTTCCTTTTGGGAAAGGGGTTTGCATTTTTGAAGAGTCACCACCTAACGATTTAAGGTGCGTTAGGGCATCTATAGGGTTCATTTATAACTACGTTTGATAACCAGAGATAGGGTAAGGGCTTGAAATTATCCTAAGGGGAAGGTGTTAGGCACCCCTCAGGATCTACTAGTGTAGTTTCCGGCCAGACAGTTTTTGTGTGAATTTGTACAATTAGCAAATAAATAATTATGGCTCAAATAGTAGGGTATTTAAGTTTAAATACACAGATGCTTGAAAAAAAAAGTTAATGAAAAGAAGTACAATCTAAGCGTATTTGTGAATGTAAAGGAGTGTCCTAGGTTGGTTAGCCTATAGGATCACATCAGTACAATGCCCGATAATCACTCCTTAAAAAGGGGCTACGCGTGGTATTAGCGCACCGGTCATTATATCCATATCTACCCTTTCCCGCTCCGTGAAGGTAATTAAAGCGAGGGTCGGTCTCGACCCCTATTGCATGCTGTTACCCCTCCATTCCTATCATTCCCGGAGGAATTTAGGACTCCTATCCTATAAAGGGGGGGGGGGGGATTTCTAGGAAAACCCTCAGGTTTAAAGGGCAAAATACTAGGCAACAAATAAAAACACATAGGACTGCATTTAGGGGGTAAAACACAAAAATCAGATAGAAGGCTCAGATATACCTCCACAAGTAATGCACATAGGCAGCACGACTCATACGCAATTAAGGTCTAAATTCATATCCTAACAAGGTATTTAAATGATAACAGTGGGACCAGATTTATTACATGACTCAGAAAAGAAGTCCGAATCAGGCTTGCCTACTGATTTTAACACATTGAAAGTTAAACACTAATCACAAAGACGGTTCTGGTTTTATTTAAAGTTGATTGCCTAAGTCTTGCCTAGGCGCGGAATACAGATGCCTACATTTTATATAGTGAAACAAGGCAGGTTTTTTTAAGCGGACTCTTGAATCCTTATAGGCATGATATCTAATGACAAATCAAGGCAGTTTTTGAAAGAACTTCTTTTAGAGAAAATAAACCATTAATTAAACCAGTTTCGAAAAGAACTAAAACGTGGACTGGGCTGATTTATTTAACTAAACTAGTTAAGATCTATAGGCAGAATTTCTAGAGTTATTCCCTATAGGCATGACATCTAGTTGTTTAACACTGATTTCAGAAACTTCGCAGGCATGATGACCAATGAAAGAAAACATGTAACACTTGTTATAACAGAACCTGGATTAAATTATATCCTATAGGTATGGCATCTATTTGTGAAACTGATTTTGAGACCTATTAAACATGATTTTTAACATGGTAAGGCAAGTATAGTAAAATCCTACTAAACATGATTTCTAACATGGTAAGGCAAGTATAGTAAAATCCTACTAAACATGATTTCTAACATGGTAAGGCAAGTATAGTAAAACTCTATAGGCATGGTAAGGCCAAACATAGTGAAATGTAAAGTCCTATAGGCATGGTTTCTACCTGCCTTACCCCACAAACATGTAAATACCCGCCCTTTTCACTAGTTACCCCAATATTCGTTTACAAATTATTATAGACCATGTGAATGAATTACATAAGAAAAGTAAAAATTACACTATTGAGAGCCTGAAACAGGCCCAGACTTTCAGCACCTGATTAGGACTTCCTCCCTGAGTTATGTAATAAACCACCTCAAGTGCCAAGATTGTTCCATAGCCTTTCTCATATCTGGGTGTGTCAGAGTTCCCTAAGGACCTCAAGGGATCCCGGGCAGTGCTTACACCCAGATTGCATAACCAAGACAGAGTAAGTGTAGTGTGGAAAGGCTAGCTTTTATGTGTCCAAGTTCAGAGGGAACTCAAGGGTCCCAAGGCAAGGCTCACACAAAAGGGGCAGAACCTAGTGGTCTAAGAGTATATGTGAGAGTGCTTGACATAGATTTAAAAGAGTTGAGTTGGAAACAATTTTGACAATGATTAGTTTGAAATAAGTTTTGGAAGGCAATAGAAGAGTTTGCCTTAGTGAAAACCAGCTTGAAGAAGAAAAGAAACAGGACAATCAGCAACTCAAGACCAAATCAACATACATAGTTCAAACACAAACAGGGAAAGGAGGAATTGGGGACAAGTAGTTCATATGCGAAAGCATATTTGCACACAGGTTAACACCAGAGAAGTACTACAGAACTTAAATAGTCACAGCAATAGTCTATCACAAAGTGTTCATGCCATGAGCTTAACAGCATCAGATTTAAGGGGTGCTAAACAGAGTTACACATTAGGTTTAGGGGAAAGGGTTCAGGATCATATAGTAACTAGGTGTCATGCTTATAATGTATTGGGGGTTAGGGGGTAGGGCAGAATAGTAGTAAAAAATGTAAGAAAGCAGTAGACATGCTGAATTACAGGGTAATCACATGGCAAAATAGGCATGCTAATTGCAAGGGAGACAGCAGAACCACAAGTAGAAGCATAAGAGAAACAAAAGGAAGTGCAATACAAATAGAGACATATTGTTTGGAGGTTGTAAATTAAACTGAAAACATACCAGTAAAAATGAGAGAATAGGTGTAGAGTGAGGAGTGAAGAGCGGTACAATGAAGGGAAGTAGAGCAGTATTGTGTAGAGCAGTAGAGTAGTAGAACAATAGAGCAGTAGAGCAATGTAACCACTCAGTTTTGGCTTGCAGCCAACTGAGTATCAAGTAAGAGAGTATGTATGTGTGTAAGAGAGAGTTCAGAACAGTGTAATTGTTCGTCTCTTATGCTAAAGAGAGGGTAGAGTATTTATAGTTTTAGAACAGGCAGGAAAATAAGGTAATAGGTACTAACTTAGCACAATTATAGAAATAATACAAATCAGAATCAATTAAAGACCCGGACTTCCTTCAATTAGGGAGTCATAGTTCAAACGGGTACAAGTTGTATCAAATAGGGAAAAGAATTACTTATAAGACTAATTTTACCATAGTAGGAGTAGTAAAAGCATGTGGCATGTAACAAGGACTAAGTACAGAATATTTTCAAGTAAGGAAAGTACACGTTAAATAACTAACAGCATATTTGTGCACATAAATAAGGTAGAGTACAATTTTAATTCTGAAATTTAGTTCAAAGAATCACGAATGAGATTGAAAATCACAGGGAATCAGCACTAACTAAGGAAAGTATCACAAAAGTAAGGAAGCAATTCGAAAAATCAGTACAGAATTACAAGGAAAATACACAAAATCACAGATTCAGGGGAGATATCACATGTCTAAGGAGATTACACAAAAATAAATATAAATTATCATGTGAACAATCAATAAAATAAATAGTCGGACCTATTAAACGATAAATAACATGTTTGAACAAAATTAGAGAAACACTAAGAACGGATTAGAGCAGGAAGCGTAAGAGCATATAGAACATACATGAAACCTAGAATGTTCATGAGAGACATGCAAACACATCGCAAACAGACTCAAACTTCAAATCAAATCCAGAAGTATTAGGGTTTCTTAACGAAAATGAATCTAGCAAAATGAAAGACTCAAGTGATGTTTAAACATGTTAAAAATCACAAAGTAATTGCTAAAAATCAGAAAGGAATCGTTTTTTTTCAAAAGATTTTGAAACCCTAGTCTGGAAAATGAGGAAATTGTTTGAAATTGAAGAAATCTTTTGAGGAAAACAGGTGAAACCTTTAAAGACACATAGATCCATCATAGATCTAAAAAGATTGGAGGATTTAAAGCTAGGGTTTTCCAGAAAAGTAGTAGAGATGATAGAATAGGTCAAGAACCCATAGATCCGTAAAAAAACAAGAAGAAGTTCTTACTCTCAAACGGAACATGGCCTGAGACAGGCTGATAAACAAAGTTCCAAACTGGAACCAGTTGGGGTTCCCTTGAGAAGATCTCAAGGATCCAAGAAATCGAAGAGCCATGGCGTGTTGAAGACCAGACCTGGTCGGAGAAGATGTAGAAATATCGTAGGAGGGTTTCACGCCGGCGACAGCGATCAGAGTTTGAGTTAGGTCCCAGAGAGAATTTGGAGAGGAAGGGATTCAAGGGCGGTGCAAATGAGAGAATGGGGTAGGTTTGGGGGGTCGTTGGATTAAAAAAGAAAAGAAATAACGTGGACCGTTGATCTGGGAGATTAACGGTCGAGATTAAAAAGGGTAGGTTGGGTTCCGGGTTTGGGTATGGGTTAATAGGGTGTGGGTCGGGATTTAATTGTAAAATTGGGCTGGGAATTGGGGTCCTGATTTGGCCATAATTGAAAGCCGATTTGGCTATAATTTAAATAGTCAGTTTTTCCCTATTCAATTTATAAAAAAAATAGTAGATAATTTCTGAAAAAATAATTTAGAATTCTAAAATGATTTAGGATACATAATTGGCAATTTAAAATACAGGATCAAATTTTATGCATATAAAACATAATTATATCTTAAAAGGGCTAACATTGCAATTATGTGCAATTTAGCTTTAAAAATATTAAATGTAATAGCAAAAAAATATATAAAAATTACCTTAGCCATATTTTGGCATAAATATAGAAATCCAATAGATGAATTATCAAAATAATAATTTTGGAAATAATTATTGGGGATTTTATGGATAAAAAGGGAGAAAATAAATCAATTTAAACCTTTAAAATTATGGAAAAAACAATAAAAACCTTGGGCATGCTTATATATGCATCTATATGCTATTTCGAAGGTATTTTTGCATATTTAAAAATATAGGAAAAAATTGGGTATCAACAATTATATCATTTAAATCTTCTAAATAATATAGACATCAAGGCTAACATTAGCTTTTGTCATGCATAGGCTAAAAGCCCCCTTATTTTAAATATTCCATCAACATATTTGTAACGACCCGGCCGGTCGTTTTGAGAGTTATAGCCCCGTTCCCCTATTTTTCTGCTTCTTTTGTGTTATACAGTTGTATCATAACTTACCGGGTTAGTTGGTTCGGGTCCGGAGTGATTTCAGAGTGAATTAAGACATAGTCTCTTAATTAGAAGTCTAAGTTGGAAAAGTCGCTCGAATGTCGATTTATGTGTAATCGACCTCAGATTTGAATTTTGATGGTTTCGTTAGATCCGTTAGGTGATTTAGGACTTGGGAGAGCATCCAGAATGTAATTTGGAGGTCCGTAGTAGAATTAGGCTTGAATTGACGAAAGTTGGAATTTTGGCAAATTTGACTGACAGTGAAAATTTTGATATGGGGATCGGATTTTATTTTTGGGAATTGGAGTATGTTCATGGTGTCATTTATGACTTATGTGCAAAATTTGAGGTCAATCGGACGTGGTTTGATAGGTTTCGGCGTCGTTTGTGGAATTTGGAAGTTTAGAAGTTCATTAGGCTTGAATCCGGGTGGAATCCGTATTTTTGATGTTGATTGGGGTGATTTGAGGGTTTGACTAAGACCACATTGGGTTATAAGACTAGTTAGTATATTTAGTTGAGGTCCCGAGGGCCTCGAGTGAGTTTCGGATGATTAACGGATCTGTTGGATGTTTGAAGAATTGTTAAAGATGGCCTATTGCTGGTGTAATCGCACATGCGAGGGGTCTAGCCGCAGGTGCGATGCTGCAAGTGCGGCAGGATAAGCGTACATACGGGCAAGTCCAGGTTGGGCAGGAGGCGCAGGTGCGAGAAAGGGAGCACATCTGCAAGCACGCAGATGCGAGAATGGCTTCGCAGATGCGATAGATGAAGACTTAGTTGTTTCCACAGAAGCGGGTGAAGGATCGCAGATGCGCATCCACAGGTGCGAGACCTGGAGCGCAGGTGCGAGCCCAGTGGTTTAAGTGACTACCGCAAAAGCAATGTTTGGACCGTAGAAGCTCCGCAGGTGAGGATATATGGCTGCAGGTGCAAAAAGCCTGGGCAGAACATATAAATACGGGATTTCGAGATTTTTCACCATTATCATCACCTTGAGCTCGGATTTTCAAGTGATTACTGAGGTAAGCTCTTTGTGTCTATTATATTCGATAATGGTGTTTCCCCACTGATTTTACACCTAGTTGCTGAGTTTCTGAGTTGAAATTTTGGAGTTTAGGGCTTGAGAATTGGAGAGTGAATTTTTAGGATTTGGAGGACCAAATGGCATCGGATTTTGATAAATTTAGTATGGTTAGACTCGTGAGTGAATGGCTTTTTGGTTTTATGACTTTTGTCGGATTTCGAGACGTGGGCCCTGGGCCGGGTTAAGCCAATTTTGGGTTTTTGGCTCTAATTTTGTAGTCTTCTTGTGGGATTGATACCTTTAGCCTATATTAATTGTATTGTACTACTTGTGCCTAGATTCAGGACATTCGGAGGCCAACTCGTGAGGTAAAGGCATTTTGGAGTAGCGTGTGGGCATGCACCGAAGGGATTGTGACTTGGTCTGTCTCGTGAGACTATAAAGTCGAATAGCTTACTGTTAACTACATGTTCCCTCTATTTATGGAAATTGGACTGCAATTCATGTTAGAAATCATGCTTAGGCCATATGATATCATTGATGGGACTCGTTGAGGTCATATACTTGTTGAATTAGCTGCTATTTACTGTCTTGTACTCAGTCATGATTTTTCTTGCGTATGATACCTTCATCTTTTCTTGTTCCTTATTCATACATGTTATTATCTCTGTTTGGGCTGATTTATGTGATTTTTAAGAGCCCGAGAGACTAGGGAGGTTGATGACTGAGTGAGGCCGGGGGCCTGAGGGTGAGGTACTGATACTGTAGCTCGTGAGTTGTCTGTGCAGATCCTGATATGATACTGTAGCACGTGAGTTGTCCGTACGGATCTTGATATGATATTATAGCACGTGAGTTGTCCGTGCAGCATGTGAGTTGTCCGTGAGGATATAGCGTTAGGGCTGTAGGAGCCCCTCTGGAGTCTGCACACCCCCAGTGAGCGCAGGTACCTATTGAGTGAGTACTGAGGGCTGAGATTCGAGTGATTGAGTTGTTGAGATGAGTTGAGTGACTGTTGCCTTGAGAGCTTGTACTTGCTTTCATTTGTTGGTGTACTTAGTTGGTATCTGTCATTATTGTGAAATTTCTGGAAGATTTTATATCCGGTTTACTTGAACTTGAAACTGTATAAAAACTGATTTGACTTAAACTGCCGGACTTGAAAGCATGTCTATTCTTTACTGAAATTTATGAAATGAACTGTATTTGTATAACTCGTCACTGCTTCTGAGTTCCTTATTTGTTTCTGTTACTTACTGAGTTGGTTGTACTCACGCTACACCCTGCACTTTATGTGCAAATCCAGGTGTGTCCAGTCACGGAGGAAGTTGAGCTCGTGCGTAGTCGAGTACCGAGGATTTACGAGGTAGCTGCCGGTGTTCGCAGTCCTTGATCTATTTCTTTGCTATTTTTCTTTCTTGTATTGACATTTAAACACAGACTCTTGTAAACATTATTTTTCTTAGACTGGTTGTATAGATGGTCATGACTTGGTGACACCCCGATATTTGGGGCTATCTTTCCGCATTGTATTTTGAGTTTAACTCATATTTTAATGAAAACTCTATTATGAAAAAACTTTTGGTTTATCATTTATGAAATATCGAAGTATTTTGAAAATTGGCTTGCCTAGTACCATCGATAGGCGCCATCACGACAGGTTAGAGTTTTGGGTCGTGACAAGCTGGTATCAAAGCCTAGGTTATTACATAGGTCTCATGAGTCATGAGCAGGTTTAGTAGAGTCTTGCGGATCGGTACGGAGACGTGTGTACTTATCATTGAGAGGCCGCAGAACCCTTAGGAAACTTCACATTCTTGAATTCTTATCGTGCGAATCTATTTATTCTGGTAACTAAACCTCTATTATTCTATTCTCTCACAAATGATGAGGACACGTGCTACTGGGCAGCACGGACAACCACCAACACCACCAGTCGGGACCGCGAGAGGTCGAGGTCGCGGTAGAGGCTGTGGTAGGGGAAGAGGTACAGATCGCACAGCAGCTAAGGCGGAACCTGCAGACTACCAGTTGCCCCAATTCAGGATCAGGTTCGAGTAATAGATGCCCCAGCGAGACCAGCTCAGGCACCAGCAGTGCCCATTGTTATTCCAGTCCTTCAGGAGGCCTTAGCTCATATTTTGATCGTGTGCACCAGTCTTGCTCAGGCGGTCTCTGTTTCGGCAGTAGCAGCCACTTCTCAGGCCAGAGGAGGTTTTCAGACTCCCACCGCCTGCACATCCGAGCAGGTGATGTAGGGACTCCAGACACCGGGGGCACCACTAGCCTAACCGGTTGCAGCTGCTCAGGACTATGTGGTTCCTGTCATGCCTGATGACGAGCAGCGTAGATTGGAGAGTTTTTGGAGGATCTAGTCCTTATCTTTCAGAGGTGCAGAAGGAGATGATGCCCAGGATTTCCTGGACAAATGTTAGAGGATCCTTCATATAGCAAGTATTCTGGAGACCAGTAGGGTCTCGTTCACTACTTTTTAGTTCACTTGAGCTGCCTTCACTTTGTGGGAGGCTTATGAGAGGCGTCGGCCGCTTGGTGTAGCGCCACTTCCATGGCAGGAGTTCTTTGTTCTCTTCTTGGAGAAGTACGTGCCGCCATCTTGCAGAGAGAAGCTGCGCAGACAGTTCGAGCATTTGTATCAGGATGGTGTGACTGTGATGCAGTATGAGATGAGGTTTTCTGAGTTGGCCCGTGATGCGGTTTGGCTAGTTCCCACTGATAGAGAAAGGATTAGGAGGTTCGTTGATAGCCTCATATTTCAGTTGCGGGTGCTTATGACTAGAGAGAGGGTGTCTGGTGCTACTTTTGAGGAGTCGTTGACATTGCTCGGGAGATAGAGTCTGTCCGCCGCCAAGAGCGGGTTGAGAGGGAGGTCAAGAGGCCTCGTGGATTAGAAGTTTTGGCGGCGTTCTTTCTGGAGGTCAGTTCCACCACGGTGGGGGTCGTCTCTATAGGCATGCTCAGACGGCTCGTCCAACTCATCGTGGTGCATCAGTGAGCCACAGTTCTCACATTGCTCGCTCAGGCCAGCTCGGGGTGGGGCCCATTCAGCTAGAGGTCGCCCTAGAGGGGGAGGCCGATCAGGTGGCAGTCAAGCCCATTTCTATGCACTACTTGCCAGACCAGATGCCATTGCTTTAGACACAGTGATCACAGGTATTATCTCAGTATGTCATCGAGATGCTTCTGTATTATTTGACCCCGGTTCCACCCATTCATATGTGTCGTCATATTTTGCTCATTATCTGGACATGCCCTCGTGAGTCTTTAGTTTCATTTGTTCGTGTATCTACGCTGGTGGGTGATACCATTATTGTGGACCGCGTATACCGATCGTGTGTAGTGACTATTCGGGGATTAGAGACTAGAGTTGATCTGTTGCTGCTTAGTATGGTTGATTTTGATGTGTTATTGGGTATGGATTGGCTGCCTCCATGTCATGCTATTCTGGACTGTCACGCTAAGACTGTGATATTGGCGATGCCGGTTTTGCAAAGAATTGAGTGGCGAGGTCCTTTAGACTATGTTCCCAGTAGAGTGATTTCATACCTGAAGGCCCAGCGGATGGTTGGGAAGGGTTGTCTTTCTTATTTGGCCTTTGCGAGGGATGTTAGTGCAGAGACCCCTACTATTGATTCTGCTCCGGTGGTACAAGATTTTTTGGATGTGTTTCCTGCAGACCTGTCGGGCATGCCACCAGACAGGGATATCGACTTCGGTATTAATTTAGTGCCAGGAACTCAGCCCATTTCTATTCCACCGTATCGTATGGAATCGGTTGAGTTGAAAGAATTGAAGGAGCAACATCAGGAACTCCTTGATAAGTGGTTTATTTGGCCTAGCGTGTCACCTTGGGGTGCACCAGTTCTATTTGTGAAGAAGAATGATGGTATTATAGGAATGTGCATTGATTACAGATAGTTGAACAAAGTCACAATCAAGAACAAGTATCTCTTTCCTCTTATTAATGATCTATTTGACCACTTTTAGGGAGCGAGGGTGTTTTCCAAGATCGATCTGAGGTCTGGGTATCACCAGTTGATGGTTCGGGACTCTAACGTTCTTAAGACAGCTTTCAGGACCCGTTATGGTCATTATGAGTTGCTCATGTTGCCTTTTCGGCTGACCAATGCCCCAACAACATCCATGCATTTGATGAACAGCGTGTTTCGACCTTATCTCGACTCATTCGTTATTGTGTTCATTGATGATCTCCCGGTGTACTCCTGTAGCCAGGAGGAGCACGCCCAGCATTTGAGGGTTGTATTGGAGCGGTTGAGGGAAGAGAAACTTTATGCCAAGTTCTCCAAGTGTGAGTTTTTGCTTGGTTTAGTTGTGTTCTTGGGGCACGTGGTGTCCAGTGAGGGTATTCAGGTAGATCCGAAGAAGATAGAGGCGGTTCAGAGTTGGCCAGACTGTCCTCAGCTACAAAGATTCGAAGCTTTCTTGGTTTGGCTGGTTATTACTGACGATTTGTGTAGGGCTTCTCGTACGTTGCACCGCCCTGACCAATTTGACCCAAAAGAGTGCTCTATTCAGGTGGTCAGACAAGTGTGAGGAGAGCTTTCAGAAGCTCAAGACTGCCTTGACCACAACTACAATTCTAGTTCTGCCATCAAGTTCTAGTTCTTATACAGTATATTGTGATGCTTCTTGGATTGATAAAAGGTGTGTTTTGATGCAGGAGAGTAAAGTGATTGCTTATGCTTCACGTCAGTTGAAGCCCCATGAGAAGAACTACCCCGTTCATGATTTGGAGTTGGCTGCCATTGTTCATGCATTGAAGATTTGGAGGCACTACCTCTATGGTGTGTCTTGTGATGTATTTACTGATCATCGTAGCCTCCGGCGCTTGTTCAAGCAGAAGGATCTCAATCTGATACAGCGGAGATGGAGGGAGCTGCTAAAGGACTATGATATTACCATTTTGTACCATCTGGGAAAGGCCAATGTGGTGGCCGATGCCTTGAGTAGAAAGACAGTGAGTATGGGTAGTCTTGCATTCCTTCCTGCTGGTGAGAGACCCCTTGCAGTTGATGTTCAAGCCTTAGCCAACCGGTTTGTGAGGTTGGATATTTCAGAGCCCAGTCGAGTTCTAGCTTGTGTAGTTTCTCGGTCTTCCTTGTTTGATCGTATCAGAGAGCGCCAATATTATTTTCCTCATTTGCTTGTCCTCAAGGATAGGGTTCAGCACGGGGATAACTACAGATGTGACTATTGGCGATGATGGGATATTAAGAATGCAGGGCCGGATATGTTTGGCCAATATAGATGGGCTACGGGAGTTTATTCTTGATGAGGCCCACAGTTTGCGGTATTCCATTCATCCTGGTGCCGCGAAGATGTACCAGGATTTGAGACAACACTATTGGTGGAGAAATATGAAGAAAGATATAATTGGGTTTGTAGCTCGGTGTCTCAACTGTCAGAAGGTAAAGTACGAGCACCACAGACCGGGTTGATTGCTCCAGAAGATAGAGATTCTAGAGTGGAAATGGGAGCGGATCACCATGGATTTCGTAGTTGAGCTCCCACGGGCTTCGAGGAAGTTTGATGCTATTTTGGTGATTGTGGATCGGCTGACCAAGTCCGCGCACTTCATTCCAGTTGGTACTACTTATTCTTCAGAGCGGTTGGCTGTGATTTACAACAGAGAGATTGTTCGCCTTCAAGGTGTGCCGGTTTCTATCATTTCAGATAGAGGCACGCAGTTTACATCGTAGTTTTAGAGAGCCGTGCAGCGAGAGTTGGGCACTCAGGTTGAGTTGCGCAAAGCGTTTCACCCTCAGACGGACAGACAGTCCGAGCGCACTATCCAGATATTGGAGGACATGTTACGCGCTTCTGTCATTGATTTTGGGGGTTCATGGGACCAATTTGTGCCATTTGCGGAGTTTGCTTACAACAACAATAATCAGTCGAGCATTCAGATAGCTCCATATGAGGCATTATATGGGAGGCGGTGTAGATCTCCAATGGGATGGTTTGAGCTGGGTGAGGCTAGGCTCTTGAGTATAGACTTGGTTCAGTATGCACTAGACAAGATGAAATTGATTCAAAAGTGGCTTTGCACAGCGCAATCGAGGTAGAAGAGTTATGCTGACAGGAAAGTCCGTACGTGTCTTACATGTCCGGGGAGAAGGTTCTACTGAAGGTATCACCCATGAAGGGTGTTATGAGGTTAGGGAAGAGGAGCGAGTTGAGCCCTTGGTTCATTGGGCCTTTTGAGGTACTTCTGAGGATTGGGGAGGTGGCTTACAAGCTTGCCTTGCCACCTAGCTTGTCGAGTGTGCATCCAGCATTTCATGTTTCTACGCTCCGGAAGTATATAGGCGATCCGTCTCATGTTTTGGACTTCAGCATGATTTAGTTGGATGGTGATTTGACTTATGATGTGGAGCCGTTGGCCATTTTGGGGTGACAGGTTCGAAAGTTGAGGTCAAAGGATATAGCTTAAGTGAAAGTGCAGTGGAGAGGTCAGCCCGTGAAGGAGGCCACTTGGGAGACCGAGCGGGAGACGCGGAGTAGATATCCACACCTATTTGAGACTTCAAGTATGTTTCTAGACCCGTTCGAGGATGAGGGTTTTGTTTAAGAGGGGGAGGATGTAACGACCCGATCGGTCATTTCGAGAGTTATAGCCCCATTCCCCCATTTTTCTGCTTCTTTTGTGTTCTATGTATTATAACTTACCGCGTTAGCTGGTTCGGGTCCAGAGTGATTTTGGAGTGAATTGAGATACTTTTTCTCTTAATTGGAAGTTTAAGTTGGAAAAGTTGTCCGAATGTCGACTTATATGTAAACGACCTCGTATTTGAATTTTGATGGTTCTGTTAGATCCGTTAGGTTGTTTTGGACTTAGGAGCGTGTCCGGAATGTAATTTGGAGGTCCGTAGTAGAATTAGGCTTCAATTGGCGGAAGTTGGAATTTTGGAAAATTTGACCGTTAGTGAAAATTTGGAAATCGGGGTGAGATTTGATTTTTGGGAACTGGAGTAGGTTCGTGGTGTCATTTATGACTTGTGTACAAAATTCGAGGTCAATCGGACGTGGTTTGATAGGTTTCGGCGTTTGTGGAATTTGGAAGTTTAGAAGTTCATTAGGCTTGAATCTGGGTGGAATCCGTGTTTTTGATATTGATTTGGGTGATTTGAGGGTTCGACTATGTCCGTATTAAGTTATAAGACTTTTTGGTGTGTTTGGTTGAGGTCCCGAGGGCCTCGGGTGAGTTTCGGATGATTAATGGATCAAGTTGGATGTTTGAAGAATTGCTGAAGATGACCTGTTGCTTGTGTAATCGCACCTGCGAGGGGTCTAGCCGCAGGTGCGATGCCGCAGGGGCGACAAGATGGGCGCAGATACGGGAAAGGCCAGGCTGGGCAAGAGGCACATGTGCGAGAAGGGGAGCGCTTCTGCGAGCCCGCAGATACAAGAATGGCTCTGCAGATGCAATAGGTGAAGACTTGGTTGTTTCCGCAGAACCGGGTGAAGGACCGCAAATGCGCGTCCACATGTACGAGACCTGGAGCGCAAGTGCGAGCCCAGTGGTTTAAGTGACTTCCGCAAAAGAGGAGTTTTGACCGTAGAAGCGAGTCTGGAGGTGAGGATATATGGCCACAAGTGCGAAAAGCCTGGGCAGAACATATAAATACGGGACTTCGAGATTTTTCACCATTTTCATCACCTTGAGCTCGGATTTTGGATAATTTTGAAGTGATTACTGAGGTAAGCTCCTTGCGTCTATTTATCTTCGATAATGGTGTTTCCCCACTGATTTTACACCTAGTTGGTGAGTTTTTGAGGTAAAATTTGGGAGTTTAGGGCTTGAGAATTAGAGAGTGAATTTTAGGGATTTGGAGGACCAAATAGTGTCAGATTTTGATAAATTTAGTATTGTTAGACACGTGAGTGAATGGGCTTTTGGGTTTTGTGACTTTTGTCGGATTTCGAGACGTGGGCCGGGGGGCCAGGTTAAGCCAATTTCAGGTTTTTGGCTCTAATTTAGTAGTCTTCTTGTGGGATTGATCCCTTTAGCCTATATTAATTGTATTGTACTGCTTGTGGCTATATTCGGGACATTCAGAGGCTGACTCGCGAGGCAAAGGCATTTTGGAGTAGCGTTTTGCTCGGATTGAGGTAAGTAACAGTTTTAAATATGGTCCTGAGGGTACGAACCCCCGGATTTTGTGTCGTATGATTATTTTGAAGGTGGCGCACATGCTAGGTGATGGGCGTGTGGGAGTGCACTGAAGAGATTGCGACTTGGTTCGCCCTTTGAGACTGTAAAGTCGAATAACTTACTGTTAACTACATGTTCCCTCTGTTTTATGGAAATTGGAATGCAATTCATGTTAGAAATCATGCTTAGGCCATATGATAGCACTTATGGGACCCGTTGAGGTCGTGTACTTGTTGAATTAGCTGCTATTTGCTATCTTGTACTCAGTCATGATTTTTCTTGCGTACCATACCTCCATCTCTTCTTGGTCCTTGTTTATACATGTTATTATCTCTTTATGGGCTGATTTATGTAATTTCTGAGATCCCGAAAGACTAGGGAGGTTGATGACTGAGTGAGGCCAAGGGCTTGAGGGTGAGCTATTGATACTGTAGCACGTGAGTTGTCCGTGCAGATCCTGATATGATATAGTAGCACGAGAGTTGTCTGTGTGGATATTGATATGATATTATAGCACGTGAGTTGTCCGTAGGGATATAGCGCTTGGGTTGTAGGAGCCCCTCTAAAGTCTGCACATCCCCAGTAAGCGCAGGTACCTATTGAGTGTGAGTACTGAGGACTGACAGCCGAGTGATTGAGCTGTTGAGATGAGTTGAGTAACTGTTGCCTTGAAAAGCTGTACTAGTTTTCATTTGTTGTTGCACTTAGTTGGTATCTATCATTGTTGTGAAATTTTTGGAAGACTTTATATCCGGTTTACTTGAACCTTAAACTGTATAAAACTGATTTGATTTAAATTGCCGGATTTGAAAGCATATCTATCATTTACTGAAATTTCTCAAATGAACTGTATTTGCATAGCTCGTCACTGCTTCCCAGTTCCTTATTTGTTTCTGTTACTTACTAAGTTCGTTGTACTATCTCTACACCCTGCACTTTATGTGCAGATCCAGGTATGTCCGATCACAGAGGACGTTGATCTCTTGTATGGTTGAGTACTGAAGATTTACGAGGTAGCTGCCGGCGTTCGCAGTCCTCATTCTCCTTCTTTGCTATCTTTCTTTCCCATATTGACATTTAAACACAGACTCTTGTAGACACTATTTTTCTTAGACTGGTTGTCTAGATGCTCATGGCTTGGTGACACCTCGATATTTGGGGCTATCTTTCCGTATTGTGTTTCGAGTTTAACTCCTATTTTTATGAAAACTCTACTATGAAAAGCTTTTGGTTTATCTTTTATGAAATATCGAAGTATTTTGAAAATTGGCTTGCCTAGTACCATCGATAGGCGCCATCACTAAAGGTTAGAGTTTTAAGTCGTGACAAGTTGGTATCAAAGCCTAGATTACATAGGTCTCATGAGTCATGAGCAGGTTTAGTAGAGTCTTGCGGATCGGTACGGTGACGTCTGTACTTATCTTTGAGAGGCTGCAGAACCCTTAGGAAACTTCACATTCTTGAATTCTTATCGTGCGAATTTGTTTATTCTGGTAACTAAACCTCTGTTATTCTATTCTCTCACAAATGGTGAGGACACGTGCTACTGGGCAGGATGGACAGCCACCAGCACCACCAGTTGGGGCCGCGAGAGGCCGAGGTCGTGGCGGGGGAAGAGGTACAGATCGCACAGTAGCTAAGAAGGCACCTGCAGATCCACCAGTTGCCCCAATTCAGGATCAGGTCCGAGTAGCAGATGCACCAGCGGGACCAGCTCAGACACTAGCTGTGCCCATTGTTATTCCAGGCCTTCAGGAGACCTTAGCTCAGATTTTGACCGTGTGTACCAGTCTTGCTCAGGCGATATTTGTTCTGGCAGTAGTTACCACTTCTCATGCCGGGGGAGGTTCTCAGACTCCCGTTCCCCGGACACCCGAACAGTTGATGTAGGGACTCTAGACACCGGGGACACCACCGCCCCATCCGGTTGCCGCTGCTCTAGACTATGTGGTTCCTATCATGCCTGATGATGAGCAGCGTCAATTGGAGAGGTTTGGGAGGCTCCAGCCTCTATCTTTCAGCGGTGCAGAGGGATAGGATGCCCAGGATTTCTTGGACAGATGTCCGAGGATCCTCCGTACAGTAGGTATTCTGGAGACCAGTGGGGTCTCGTTCACTACTATTCAGTTCACTTGAGTTGTCTTCACTTGGTGGGAGGCTTATGAGAGGCGTAGGCTGGTTGGTGCAGCACCGCTTATATGGCAGGAGTACTCTATTTTCTTCTTGGAGAAGTACGTGTCGCAGTCTTGCAGAGAGGAGTTGCGCAGACAGTTTGAGCAGTTGCATCAGGATGATGTGATTGTGACGCAGTATGAGATGAGGTATTCTAAGTTGGCCCGTCATGTGGTTTGGTTAGCTCCCACTGATAGAGAGAGGATCCGGAGGTTCGTTGATGGCCTCATATTTCAGTTGTGTGTTCTTATGACTAGAGAGAGGGTGTCTGGTGCTACTTTTGAGGAGGTTGTTGACATTGCTTGGGAGATAGAGTCTATCCGCCACCAGGAGCGGGTTGAGAGGGACGCCAAGAGGCCTCGTGGATCAGATAGTTTTTTATGGCGTTCCTTTTGGAGGTCAGTTCCACCACAGCAGGGGTCGTCCCTATAGGCATGCTCAGACGGCTCGTCCAACTCATCATGGTCCATTAATTAGCCACAGTTCTCACATTGCTCGCTTAGGCCAGCCTTCATTCAGTGCACTACCAGCACAGAGTTCTCACCATGCCTCATCCGCTCAGGTTTCTACGGTTAGTTCCTTGGGGTATCAGGAGCACCAGTTCCGTCATAGGAGGGGTTGTTTCGAGTGCGGGGATCTTGGTCATATCAAGAAGGATTGCCGTAGGTTGTTGAGCAGGACTCCACAATAGAGTTCTCGGCCAATGGCACCAGCTCCAGTAGCTATACCACCCGCTCAGTCAGCTGGGGGTAGGGCCCAGGCATCTACAAGTCGACCTAGAGGGGAAGGCCAATCAGGTAGTGGTCAGACCCGTTTCTGTGCACTCCCTGCCAGACCAGATGCCATTGCTTCAGATAGAGTGATCACAGGTATCATCTCAGTATGTCATCAAGATGCTTTTATATTATTTGACCCCAGTTCCACCTATGCTTTTATATTATTTGACCCCAGTTCCACCTATTCATATTTGTCGTTATATTTTGCTCATTATCTGGACATGCCACCTAAATCTCTAGTTTCATCAGTTCGTTTATCTACGCCGGTGGGCGATACCATTGTTGTGGACCACGTATACCGATCTTGTGTAGTGACTACTGGGGGATTAGAGACAAGAGTTGATCAGTTGCTGTTAGTATGGATAATTTTGATGTGATATTGGGTATGGATTGGCTGTCTCCATGTCATGCTATTCAGGACTGTCACGCTAAGACTGTGAAGTTGGCGATACCATTTTTTCACGGATTGAGTGGCGAGGTTCATTAGACTATGTTCCCAGTAGAGTGATTTCATACCTGAAGGACAAGCGGATGGTTGGGAATGGTTGTCTTTCTTATTTGACATTTGTGAGGGATGTTAGTGCAGAGACCCCTACTATTGATTCTGTTCCGGTGGTGCGAGATTTTTTGGATGTGTTTCCTACAGACCTGCCGGGCATACCACCGGACAGGGATATTCACTTCGGTATTGATTTGGTGCCGGGAACTCAGCCCATTTCTATTCCAACGTATCATATGGCACCGGTGAAGTGGAAAGAATTGAAGGAGCAGCTTCAGGAACTCCTTAATAAGGGGTTTATTCGGCCTAGCGTGTCGTCTTGGGGTGCACCAGTTCTATTTGTGAAGAAGAAGGATGGTACTATGAGAATGTGCATTAATTACAGATAGTTGAACAATTTCACAATCAAGAACAAGTATCTTTTGCCTCGTATTGATGATCTATTTGATCGGTTTCAGGGAGCGAGGGTGTTCTCCAAGATCGATCTGAGGTCTGGTATCACCAGCTGAAGATTCGGGACTCGGACGTTCTTAGGACATCTTTCAGGACCCATTATGGTCATTATGAGTTCCTCATGATGTCTCTTGGGCTGACCAACGACCCAGCAATGTTCATGCATTTGATGAATAGTGTGTTTCGGTCTTATCTTGACTCATTCGTTATTGTGTTCATTGATGATATCCTGGTGTACTCTTGTAGCCAGGAAGAGCACGCCCATCATTTGAGGGTTGTATTGCAGCGGTTGAGGGAAGAGAAGCTTTATGCTAATTTCTCCAAGTGTGAGTTTTGGCTCAGTTCAGTGGCGTTCTTAGGGCACGTGGTGTCCAGTGAGGGTATTTAGGTAGATCCGAAGAAGATAGAGGCGGTTCAGAGTTGGCCCAGACCGTCCTCAGTTACAGAGATTCGAAGCTTTTTTGGTTTGGCTGGTTATTACTGACGGTTCGTGCAGGGTTTCTCATCTATTGCATCACCCTTGACCAAATTGACCCAAAAGGGTGCACCTTTTAGGTGGTCGAACGAGTGTGAGGAGAGCTTTCAAAAGCTCAAGACTGCCTTGACCACAACTCTAGTTCTAGTTCTACCATCAGCTTCTGGTTCTTATATAGTATATTGTTATGCTTCTCGTATCAGTAAAGGATGTGTTTTGATGCAGGAGAGTAAAGTGATTGCTTATGCTTCACATCAATTGAAGCCCTATGAGAAGAACTATCCCGTTCATGATTTGGAGTTAGCTACCATTATTCACGCAATGAAGATTTGGAGGCACTACCTCTATGGTGTCTTGTGAGGTATTTACTGATCATCGTAGCCTCCAGCACTTGTTCGAGTAGAAGGATCTCAATCTGAGGCAGCGGAGATGGTTGGAGCTGCTAAAGGACTATGATATTACCATTTTTTATCATCCGGGAAAGGCCAATGTGGTGGCCGATGCCTTGAGTAGAAAGTCAGTATGGGTAGTCTTGCATTCCTTCTTCCTGGTGAGAGACCCCTTGCAGTTGATGTTCAGGCCTTGGCCAACCGGTTCGTGAGGTTGGATATTTTGGAGCCCAGTCGGGTTCTAGCTTGTGTAGTTTCTTGGTCTTCCTTGTTTGATCGCATCATAGAGTGCCTGTATGATGATCCTCATTTTCTTGTCCTCAAGGACGGGGTTCAGCACGGTGATTCCAGAGATGTGACTATTGGTGATGATGGGGTATTGAGGATGCAGGGCCGGATAAGTTTCCCCACTATAGATAGGCTATGGGAGTTTATTCTTGAGGAGGCCCACAGCTCGCGGTATTCCATTCATCCGGGTGCTGCGAAGATGTACTAGGATTTGAGACAACACTATTGGTGTAGAAGTATGAAGAAAGATATAATTGGGTTTGTAGCTCGGTGTCTCAACTGTCAGAAGGTAAAGTACGAGCATCAGAGACCGGGTGGATTGCTCCAGAAGATAGAGATTCCAGAGTGGAAATGAGAGCGGATCACCATGGATTTCGTAGTTGGGCTCCCACGGACTTCGAGGAAGTTTGATGCTATTTTGGTGATTGTGGATCGGCTGACCAAGTCTGCGCAGTTCATTCCAGTTGGTACTACTTATTCTTCAGAGCGGTTGGCTGTGATTTACATCAGAGAGATTGTTCGCCTTCAAGGTGTGCCGGTTTCCATCATTTCAGATAGAGGCACGCAGTTTACATCGTAGTTTTAGAGAGCCGTGCAGCGAGAGTTGGTCACTCAGGTTGAGTTTTGCAAAGCGTTTCACCCTCAGACGGACAGACAGTCCGAGCGCACTATCCATATATTGGAGGATATGCTACGCACCTGTTTCATTGATTTTGGGGGTTCATGGGACAAGTTTCTGCCGCTTGCGGAGTTGGCTTACAACAACAGTTATCAATCGAGCATTCAGATGGCTCCGTACGAAGCTTTATATGGGAAACGTGTAGATCTCCCATGGGATTGTTTAAGTTGGGTGAGGCTCGGCTTTTGGGTACAGACTTGGTTCAGGATGCATTGGACAGGGTGAAATTGATTCAGAAGTGGCTTCGCACAGCGCAATCGAGGCAGAAGAGCTATGCTGACAGGAGAGTCTGTACTTGTCTTACAGTTCGGGGAGAAGGTTCTGCTGAAGGTATCAACCATGAAGGGTGTTATGAGGTTTGGGAAGAGGGGCAAGTTGAGCCCTCGGTTCATTGGGCCTTTTGAGATACTTCAGAGGATTGGGGAGGTGGCTTACAAGCTTGACTTGCCACCTAGTTTGTCGAGTGTGCATCCAGTATTTCATGTTTCTATGCTGTGGAAGTATATCGGCGATCCGTCTCATGTTTTTGATTTCTGCACGATTTAGTTGGATGGTGATTTGACTAATGATGTGGAGCCGGTGGCCATATTGGGGTGGCAGGTTCGAAAGTTGAGGTCAAAGGATATAGCTTCAGTGAAATGCAGTGGAGAGGTCAGCCCGTAAAGGAGGCCACTTTGGAGACCAAGTGGGAGATGCAGAGTAGATATCCACACCTATTTGAGACATCAGGTATGTTTCTAGACTCGTTCGAGGATGAAGGTTTTGTTTAAGAGGGGGAGGATGTAATGACCCGGCCGGTTGTTTCGAGAGTTATAGCCTCATTCCCCTATTTTCCTGCTTCTTTTGTGTTCTACAGTTGTATTATACCTTACCGGGTTAGTTGATTTGTGTCCGGAGTGATTTCGGAGTGAATTGAGACACTTAGTCTTTTAATTGGAAGTTTAAGTTGGAAAAGTTGCCCGAATGTTGACTTATGTGTAAACGACCTCGTATTTGAATTTTGATGGTTCCATTAGATCCGTTAGGTATTTTTGGACTCAGGAACATGTCCGAAATGTAATTTGGAGGCCCGTAGTAGAATTAGGCTTCAATTGGCGAAAGTTGGAATTTTGAAAAATTTGACCGGCTGTGAAAATTTTGATATCGGGGTCAGATTTGATTTTCTGGTCAGATGCGCGTCTGCAGGTGCGAGACCTGGGGCGCAGGTGCGAGCCCAGTGGTTTAAGTGACTTCCGCAAAAGCGGAGTTTTGACCGTAGAAGCGGCTCCGGAGGTGAGGATATATGGCCGCAGGTGCGAAAAGCCTGGGCAGAACATATAAATATGGGACTTCGAGATTTTTCACCATTTTCATCACCTTGAGCTCGGATTTTGGAGGATTTTGAAGTGATTACTGAGGTAAGCTCCTTGTTTCTATTTATCTTCGATAATGGTGTTTCCCCGCTGATTTTACACCTAGTTGGTGAGTTTTTAAAGTAAAATTTAGGAGTTTAGGGCTTGAGAATTGGAGAGTGAATTTTGGGGATTTGGAGGACCAAATGGTGTCGGATTTTGATAAATTTAGTATGGTTAGACTCGTGAGTGAATGGGCTTTCGAGTTTTGTGACTTTTGTCGGATTTTGAGACGTGGGCTGAGGCGCCTAGTTAAGCCAATTTTGGGTTTTTGGCTCTAATTTAGTAGTCTTCTTGCGGGATTGATCCCTTTAGCCTATATTAATTGTATTGTACTGCTTGTGGCTAGATTCGGGACATTCGGAGGCCGACTCGCGAGGCAAAGGCATTTTGGAGTAGCGTTTTCCTCGAAATGAGGTAAGACAATTTTAAATATGGTCCTGAGGGTACGAACCCCGGATTTTGTGTCGTGCGATTATTTTGAAGGTGACACACATGCTAGGTGACCGGCGTGCGGGCATGTACTGAAGAGATTGTGACTTGGTCCATCCCGTGAGACTGTAAAGTCAAATAGCTTACTATTAACTACATGTTCCCTCTGTTTTATGGAAATTGGACTGCAATTCATGTTAGAAATCATGCTTAGGCCATATAATATCACTGATGGGACCGTTGAGGTCGTGTACTTGTTGAATTAGCTGCTATTTGCTGTCTTGTACTCGTTCATGATTTTTCTTGTGTACCGTACCTCAATCTCTTCTCGTTCCTTGTTTATACATGTTATTATCTCTTTTTGGGCTAACTTATGTGATTTTTGAGAACCCGAGAGACTAAGGAGGTTTATGATTGAGTGAGGCCGAGGGCCTGAAGGTGAGGTATCTATAGTGTAACACGTGAGTTGTTCGTGCGGATCCTAATATGATATAGTAGCACGTGAGTTGTCCGTGTGGATATTGATATGATATTAAATCACGTGAGTTATCCGTGCAGAACGTGAGTTGTCCGTGCGGTATAGCGCTTGGCTATAGGAGCCCCTCCGAATTCTGCACACCCCCAGTAAGCGCAGGTACCTATCGAGTGTGAGTACTGAGGGCTGAGAGCCGAGTAACTGAGCTGTTGAGATGAGTTGAGTAACTGTTGCCTTGAGAGGCTATACTTGTTTTCATTTGTTGTTGCACTTAGTTGGTATCTGTCATTGTTGTGAAATTTCTAGAAGATTTTATATCCTGTTTACTTGAACTTGAAACTGTCTAAAAATTGATTTGACTTAAACTGTCGGATTTGAAAGCATTTCTATTCTTTACTGAAATATCTGAAATGAATTGTATTTGTATAGCTCATCACTGCTTCTCAGTTCCTTATTTGTTTCTGTTGCTTACTAAGTTCGTTGTACTCACTCTACACCCTGCACTTTATGTGCAGATCCAGGTGTGTCCGGTCACGGAGGACGTTGAGCTCGTGCGTGGTTGAGTACCGGAGCTTTACGAGGTAGCTGCCGGCGTTCGCAGTCCTTGTTCTCCTTCTTTGCTATCTTTCTTCCCTGTATTGACATTTAAACACAGACTCTTATAGACACTGTTTTTCTTAGACTGGTTGTCTAGATGCTCATGACTTGGTGACGCCCCGATATTTGGGGATATCTTTCCGCATTGTATTTTGGGTCGAACTCCTGTTTTTATGAAAACTCTGTTATGAAAAATCTTTTGGTTTATCTTTTATGAAATATCGAAGAATTTTGAAGATTGGTTTGCCTAGTACCATCGATAGGTGCCATCATGACATGTTAGAGTTTTGGGTCATGACAATATCATCCACATATAACCAAATAATGACTATATGATTTGGAGTATTCTTAACGTAAAAACATTTGTTTACACTCATTAATTTTCAAACCATTTGACAAAATATTATTTGGTCAAATCTCGCATGTCACTGTTTGGGTACTTGTTTTAGTCCGTAAACTGACTTAACAAGTCAGCACATTTTTTTTTTTCAGGAACCACAAATCCTTCAGTTTGTTCAATATAAATTTCTTCCTCCAAATCTCCATTTAAGAAGGCTGTCTTCACATCCATATGATGGATTTCAAGGCCATACACTTCGGCTAACGCAATTAACAACTGAGTATATGTAATTCTCGTTACCAGCTAGTAAGTGTCAAAGTAATCAATACTTTCTCGTTGTCTAAATCCTTTTACAACTAACCTTGCCATATATTTGTCAGTAGCACCATCGGCTTCATTTTTCTTTTGAAAATCCACTTAGAATCCATAGGTTTATTTCCTGGAGGAAGATCAACCAGTTCCCAAGTAGATTACTTATATGGATTCTATCTCACTATTGACTGCCTCTTTTCAAACAATTGTACAACTCCACCTGTAGGCATTGTGATTAATTTGTTTGAAGAAATAGGAATAGATTAAGATTTTGTTATATCTAAATTCTTACTCATTTGATTGAAGAGAGATATGGTTAAATCAAGCACCGAACTTGGTATTGAAGCATTTTAATGGCTAATTATGATTATTAGTGTTAAAATATGAGTAAGAAAAACGAAAAAGAGGAAAGTTTACCAAAGAAAAAAGATTTTTGACGTGGCGCTGACATGATTTTGATGTGGCGCGCGTGTGTAAAACACCTCATATTGTGAGACTGATATTAGTGTTTTAGGGGGGAAAATAATTCACTCCAAATACGTTTAGGGAGGGTAAAAAATCACCCGTTTAGTTTAAGTGTTCAAACACATTTTCTGGACAAATTTAATGGGGTCTTTATGTATTTTACCTAATTAGTTTGCTGCGAAGCATAAATATATAAGTGGAATTCACTAAAGGTTTAACAAAAATAATTTTTCAAAAAGTATAAATGAATTCCGTACTATAAATCTTAAAGGTGGAAGCCATCAAATTTAAATCTTAAATCTGTCTTTGAATACTAGAAGTAACACACTCTAGAATGCAACATTAGAGGTTCTTATAAGCAGCAGGCCTTCAGGTCATAGACTTGTAATATCACCAATCTTATTGGTATTTTTATGTTGAAACTAGGACTAGCTCAAAAGACGCCAAGATACCTTTGCTCCATATAACACAAAAGGGTGAAAAAATGCAAAGAGACGATTGATTATGTGTTTAGGCCTCAGTCAAATAACATTGTATTACAACCAAAAAAAAAAAAGAGGCATTTTTTCCTGTAAATTTGGAAAGCAAGATTTACACTGGAAGAAGAGAACTAGCATGATAAAGGTAAGTCTGTCAATATAGCCAAAGACGACTTCCTACTATACTTAAAACTCCATAAAAAGAGGGTAGTCTCTCTTAACTTGTAAAACTTGCCTTTTTAGGAGAAAAAAATTGTACATTAGGCAAGTCATCCTTGGCTAATAAACAAAGACTTTTCTTTACACAATTTGCTAAGAAATTAAACGTTTGCATTACCTTTACACAATTTGCTCATTCATACAATTCTTTTGCCCCTGTTCTCAATCCTCATCACCAAAATTATTTTGTTCCGTTGGAGGAATATGCTCATCTATGATAGAGGAATCTAATTATAATGTTTTTAATTTTCTTCTTCTTGATATATACCCGTCAACTAGATTGGGATGATGTTAAAGAATTGAAGTTTGTGATCAGATCTGATCTTTGACATTCCATTATTGCATATAATTAGCAGGTCAGGCAATTGGCTTTTGGAATCAAATATTTGATTTGATCACTACCCAGATAGCTACTTGACCTTCAAAAGCAGTCAATATAGATATTGTGCTGGAGACAACTACATTATTATTCCTTCTCTAGTTGTTGACCAGAAGCGACTTCTGTTCATATTTCTGTTCTTTCTCTTTACTTTTTTTATTTTTTAAGCATCTATATCTTTCTGTTAGTTTGGTACACCATTTATGCACTAGAGAGGATGAATAGTGTATAAATAATTTTCTCAACCTATTAAAATTTGCATACCAAAACCCCAGCAGTTCACTTACTTCCACAAGAATCAGAGTCTGAACTTTGATTCTTCAAATAACCCCCTTGCTCAAGGGAGTAAAAATTATGACCTTACTCGGAGCTCACAAAACATCACTAAAATAGAACAGTTTCAGGTTACAAAAATTCTTTATGAAACCTAGTCACTTACCAGCCTACAATTAACGTAGTTATGACTTATGACAATTACCTACAAGCTAAAACTCTTAGCCTAAAAGCAAAAGATCTATCCAGATAACCTTATATATATAATGCTTCTGAATAAGCAAATATCAGAACACCTGTTAGACAAAACTCAAAGATTGAAATATACTCAATTGCTTGAACTTGATTCTGAGATGAACAAAACTACAACAGGACTGGTCATAAGCTAATGCCGCTCGTCATGATCTAAATGATCAAGATCAGCAATTTTAACTTGTTTTAGAAGTATTACGCGTAATATCTAGTATTCATGTATTCTGTCACCAGAATGAGTGTGAGAGTTATGTTCTCCTAGTGATTCCTAATTACTTTTGCAAAGCTTGATACAAGATTTTCAACTGAGAAAATATATGTGAACTTGATTCAGACTTTATATTCTCGACGTAACATGATTGTTTAAGAACATATTTTTTGAAGGACAAAAGTCCCAGTTTGCCCTTAAACAATGCAAAATGGAACAGAATTTTCCAAATGTCCTGAGCAAATCACATATCACCTGGAGCAGTAGTACGAAACCTTAAGAAAAGACGATCTACTAGTTGAAAAGAGGAGAATCCGCTGAAGAGTTTACGTGGAAAAACTCAAAAATAGCCAGATTTACAAGTGGTAATTGAAAAATAGTCACTGTTTTAAAATTAATCAAAATTTAGCCACTTTTCATGTAAACACAAATACGAACGAAAATACTGTTCAAAATCCGGAAAATATTCTAGCATAATATACTGGAGTTCGAATTTTTTACATGTGAACATCCCGTATAATATACTGGAGTTCCACCATAATATATTCTGTAGCTAAACAGAAAAATCTGTAGCATAATATACTAAAAAAATCAGGTTTTAGCATAATATAGCGACAGATTAGCATAATATAGCTAAACAAAAAAAAATCCGTCGCTAATCTCATTTAGCGACGGATTAGCAACGGATTATCAAGAAATTCTGCTAGCTACGAGCGTTTTAGCGACAGATTAGCGACAACGTTCGTAGCTAATTCCAATTTTTTTAAATTTTGTAGTGATAATATGCTGGAAGTTCATACACAGGTGCTCTAATCTCCAGTATATTATGCTGGAACTTTCCGTGTGCCGGAGTTCCAGCATAATATGCTAGAAGTTCATACGCAGGTGCACCAATATCCAGTATATTATGCTGGAAATTTCGTGTTGCATTGAAATATCTGCGAGATCGGGGTCACAATTTGCAGCAAAATAATGGCTATCTTTCAATGACTTTGCGAACGTTGACTAATTTTAAATTACCAGCCCGAAAACTGGCTATCACGTGCGATTTTCACAAGTTCACGATGTCTTGGTGGGGAATAGTCCAATCTTTTCCTTTTATTCCAATTAGATGATCGTATATCCGTTTTGTGGATTAGTGTGCAATTTAGAAAGCCTCTAGTCTTAGAGAATCGTTTTGTTTACCTTAATAGACGTATTATTACACATTAGAATTAGATTAGCCTTTATGTGGAGCAAAATGACCTAGAGAATTTACATAATCTAGTCCAACCAATTTGAAACTAAAGTGTAACTGATTGATTGATTCACTTAGACACGCTGAGCATTTTAAGTACTTTCCATTCTAAACTGGAACCAGTCAACCTTGTGCCTATAATTTGATGATAATGCCCGTCATAAAATGGAAGTAGAGGACTAGCATGAAAGAGAAAAATATGTTAATATAGCCAAAGACGACTGCCTATAATTCAAATTTCAAAAATTGGCTGTCATGCCACACTCTTTTGGACAAAATGGTGTACATAGGCAAGTCATCCTTGGCTAATAAACAAGAGTACTTTTCTCTTCATGTAAGGTCTCTCTTCCTTGGCTAATAGTGAAAGAATATCTTGATTTTTGATGGTGTTTATGTATTGTTGCTTGTTGGCTCTCTATTTATAGCCAAAACTATACTAGCTTTCTAGATTTTCAGTTAGAAGACTATCTATTCAAATGAATTTGAAAATATTCGACCCTTAGCCAAATAGTTGCCTTATCCATAACGCCCTTCAACTATTTTGATACTCTTTCACTGATACAAGAATATATTCTGTTTTGGGTTCAAGAATCTAATCTTATACTTCCATTCTAGTCACATATTTGGATCAAATGTCAACCAAACAAAAACTTACAGCCACTAAGTACCAGTTTGTGCGGAATCAAATAAGTCTTAGCATAAAGTCAAATTCTTATAAGCATTTGAATCTTTCTGAAAAGTCAAATCTTTGTTGAAAAAACTTCAAGGATAAAATAATGGCCAATCTCAGTTAAGTGGTGATAAGTTTAATTAGTTATCTTCACTGTGGTAATAATCTAATTATCAACTCTTGCTTGTTTGAAAAACCCTGAGTTTTAACTTTATCACTGAGATGTAATTGTCTTCCACCCTCAGGATTTATTTAAATATGTCAAACTCCTTGCATTATTATTGACATTTTCCTCAGTATTTTTGCTTATCTCTAACACCGGCTAACAATCTAAAGAAAGATAATTCAACCTCTTACTAACATTTGCAACACCTGAACATCAATTCAAGTATCATCAAAATACATGTGAACACCTATAAAAGTGTTTTTATAAAGTTGTATACGGTCGAAATCAGGTATGCCCGATTTCATGGGCTCGAAGAGTTACCTCAAGCCCGAGTTCAAGATGGATCGAGTTTGAGCCCGATGGACCAAGCTCGAAACCGACGACAGAATATAAGGCTCGAAGATCGAAGTATGCAATGAACACCGAAGCCGAGTACGACCAACCCCGAGATGATGCCGTTATTGGTTTGTAGCAGAAAGAGCAAGATTCCCGCCACGTCCCCAAGATCATGGCGTAAATTCCGGAATAGATTTGTACGGGCTAGTACGAATCCGTACTAGGCGTTAGACAGCTGTCCCAATAAGATTCTTTACTATAAATAGAAATGTACCTTATTTAGGGTTCCCCTACTATATAAAGGGGACCCCGATTATTTGTAATCATCATCAATCATTGGAAAAAGAATATACTCTCTTTCTTTCTTGCTCATTATTCGTCAGAATTGTCTCTTAACTTTATTGTCTTTACTTTACTGTTCTAGCCGACTCACCTCGAGGCCATCTAGCTCAGAACTTGCTTAAGCACTGGTTTGATTCAACTTTCTTCTCTAGTTTACACGTTTGATTTCTTAGTTATTAATTAGTATTGAACCAAATCACGTATCTTTAAAACCACAAACAAGTTCAATTGTTACTCGTATTTTCGAGGTAAACAGCTTGGCACCCACCGTGGGGCTAAAGATAATAGTGATTATTTCAGTACTGTTTCTGATAACACACGTTATTTTCACACTTGTTCTTGTCAAGAATTTTTTTTCTCAGGTTAAAACATGTCAAACTCACAAAATGCACCCGTACACGGCGATGAAGGTCTTGCATTTCACGGGGAAAATAACAATGTAATCGCTCCGGGAGCCGGTGTACCACCAATTAATCCTGGGGATGTGCCAAATGTGGAACCAGTTGATGTTAGCTCTCACATTGCTTTGAATGCGGATTTAGGCGCAGATCCAGAGGAAGTGTACGCAGGGAAGTCCGATCTGGTAGCCAAGGAACACCGGAAATAGGAGATGGAGGAGTTAGCCTTCAAGTAATATTCGAGATGCTACAAGCTCAACCAGTTGCTATCGCTCATCTTCAAAGTCAGCATAAACCTGCAAGTGTGGTCGAGCCAGAAATCACTCGTCATACTGAGTAGGTGCCTGAAAGATCAAACGATAATGGCTCAGGACTGACCCCACGATTATGAAAATGCTCAAAGAACTCACAAAAAGAATCGAGTCGGGGGAGAAAAAGATTGAGTATAATGAAAGGTGGAGACGTATAACTCCCGTGTCGATCAAATACCGGGAGCACCTCCGGTCTTGAAAGGTTTGGATGCCAAGAAATTTGTACAAAAGCCATTCCCTACGAGTGTGGCTCCGAAGCCTATTCCTAAAAAGTTCTGTATGCCTGATATACCTAAGTACAACGGGACGAGTGACCCTAACGAACACATTACCTCGTACACTTGCGGGATTAAAGGAAACGACTTAAATGATGATGAGATCGAGTCAGTTTTGTTGAAAATTTTGGGGAAACTTTGTCAAAAGGAGGAATGATTTGGTATCACAACTTGCCACCAAATTCTATCGATTCGTTTGTCATGTTAGCAGGCGCCTTCTTAAAAGCGCACGCCAGGGCCATAAAGGTTGCGACAAGGAAATCGGATGTTTTTAAGATAAGACAGAGGAATGATGAGTTGCTAAGGGAGTTCGTGTCCCGATTCCAAATGGAGCGAATGGAATTACCACCGGTCTCGGATGAATGGGCCGTGCAAGCTTTTACACAGGGGTTGAACGAGCGGAGTTCGATGGCGTCACGACAGTTAAAGCAAAATCTGATCGAGTATCCAGCTGTGACTTGGTCAGATGTACATAATCGTTACCAATCGAAGATCAAGGTCGAGGACAACCAGCTGGGAGCCCCCTCGAGTTCAGTTCATCTTAATAGATTGGCGGTTAAGGCCCCGAGGGATAAAGACAGGGAACCGATATCAAATAGGGAAGGGTATCAGCCATATGTCGCGGATCAAAGAAACAACGGTTCGGGGCGCAACCTTCCTCGGAATGATCGAAGAAACGATCGAGGACAAAATTCTCGGGGACTCATGAGTAAAAATGATTTTGATAAACATATCGATCCTGCAGAAGCACCACGGTTATCGGAGTACAATTTCCGTGTAGATGCATTCGGGATCGTATCAGCTATAGGAAGGATTAGAGACAACTGATGGCCCAGGCCTATACAAACCAATCCTTCTCAAAGAAATCCAAACTTGATGTGTAAATATCATGGCACACATGGACATAGGACCGAAGACTGCAGACAACTGAGGGATGAGGTGCTCAATTGTACAACGAGGGTCATCTTCAAGAATTTCTCAGTGATCGAGCCAAGAATCACTTCAGGGAAAGAGACGCTAACAAAAAGTATGAGCAGGAAGAACCGCAACATGTAATTCATATGATCGTTGGTGGTGTCGATGTTCCACAGGGGCCTGTATTCAGACGCACCAAGGTGTCGATTACCAGAGAAAAACAAACTCGGAGCTATGTGCCCGAGTGCATATTATCTTTTAATAAGGAGGAAGCAGAAGGCATTTCTCAGCCGCACAATGACGCCCTGGTAATTTCTATTTTGTTAAATAAAATTCATTCAAGTTAAACGTGTTTTCGTGAATCCAGGTAGTTCAGCAAAACATAATCAGATCGCGGGTCGTTGAGCAACTCGGCCTGTAGGACCAAATTGTACCTGCATCTCGAGTCTTAAATGGCTTCAACATACCAAGTGAAAAAACGAAGGGGGAGATAACCCTACCAGTGAACGTGGCCGGGACCATCCAAGATACAAAATTCCATTTCATTGAAGGCGACATGAGATATAACGCACTACTCGGGAGGCCATGGATCCACAACATGAGGGCAGTACCTTCAACCCTTCATCAGATGATGAAATTCCCAACAGTGGATGGTGTGAAAACAGTTTACAGGGAACAACACACTGCAAAGGAAATGTTTGCAGTCGATGAGGTGATACTGGTACCAGCGCCTTCGATCTCAGAAAAGTCGAGCACCAAATATAAGCAGATGGCCAAATAGCAATCACCGTCCCCAGCCTCGACCGAATCAGAGAAGCAGGTAATTGAAGAAGAAGAAGAGGATCTCCTTACTCCTCGAACTTTCGCTGTTCCCGAAGAGTCAGATGCAACCAAGTCAATGGTCGAGGAGCTGAAACAGGTCATAGTGATCGAGTACATGCCCGATAAAAAGGTATACCTGGGAACAGGATTAACCCCCGATCTCAGGAAAAAACTCATTCAATTTCTTATCGATAACATGATTGATTTTCTTGGTCCCAATTAGACATGACAGGGAACCAGCCGGAAATAACAACACACTAGCTAAGCCTCGACCCCAGGTTCAAACCAGTAAAGCAAAAGAGAAGGCCCAGTCCGAGGTGAAGCATGCATTCATAAAGGAAGAGGTAACTAAACTTCTTAAAATAGGGTCCATTCGGGAGGTAAACACCCCGAGTGATTAGCCAACGTAGTTGTAGTCCATAAAAAAGGGAACAGAATTAGAATGTGCGTAGATTATAAGGATATAAACAAGGAATGCCCTAAAAACTCCTTTCCACTACCTAACATCGATCGCATGATCGATGCCACGGCTGGCCATGAGATCCTTACCTTTCTCGATGCCTACTCCGGGTACAACCAAATTCAAATAAACCCGGAGGACCAGGAGAAGACCTCGTTTATCACTAAGTTTGGAACGTACTATTACAATGTAATGCCCTTCGGGCTACAAAATGCTGGAGCCACGTACCAACGCCTAGTTAATAAAATGTTCGAGAAACAGATAGGTAAATCAATGGAAGTTTATATTGATGATATGTTGGTTAAGTCCCTGCGCGCAGAGGACCATTTAACTCATTTATAGGAAACAATCAAAAACTTGAGGAAGTACAACATGAAGCTTACCCAGAAAAATGTGCCTTCGGAGTTGGTTCTGGCAAGCTCCTCGGCTTCATAGTATCAAATTGGGGTATCGAAATCAACCCTGAAAAAATCAAGGCCATCGAAGATATCACTATCTTAGATAGTGTGAAAGCTGTGTAGAGGTTAACAGGATGAATAGCCACCTTGGGTCGATTCATTTTGAGGTCATCGGATCGAAGCTACAAGTTCTTTTCCTTACTCAAAAAGAAAAATGATTTTGCATGGACCCCGGAATACCAGCAAGCATTGGAGGAATCGAAGCGATACTTGTCGAGCCCACCTCTATTTCACACTCCGAAGGTAGATGAAAAGCTTTACTTATATCTGGCAGTGTCCGAGATAGCGGTAAGTGGGGTGCTAGTTCGGGAAGAGCAAGGTATGCAGTTCCCAGTTTATTATGTGAGTCGAACTCTAGGAGATGCTGAAACTAGATATCCACACTTAGAAAACTTGGCACATGCATTAATAAGCGCATCTAGAAAGTTAAAACCATATTTCCGGTGTCACCCCATATGTGTGTTAACCACTTACCCTCTTCGAATGTTTTGCATAAGTCCGAGCTATCAGGCCGATTGGCCAAATGGGCCGTCGAACTTGGCGGGTACGCTATCGAATATCAACCCCGAACGACCATCAAGTCTCATATCATAGCTGACTTCGTGGCTGATTTTACGCCAACCCTCAGACCCAAAGTAGAGAAAGAACTTCTGCTAAAATCGGGTACATCATCGGGGTATGGACCCTCTTCACGAACGATGCCTCGAATGTGAAAGGGTCCGGGCTTGGCATTGTTTTGAAGCCACCTACGGGTAGTACTATTAGGCAATCTATCAAAACTTCTAGGTTGACTAATAATGAGGCCGAATATGAGGCCATGATTGCAGGTCTCGAGCTAGCTAAAAGCTTGGGGGCAGAAGTCATCGAACCAAGTGCGATCTCTGTTGGTGGTAAACTAAGTAAACAAAAACTTTGAAGTTCGAGAGGATAGGATGCCAAGATATTTGGACAAGCTGCAGGTAACTTTGCATCGCTTCAAGGAGTGGACTCCAGATCATGTGCCTCGAGAACAAAATAGTGAGGCCGATGCACTTGCTAACTTGGGGTCATCAGTTGAAGAAGATGATATTCTCCCGGGGACTGTCGTCCAATTATCAAGATCTGTGGTCGAGGTGGGTCACGTCGAGATGAATTCTACAAGTTTAACTTGGGATTGGAGGAATAAGTGTATGAAATATTTGAGAAATGGAAAGCTCCCATCAGATCAAAAAGAATCAAGGGCTCTACGAACCAAGGCTGCTCGGTTCACATTGGTTGAAGATGGAACATTGTACAGAAGAATGTTCGATGGACTATTGGCGGTATTTTTAGGGCCGGGGAACACTAATTATGTTCTGTGAGAAATCCATGAAGGCACTTGTGGGAATCACTCCGGTGCCGAGTCTTTGATTTGCAAAATTAACAGAGCAGGGTATTACTGGGATAGCATGGAAAAAGACGCTAAGGAGTTCGTTAGAAAGTGTGATAAATGTCAAAGGTTTGCACCGATGATTCGTCAGCCCGGGGAGAAACTTCATTCGATCATGTCCCCGTGGCCTTTCATGAAATGAGGGATGGATATTGTCGGCCCTCTACCAACGGCCTCAGGTAAAGCTAAATTCATTTTGTTTATGACTGCCTACTTTTATAAATGGGTGGAAGCACAGGCCTTCGAGAAGGTCAGATAAAAATAAGTTATTGACTTTATCTGGGATCACATTGTGTGTCGATTCGGGATACCTGCCAAAATTGTATGTGACAACGGGAAGCAATTTGTCGGCAACAAGGTAATGGAGTTCCTTGAAGCACACAAAATAAAGAGGATCTTATCAACACCATACCACCCGAGGGGGAACGGACAGGGAGTCAACAAACAAAACTATATCATTCAAAACATAAAGAAGAGGTTAGACGATGAAAAAGGAAAATGGAGAGAAATACTACCCGAGGTTCTTTGGGCGTATCGAACGACACCGAAGTCCAGCATGGGGCGACCCCGTTCTCTTTAGTATATGGCTCCGAGGCCTTCAACCCGGTCAAGGTCGGAGAGCCCAGCGCCAGATTTCGACATGCATCGGAGGAGTCAAATCACGAAGCTATGAATACTAGCCTCGAGCTACTAGATGAAAAACGAGAAGCTGCACTTGTTCAGATAGCAGTGCAAAAACAATGAATTGAGAGGTATTATAATAGAAGGACTAATGTTCGACACTTCAGAATCGGGGACTTCGTCCTAAGGAAGGTTACCCTCAATACTCGAGACCCAAACGAAGTCAAACTAGGCCCGAATTGGGAAGGACCATACCGGGTCATCGGAGTTATCGAAAAAGGATCCTATAACTTGGCACGATGGAAGGCGAACAATTTCCAAACAACTGGAATGTATCACTACTCAAACGGTATTATTGCTAAGGTATGACCATCTCCTTTTTCCATTTGTATTTAAGACTAACTCATTGCAGATGTTTGGTCGGAGACAACGAGGGAACCCATATACACGAAGACCTTAGGTTTTAAAGTACGCGTTGCACTCTTTTTCCCTTAGATCTGGTTTTATCCCAAATGGGTTTCTCCGGCGTGGTTTTTAACGAGGCAACAACTATGTGCTACCTAAGGATAATTCAACAGTATCCAAGGCTTCTTTTCAATCAACCTCGAATACTGGGGGGCATCACCCTCGGAGGTTATATTTTCAAGGAAAATACTTCACGGCAAAGAGGGCCTCAATAGGAAAACTTTATAACGGGCCAAACAGTCAGATGAACCGTGTCAATATAGAATAGTCGAGCCCTGATGGCAAAACATGTACGCATGTATCAATTATTCAAAGAAGCAATCTTTCTACACTTTGTGTCTCAAAGAAATTTTCTACTATACGAACTCCACACTCGTGATTCTATGAGGAACGACTCAAGGGCCAAAACGCAAATACACCTCGAATACCCGAGGACTGTCATCGATTGTCAACACATTCGGATATCTAAACTTGAATTGATAAGACCTCAAAGAGGCATCCCTTGACGCAAAGGCCAAGGCCATCATACTCAGGGACTAACCTTTCGGACAAGTTCAAAAGGTTATCGGGAAACAAGTCCAAGAGACACACCCGAAGGCTACGGCCATATTAAAGACTACAATCATATAAAAAGGCTACGACCGAAATAATGCGGCTCGGAGACGTCCGACTTCCGCCATAATTTAAAGGCCTTCAAATACTTTGAAAAATCGGTTAAATAAGGCTACACTCGGCAAAGAAAATAAAAAGGGGCTTCGATAAAATTAGCCCTCTAATAATTTAAAGGCTTCGATAATATCAGCCTTCGAAAAAGCCTCAAGAGGTATTAAATTATCTTAACACAAACGGGTTAAGAAATAATTTGGTTCTGATCGATTGAACCCTCAAAAAATCCAACGGGTACAAAAAACACATGCTAAGGCATAAAGAAATTTTCACTAAGTCCTTTAGCCGAAAAGAGGGAAAAATTATAGCCGTTTTAGAGACCGAATTGGCCCAACTTAAAGAGCCTAAAGGCCGACCTAAAAGAGCCTAAGGGCCGATCTAAAAGAGCCTAAGGGCCAAAGCATGTAGAGTTCGAGACCTTGTTCTCACTCAACTCGGACCTAAGGGTCCCATCGCCCCGAGCTCGCATCAAATCAACTTAAGCACAACTTTGTCGATGCCCCCTTTTTCTCGCATAATCGGGTTTATGACATTTGGGAGGACAACTCGTTTCCTTTTGGGAATTGGGTTTGAATTAAAGAGTCACCACCTAATGATTAAGTGCATTAGGACACTAAGAAGAACTTTGATTTAGAAAACCAGAGATTGGGTAAGGGCTTGAAATTATCCCGAGGGGAAGGTGTTAGGCACCCCTCAAGATCCACTAGTGTGGTTCCCGGCCATACTATAATTGTGACTTTAAGTACAAACAACAAGTAGACAAGCAAGAGTTACAAATACGAGGGGGGTTTTCATGTAATGGTTGCAAGAAATTGAAATTTAAAGAAGTTAAAGAAGCTGGAATTTAAGAAAAAGCAGTTTTGAGTTTTGAATAAATAAACTAGTAAAGGGAAAGGGGTTTTCACATAATTATGGTAAGTAATTGAAATTAAAAGAAGTTAAAGAAGTTGAAGTTTGAGAAAAGCAGTTTTTGAAATAAAATGAACAAGAAAAGGGAGGGGGGGTCCTAGGTTTATAAATAATATGGATCACCCCACACAACACCCGGTAACCGTTTATACACGTGGCGTTATCGCATGGACATCATATCCATATCTACCCTTTCCCACCCCGTTAAGGTATTAAACGCGGAACGGTCTCGTTTTACTTATTGCATGCTATTACCCGCCCCCCATCCTATCAGCCCCGGAGGTATTTGGGACTACTAATCCTAAAGGGAAGGGATGTGAGGTTTTATGATTTCAAAGGACAAAATTCTAAGGCGACAATCAAAACACATATGTAACAAATATAGGGAAGAAACACACAACAGATAGAAAGGGCTCAAACAAACCTCCTTAAAAGCAAAGAGAAGCATAAAGTTTAGCATGTCTTTACACGTACTGATTATAGTCTGATTAAACTTAAGAGTTTTGGCAGACTGATCTAATACATATTTCAGATAAGAAGCCCGAATCAGGCCTGCCTGCTGGCTGTAGTTAATAAAATCTGATTCAATTTATAAGTTACCCTATGGCTTGCCTAAGTGTTGAACGAAAACTTATAGGCATGATATATATTAGTTTCAGAAAAGAAGTATACTGATTTTAAAGAAGAGGACCTGTTAAAAACATAAATTCTGCAGATGTTAAGCATTTGCTACTACTGATTTAGACTTATAAGCCAATGGTCGATTCAGATTTAGTTGATAACTCCTATAGGCATGCTTTCTAGGTGCTATTGATTTTAAAACATTTTTTTTACAATCGAAACAAGAGTGCAGAAGTCCTATAGGCATGGTATCTAAATGCTGTTAGTTATTTTTAACCTATAAACAGGTTTGCCTAGTGATAGATGATGATGCAAAATTCAGGAAGTCCTATAGGCATGTTAGCTATATGATATGCAGCGTTTGGAGATGACTTATAGACATGTTCTCTACATAATGTAGAAGTGCAGAAACCTATAGACATAATATCTATATGAGATACAGAATCCTATAAACATGGTTTCTATATGAAATGCATAACCTATAGACATAGTATGTATATGAAATACAGAATCCTATAAACATGGTTTCTATATGAAATGCATAACCTATAGACATGGTAACTATATGAAATACAGAATCCTATAAACATGGTTTCTATATGAAATGCATAACCTATAGACATGGTATCTATATGAAATACAGAAATGAAAGTTGAAAGCAGGATATGAGTGCAGGAGCATAATAATTCCCTATGAACATGATATCTACCCCTTTTGCATACATGATTGACCCTCCCCTTTTCACTAACAACCCCAATAGTTATTACAAGTTATTACAGCCTAGAATGAATAAGAAAGGTAAAATTACATCAGAGAACTAAAAATTTACAACCAAGGAGAGCCTGATTCAGGTTTCCTGCCTGAAGCATGAAGTAAACCAACTCCAAAGATCAAGATCCAAAGCCTTTCTCGTTTGGGGTGTGTCAGAGTTCCCTAAGAGCCTCATAGACTCCAGGCAGTGCTCACACCCAAATACATTGCAAGATTGAGTCATAGTGCAGTGTGGAAGAGCCAGCCCTCAAATGTCCAAGTTCAGAGGTAACTCAAGGTCCCAAAGCAAGGCTCATAGGAGGGGGGCAGAACTTAGAAGCTAAGAGAGAGTGTAAGTGCAGAGAGGGAATTCTGGGGAAAAGCAAAAGACAGGCTAGTGGTCATACCTAGCAATTGGAGTGCTGGCACACCCCAGCCAGCCTGTTAGGCCACATTGTTTGGGAGTTAGGATCCCCTAAGGGATCAAGTCCAAACATGAGCAACAACTTGGATGTTGCCATGTTCTGAACTTCAACTCAAACACATAGAAGGGGACAGGGGTGCAGGGATTCACAGTAAGAACATATGCAAAGAAATTGACATGTTGATTAACATTAAACATAGGCAGTAAAGCAGACGGGGGTTTACAAGCTATAAAATAAACACATTGGGATGAGGCTGAAAACTAAACTAGAACATACCAGTTTCAGGGAAACAAGAGAAGCAAGCAGTAGTCTTGTAAAGCCAAAGTGCAAGCAAATAGTCAGAATGCTATGATTAGAGGACCATGATACTTGAGTAGTGTAAAAGTGTTGAATTGAGAGTGTGTGATTGAAAGTGTCCGAAAAATGTCGAATTCAAGGTGTTGGTGAGAAAGGAGTCATGCCCTTTTTATAGTGTAGAAGGCAAGCAGAATAAGGTAGGAGAATGATTTGAAAATCAATTACAAAAGTATCCCTTTAATTAAGGGATTCTGGTTTCAAACGGGTAAAAATAATTAAGGAAAGAGATTGATCAAAACCTTTTCCAAAGCAATACAAGAAGGGTAAATACACAGAGATTTATTTAAGGAAAAAGTCTAGTAGCACACGGTTTGTGCAAATAAGGAAAGGAAATCAATTAACAGCCTGTAAATCACAAGGTCTGAATTTGGTATGGATGAATCCAGTCAGAAAAGGTGAAGAAAGGTTTTACATAAGGAAAATCAGTAACAATAAATCAAACCTATAAAAAGGATTCTGAATCAATCATAAGTTGGAAAACCTTTTCGGAAGAAAGAGTTCATCACACATATAAAAACACACAACCATGCTTAAGCACGAAGAACTACCATGCTAATCAGTAGAAGAGTCTAGCATAGAAAAAATTTAGAGTCATAAACAAAGAAGTTTAAAATTAGCTCATAGACTCAGAATGAGTCTAAAAGAGTCAAGGGTTCCAAAATAGAACCCCAGTTCAAACACCTGACCAAACCTTATCAAAAACCCCCAAATTCTAGGGTTTCCACTTCGAATCAGATATAGAGACGATGAGGCAAGTAATTGAAACAGGCTCAAAGATCTCTTTCAGAGACTCATGAGAAAACAAACAGATACAATAGCAAGTTTGAAACAACAGAGTGAAGAAACTGATTTGAAGCATAGTGAGGGTAGCAGGAACATGTTTAAGAAAAACCTGGGACTTAAACAAGTTCAGAAGAGAAAAGAGATAGTATAACACTTAAGAAAACAGTAGAAGAAACACGTTTTAAAGGGAACTCCAACAAGGTCCAGCAGAAGGCAAACAAAACTTAGGAACTTAGTATGAAATACATACAGTAGGAAAGCACAAAATACCGAAAAAATATAGCAAAGAACGTATAGGAAAACACAGCAAGACAAACATGCGAGCATGGTCTAGGAACACAGTAGAAAAACAAAGCACAGAAGAATCATGTAGGGTAGAAAGAAAGCATAAGAAAACAGTAGAAGCACATGCGTGGTAAAAGGACATAAACATATGAGCACGGTGGAGACAAATACACACAGAGAAAGGAAAAGAAAAGTTGGAGAAACACTTTAAACTTTTCAGAAACCCTAAATCGGAAAGAAGTAATTTTGAAAGAAAAATTGGGGAAAATGTTTAAAAACTCAAGTAGAGCACAGATATAGAACTGATCTAAGAAAACAATCAGAGAAAACCTTGAATAGCTAGGGTTTCAGAGGAACCCTAAAACGAGAAAGGCTTGGAAAAGGTCCGATCTGAGTCGGATAAGTCAGAAATAGGCTCATAATGCTTGGATACGTCGGAGCAAGGCCGGAGAGGCCATAGAACCTTGAATCGGAGAAGATTTGAACGGACACCACCGAGGCCAGACCTCGAAACTTCGAACACCAAGCGTTCAAGAGCAGAGGGAGATGAGTATAGGCCATGGACTCCGGTGAGTTTGAAGTTGAAAATGGTAGTAGACGATTAGGGTTTCAGGAACCTTCGAGAGAGTCTGAGAGAGGAGAGTGTTTGGAGGCGGCTGAGAGAGAGGAATGAGGGGATTAGGGTAGTCGTTTAGGTTTAATTATGAACGGGTGGATAGGAGCCGTTGATCTCAGAGATCAACGGCCCAGATCAAAAGAGCTTGGGTCGGGTAATTAAAAACGGGTCAAGGGTTGGGTTAAATGGAATTGGGCTGGTCCGAAATTGGGTTCGAAATTGGGTCAATTAGGGGAACCAATTTTGGCTATAATTGAAATAAAAATGGGTCAGGTTTTAAATAGCCAGTTTTTCCCTTTCTATTTTATAAAAATAGTAAAAATAATTTTGAAAGCAAATTAAAAGTACTGAGTTAATTAATAATGTATGAATATAAAAATAAACATACTGGAACCAATTTCATAATTATAAAATGCTATTAAATCTTAAAATAGGCTAGAATTGCAATTATATGCAATTTAGCTTTTAAAATATCAAATAAATTTGTAAAAATTACTTTAGCTATATTTTGGCATAAGTATGGGAATAAAATAAATTATTCACAAAAATGATAATTTTGGGAATAATTATTGATTTTTGTATTGCTAAAATGGACAGTAAATTGATTTAAAAAATCCTTAAAAATTTGGAAAAATACTAAAACACTTGGGCATACTTATATATGCATATATATGCATATATATATATGCTATTTTGAAAGTATTTGTACGCCAAAAATACATAGGAAAAAACTGGGTATCAACAGCTGCCCCTCTTTACCCGGAAAGGATGAAAGAATTGTCGGGTAAAGATATGATTGCCAATTTTGACCGAACGAAAGGGTTTGAAGAGTTTGACCGTGCTGTGGTTCCTGAGCTGCCTACATATCCCTGGTCTTACAGGAATCAGGACATATGTAGTTCAGGATCCGTCGGCGGAGTATGCCGATGGAGATCTTCCAAGAACGGATGCGATATGGGAGGTTAAGAGTCTGATAGGGCTGCGGGACAGAGCGGGATCGCTCCTACCGAGATGGTCGTTGCTCGTCAGTTTACCTGCAGATAAGCAATACGCATATATATTGTGCATAAATTCAAACATGATGTAAGTTCTCGTCGGACCATGAATGATGTCTTTGGACGGTTAGGATGACGTCCTCAGACCATGATGTCCTGGGCCATGAAGCATATAATAAAGGATTCGCAGGCAATGAAATGATGCTCTCGGGCTATGAGAATGACGCCTCCGAGCGATGATGCCTTTGAATAATGATATGCAAGAGATAAAAAGGGGTCCTCAGGCCATGGCATGGCGTTCTCGGGCTATGAAGATGGTGCCTCCGAACAATGACGCCCTTGGACAGTTTGACGATCTTTCAGCCCATGAAATGCAATAGGTGGCGATCTTTCAGCCCATGAAAGCATAATTAAAGTGGCGATCTTTCAACCATGCAAGATGTAGATGAAGGTGGCGATCTTTCAGCCGATACAAGACATAAATAAAGGTGGCGATATTTCAGCCGATGCAAGAAGGAAATGAGGTGGCAATCTTTCAGCCATGCAAGAAGCAAAATAAAGTGGCGATATTTCAGCCATGCAAGAAGCAAAATAAAGTGGCGAGGTAGAGCTTAACCTCGGAAGGCAGAATGGTAGCCTTATGCAATGCAGAGATGCAGATGGAGACAGTGCTTAGTCTCGGAAGGCAGAATAGTAGCCTTATGCAATGCAGAAATACAGATGGAGACAGTGCTTAGTCTCGGAAGGCAGAATAGTAGCCTTATGCAATGTAGGAAATGCAGACGGAGGTAGAGCTTAACCTCGGAAGGCAGAATAGTAGCCTTATGCAAGAGATGAAAGACGAATAGTAATAACAATTCTTAGCTGATAGCTGGTAGCTGATTAAGATACTGCAAATGCTGGGGATATTATTTGCGGATGGCAAATGTGAACAGGTGCGACGATTCCGAGGGTTGTGTTCCTGAACAGTATGAGCGTATAATACATTATTTTGCGACTTGGGTGACTGCATCCAAAGAAAAATCGTCAGTTATGTAAGGGGGGGGGGGAGGTTAGTTCGTGTCCGCGCCGACTTTGCTTGACCTGCTTGGCTCTGTTTTTGGTGATACTGTGCGTATCATTGGGGGTAGCATTGCTAAACAGAGCCATTTTGGTAACAGTCATGCATGAGTTTGTAAAAAATAGGACATGAGTGTATATTTAAGAAATAGTTTTTAGATGAACCGAGGACTGTGACGCAGTTCAGGACATTGCAACCTTTCTCGCTTTGGAATTTTGAGGTTCCTCCTCAAAATTCTGCCCCAGTTTACTGGGCTGCTGCTTCTGACGGTTGCTTGCGATGATCGGCTGGAATTACTTCGGAATTTTGAGGGTCCTCCTCAAAATTTTGCCCCAGTTTCCAATTGCGGGGAGAATGAAAATTTTATTGAATTGTGACCGAACCCATAAGGCTGCCTTCGTATCCCCTCTTAAACGGGAATCAGGTCAGACGTAGTTCAAATTATATAAGGAAATCATAAATGGTTACACATAGTATCGCTTGACTGCATGAATTGATTGGTTTTGGCCAAACTTCTCTGTCCATCTCTGCAAGTATAAGGGCTCCTCCTGTCAGAACCCGATGAACCATGTATGGACCCTTCCAATTAGGAGAGAACTTCCCTTTGGCTTCATCTTGATGTGGAAAAATCTTCTTTAACACCAGCTGCCCCGGTGAAAACCGTCTTGGTTTGACTCTCTTGTTGAAAACTCTGGACATTCTGTTCTGATAAAGCTGACCATGGCAAACTGCATTCATTCTTTTCCCATCTATAAGAGCTAGCTGCTCGTAACGACTTTTTACCCATTCTGCGTCATCGAGTTCTGCTTCCTGTATGACTCTTAGGGAGGGAATTTCTACCTCGGCGGGAATGACCGCTTCTGTACCGTAAACCAGCATGTAGGGAGTTTCCCCCGTTGATGTGCGGACAGTGGTGCGGTACCCCAATAAACCAAATGATAACTTCTCATGCCACTGCTTATGCTTTTCTTTCATCTTCCTTAGTATCTTCTTGATATTCTTATTGGCGGCTTCTACAGCTCCATTCATCTGAGGCCTGTAAGCTGTGGAGTTCTTGTGTTTGATTTTGAAGGTTTCGCACATAGCCTTCATCAAGTCGCTGTTGAGGTTGGAGCCATTGTCAGTAATGATTGATTCTGGAATCCCGAATCGACAAACGATACGGTCACGGACAAAATCTGCCACGACTTTCTTAGTCACTGCTCTGTAAGATGCTGCTTCAACCCATTTGGTGAAATAGTCAATTGCTACTAGGATAAACCTGTGCCCATTTGATGCGGCAGGTTCAATTGGTCCGATAACATCCATTCCCCATGCGGCGAACGGCCATGGCGAGCTTGTTGCATTACGCTCATTGGGAGGTACCTTTATCATGTCGGCATGTATCTGACAGCGGTGGCACTTTCGGACATACTGGATGCAATCCGTCTCCATAGTCATCCAAAAATAACCTGCCCGGAGTATCTTCTTGGCTAAGACAAAACTGTTCATATGTGGCCCGCAGGTCCCGACATGGATTTCATCTAGTAGCTTCGATGCTTCTTTTGCGTCAACGCACCTTAGTAATCCTAAATCCGGAGTCCTCCTATACATGATTCCTCCACTGTGAAAGAAATTGTTAGATAGTCTCCGAAGTGTGCGCTTCTGAGTAGCATTTGCGAGCTCGGGATATTCTCCTTTTGCCAAATATTCCTTGATATCATGAAACCAAGGGTTTCCATCTGCTTCTTCTTCGACATGAGCACAGTAAGCTGGCTGATCATAGATCTTCACTGGAATGGGATCAATGAAGTTTTTATCTGGATGTTGTATCATAGAGGCTAGGGTAGCCAATGCATCGGCGAACTCATTCTGGACTCTGGGATCATGTTGGAATTCTGTCTTTGTGAACCTCTTTCTCAACTCCTGCACATGGTGCAGATATGGGAGTATCTTGGGGTTCTTGGTTGCCCATTCTCCTCGGACCTGATGTATAAGCAAGTCTGAGTCCCCAATTACTAGCAACTCTTGGATGTTCATGTCAATGGCCATCTTGAGCCTTAAGATGCAGGCTTCGTACTCGGCCATATTGTTGGTGCACGGGAACCTGAGTTTGGCAGACACCGAATAATGCTGGCCGGTTTCTGATACTAGGACTGCTCCTATGCCAACTCCTTTGAAATTTGCTGCTCCATCGAAAAACATCCTCCAACCATCATAGGACTCTGCAATGTCTTCTCCTATGAATGATACCTCTTCGTCAGGAAAATACGTCTTTAGGGGTTCGTATTCTCCGTCCACGGGATTCTCGGCAAGGTGATCTGCCAATGCCTGTCCTTTGACTGCTTTCTGGATCACGTAGATAATGTCGAATTCACTCAGCAGGATTTGCCACTTGGCTAGCTTGCCAGTGGGCATGGGCTTCTGAAAGATGTACTTCAATGGATCCATCCTTGATATGAGATACATAGTATAGGCAAAGAAATAGTGCCTCAGCTTCTGAGCTACCCAAGTCAAAGCACAGCAGGTGCGTTCCAATAGAGAATATCGGGCTTCGTACGGGGTGAACTTCTTGCTGAGATAATAGATGGCCTGCTCTTTTCTCCCCGTTTCATCATGCTGCCCCAGAACACAACTAAACGCTCCATCCAATACCGCAAGGTAGAGTAATAGGGGTCTACCTGGCTCGGGCGGGACCAAAACTGGCGGTGTTGACAAGTACTCCTTGATCCTGTCGAAGGCCTTTTGGCAATCATCAGTCCATTTGGTAGCGGCGTCCTTCTTCAACATCTTGAAGATTGGCTCACAGATGACGGTAGATTGTGCTATGAACCGGCTGATGTAGTTAAGTCTCCCCAAGACACTCATTACTTCTTTCTTGTTCTTTGGCGGTGGCAATTCTTGGATAGCTTTGACCTTTGATGGATCCAGTTCTATCCCTCGGCGACTCACAATGAACCCAAGTAGTTTTCCGGCAGGAACCCCAAATGCACATTTTGCGGGATTCAGTTTCAGGTTGTACCTTCTCAGTCTATTGAAGAACTTCCTCAGATCTTCCATGTGATCAACCACTTTCTTGGACTTGATGATGACTTCGTCTACATATACTTCGATCTCCTTGTGTATCATATCATGGAAAATGGTGGTCATGGCCCTCATGTAGGTGCCCCAACATTCTTTAACCCGAATGGCATCATCTTGTAGCAGTACATTCCCCACGGCGTAATGAAAGCCGTTTTCTCAACATCTTCTTAATCCATCCAGATTTGATGATACCCAGCGAAACAATCGACGAATGATTGCAACTCGTGCTTGGCGCAATTGTCAATCAGGATGTGTATGTTCGGCAAGGGGAAGTCGTCTTTTGGACTGGCCCGGTTGAGATCCCGGTAGTCAACACAGACTCTAACCTTCCCGTCCTTCTTTGGCACTGGCAGAATGTTGGCTAACCATGTTGGATACTCTACTACCCTGAGAACCTTAGCTTTGACCTGCTTAGTGACTTCTTCCTTGATTTTCAGACTCTAATCTGGCTTGAACTTTCTGAGCTTCTGTTTTACTGGCGGAGTGGCCGGGTCAGCCGGCAATTTGTGAGCCACAATAGATGTACTCAGACCAGTCATGTCGTCGTACGACCAGGCAAATATGTCCTCATACTATCTTAGAAATTTTGTATACTCTTCCTTCTCTGATGGTGACAAATGAACACTGATTCGTGTTTCTTTGATGTTTTCTGCATCTCCCAGATTAACAATCTCAGTCTCGTCCAGGTTAGACTTAGGCCTATTTTCGAAATTCTCAACTTCCTTAACAATCTCTTCTGGTATATCATCTTCCTCTGAATCTATGTCCGTTTGTTGCGTTGTCTCGTTGCATGTCACAGTCGTTGGTTCAGCAAGATAAGTAATAGTAATGCTGTATAAGTAAAGTAATGAGAGAAAATAATAAGAGTAAGATTTATAAGAAAATTGAAATGCTTTGATAAATTCCATAAATGTTTTGAACATTGGAGCTCTTTCTTGCCAAAAATAAAATGCGAAAGGAAAGTAAACTACTAAATTAGTGCATGATGCTTGTTCATCCAGTTATTGAGGCATGCTTCTCTGCTTACCGCCTGTATGGAAGGGCCTTCCTCCCTCTCCTCCTCGAGAATGACACAACAATCCATATCATCATCTTCTAGGAACAAATTCCTCATTGCTGCTAGGGATTTTTCTTCTTCTGACCCATAGATGACCTCGGCCGGTTGGAAGGTCTGCTCCAAATGGGGTATCGGCTGCTCCAATGGATAGTAAGGACCGCGCCAGGGTGGCGACCATTCATTGAATTCTTTCTAGGTATACTCATATCCCAATCCGAAGGTGGTGCCGTGTTTCTTGAGCTTAATGGGCTTAGTGATTCCTTGGAGATTCTTGCCAAGTCCCTTGTCAAGTTCATACCCTCTCCAGTTCAATATGCTTTCAATTTTGTTATTCCACCACTTATCCTTATCAGCTGCGATGACTCGTTCGATGTGGTGGTAAGTTTCTCCACCTATCTTTCTTCTTCCTCCAATCGCTGGGATGGTCTAGCGACTGTATATGGGATTGCTACCGTCGCCGTGAATGATCACCTCCTGGTGATTCCACTCAAACTTCACTGCCTGATGTAGTGTTGATGCCATGGCACCAGCGGCGTGAATCCACGGCCATCCCAATAGCAGGTTGTAGGATGCCGGCACGTCTATTACTTGAAAATCAACATCAAACCAAGTAGGTCCCATTTGCAAACATAAGCTAATCTCCCCAATAGTAGTCCTTTGGGAACCGTCGAAAGCTTTAACGTTGATGGCCCCGTCCTTGATTTCATGCAACCCCTTTCCCAATGTCCTGAGTGTTACCAATGGACAGATGTTGATACTGGACCCCCCATCGACCAGGATTCTGGTGATAAAATAATCTTCACATTGTACGGTGATGTGCAACGCCTTGCTGTGACTCAATCCCTCCGGTGGCAGCTCATCTTCATGAAAAGTGATTTTGTGACTTTCCAATACCTGGCCTACCATGTTTGCCATTTCTCCTCCAGTGATGTTGCTTGGTACATACGCCTCACTCAGCACTCTTAACAAGGCATTCTTGTGTGCATCGGAACTCTGTAGCAAAGAAAAGATGGAAATCTGCGCCGATGTTTTGTTCAACTGATCAATGACTGAGTATTTCTTCGCTTGTATCTTTCTCCAGAGATCATCGGGCCCAGTTTCAGTGATGGCTTATCGACCAAAGGTCTGCTTACTCGACTCAGCCAAGTGTTCTGGGGTATAAACCCTGCCGGTTCATGTCATACCCTGTGCTGCAACTGCTTCCCCGAACTTGGCTTTCCCTTTCCTTCTTGCCTCGGCTGTGTAGTCCCATGGTATGGCTTTTGTGTCGAATGGTGTTACGACTGTCATTGCTACCGGGATAGGCACCCTTGCTTTGGAAGGTAATACAGCAACTTCAAATGGTGCAGGCGCCTTTGGGGACCCGAACTCGACCTCCATTGGTGTTGGCGTCTTCGCAGAGGATGGTGTTTCAAACTCAAGTGGAATGGACATGTTCACCTCGGCGTCTCCAGAAGGCTGAATCTGGACTACAATCGGATTAAGGGTGACTGTTGGTTTCTTTGGATCGTCGCCTTCTACGATCAAACCGATTGATCCCTTGGGATCCCAATCATCCTCAATTTCAATCATATGAACACCTCCACCCTTGTGGTCTGGTAGAGGGTTATTGCGGACATTCGGAGCAGGCTCCTTTGCCACGATGATCTTGTTGTCAATCAAAGCCTGGATCTTATCCTTCAGGGAACGACATTCATCAATGGTATGACCCTTCATGCCAGAATGGTATGCACAGGTTTTATTTGGGTTGACCCATTGGGAAGGGTTTTCAGGGGTTATAGCAGGGATAGGGGTGACATAACCAGCAACTTTGAGCCTTTCGTATAGCTGGTCAATTGGTTCGGCAATGGCGATATACTGTTTGGGAGGTCTGCGGTCAAAATTTGGTCGGGGTCTAGGAAAGTTTTGACGAGGGGGAGGTGATTGATAGTGGGATTATTGAGTGTTGTAAGCTTGGTAGACGTGTGCGGGCTAGGAATATCTGGGTGAAGCAGGTTGGTATGTAGGAGGTGGAGGTGATTGATAAGTAGGAGGTGGAGTTTGGTAGGAAGGTGCGGGTGTTTGGTAATTTGGGGTGGGCTGATATGTTAGTGGAGGTATTGGATAAGTTTGGTGTTTGACATGTGATTTGGTTCTCTGTGCAACCATCATGGCGCCTACGTTCCTTTTCTTGGACGTACCACCAGACTGTAGAGCCCTATTGGTAGCTTGCAAGGCTTCAAAGTTCGTAACCATACCACTATTGATACCTTCCTCAATCCTTTCTCCTAGCTTGATGATGTCAGAAAATTTATGGTTCTCGATCAGCATCAGTCTTTCATAGTATTGCGGGTCCTGATCCCGGACGAAAAACTTGTTTATTTGTTCTTCCTCTAAAGCAGGTCGGACCTTAGCAGCCTCTGATCTCCAACGAGTGGCATACTCGCGGAATGTTTCTGTGGGTTTCTTCTTTAGATTCTGAATGTAAAACACATCCGGTGCATTTTCCGTATTGAACCTGAATCTATCCATGAAGTCGGACGCCATACTTACCCAGTTCGACCACTTCTTTGGGTCTTGGCTAATGTACCAAGACAGAGCATCTCCTTTCAGGATCCTCATGAAAAGCTTCATGCGGATCTTCTCGTCTCTTCCTACTCCGACCAGCTTGTCGCAGTATGTTCTCAAGTGAACCCTGGGATCCCCTGTACCATCAAACATTTCGAACTTGGGAGGTTTGTACCCCTCGGGCAGTTCGACATCGGGCTGTATGCATAGATCTTCATAGTTTAGCCCCTCAATTCCCTTACTTCCTTCAACGCCTTGAATTCTGGTGGTCAAACTTTTAAGCTCTTCGGCCAAGTTTCTGATTAGCGAGTCCTTATCATTGGACTCGGGTGTGCTTGAGATGGGCTGGGTGGAGTGTGGCACAGTCTCCACGTAGATGGGGGTGTTGTGTTGGGTGTGGCAGTGGTCATTTGTGGAGTTCAAAGGTTCCGGGATGAGTAGTGGAGTATTGTTGGGATCGTGGCATGTATTGCAGTGGTGGTGATGAGTAGGATGGTTTTGTTGCCTTTGGGACATTTTGTGGAGGTATGGGATTCTGAGTTTTTGGGAAAGTAACTTCTGGAGTGGTGAGGGAAAATGACAGACTCGCCAAATTCCGGACTTGATCGAGTTCTTCTTGGAACTTCAATAGTTTCTGTTCTAGTTGAGAGGTATTTTCCTTTGAGACCAGAGCACCACGAGTGACCTCTACCTGTTCAGCTGAGTTGTTCGAATCTTCCATTCTTCTTTTGCTTTTGTGTCTGACAGGACTGGGAGGAGGAGTAGGTGGAGGGCCCCTGGATCTTGTAAATTATGCTGACGTTGCCAGAGTTCACGAACTAACCTTTGGGGAGGGGAATAAACAAAAAGTAAAAACAAAAAGGTGATAAGTCGGTAAGGATCATAAGGAAGGAAAAATTGTTGCAATATTTAAACACGTAGTGCAGGAAATATAAAGCGCGTCCTAATTTTGGGGACCTTGTTGTGCCCAAGGTAGGCCTAGCAACAAGTTAATTTGGAGAACTTAGAATGCTAAATGCCTCATTTTATTGATATAAAGGTAGACGAATCCCAAAACGAAACTAAACAATAAGAAAGAAAAGGTCAATAATGGTCATTGGCCTTATTGCATCTTATAAGGCGAAAAATGGAAATTCCTATCTATTTGGTCCCAGAAGGACCTTCCCCAGACTCTGCATTGTTGGCTCCCTCGAACAACTCTCCCAGCTCGCGCAGTCCTAGTAGCAAGTAAGCTCTGGCCAGATGTCCACCTTCATTTCCTTCAGCAGATCGGCAATCTTCGACCCTCTTCAGAAACTTCCTTTCCAGTTCCACTATACCTTGCTCTAAACAGACCAGTCGTTTGTTGGCGCTGACAGCCATATCCTTCCATTCTTCAATTAGTTTTTGATTGGCTTCTTGTATTTCACGGTGCTTATTTTCACATTCCCGAATCCTCTTGCGCAGTTGGTTGTACTTTACCTGCGCTTCAGCCTTTTCGTCGATGATCCTGTGACCTCGAACAAACCCGGGTTGACCCAAACCGTTGTGATTGTCTTCCAGCCAGCCCGAATAGTGTGGGGTACAACCAGCATGGTATCTTTCTGGTTCGATGGTGTCCTTTCCCAAGATAATTTTGCAGTGCCACATATGCTGAGCCTGGCACCTGTACGGACTATCGTCATTCTGGAAATCAGCCCGGATGTGACTCATTTTGTCGACCCTTGGTATAACCTGCTTCCTGCCAGCTTGTCTCATAACTCGGAGGGGGACATAAGGGTAGGTTCCCCTCAAACCGATCAGTATCAGAAATGGCGCATCCCTGGATCGAACGACGAATTCTTCAGTAGGGAACCACTCGAACATCCATTGCACTCGGTCCTCAGTCAGATTATCAAGGAGTTCGACCCATTCTCTAGCATTCTCCGGTTGGGCGAACATGTTGGGCATGTAATTCATTCGCTTTGGATGATGAAAGGCGATATGATCGTCCCAGTCCCTACGATGGATTTCCTGTCGATATTCACCCTTTTCGAGATGTTCCATGAGCCAAAGTTGAAGTAGCAGATTACAACCCTCGAAATGTCTGGCTCCCTGTTGACACCTTTCTAAGGCTCGGTATATTTCTGCAATGATCATCGGCACAAGACTGAATGGTTGTTCGTCAATTCCTTCCATTAGAGTTTTGGTGACCATAGCTAGCCTGGTATGGATTCTTGCTTTCTTCATTGGAAACACTATCATCCCCAAGAAACAGAACATGAAGACAAAGACCCTCCGATGGATATGCCCCAATGATGTAAGGGCGAATTCGTCAGGATAAGTACGGTAAGATTTTCTGTGACCGTACCTTTCGTACAAGTAGTCAAAGGGAATGTACGACTCCTTCAAACATGTCAAGTCTGGATACTTCTTTAGACCCATCATTTTGAGAAAGCCTCTACCCTTGCGGTTTTCCAGCATTAATAAACCCAGAGTTTCCCACGGTATTCCAGCAAATCCTCCTATTTCCTCAAGCAAGGGTGTCAAGGAGACCCAATGGACTTTGGACAAGGCTATCTTAAAGAGTCATTATGCGGACAACATAACTGACTCGGCTAAGTTTGACCATGATGCATGCATAATTTAAAGAGAAAGGGTTTCTATGGGGTTTTAGACTGGTACCCTTGAGCGGACAACTCAAGAGGGAAATGCGCGGAACCGTCGACTACACTGTTGATCGACTGGTTTTACCGCAAATATGCGTTTGCCGGATTTAGGGGGTGTTGATATCGGAAGGGCGCAACCACTCATTATAAGAGTTGCTATGGTCTTTTGTTTGGCACGAGTGGAATATGATGTTGAATATGCAGTTATAATAATTAAACAAGTTGTCACGTATTTGCACGTTCATAAAGTAATAATTACAACAGTTTCTCATAATTTACAACAGTATTAAAGGAAAGCGATTAAGGAAAGCATTAAGAGAAATAAAGGAAAGAAACAAAGAGCCAAGTTAGTTCCGAGGTAGAAGAGGAAAAAATACTTAAAGGCATTTAAGCAAATAAAGATATATAAAGAAGCATAAAGTCACAAATAGCATGGAATGGTAAAAGCCTTAAAGATTTCCCCAGTGGAGTCGCCACGCTGTCGATGCCCCCTTTTTCTCGCGAAATCGGGTTTATGACATTTGGGAGGACAACTCGTTTCCTTTTGGGAATTGGGTTTGAATTAAAGAGTCGCTACCTAATGATTAAGTGCATTAGGACACTAAGAAGAACTTTGATTTAGAAAACCAGAGATTGGGTAAGGGCTTGAAATTATCCCGAGGGGAAGGTGTTAGGCACCCCTCAAGATCCACTAATGTGGTTCCCGGCCATACTATAATTTTGACTTTAAGAGCAAACAACAAGTAGACAAGCAAGAGTTACAAATACGAGGGGGGTTTTCATGTAATGGTTGCAAGAAATTGAAATTAAAAGAAGTTAAAGAAGCTGGATTGTAAGAAAAAGCAATTTTGAGTTTTGAATAAATAAACCAGTAAAGGGAAAGGTGTTTTCACATAATTATGGTAAGTAATTGAAATTAAAAGAAGTTAAAGAAGCTGAAGTTTGAGAAAAGCAGTTTTTGAAATAAAATGAACAAGTAAAGGGAGGGGGTCCTAGGTTTATAAATAATACGAATCACCCCACACAACACCCGGTAACCGTTTATACACGTGGCGTTATCGCATGGTCATCATATCCATATCTACCCTTTCCCACCCCGTTAAGGTATTAAACGCGGAATGGTCTCGTTTTACTTATTGCATGCTATTACCCGCCCCCATCCTATCAGCCCCGGAGGTATTTGGGACTACTAATCCTAAAGGGAAGGGATGTGAGGTTTTATGGTTTCAAAGGACAAAATTCTAAGGCGACAATCAAAACACATATGTAACAAATATAGGGAAGAAACACACAACAGATAGAAAAGGCTCAAATAAACCTCCTTAAGAACAAAGAGAAGCATATAGTTTAGCAAGTCTTTACACGTACTGATTAGGGTCTGATTAAACTTAAGAGTTATTGCAGACTGATCTATTACATATTTCAGATAAGAAGCCCGAATCAGGCCTGCGTGCTGGCTGTAGTTAATAAAATCTGATTCAATTTATAAGTTACCCTATGGCTTGCCTAAGTGTTGAACGAAAACCTATAGGCATGATGTCTATTAGTTTCAGAAAAGAAGTATACTGATTTTAAAGAAGAGGACTTGTTAAAAAAATAAATTCTGCAGATGTTAAGCATTTGCTACTACTGATTTAGACTTATAAACGAATGGTCGATTCAGATTTAGTTGATAACTCCTATAGGCATGCTTTCTAGGTGCTATTGATTTTAAAACATTTTTTTTTCAATTGAAACAAGAGTGCAGAAGTCCTATAGGCATGGTATCTAAATGTTGTTAGTTATTTTAAACCTATAAATAGGTTTGCCTAGTGACAGATGATGATGCAAAATTCAGGAAGTCCTATAGGCATGTTAGCTATATGATATGCAACGTTTGGAGATGACTTATAGACATGTTCTCTACATAATGTAGAAGTGCAGAAACCTATAGACATAATATCTATATGAGATACAGAATCCGATAAACATGGTTTCTATATGAAATGCATAACCTATAGACATAGTATCTATATGAAATACAGAATCCTATAAACATGGTTTCTATATGAAATGCATAACCTATAGACATGGTATCTATATGAAATACAGAATCCTATAAACATGGTTACTATATGAAATGCAAAACCTATAGACATGGTATCTATATGAAATACAGAAACGAAAGTTGAAAGCAGGATATGAGTGCCGGAGCATAATAATTCCCTATGAACATGATATCTACCCCCTTTTGCATGCATGATTGACCCTCCCCTTTTCACTAACAACCCCAATAGTTATTACAAGTTATTACAGCCCAGAATGAATAAGAAAAGGTAAAATTACATCAGAGAACTAAAAATTTACAACCAAGGAGAGCCTGATTCAGGTTTCCTGCCTGAAGCATGAAGTAAACCAACTCCAAAGATCAAGATCCAAAGCCTTTCTTGTTTGGGGTGTGTCAGAGTTCCCTAAGAGACTCATGGACTCCGGGCAGTGCTCACACCCAAATATATTGCAAGATTGAGTCACAGTGCAGTGTGGAAGAGCCAACTCTCAAATGTCCAAGTTCAGAGGGAACTCAAGGTCCCAAAGCAGGGCTCATAGGAGGGGGGCAGAACTTAGAAGCTAAGAGAGAGTGTAAGTGCAGAGAGGGAATTAAGGGGAAAAGCAAAAGACAGGCTAGTGGTCATACCTAGCAATTGGAGTACTGGCACACCCCAACAGCCTGTTAGGCCACATTGTTTGGGAGTTAGGATCCCCTAAGGGATCAAGTCCAAACATGAGCAACAACTTGGATGTTGCCATGTTCTGAACTTCAACTCAAACACATAGAAGGGGACAGGGGTGCAGGGATTCACAGTAAGAACATATGCAAAGAAATTGACATGCTGATTAACATTAAACATAGGCAGTAAAGCAGACAGGGGTTTACAAGCTATAAAATAAACATATTGGGATGAGGCTGAAAACCAAACTAGAACAAACCAGTTTCAGGGAAACAAGAGAAGCAAGCAGTAGTCTTGTAAAGCCAAAGTGCAAGCAAATAGTCAGAATGCTATGATTAGAGGACTATGATACTTGAGTAGTGTAAAAGTATTGAATTGAGAGTGTGTGATTGAAAGTGTCCGAATCACAAGGTCTGAATTTGGTATGGATGAATCTAGTCAGAAAAGGTGAAGAAAGGTTTTACATAAGGAAAATCAGTAACAATCAATCAAACCTAAAAAAAGGATTCTGAATCAATCATCAGTTAGAAAACCTTTTCGGAAGAAAGAGTTCATCACACATATAAAAACACACAGCCATGCTTAAGCACGAAGAACTACCATGCTAATCAGTAGAAGAGTCTAGCATAGAAAAAATTCAGAGTCGTAAACAAAGAAGTTCAAAATTAGCTCATAGACTCAGAATGAGTCTAAAAGAGTCAAGGGTTCCAAAATAGAACCCCAGTTCAAACACCTGACCAAACCTTGTCAAAAAACCCCAAATTCTAGGGTTTCCACTTCGATTCAGATACAGAGACGATGAGGCAAGTAATTGAAACAGGCTCAGAGATCTCTTTCAGAGACTCGTGAGAAAACAAACAGATACAATAGCAAGTTTGAAACAACAGAGTGAAGAAACTGATTTGAAGCATAGTGAGGGTAGCAGGAACATGTTTAAGAAAAACCTGGGACTTAAAACAAGTTCAAAAGAGAAAAGAGATAGTATAACACTTAAGAAAACAGTAGAAGAAACACGTTTTAAAGAGAACTCAAACAAGGTCCAGCAGAAGGCAAACAAAACTTAGGAACTCAGTATGAAATACATACAGTAGGAAAGCACAAAATACCGAAAAAATATAGCAAAGAACGTATAGGAAAACACAGCAAGACAAACATGCGAGCATGGTCTAGGAACACAGTAGAAAACAAAGCACAGAAGAATCGTGTAGGGTAGAAAGAAAGCATAAGAAAACAGTAGAAGCACATGCAAGGTAAAAGGACATAAACATATGAGCACGGTGGAGACAAATACACACAGAGAAAGGAAAAGAAAAGTCGGAGAAACACTTTAAACTTTTCAGAAACCCTAAATCGGAAAGAAGTAATTTTGAAAGAAAAATTGGGGAAAATATTTAAAAACTCAAGTAGAGCACAGATATAGAACAGTTCTAAGAAAACAATCAGAGAAAACCTCGAATAGCTAGGGTTTCAGAGGAACCCTAAAACGAGAAAGGCTTGGAAAAGGTCCGATTTGAGTCGGATAAGTCAGAAATAGGCTCATAATGCTTGGATTCGCCGAAGCAAGGCCGGAGAGGCCATAGAACCTTGAATCTTAGAAGATCTGAACGGACACCATCGAGGCCAGACCTCGAAACTTCGAACACCAAGCGTTCAAGAGCAGAGGGAGATGAGTGTAGGCCATGGACTCCGGTGAGTTTGAGGTTGAAAATGGTAGCAGACGATTAGGGTTTCAGGAACCTTCGAGAGAGTTTGAGAGAGGAGAGTGTTTGGAGGCGGCTGAGAGAGAGGAATGAGGGGATTAGGGTAGTCGTTTAGGTTTAATTATGGAAGGGTGGATAGGAGTCATTGATCTCAAAGATCAACGGCCAAGATCAAAAGGGCTTGGGTCGAGCAATTTAAGACGTGTTGATGGTTGGGTTAAATGGAATTGGGCTGGTCCGAAATCGGGTTCAAAATTGGGTCAATTAGGGGAACCAATTTTGGCTATAATTGAAATAAAATTGGTCAGGTTTTAAATAGCCAGTTTTTCCCTTTCTATTTTATAAAAATAGTAAAAATGATTTTGAAAGCAAATTAAAAGTACTGAGTCAATTAATAATGTATAAATATAAAAATAAAAATACTGGAACCAATTTCATAATTATAAAATTCTATTAAATCATAAAATAGGCTAGAATTGTAATTATATGCAATTTAGCTTTTAAAATACCAAATTAATTTTTAAAAATGTGTAAGAATTACTTTAGCTATATTTTGGCATAAGTATGGGAATAAAATAAATTATTCACAAAAATAATAATTTTGGGAATAATTATTGATTTTGTACTACTAAAATAGACAATAAATTGATTTAAAAAATCCTTAAAATTTTGGAAAAATACTAAAACACTTGGGCATACTTATATATGCATATATATGCTATTTTGAAAGTATTTATACGCAAAAAATATATAGGGAAAAATTGGGTATCAACAAGCTTGAGGATTCATCTAAAAACCTTGAGATGTATTCCACTATAAGCTCAAAGATCGCCCGTTGATTAATAAAAAACCTAAGGGTTTGTTCTACTCTGAGTCTGAGCCGGTGATCGCTTGCCATTGAAGTTATAATTTCTAGCAAAACAAAGATGAAGAAGAATTCAATACAAATCGGAGATGGAGCAGAAAGAAAAAGAATTCCTCATATTGATAAAGGCTATTTACAGTGCCCACAAGGGGACTTGCGCAAAAACAAAAAACAAAAGAGCCTAATCTACTTTGGGAGCCACAACCTCGGGGGCCACATCTTTGAGAGCCGCATCTTCGGGAACCACCTCCTCGGGGACTTCATCCTCATCTCCTCTGCTCTCGGAGCCACTAGGGAAATCTTCATCATCAGAGAGTAAAGCGTCAGCCTCGTTCTCTAAAGTTTTTTCCATTCCAATATCAGCTGAGAGGTCAAAGCCACGAGCGTGCACCTCCTAAAGAGTTTCTCTCCAGGATTGTCGTCTGGCGAGATCGAGAGCACATGACAATTTAACTTCACCACCAGTGGAGATTTCCTGTGCTCGAACATTAGCAGCCTCAGCGTCAGCTTGATAAGAGGCCACAAGTGCCTCTACCACTGATTTGGCTTGCACAAGCTCAGCGGCTTATTTAGCTTCGAGCTCCTCAATCTTTTGGCTCTCGGCGAAGCTTTCCCCCTTTACGTTTTGAAGCTGGCGTTCGATCGAAGTCAGCTGGTCTCGAAGTGTGTATTTCTCCGAGGCGAGACGATCCATATGTTGCTTCCACCCCAGGGTCTCGGCCTCTTTCACCTTGAGCTCTTCTCGAAGCTGCTCCACCAGCTCACCCTTCTGATGGGCCTGCAAAGTTGAAGTGTTAATCGCTAAATCAAATGAGTACATAATAGACCCCCAAAGGCTACATTACCTTTTCAATGAGCTCAATTTGTTCTTGATGAGCCTTCGCCAATTCAACCCGGAGGTCCCTGACCTCCTCCTCTTTCTGTACATAGAGGCATTTAAGGTTGTCCCTCTCTTCCACTAGCTTCTTGAGTTCGGCTTCGCATCGAGCAAGCTCGGCTCTAGATTTGTAAAATGCTTGTCGATGAAGTGCCACGGCCTTCACAAAAAAAAAGGAGTCGGACTTAGAAAAACGAGAATAAAACTCGAGCAAAATTATGGAGGTAGAAACTTACTTGTTTGAGAAGCCGCAGAGCCTCATCAAAGATAAACGAAGCATCCGGGTCGGGACCATCTTCGACCCTGGAAAAGCACTCCTGGAAAATATCATTCCCTTCGTGGGTCGTCCCTACATCGGGAGTCTTCATGGCCTGGGCATCTCGAAATTGCCCTTCAGCGAACACGGTGCCAGGCGGTGACTCATCTACGTTAATTATCCTAAGTGATTCACTTGGGACATTATCTTCTCTATGGAGGGCCTCGTAACTAGGCCCCTCAGGCTCACCCACCAAATGACCTCCAATACGAGGTGCTCTTTTGCCGCCTGATGGCTCGGGTACTCTGCTCGAACTCCCCTTCGAGATTTCTTTGGCTCGAGATCGAACCACATCAGCCACCACTGGTTCAGCGGTCTTCGAAGCTTCAGTGCTCCCCCTCTTCCGAGCTACTAATAGGCAATCTTCATCTTCACTCTCTTCTTCATCGTCCCAAAGGTGTTGGACCGCTTCTGAAGCTAGGGCCGCGGGATCGGCCCTAGGCTTTCGAGCCTTACTTTTCGTGGGCTTTGGGGAACTTGCAGGAGAAGACCATTTCCTCTTCTTCTCCTTGGTTGGCTTTGGGATTTCCACTTCACCAGGCAGGGGCGGCCGCATAGTAATGGCGTCTCCAAGGCCTGCATATGGGCAAAGTAAGTATATCACTGAGAATATCGATATATGAACAATGGATCTCACCATGGTTTTTAGCTTCCCACCGACCCTTGGCCAAATCATGCCAACTGCGTTCCGCGTATGAAGAAGTGGAGGCTAGTTGCCAGACCCAACCTCCGAGGTCCAGAATCGCACCAGGAAACCAAAGGACAACTGCATCATCAAAAGGGTATTAAATCGAGGAAGATTAGGAAAAGCAGAATATTAATCACCATCGATAAGTTTGTACTTACGTTTCATGTTCCACTCCTCGGGGAATGGCATCCTCTCAACAGGAATCAAATCGGAAGTCCTGATTCGGACAAACCGGCTCATCTATCCACGGTCCTTGTCCTTATTGATGCTTGAGAAAAGCGACTTTGAGGATCGGTGTTGAAGCTTTATCAGACCGCCTCGATAAAGGCGAGGGATGTATAGCCTGATCAGGTAGTCGAGGGTAAAAGACATCCCCTCAACCTGGACCGAGAAGTACCTGATCAAATTGACGATGCGCCAGAAAGAAGGATAGATCTGGGCAAGCGTCACCTGGTATTGGTGGCAGAAATCAAGAATGATTGGATCTACGGGACCCAGTGCTAGATCTACGGGACCCAATGTAAAAGGGTAAGTATACACGCTTAAGTACCCTACCATATGGGTGGTGATGTCCTCTTCGGGGGAAGGAATCACGACATCCTTATCCCCCCAATTACAATCCTCTTTCACCTACTTGAGTTCATCTTCATTTATCAAGCACATGTATCGAGGCATGGGTCCACATCGGCCTGGAACCGATGCAGGATTATCGATTTTGAAATCGAAAGATAGCTCGCATGGCCCGGGAACACATTACTCGATATGAGGTGGCACCGTCATTCTACCTCTGGCCGGCCGTGATGATGAGGGGGCTTTTTCTTTATGAGGAATGGTTTTAGATGTTTTGGCCATTACTATTAAGGAATTCAAGAGAAGAGAAAAAGTTGGTGCTATAGCAAGAACAAGTTGAAGAAAGGATGAACTCAGGAAAGATGAAGAAGCTATTGAGGTTTTGAGAAAGATTTGAGAAGTAAAGAGTGGAAAAGTTGTGAGATTGGCCTATTTATAGTGGTCACTTTAACGGTTTGGGGAAGCCAATGGCCGACCATCAGCCGCCTTCAATTAATGGCCTTGGGAACTATGCAGACGCAACCTTTCAATCACTTCAGTCGCTGACGTGACGAGATTGACATCATGATCGAGGCATCGGAGGATCGAGGATCAAATCGTTTCTTATCATCTTACTCTCAGAAATGCGGGGACTATTTGTATACGGTCGAAATCAGGTATGCCCAATTCATGGGCTCGAAAAGTCACCTCAAGCCCGATTTCAGGATGGATCGAGTTCGAGCCTGATGGACCAAGCTCGAAACCGACGATAGAATATAAGGCTGGAAGATCGAAGTATGCAACGAGCATCGAAGCCGCGTACGACCAACCCCGAGATGATGTCGTTATGGGTTTGTAATAGAAAGAGCAAGATTCTGCCACGTCCCCAAGACCATGGCGTAAATTCCATAGATTTGTACGGGTTAGTACGAATCTTTACTAGGCGGTTAGACAGCTGTCCCAATAAGATTCTTTACTGTAAATAGAAATGTACCATATTTAGGGTTCCCCTACTATATAAAGGGAACCCCAATCTTTTGTAATCATCATAAATCATTGGCAAAAGAATATACTCTCTTACTTTCTTGCTCATTATTCATCAGAATTGTCTCTTAACTTTATTGTCTTTACTTTACTGTTCTAGCTGACCCACCTCGAGGCCATCTAGCTCGAGGTTAGAACTTGCTTAAGCACTGGTTTGATCCCACTTTCTTCTCTAGTTTACACGTTTGATTTCTTAGTTATTAATTAGTATTGAAATAAATCACGAATCTTTAAAATCACAAACAAGTTCAATTGTTACTCGTATTTTCGAGGTAAACAAAAGTGTTCTTATTAAATTTTTAATTTCCCTATCAGTTTAAGTAGATATATAACTGTATAAAGTTAATGAAGCGTAGAGTTATTCACTCCCTCTGTTGTTAATTGCAATCCTTTGTCACTCTTTCGGATAATACTTGTTGGCTTGAGTGTATCAAAATCTTATCTAAAGCTTTAGGTAGAGCATATTTTTAATTAATTTCTTAACTATATTATATTTCTACACGCTCCTCACGTGTGGACCTGCTTCTTTTTCATGGATCTAACACATAAATATATTTCTCTTATTTCATGGACGGCAGTGAGATTTGAATCAACTTACTGCCTACTCTGATATCATGTTAAAGTGTAGGTGATCATCTCATTAAAATATGACTGTTAAAAATAACGTGAATTTTTGCAATTTTGCACCTTTATATAATATACATTATTTTTCAGTTTACACCTTATGCTCTCATATTTTAAATTTACCCCTTATATATTAATTTTTTTGCATCACTTAAAAGAATTTAATTTGAGAGGCTAAAAAGCAATTAATTGGAAGGAAAATAAAAGATATTGCAGTTTCCATCCGAGAGTATGCTGATTGAATTAATTTCACCAATGGTCATATAACTATCACATTTTTTCACTAAAGTCATATAACATTATTTTCTCACACAAAAATCATAAAGCTTTCACTACTTTGCTCAGAAAGTCATAGTTACCGGGGGCAAATACGATTATCCGGCAATTTATTCCTATTCTACCATTTTTTATTTATTAAATTCAATCAAGTAAATTATGACTCAATTAGCATATGCCTGACCCAATCCAACCCGACCCGACCCGATATCCATAACCACAAATTATAACATCGCCAAATTTGATACTTCTCAGTTCTTTCTTAATACCGGCAAACTATACAACTTCATGAATGCGAAAGAATTATCATGTTATTTTCTCTTCAGTTATTCGGTTATTCCGGGACCTCTCTCCTTGGGTAAGTATCTTATTTGTGATAATGGGTAGGTGCTTCAGAGATCCCATGACTATCCTGTCATAATTATTTAATTATAAGAATGTACCTAACAGTGAATATCTTAAAGTAAAACATTCATGGGAATTAACTAAATTTTTTTTATGGAAAAATAGAATTGCTTTTGCAGGAGAACGAGCAACGAGCAACATGACTAAATAAAATATCAATGAGCAACATCACTAAACAAAATATTTCTTACTAAGCAATACAACAAATAAAATGTGCATCAACCAAAAGACAAAAGTAGACACAATATATTGTGCCAATTTAAGTGTATGCCATTTACAAAAGACAAGAAATTTTAGACAAACTTCCCTCTGATTCATAGTCAACAGCCTCCTCTTTATCATCTTCCTTATCATATATCCTCCCGTCTGATAATTACTCTGATTCAGCAACATCTGTGTCATATTTGTCATTCTCTTCTGGTATAAGGATGGCAGAAGTTGATGGAACACTACTTGATCCTTTATTAAGTCTTCACATCCCTTTCTTACTTAATTGCTCAGTTGTTACTTTCTCGACTGTTACTTGCTCAGCCATTACATTGATCCTCAAAGACATCATCACCATCTTCCAAATTATAATCGGGCTCACTAAAGTCATCATCATCACTACCATCCCCAACACTCTTACCATCTTGAATTCTAGTCAAAAAAAATTCTAAATTCAACACAGCAACTTCAGATCTTTCATCGAAAGGGAGAGCCAAATTGATACTTGAACCCCAAACATACATGCAATTTAAAAGCAAAAAATAAAAATCAATAATATCAAAAAATCCTAACCCCATAATTAGTATCCAAATATACAAAATAACACTAAAATAAAAATAAACTCTAGCCCACACTCACTGTCACAATGTACAAAAATTTTAAATTAAAGCAAAACCCTACCCCATAATTAGAGTCGCCAACTAAAATTCAAACTAACAAAGGCAACACAAACAAAAAATACTTACTCCATTTTTACCTCTTTTGGAGTCATTCCTAGTGCAGCAAAGCATTTGTGTGGTCACTAATGCAGCAAAAGTATGGTTGTCCCTTAAAGTACTCCTCTGAGATGGAGAGGAAGCCATCTTTTTGGCTTGAGATCCCTGAAAGAGCGCTACTTGAGAGCCTCGAAACACCGTTGCTTGAGAAGAGAATTAAGATAGTAGTATGTGTTTACCCTAAAATCCGAGTACATATAAACTTGTATTGTGGTTTTAAAGATTTGTGATTTAATACAATACTAATTAATAAACAAACAATCAAATGTATAAATTAAAGAGTAAATTAAGTCAAACCAGTGTGCAAGCAAGCCTCGACCTCGAGCTATGGCAGCCTCGAGGTAGGTTAGTCAGAACAATAAAATAATAAGGCAATTCAGATGAAAAGTAAGTAAGAAAGTGATGTAGGTATATTCTCTTGTCAATGATTGATGATGTTACAAATGAATGGGCTTCCCTTTATGTAATAGGGTAGTCCTAAATAAGGTACATTTCCATATTTAGCAGGGAATCTTATTGGACAGTTGTCTAACCGCCTAGTACAAATCCGTTCTGAAATTTACAACGTGATCTTAGGGCCACTGCGGGAATCTCACTCTTTCTGTTATAAAACCATAACGGTATTATCTCGAGGTTGGTCATAGTTGGCCTCGGTGTTCATCGAGCACTTCGATCTTCGAGTCTTGTACTTCGCCATCGGACTCGAGTCCAATCCATTTTGAACTTATTCTCGAAGCGACCTCTCGAGCCTATGAAATCGGGCACACCTGATTTCGATCGTATATAGATAGTCCCCGCGTTTCTTAGAATAAAATGATAAGAAACGACTTGAGTCTCGATTTTTTGAAGTCCCTGATGATGATATCATCCCCGTGGCTTAGGAGCTCGAAGTGACCGAAACGTCCCGTCGGTTCGCTTCCCCAAAACATTAAATGCTTCGCCAGTGGTGGTCGGCCACTAGCGCCGTCGAACCATCGTCGCTTGCCTACAAATACAAGGCTCAAATTCGAATAAAAAACTTTACTTCCATCTTCAAACTTCCCTTATCTCTCCCCCTCTTCATCTTTCTCTCTTATTACCTGTTAGTCTCGCCCTTTTAGTGCCGAAAGATATCAAGCTCCGCCTATTTCCGCTTCTTCTAACCCAAATCAATGGAGAAAACCTCCAAACCAGTTCCTCAAAAGGAGAAAGATTCCTCCTCCTCATCCCAGCCGGCCAGTGATAAAGTGCTGGCCCTTTACGATATTATTCCCAGCCCCTGCGTCATAAAGAAAAACTTTAAAGTTGAAAATCCCCCCCCCCCCCGATCGTAAATGAAGTTTTTTCCCTGTAGCTTTTTGTATTCCGTTTTCGCATTGCGTGATGCCTTTACCTTTTTTGCAGCGGTTGCATGGATGCCCCATGCGGTTGACGAGCTCGAAGATTAGGTCCGTAAATTAGCTGCAACCTTCTCGTATGACGAGCGCCGATGGCGTGGCTTGGCGCGGGGCAGACGGGAAGCCAAACAGTACGGTAAGTTCTTCTCATAAGTCTTTTATGCTTTCTCCTTTACTGGAGACGTTACTTTACTCATACCTAATTTTCGTTCATGTAGGTATTGGAGATGTCTCTAAAATGAGGTCAGCCCCGCCCGGGGAGGAGACCAAGTCCCTAATTACGAAATTGGGGAAAGATAATAAGAGAAAAAGGGTTTCTAAGCCCGAAGCCCCTAAAATGGAAGGGGTCCTACTCGAAGACGTAGGTGGAATCTCATTCACGTGGATATAGACTCAGTCCACCAGCTGAAGGATGAAGAAGAAGACGAGGGTGAAGAATCGACGCTGGTGACCCGAGCCAGAAAACCAGCCGAAGCTACCAAGCCCTCTGAACCGGAGACCCTGCCTCGTGGTGAGGAGGCTCCAAAGAAAGACGCGGGCAAAGCCCGTGAATCACCCGAGGTCGAGATTGTTCCTCGACCATCAACAAGCACACTAAAGGGAACAAGTTCCGAAATCCCCAGAGCTGAACAGAGCGCCCCGAGTGATTTGCTTGGGGCCATGACAATAGGTCACTCTCCTCCTCTATCAGCTTATTCTAAGGAGGCCATAAGGGAGGCTCGAGCGCTGCACATGCCTGACTTAAGCGGAGTCCCTAATGAAGAAGATCCTTTTCGGGATTGATTTATCGGGGTCGATGATGCCGCTGATCTCAACGACACATCTACTCTCTTCGAAGAGGCTCAACGCCTTTTCTCTCAACTAAGCATTGATTCCTATCGTTGCAATTTCATTTTTCTTCTTCTCTTTTTTCCCTAACTGATTCCTTTTTTCTATGTTGGCTTTCACCAGGTTCGGGGCCGACCTGAGCCAATGCGAGGCCGAGCTCCAGAAGACCTCGGATGAAGGGAAGGCCCTGAAGCTCCTTTGCAGTCAAAAGGAGAAGGAGCTCAAGAACCTTCGGGAAGACCTGGCCAAGGCTCGTAGAAATGAGGCCGATCTAGACAAGCAGGTAACTGTCATTTTGAAAGAGTATGGTCTACTCGACCCAATTGTGGAGGCTAATACTTTAGTGTCTCTGCTGCAGCAAAAACTGGATAGGATCGAGCTGCTTCGAGGGGAGGTCGATCAGGTCAAGGCCGACTGCATCCGGTGGAAGGAAAATATGGACCGCCTTGATGCGGAGAAGGAGGCCGCTTTAGCCAAAATGGCATCGGCTGAGGCCCAACTCCGAGGTTCTAAATAGAAAAGTTCGGCCTAGGCCAAAAGAATCAACGAACTCGAGGTCAAGCTTGTAGCGGCCAGAGCTGAGGTCGAGAACACGAAGGTCACGACTGATAAAACCGTTGCCGCGTACTTAAGGGATGCTGAGGCTGCTCAAATAGAGCTAGGGAAGCCTCTGACTGGGAGAAACGAAGTAATGATTTGGCGAAGTGCCCATCCCGGAGGGAGACCCTCAAAAAAATCCACGCTCGAGGTTTCGACCTCACTGAAGAGATAGCTCAAGCAAAGGCGCTCGAAGCTAATGCCAGATTTCACGTCTCCTCCACCTCCGAAGATGATGATGAAGGCAGCCAAGGCGGATCTGACAATGAAGAGGGGCCCGAAGAGGGAAGCTGCTCCCGAGGGAGAAACCAGCCCCGGGCATAGATATGATTTTTCTTTCTCTTTTTGTATTTTCTTTTTGTAAGACCTCTTGTCGGTTTCTTGTACATATCCTTTTTCAAGTATATAAAAGAAAAAATTCCTCGAATGTCTTCTCAATGTTTCTTGCTTTACAAAATTCTTGCAATAATTTCATTCTACGAACGGTATGTTAGAGACTTTATCTCGGATGGCTTCTTTGAAGTTGTCGTGGTCGAGTTTGAATAAGGTTCCAACTTTGGGGCATAAAACCTTAAGGGCTTGTGCCGGATATTGGTGAGTCCCCGAGCCATAATCAAGTTAGTGTGTATTTGGGCTCGGGATAATCGAACCCTTGGATTCGGATCGGGTGAGAACAAGATCTCAAACCCTAAGTGTATTGGCTATTAGACTCTTTTAGATCGGGCCGTTATGGCCTCAAAGAGATGGCTATTATTTCCCTTTTTCGGCTTAAAAGACTTAGTCCTTGGCATGCAATTTTTACCCACTGGGTTTTTTGAGGGTTTAGTGTCGATGGAAACCTTTTTGTTTTTTGTACCTTAGCACAAGTTTGTATTTTAATAATTCGATACCCCTTAAGGTTTTTTCGAGGGCTAGTTTTATCTAATACCTTTGATTATATTGCCGAGGGTAGCCTTTATTAACCGGTTTTCAGAGTTGAAGGCCTATTTTTATTGCGGGATTCTTACGTCTCCGAGCTGCGTTATTTCGGCCGTAGCCTTTATTTTGACCGTAGCCTTTTGTATGGATGTAGCCTTCGGGTATGCCTCTTGGACTTATTTCCCGAAACATTTTGAACTTGTTCGAAATGTCAGTCCCCGAGTGTGATGTCCTTGGCCTTTACGTCGGGGGTGCCTCTTTGAGGTCTTATGAATCCGAGTTTAGATGACTTAAATGTGTTGAATGTTGATGACAGTCCCCGAGTATTCGAGGTGTACTTGCGTTTTGGCCCTTGAGCCATTTCTCACAGAATCACAAGTATGTAGCTCGTATAGTAGCAAATTTCTTTGAGACACATAGTGTTTGATATAGAAAGAATTCTTATTTTAATAATTCATACATGCGTACATGTTTTGCCATCGGGACTCGACTATTCTATATGGACACGGTTCATCCGACCCGTTTGCCCATTACATGGTTTTCCCGAGACCCTTTTTGGCGTGAAGTATTTTCTCGAAAATATAACCTCCGAGGGTGATGCCCCCTAGTATTCGAGGTTTATTGAAAAGAAGCCTTGGATACTGTTGAATTTTCCTTAGGTAGAACATAGTTGTTGTCTCATTAAAAACCTCGCTGAAAAAAACCCATTTGGGATAAAACCCGATCTAAGGGAAAAAGAGTGCAAACCTTGCTTTAAAACCTAAAGTCTTCGTGTAGAAGGGTTCTCTCGACGTCTTCGATCGAACACCTGCAATAAGTTAGTATCAAATACAAATGGAAAAAGGGAGAAAGTCATACCTCAGCAATAATATCATTTTAGTAGTGATATGTTCCAATTGTTCGGCAATTGTTCGCCTTCCATCATGCCAAGTTTGTAAGATCCCTTTCCGATGACCCGATATGGTCCTTTCCAATTCGGGCCTAGTTTCCCTTCATTCGAGTGTCGAGTATTGAGGGTGACTTTCCTTAGAACTAAGTCCCCGATTCCGAAGTGGCGAAGGTTGGTTCTTCTATTATAATATCTCTCGATTCTTTGTTTCAGTGCAGCCATCCGAACAAGTGCTGCTTCTCGTTTTTCATCTAATAGTTCGAGGCTAGTATTCATAGCCTCGTGATTTGATTCCTCTGATGCATGTCGAAATCTGGCGCTGGGTTCCCCGATCTCGACTGGAATTAAGTCCTCGGAGCCATATACTAAAAAGAACGGGGTTGCCCCCGTGCTGGACTTCGATGTCGTTCGATATGCCCAGAGAACCTCGGGTAGAACTTCTCTCCATTTCCCTTTAACGTCGTTCAGCCTTTTCTTTAAGTTTTGAATGATAGTCTTGTTTGTTGATTCGGCATGTCCGTTTTCGCTCGAGTGATACGGTGTTGATAAGATCCTTTTTATTTTGTGTGCTTCGAGGAACTCCGTTACCTTGTTGCCGATGAATTGCTTCCCGTTGTCGCATACGATTTCGGTAGGTATCCCGAATCGACACATGATGTGGTCCCAGATGAAGTCTATAACCTCTTTTTCATTGACCTTCTCGAAGGCCTGTGCTTCCACCCATTTAGAAAAGTAGTCAGTCATAAACAAAATGAATTTATCTTTACCTGGGGCTATATGTAGAGGGTCGACGATGTCCATTCCCCATTTCATGAATGGCCTTAGGGATAGGACTGAATGAAGTTGCTCTCCGGGTTGATGAATCATCGGTGCAAACCTTTGACATTTATCACATTTTCGAACAAACTCCTTAGTGTCTTTTTCCATGTTATCCCAGTAATACCCTGCTCTAATAATTTTGCGAATCAAAGGCTCAGCGCCGGAGTGGTTTCCACAAGTTCCTTCATGGATCTCTCGTAAAACATAATCGGTGTCTCCTGGCCCTAAACATACCGCAAATGGTCCATCGAACGTCCTTCTGTATAATGTTCCATCTTCATCCAATTTGAACTGAGCAGTGTTGGTTCGTAGAGCCCTCGACTCTTTATGGTACGATGGGAACTTTCTATTTTTTCAAATATTCAATATACTTATTCCTCCAATCCCAAGTCAAACCTGTAGAATTTATCTCGGCATGACCCTACTCGACCACAGATCTCGATAATTGGAAGACAGTCCCCAGGATAATATCATATTCCTCGACTAATGATCCCAAGTTTGCAAGTGCATCGGCCTCACTGTTTTGCTCTCGAGGTACATGGTCTAGAGTCCACTCCTTGAAGCAGTGTAAAGTTACCTATAGCTTGCCTAAATACTTTGCATCCTATCCTCTCGAACTTCGAAGCTTTTGTTTACCTAGTTCACCACCAATAAAGAATCGCACTTGGCTTCAATGAGTTCTGCCCCCATCCTTTTAGCTAGCTCGAGACCTGCAATCATGGCCTCATACTCGGGCTCATTGTTAATCAACCTATAATTTTTGATAGATTGTCTAATAGTGTTACCTGTAGGTGGCTTCAAAACAATGCCAAGCCCGGTCCTTTTCATATTCGAGGCACCGTCCGCGAAGAGGGTCCATACCCCCGATGATGTACTCGATTTTAGTAGAATTTCCCTTTCCACTTCCGGTACGCGGGTTGGCGTAAAATCGGCCACGAATTCTGATAAAATTGGAGACTTGATGATCGTTCGGGGTTGATATTCGATATCGTACCCGCCATGTTCGACGGTCCATTTGGCGAGCCGTCCTGATAACTCTAGCTTGTGCAAAACATTTCGGAGAGGATAAGTGGTTATCACACATATGGGACACTGAAAATATGGGTTTAACTTTCTAGATGCGCTTATTAATGCAAGTTCCAATTTCTCAAAGTGTGGATACCTAGTTTCAGCATCTCCTAAGGTCCAACTTATGTAATAAACAGGAAATTGCGTACCTTGCTCTTCTCGAACCAGTACACCACTTACTGCTATTTTGGACACTGCCAAGTATAAGTACAACTTCTCTTCTGCCTTCGGAGTATGGAGCAGAGGTTGGGCTCGATAAGTTTCGCTTCAATTCCTCCAATGCTTGCTGACATTCCGGGGTCCATGCGAAATCATTTTTCTTTATGAGTAAGGAAAAGAACATGTGGCTTCGATATGATGACCTTGAAATGAATCGGCCCAAAGTTGATGTCCGCCCGATTAGCCTTTGTACGGCTGATGTTTAGCTTAAAGCATATATATTTCTATGTATATCGCCTCATATTTTACTTTTGTTTCGTGAATTTAGGATGGTAAATGTGATGATTTATATTAATTTGAAGTGTTTTGATGTGTAGGAATGATTTGGGAGCAATTGGGGCGAAACGTGCAAAATTAGAGCCAAAACGAACGAAATCGGGAAACTTGCGAATTTGGGCACCACCTGTGGCGCCCAGCCCTACCTGTGGCACCAAAAATAGTAGCTAAAAATATTGGAGCGCCGTGGAGGGCGCCTGGCGCTAGCCATGGCACCGGTGACATGAATTTTCTCCAATTTCGCCCGGGACAAGGTTATTTCGGCCCTAGACCTACCCAACACGTATAAAAGCAAGACTAAACCTATTTTTGGGTGAGGGAGACGCCACTTTGGAGAAAAAAACACACACGGGATCGTGAGGAAGCAGAGAATTCTCAGTTTTCTTCAGCTTTTCTAGTATTTTTAATTATTCAAAACTTATGCAATTGTTTGATTACATCATGAGTGGCTAAACACCCATTGTTCTGGGATTGTGATTTAGCCATGAATATTGTTGTTTTATATTGAATTAACCTCGATTATAATTCACTAATATATGGTTGTTTCTTCAATTCTGTGATTAATTGCTTAATTGTCTGGCCAGCAGTTAGGTTCTATTTACTATCTATGCTATGCTTGGGAAAGCCGTGTTTAGATTAGAGAAGAATTGAAGAGAGCATGATCTTAACCCTTAGGGGGAGCGGATTTGTTGTTAGGATAGGAATATACCTAGTCACCATGCTTAATTAAATATCGTAATCTTAATGCATTCTTAATAGATTGATTTCATAGGAATATAGGCGTTAATCTATTTTGAATAGGCGAGTAGTACTTCGGGAGAAGGCTGTGAGAGCAATTATCGATTAATTAGCAACCATGAGTGAATTGTATGAGAGGGAGGGTTAATTAGAACACAATACGAATGGTGAATCGATCACAACCCTGGAATACTTGTCTCTACTGAATACACAACAATCAACTCGTTACTTGATAATTTAGTTATTATTTAGAATCGTAGTATAATATAATCATATTATTGGACTTTAATTTTAGCTGGATTGAATAACAATTTTAGTGATTTAGTGAGTAGTTTATACAAGTCTCTGTGGGTTCGACACTCAACTTATTAATATATTACTTGTCGACCACGTATACTTGAGTGTGCGTTTGGGAGCAACAAGTTTTTGGCGCCGTTGCCGGGGACCTGAATATAAACTACTTTCTAGTTTTTGCTTTAATTGTTTATTTCGTCTAGTTTAACGTTACTTGATTGTTGCTCTAATCTCAGAAACTTTGATTGAATACGCGGGGTCGGAAGCCAGGATAGACTCAACGGCTTTGACCCCGAACCTGAGAAAACATTTCATAGGAGGTTGAGGGAAGCAAGGGATACAAACAATATTCAAGCACTTGTTCAATTTCATGGGAACATGGCAGAGGAGCAACACATGGCTGTTCAGGAGGTGGCAATGCCCAGTATTGCCAATGTCACATCTAGCATTGTGAAGCCCAGAATCACTGGGCACTTTGAGCTAAAACAGAGCATGATCCAGCTACTTCATGCAAACGGGCAGTTTATGGGTCTTCCACACGAGGATCCACAGTAGCATATTCTGAACTTTTTGGAGATTAGTGATACTTATATCACTAACGGGGTCACTCCAGATTATGTGAGGCTCACACTTTTTCCATTCTCTTTGTTGGGCGAAGCTAAGTGATGGCTAAAGGCAGAACCAGCTAATTCCATTACATCATGGAATGATTTGGCAAGAAAATTTCTGGCAAGGTTCTTCCCTTCAGGCAAAACTGCAAAGATCAGAAGTGAGATTGTTGCCTTCAAATAGAAAGCAGGAGAATCTTTATACTTAGCTTGGGAAAGGTTCAAGGGGCTACTCAGAAACTGTCCTCATCACAATCAGACGAATGAAGTGTTAGTTCACACTTTCATAGAAGGGCTCCATCCCCAAACAAAAATTGTAGTAGAATGCTGCAGCTGGAGGTCAAGTATTGGAGAAAAGCTTTGATGAAATTTATGCATTATTGAGCAAATTCTCCAAAAGCAATCCGGATTGGCAAGGAGAGATGGGTAGGAACATGATACAAAAATCACCAGGGGTTCTCGAATTAGATGTTGTCTCAGCATTGTCAGCACAGGTCTCTACGCTGACCAACCAAGTCAATCAGATGACCATGATCATTAACAAGCAACAAGCCCAGCAAGTGCAACAAGTTCAAATATTTTGTGAAGTATGTGGAGAGGGTCACATGAGCAATCTATGCCCAGCCAATCCAGAGTCTGTATATTTTGTGGGTAATGCAAATTGGGGCCAAACAAATCAGTATGGGGACACTTATAACCCCAACTGGAGGAATCACCCAAACTTCTCCTGGGGTGGAAATCAAGGCAATCAGAATCAATACCAGCCTCAAGCACCTCAACAACAATCCAGACCACCTCACGATGAACAATAAGCTAGCCTTGAGGAGATGATGAAGAAATTGATGGCCGACCAACAAGCCCTCAATCAGAAATTGATAGCAGATCAGCAAGCCTTTAATCAGAAATTAATAGCACATCAACAAACTTTCAATCAGAAAATAATGGCTGATCAGCAGGCTCAAGCCACAACACTGAGAAATTTGGAGCACCACGTGGGCCAACTTGCCAGAGCCCAAAATACTAGACCAGCAGGGGCTCTTCCTAGTGATACTGAGCCCAATCCTAAAGCTCAAGTCAATGCGGTTACCTTGAGAAATGGAAAAGCATTAAAAGATGTCCCAAAGAAAAAGAAGAATATAGCTCATCCTGAAGGAGAATTAGTTCCCAAGCCAATTGAGGGGAATGAGAAAGATGATAAAGGACTCGAGCCAGTAATTGAGACTAGACCACCACCTCCGTTTCCACAAAGACTACAGAAGCAAAAAGATGATGCTAAGTACAAGAAATTCCTAGATATTTTGAGCCAAGTGAGTGTGAATTTTCCTTTGGGGGAAATTTTGCAGGAAGTGCCTAAGTATGCAAGGTATCTCAGAGATATTGTGGCAAACAAAC
>NC_031990.1:25522106-25587951 GCF_001879085.1 Nicotiana attenuata
TATAATAAGGCGCTTGTTGGAGGCAACCACATGTATAAATTTTTTTATTGTAAAAGTTTTTTTTAGTGTCAAGTTTTGTGTTGTTTTATTTTGCAGAGTAGGGGAAGTCTGAGTACCCAAAGTTGAAGTTGAGGAGCATGTTTGAGCTTAAGTGTGGGGTCGTCCCGACCCTTAATATTGAGGATCATGTCCGAGCTAGGCCCGAGAGGGTCTCAGGGAGTATTTCTCACCCTTGTGTTAATATCTTTCTCTGTTATCATGCATCGAGGACTATGCATAATATAAGTGTGGGGTGGGAAACTACTTTCTGAAGTGTAATTGTATAAAACTAATTTTTTTAATTTAGTTTTTCTTTTAGAACTCGTAGTAGACATAGTCTAGGTTTAAAAAAAATATAAAAAAACGAAAATTGAAAAAAAAAATAAAAAAAGTTCAGATTTTTCCCGACGATGGATCTTTTGGACAATTTTCTTGAGGGACAAAGTCCGATTTAAAACACCAAAAAGATATTTTTTTGAATAGCTAGGTAGTATTCCTTGGTTTTTCTTTGGGCATCGGTTCTTTTCCAAGGATGTAGCTCGAACCGGGTAGTTTATTTATTTTTAGGAGTAGTTTAGGAAGAAACTGAGTCGCTCTGAGATATTCATTGACATGGTTGATGATGGCAAATTAGGCTATGACATACATTCTGTTTTCCCGTGTATTTGGTTTGAATTGTGAAGCCTAAGTAAAGTAAATAGCCTATTTTGTGACGCCTTTTCTCAGTTGTTTGACTTGTATGCCACATAGTGCAATATTGCTTAAATTTCTCAATTATGTGTGCTTGCTCGACTTGAGAGTTGAACAGAACCGTCTTGATTGAGTCATGTGCAACATGTGTGTGAGGATTTGTGACTTTCTGTGCTATCCTGTGTAGTCTAGAACTTGCCTCGTGTGTTAATTGAAGCGAAATTGTAAGTTGTGCTAATCTAGGAGATGACATAGGCATTTTCTTGCTTGATCATAGATGTGCTTGTCACATAAGAAAATAAAATTTTCTGTAGCTAGCCCCTTTGAGCCTATGGACCTTTTCTTTGGCAACTACATTACAAGCCATATCCCCTTTTTGTTCTTAATTTGATATTGATTGAACCTTTACCTCCTAAGGCACTTAGTCGCTAAAAGAAGTAAGGTTAGAGATTGGGGAGTAGCTTTTGAGTGGAACCATGGAAGGGCCCGTTGGTGCACTAAAGTTGAAATCGAAAGTCACTAGCCGATGAACTTTAATGTTTGGAGTGTGTGAAGAAAAGAAAATAAAAAGAGAGAAAGGAAAAGAAAAATTGCTAGAAAATAGAAAAAAAGATATGATAGTTCAAATAATGTAGAAAAACACACACCTCCAATTCTTATTAATTGTGCTAGTGGGAGTACAGAAGTGCTTAATTGAAAAAGGGCTATGTTGTATATGGTTTGTGGCAAGTGAATTGGTTAAGAAGAATATGTGTTTGAGTTGTGAGTGTAGTGTATTAAAGTGAGGAGGGTTAGTCACTATTCCTAAATATATCCTACCCGTCCCTTAGCCTACATTACAACCTTAAAAGTCCTAATTGATCCTAGATTTGGCTAGCTTAATTAGTGGAGATCTACACTACGGGCAAGCTTATGGTACGATCACATGGTGCATATGAATTCTTTGTGAGAGTGAGTGAATTTGGTTCAATTGTGTGATGTCCTTAAATTATGTTCAAAAGCATATTTGAATGTGTGGACTAGTCTATATTCACTCTTTTGGTTGTTGGTGAGGGCACATGATCTCATGAACGATTGGTAACGTAAACATTGTTGTTGGGTAAGTGCGTGAGTTGAGAGGGCTTAGTGGTTACAAGTTGACTCTTGAGGTCGGGTGGTTGTAAGTAGGTTATTGGAGTGATTGAATTGAATTGTTATACTTGGGCATGCTTAAACGGGAAGAATGTGAAATTTCGTATGTTCATGCTTGTGTGTCAGTATTGATCATAGTCAAGGGTATAGTGTGTGGTTCAAAGTTAATGTGCTCCTCCATAATTGAGACTTGTACGTAGTTGGGGGTATATTTGATAGTCCCATTACTCGAGGACGAGCAAGAGTCTAAGTGTGGGGTGTTGATGTTTAGCTTAAAACATATATATTTCTATGTATATCGCCTCATATTTTACTTTTGTTTCGTGAATTTGGGATGGTAAATATGATGATTTATATTAATTTGAAGTGCTTTGATGTGTAGGAATGATTCGGGAGCAATTGGGGGTGAAACATGCAAAATTAGAGCCAAAACGATCGAAATCGGGAAACTTGCGAATTACCTGTGGCGCCAAAAACAGTAGCTAAAAATATTGGAGCGCCGTGGAGGGTGCCTGGCGCTAGCCAGGGCACCGGTGACGTGAATTTTCTCCAATTTCGCCCGGGACAAGGTTATTTCGGCCCTAGACCTACCCAACACGTATAAAAGCAAGACTAAACCTATTTTTGGGTGAGGGAGACGCCACTTTGGAGAAAAAAACACACACTGGATCATGAGGAAGCACAGAATTCTCAATTTTCTTCATCTTTTCTAGTATTATTAATTATTCAAAACTTATGCAATTGTTTGATTACATCATGAGTGGCTAAACACCCATTGTTCGGGGGTTGTGATTTAGCCATGAATATTGTTGTTTGATATTGACTTAACCTCGATTATAATTCACTAATATATGGTTGTTTCTTCAATTCTGTGATTAATTGCTTAATTGTCTGGCCGACAGTTAGGTTCTATTTACTATCTATGCTATGCTTGGGAAAGCCATGTTTAGATTAGAGAAGAATTGAAGAGAGCATGATCTTAACCCTTAGGGGGAGCGGATTTGTGGTTAGGATAGGAATATACCTAGTCACCATGCTTAATTAAATATCGTAATCTTAATGCGTTCTTAATAGATTGATTTCATAGGAATATAGGCGTTAATCTATTTTGAATAGGCGAGTAGTACTTCGGGAGAAGGATATGAGAGCAATTATCGATTAATTAGCAACCATGAGTGAATTGTATGAGAGGGAAAGTTAATTAGAACACAATACGAATGGTGAATCGATCACAACCCTGGAATACTTGTCTCTACTGAATACACAACAATCAACTTGTTACTTGATAATTTAGTTATTATTTAGAATCGTAGTATAATATAATCATAATATTGGACTTTGATTTTAGCTGGATTGAATAACAATTTTAGTGATTTATTGAGTAGTTTATACAAGTCTCTGTGGGTTCGACACTTAACTTATCATTATATTACTTGTCGGCCACGTACCACGTATACTTGAGTGTGCGTTTGGGAGCAACAATGGCTTTCACACTATTTACGATGGTGATATCCTCGATGGCCTTAATCTTATCGGGGTTGATTTTGATTCCCTGATTTGATAGCATAAAGCCAAGGAATTTGCCCGAGCTGAACCCGAAGGCACTTTTTTCAAGGTTATGTAGCTCCTGCATTTTTTTATCCTGAAGGGCATTACATTATAACAATAAGTTCCATACTTGGTGATAAACAAGGTCTTCTCATGGTCTTCCGGGTTCATCTGAATTTGATTGTACCCAGAATAGGCATCGAGAAAGGTAAGGATCTCGTGGCCAGTCGTGGCATCGATCATGCGATCAATGTTAGGTAGTGGAAAAGAGTCTTTAAGGCATGCCTTGTTCAAATCCTTGTAATCTACACACATTCTATGTTTGTTCTCTTGTTTAGGGACTACGACTACATTAGCTAACCATTCGGGGTATTTTACCTCCCGAATGGATCCTATTTTAAGAAGTTTAGTTGCCTCATCCTTTATGAATGCATGCTTCACCTCGGACTGGGCCTTCTCTTTTGTTTCACTGGTTTGAACCTAGGGTCGAGGCTTAGCCAGTATGTTGTTATCTCCGGCGGGATTCCTGTCATATCTAAATGGGACCAAGCAAAACAATCCATCTTATCGATAAGAAATTGAATGAGTTTATTCCTGTTCAGGGGTTTCGTTCTCAGGTATACCTTTCATTCGGGTAGATACTCGATGAGTATCACCTGTTCCAGCTCCTCAACCGTTGACTTGGTTGCATCTGATTCTTCGGGAAAAACAAAAGTTCAAGGAGTAAGGAAATCCTCTTCGATCGAGGATTCGATTCGATCGAGGCTAGGGACGGCGATTTCTATTTGGCCATTTGCTTATCTTTGATGTTCAATTTTTCTGAGGTCGAAGGTGTTGATATCGGCATCACCTCGTCGACTGTAAATATTTCCTTTGCTGTGTTGTTCCCCGTAAGCTGTTTTCACACAATCCATTGTCGGGAATTTCATCATTTGATAAAGGGTCGATGGTACTACCTTCATGTTATGGATCCTTCCGAGCAGTGCATTATATCTCATGTCTTCTTCGATGGCATGGAATTTTGTATCTTAGATGGTCCCGGCCACGTTTACTGGTAGGATTATCTCCCCCTTCGTTTTTTCACTTTCCATGTTGAAGCCGTCTAGGACTCGAGATGCAGGCACAATTTGGTCCTGCAGGCCGACCTGCTCTAAGATCCTCGATCTGATTATGTTTGATGAGCTACCTGGATCCACTAGAACACGTTTAACTTGAATTTTATTTAACAAAATAGAAATTACCAGGGCGTCGTTGTGCGGATGAGAAATGCCCTGCGCTTCTTCGTCATTGAACGATAGGATGCCTTCGGGCACATAACCCCGAGTCCGCTTTTCTCTGGTGATCGACACCTTGGTACGTTTGAATATATGCCATTGTGGAACATCGACCCCGCCAACGATCATATAAATTACATGTTGCAGTTCTTCCTGCTCATTCTTTCTGTTGGCGTCTCTTTCTCTGAAGAGATTCTTAGCTCGATCACTGAAGGTAGCCCTCGTTGAACAATCGAGCTACCTCATCCCTCAGCTGTATGCAGTCTTCGGTCCTATGGCCATGTGTGCCATGATATTTACACATCAAGTTTGGGTTTCTCTGAGAAGGATCGGTTTGTATAGGTCTGGGCCACCTGGTGTCTTTGATCCTTCCGATAGCCGATATAATCCCCGATGTATCGACACTGAAATTATACTCCGATAATCGAGGTGCTTCTACAGGGTTGGCATGTTTATCAAAACCATTCTTACTCATAAGTTCCCGAGAATTTCTCCATCGATCACTTCTTCGATCATTCCAATGAGGATTGCGCCCCGAACCATTGTTTCTTAGATGTGCGATATATGGCTGATACCGTTGTTTGTTCGACCTTGGTTCCCTGTTGGTATCCCTCGGGGCTTTAACTACCAATCTGTTTGGATGAACTGAACCCGAGGGGGCTCCCAACTGGTCGTCCTCGACCCTGATCTTTGATTGATATCGATTATGCACATCTGCCCAAGTTACAGCTGGATACTCGATCAGGTTTTGCTTAGACTGTCGTGACGCTATCGAATTTCGCTCGTTCAACCCCTGGGTGAAAGCTTGAATGGCCCAATCATCTGTGACCAGTGGTAATTCCATTCGCTCCATTTGAAATCGGGATACGAACTCCCTTAGTATTTCATCAACCAACTACATTATCTTAAAAACGTCTGATTTCCTTGTTGCGACCTTTATGGCCTCGGCATGCGCCTTCACGAAGGCGTTTGCTAACATAGCAAACGAGTCGATGGAATTCGGTGGCACATTGTGATACCAAATTATTGCTCCCTTTGACAAAGTCTGCCCAAATTTTGTCAACAAAACCGACTTGATCTCATCATCATTTAAGTCGTTTCCTTTAATCCTGCATGTGTACAAAGTGATGTGTTCATTAGGATCGCTCGTCCCAGTGTATTTAGGTATATATGGCATACGAAATTTCTTAAGAATGGGTTTCGGAGCCACACTCTGAGGAAATAACTTTTGTACGAACTTTTTTGCATCCAAACCTTTTAAGACCGGGGGTGCCCCCGGTATTTGGTCAACACGGGAGTTGTATGTTTCCACTTTCTTGTCATTATCTTCAATTTTTTCTCTCTCGACTCGATTATTTTGGTGAGCTCCTCGAGCATCTTAATAATTGCAGGATCAGTCCCCGATCCATTATCGTTCGACCTTTCCGGCACTAGCTCAGTACGGCGAGTGATTTCTGGTTCGACCACACTCAGAGTTTTATGTTGACTTTGAAGCTGAGCGATAGCAACCTGCTGAACCTGTAGCATCTCGAATATTACCTGGAGGCTAACTCCCCCGTCTCCTACACATTGTGTTCCTTGGCGACCATCGGCCTTCCCTACGTACGCTCCCCTCGGGATCTGTGCCTAAATCTGCATTCAAAGTAATGTGTGAACTGATATCAACTGGATTGATCAGAACTCCCCGGGATTAACCAGTGGCTCCCCGACTCTTGGACCAATTATGTTCTCGTTTTCCCCGTGAAATCCAAGACCATCGTCGCTATGTGCGGGTGCGGTTTGGAAATTTGACATGTTTTAACCTTAGAACAAAAATTCTTGACAAGAACAAGTGTGAAAATAACGCGTGTTATCAGAATCAGTACCGAAACAATCACTATTATCTTTAGCCCCACGGTGGGCGCTAAACTGTTTACCCTAAAATCCGAGTAACAATTAAACTTGTATAAACTAAAGAGTAAAGTAAGCCAAACCAGTGTGCAAGCAAGCCTCGACCTCAAGCTACGGCAGCCTCGAGGTAGGTTAGTCAGAACAATAAAATAATAAGGCAATTCAGATGAAAAGTATGCAAGAAAGTGATGTAGGTATATTCTCTTGTCAATGATTGATGATGTTACAAATGAATGGGCTCCCCTTTATACAATAGGGGAGTCCTAAATAAGGTACATTTCCATTTTTAGCAGGGAATTTTATTGGACAGCTGTCTAACCGCCTAGTACAAATCCGTTCCGAAATTTACGCCGTGATCTTAGGGCCACTGCGAGAATCTCGCTCTTTCTGTTATAAAACCATAACGGTATTATCTCGAGGTTGGTCATACTTGGCCTCGGTGTTCATCGAGCACTTCGATCTTCGAGTCTTGTACTCCGCCATCGAGCTCTAGCCCGATCCATTCTGAAATTATTCTCGAAGCGATCCCTCGAACCTACAAAATCGGGCACACCTGATTTCAATCGTGTACAGTATGTATTTTGTGGATTTGGCTCATCTTCAGTATAGTATCCCTCCATTTTTGCCAGTGTACACCTAATTTACTGCCAATTATCCTCTTTCAGATTTAAGGGCCAAAATTATTTAGAATTAATAATCTGTAAACTATGGTTAAAACTAAGAATTTCTTGTATATTTTATCCTGTCTTTATAGATAACAGTAAATCATGCGAGAATCTCACAGTCCGCAACACCAATTTGGTGACTCAATTCCCAGCAAAGATTAATCCTTCTTCATGGATTTATATTTTTATTATTATATTTTCATGAATTGCACCTCCAAATCGTTAGTATTCTTTCCCCCAAATACCCAAATCCCTTCAAATGAAAAATTATTTTCATGGTCATCATAACAGTTTTTTTTTTGTTCTTTTACCTTTTTTTTGTTTCTTAGAACTAAATAAGTGTACTATATTGTGTTTCTTGTAGTTGGCAATTACATTATTAAATTTATGTTGTTAAAGTTAACGTGAGAAAAAATAACAAGAAAAGCAAATTGCTGGTTGAGAATAGGAAACTCCAAATTAGAACTGAGAATAAAAGATTTGAATAAGAAAATATTTTTCAACCAGAATGAAGTTCCACCAAAGATTTCGGATGGATGATTTCTCTTTCCAATTTGATACTAACCCAAGAAGTGAATGTTTAGTTTAACAATGTTTAAAGGTTTTTTTTTAAGGAATTTTTACATTCCTATACCATATAGGAAACCTTATTATCCTCAATGTTTAAGGTTTGATATAATTACATTTAATATACCAAATTACCAATTTTATACCATATATTTAGGTAGTTATTTATAAATAGGCTAACCAAATATAAATAGGCTAATTATAGGGATATTTAACAGAAACTTTGATTTACTGTCATATAAGAAATAGATGACCAAATCACGATTAGACATACATATAAGGAAGAAAATTTGGAGTGTTTACACTATAACAAGTTTAACAGGTAATGTAATTGATCCAAATTTGAAACATTCATAAAAAAAGGACGTAATCAGTGCAGATTACATATTGATTGAACTTCACAAAAAGCACTATATATGCACATCTTTGCTCAATGTGACAATCACCTCAAAACCATAGATTTTAGATTTGTTTTCACCCTGGTTTGCATAGGTTGGGATGTGCTCACTAGACCGGAGCGTAAATTAGGATGTGCTCACTAGACCGGAACGTAAATTAAGCGACAATAACAGTGATGATTCATATATAACTGACACCAATTTTTTTGTCATGATCTGTTCATTGAAGATCATGACAAATACAATGATTTGTAGAAGTTTTAGTCGTTTTTGATTTGTGAAAACAAAAAACAATGCATCTACAATCAGAATACAAATAATCTACAATTCATCTACAAAATATCTACAAACTGGGTATATTGAATTTTAATATCCCAATTCCCATTCGATTGTAGTTTAATTGGGATTTTTGACATAATTGCGTTTTTTGCAGAAGATTTTTAGAAGTTTTAGTCGTTTTTGATTTGTGAAAATAGAAAACAAAGCATCTACAATTAGAATACAAATAATCTACAATTTATCTACAAAATATCTACAAACTGGGTACATTGAATTTTTATATCCCAATTCCCATTCAATTGTAGCATAATTGTGATTTTTGACATAATTGTGTTTTTTCAAAAGATTTGTAGAAGTTTTAGCCGTTTTTTATTTGTGAAAACAGAAAATAAAGCATCTACAATCAAAATACAAATAATCTACAATTTATCTACAATTTCTGCAATATGTCTTCTTCTTCTTCTTCTTTGAGTTTCAATCTGAAATTCAGTCAAAACCAAGTCTAATCTTCACCAAAACCCCTCAAAATTGAGATATAAACTCCAAACCATATTCCCGATTATTTTCAACAACACCCAATCCAAACAAATAACGATTTTTGAAAACCCAAATTTTAATTCAAAGCTTTCAAGCTTTTTAATGGCTGTCAATGGTGGAAAATATCTGGAAGAATATTTACTTCCATAATTGTAGCGCGCCTAAATAGGAATATCTGGAAGAATATTTAGTTCCAAATTTGTAGCGCGCCTAATTAGGAAGGAATCAGCTCCTAATAATTGGTATTTAATGAATGGTATATATTTTGTAGAATAACTGTGAACATGGCGGGTAAATATGAAACTACGCACATTTTTGGTAATAAAGTTTCATATATGGTATAGGAAGGAAAAAGTCTAATGGAGAGATGCTGTATAGGAGGTGAGCCAAATCCGTATTTAATTTGTTGATCCTTGCTATAGTGCCCTAAAAAACGCTTGAAAAAGAACTGAGAAGTATCAAATTTGGGGATGTTTTAATTTTTGGATATGAATATCGGGTCGGGTCGGGTCGGGTCGGGCATATGCTAATTGAGTCATAATTTATTTGATTGAATTTAATAAATTAAAAAAATGGTAGAATAGGAAAAAATAACCGGATAATCGCATTTGCCGGTAACTATGACTTTTTGAGCAAAGTAGTGAAAGTTTTATGACTTTTTTGTGAGAAAACAAAGTTATATAACTTTAGTGAGATGTGATAGCTATATGACCATTTGTGAAATTAACCGTATGTTATATACATACCATCACCTGAAATCGATCGGCTCAGCAAAGTAACTCAGATTCCATTTGAATGTCTTTTAGTTTGTGTCATGTCCATTTTTCTTTTAATTAATTATTATTTAACAGCATTGTCATTAAATTCCTTTGTGTATGTAAAGCCAAGGTTATTTAGTTCTTACATGATTTAAATCGATCAAATGGACCTTAAATATTTTGAGTTCCGAACATGGTTTAGTCTTTGTCAATATCTATAAGCCCAAGTCATTTGTTGAGTGTCTTGCGCGTACAAGTCCCGAATGAGTCCCAGTTTCACCTTTTAAAATGTTGATAAGAATTTTGTGGTCAAACTGTCGACGGACAACCTAATGATGTGATCTTATATGTATGACAACAGCTCTCCTTTTTCCCATTTTAATACCGTATCTGCATCAACTTTTTGAGAACAGAAATTGACTAAGAGAATCATTTGAACCAGCCATAGAGCATCCCTACAAAAAAGTACCACACATATCTAACACCTGAGTAACCTGCATGTTTAGTCCTCAAATTTTTCTTCAAAATTCAATGCCGGGTCTTGTGGTTTCGAATGTATCAATTGCGTCCTTAACAAAATGCTATTCCTCCTAAAATGGTCCCTCAAATGCTAATATTTTTAGTCTAAATATCTCCATCACGCCATGCATGTTCATGACACTATAAGCAACTGTGCGTAGAAAGTTCAAAGTACAAAAATAAATTAAAAGGAGGATGATAGGATAACTTTCCGCTTGATGTTTTGGCACCATAATGTAGGGGCCGAGTCACAATATTAACTAAGGGTTCGGACGAATCTCATGGCTTTTGTTTAGACTATGTATTTGTATGAAAATACTATAAATATGTATGAATTTTTAGTTGTAAACTCATTAACTAAAACAAGTTATGGGTTCGATGACAAGCTCAAACTCATGCATGAACCTGGCATATAATGGGAAGAGAAGGACTAACATGGGGGAGAAGAGTCTGTCAAGATAGCCATAGATGACTGCCTAACATGTCAACCAAACAAGGATTTCAGCTTACCTTGTTAGTAGTATATATATGTAGGCAAGTCATCCTTGGCTACTAAACAAAGGCTCTTCCCTTCATGTAAGACCTCTCTTCCAAACATAAGTTTACTAAATTTTGGCTTGTGTGGATTGTTTGCTTTCTTATTCCAATATTTATAGCCAAATCGAAAGAGTTTGACCCTTCGACCTAGTTGCCTCATCCATGAGATTCTCTAATCCTTCTCTCTCTCAATCTACATATATAATGCTATTCTTTTTGCGCAAGAATATATTCTATTGAGATGAAGATTGATGATTATATATTTGCTTCTTCATTTCTTTCTTACCAGAGGTCTGGCATGGAATAAAAGTTCATATTTATAGAAAGTAAAATGAGTCGAAAAAAAACATTATTTATATGTATAACAGGAAAATATCATGAACTTAGTGATTATATGGGAAGTGAATTCGATTGGGACCTATACTTTTAAAGGGTTATGATGGTATTTATATTGGGGGTGTACAAACTCAACCGGAAAATCGTACCAAATCGAAAAGTCAAACCAAGCCGATTAAAATATCCGACTAGGTTTGGTATTGAGTAAAAAAATTCGAACCAAACTGACATATTATAAATATATAATTTTTATATATACTTTTAAGATTTGATGTAGAATTTTCTATAAAAAATATCTAAAAATATTTGGGATTCTCTGCGGGATATAATATTTAATAGAATATGAAGTGCTCCATCTTTATTAACCTTAAATAATAGGTTATATGGTCGCTTTCTCATCAAGTGTTACTGAAATGCCTCAATCTCTTTGTTCTTCCATATTCATATCATATGTTAAAATCTATTAGATTCTTATATCTCTTTTGAATGTGAAGTGATTATTATTAATTAGGTATCATATTGCTTTTTACGTTTAATTACTAATCCGGTTAGCCTTGAAAGTGTACATCAACGAAAAATTATTGTCAAACGACTAAAAAAATAACTATTACGTGTTATTAAGAAAATTCTCCCACAAAAATATTTTAATAGATAATATGTTTGTCAAATTTTTATATTTTTACTAAACATATATTCACTTATAAAATGTTTTAACAAAATAAGATTGAAATAATATTTAAGTAACAAAACGCCCGAAAGCCCGAAAAATTTTAATAAACCGAACCAATCTAAACAGATATAGTTGATTTAATCAAAACCAAACCAACCCGGTATATGTACCCCTTAATTTATACCGGTATATGTATTAACACAAAATTTTGAGTCTCTAATTGGAACGGATATATGCTAATGATATCTTACTTAATTAGATATTTGCAAGCTATGAGAACAAGAAATAACACCCAATGACTCTGAAAATTCGTGGTCTTAAAATTTTGATCCCTACTTGCCCCATCGGCAAACTTCAAGGTGAAAAATCATAAATTAAACTTGATATTTTGCTCATAGAGTAATATCACGGCCTGGAAATCCCACCTTCGGGACCATGATGGCGCCTAACGTTTCACTTGCTAGGCAAGCCAACGTTAGAGGATCATTAAGCCAATTTTAAATCAATTCCAATAAACAATTTAACTAAGCCGAATTAAAACTAAAACTAAGTGCGGAATAATATAAAAGTCAATAATATCTAGTATAACCCGGATCTGGAGTCACACCTCACGAGCTTCTAGAATCTCTACAAAAGGGCCTGAAATAAATACAACTGTCTTGAACGAAAAGAACAGTAAAATAGGGGAAATAGAAGGGGGACTTCAAGGTCTGCGGACGCCAGCAGATCTACCTCGAGTCTCCAAAAGTATTTCCTAGCTGAAACGCCTCACGGACAGCTGGGACCCATACCAAAATCTGCACAAGAAATGCAGAGTGTAGTATGAGTACAACCAACCCCATGTACTTCGTAAGTGTAGAGCCTAACCTCGACGAGGTAGTGACGAGGCTATGATAAGACACCCACGTAATAACCTGTACATATAACAATATACGTACAAGATAACAACAAATAAAGGCAAAACATGTACTATTGGGAGGGGACATGCGAAAGGGGTACAAGATACAACAAAATACAGCAGGAAATGATAACCAGAACAGTCAATATACCTTTAGCCAGTAAACGAATAAGCACGATGAATAAAACTGCACGGCATCAACCTCGTGCTTTTACTCTCAGCCTCACAATGAAACAATAATAATGGCACGACATCACCCTTCATGCTTTTAGACTCACTTTCATCATAAATCAATAGATACGACACGACATCACCCTTCGTGCGTTAATTATCAAAATATGGCACGGCATCATCTTTCGTGCATTAACTCTCACAATATGGCACGACATCACCCTCCATGCATTAATACTCTCCCTTACCATATAACAATGAACATATAACCACGACAGATACCTCGCTCCAAGGATCAACTCAAAGCTCAACCACAACTTTGCCTTTCAAACAAGCCTCCAAACCAATAGAATCTAGCAAATTACCAACCAAACGATTCACATTAAGCCTTAGGAACTACCCATGATTTCAAAAGATTCAATTTAGGTCACTATTGAAAAAGTCAACAAAAGTCAACTCCCGGGTCCGCTTGGTCCAATCCCGAAATTCGGACCAAAATCCAAATACCCATTTCCCTAAGCCCCGTTATGTGATTTGTTTTGAAATCCGACCTCAATTTGAGGTCTAAATCCCAATTTTAGAAAAATTCCTAATTCTACCTAAACCCCCAATTTCCACCATGAAAACACTAGATTTTATGTTGAAATTTTATGAAATGTAATAAAAGATTGAAAGAAAGTAGGTTAGAATCACTTACCAATAGATTGGGGAAGAAGGGTTCTTGAGAAAAACGCCTCTAGGATTTTCTTGTTTTGAAACTTTGAAGAATGAGAGAAAATCACATCTAACTTGAATTTGACCAGTTGCAGATGTCGGAATTGCGAATTGGGGTTCGCAATTGCGAAACCTGCAAATGCAAGAAACCCTTCTCAAATGCGAAGTCTCAGCATCTCTGCTATCATCGCATTTGTGATGATTTGTTCGCAAATGCGAACATTGATCTTCCGCAATTGCGACCAAAATGATCGCAAATGCGATCAAGCCCCTCCCAGTCCCACTTCGCAAAAGCGAAGTCTAGTTCGCAAATGCAAACATGAGGTGCCAAGCTACCCTTCACAAATGCGATGGAGTAGCTCGCAAATGCGAACTTGACAGAGATCGCAAATGTGAAGCCTGACCTCGCAATTGCGAGGTCTGAGGCCTGTATCAGAACTATAGCACACTAGCACATTCCTAAGGCCAAAATTTACTCTGTAGCCTATCCGAAATTCACCCCGAGCCATCGCGACTCCAAACCAAACATGCACACAAGTCCAAAATTATCATATGAACTTGCTCGCGCGATCAAATTGCCAATATAACACATAGAATTACGAATTGAGCACAAAATCAAAAGGAAATTTTCAAGAAAACTCATGAACTTCTATTTTAACAACCGGACGTCCGAATCACGTCAAACCAACTCCGCTTCTAACCAAATTCGACAGACAAGTCATAAATATAGTAATGGACCTATAATGGATTTCGAAATTAAAATACGGACCCGATATCAATAAAGTCAAATATTGGTCAAACTTTCAAAGTCATTAAGCCTTTAAACTTTCAAATTTCAACAAAAAGTGATACTCGAGCTAGGGACCTCCGAATTCGCTTCCGGGCATGCACCCAAGTCCAAAATCACGATACAGACCAGCAGGGACAGTCAAAATACGAATCCGGGTTCGTTTGCTTGAAACGTTGACCAAAGTAAATTCAAATGAATTTAAGGCAAAAATTTCCTATTTTGTTAGTTTTTAACATAAAACTTTCCAGAAAAACACCTGTACTGCGCACGCAAATCAAAAAAGAATAAAATGAGATATTTGGGGCTTCGAAACATAGAATTAGGTTCTAAAACACTAGATGACCTGTCGGGTCATCACAAGTAAGCAGGGTCAAAACGTCAAAATTAATCACTTTTAAGGCTATTCTTGTAAATCACCTTTATGAGAAGCCTAATGGGCCAACCGAATGATCCAACTTATAGACCCATAGCCCAAACTGAAATGGCGCGTGTTGGCTATTCCTTGGTCTGCTTTTTTATGCTCGTTACCATTTGAATGTAATTAAAAATAGCTAGTTTTCAGTTACAAAAATCTTTTTATCCTTATATTTTTCATTTGAGAGGGGCAAAGACCCACTTGTTCATCGTCTCTGCTTTTTTCAAACATTAGGTCTCTATAATAGAGTTTGAAACTTTCAAAGATGAAACTCTGGCATATTATATATGAGTTCGAAGCTCCTGTATTTGAAGCTCCAGTATAGTGCAATGTAGTTCTGGAGTTCGAACTAGCAGACTATGCTGGAGAGGATCATGAATTCTATAAGTTTGAACTCTAGGACAATATCCTCGTGTTTCACTTCACTTTTATAGGTTCAAACTTTTGTAACAACCTCGCCGATTATTTTGAGTATTTTAGCCCCGATCCCTTATTTATTGCCTCCTCTATGTTTTATTGTGGTTATATGACTTGTCAGGGTGTTTGGTTTTGGTTCGGGTGAGTATCGGAGTAAAATGGGACACATAGTCCCTACGTTGGAGGCTTAAGTTGAATGAGTTGATTGTAGTTTGACTTTTGTGTAGACGACCCCGGAATGGAGTTTTGATGGTTCCCATAGCTCCGTATGGTGATTTTAGACTTAGGAACATGTCCGGATATTGATTTAGAGGTTTGTATGTCATTTCGACATGAATTGGCAAAAGTTAAAAAGTTGAAGGTTTGTAATGTTGGAATGTTTGACCAGGAGTAGGCTTTATTGATATTGGGGTCGATTTATGATTCTGGAGGTTGGAATAAGTCCATCATATCATTTATGACTTGTAAGCAAAATTTGAAATCAATCGGAGTCGTTTTGGTATGAATCGGCATTAGTTTTGAAATTCGGAAGTTCATAAGTTCATTAGGCTTGAATTGATGCGCGATTCCTGGTTCTAATGTTGTTTGATGCTATGTAAAGCTTCGAGTGTGTTCGTATGATATTTTAGGACTTGTTGGTATATTTGGTTGAGGTCCCGGGGGCCTCGAGTGTAATTCGGATCATGTCCGGCGCATTTGGAACGTTGAAGACTGCTGAATCTTCTACTGTTGGTTTCTTTGTACGCGATCACAAGTGGAGGTTCACCATCGCGAAGAGCTGTTTGGCAACTAGTGAAATTGTTCTATGCGATTACGAGATGGTTTATGCGATCGCGAGGTGCTGAGTTTGTTCTTCGCAAATGCGTATGGTAGATCACGTTCGCATATAAGGAAGGCAACGCTGGGGGTTGAGGCAGGATTGTGCTGCTCGTTTGCATGACCTTGGACGTGGTCGTGTAGGGGAGGCAGCTTATTCATCGCGTTCGCGGCGGGTTTCACGCGGTCGCGACGTGCATTTATGAGAGTTGGGGATAATTACTCTATGCGATCGCGAGTCTTTGTCTAACCGGGCAGCAAAATTTAAGTTTGAAATTGTGGGTTTCATCTCATTTTTCATAATTTGGACCTAGAGAGCTCGGTGTGAGGCAATTTTTTGAGGGTTTTTCATCTCCTACACGGGGTACTTTCAGCGGTCGGTCCAGCCGACCAGGCCCAAGCTAGTTCCAGTAGCCACGCCCTCTGAGAGCTTATTTCGAGTGTGGTGGCACTCCTCATATGGTGAGGACCCGACTCAGGATGGCGCACCTCCATAGACTATTCATGCTCCACGTATTCCATAGGGTCCCCAGACTTCTCAGGCCGTGGTTACCGCACCTGTTGCCACTCCACCTATACAGCCAACCAGAGGTGAAGGTCAGGTGGGTAGAGGTCACCCTACAGGGAAGGCCAGTCCAGATGTTATGCTCTTCCGACTAGGGCGGAGGCGGTTGCATCCGACTCAGTTATCATAGGTATTGTTCCGATTTGTCACAGAGATGCATCAGTCTTATTTGATCCATGCTCTACTTATTCCTATATATCATCTTACTTTGCTCCATATTTGGGTATATCTCATGTTTTTTGAGTTCTTGTGTCTATGTGTCCACGCCTGTGGGAGATTATTGTTGTTGACCGTGTATATCGGTCGTGTTTAGTTGTTCTTCGTGGTTTTGAGACCATAGCTGACCTATTGTGGCTTTATGGACTGGTTGTGGCCCTATTAAGCCATTCTTGATTGTCACTCCAAGATGGTGACACTGGTTATGCCAGGTTTGCCGCAGTTGGAGTGGAGGGGTACATTGGAGTATGTTCCTAGCAGGGTGGTGTCTTTCCTTAAGGCACATCGGATGGTTGGGAAGGGATGTGATGCGTATCTAGCATATGTGAGAGATGTAGTGTTGACACTCCTACCGTTGAGTCAGTTTCGGTGGTGAGGCACTATCCAGATGTATTTCTGACGGATCTTCTAAGCATGCCGCCCTATAGAGATATCAATTTTGGTATTGATTTATTGCTGGGCACTTAGCCCATTTCTATTCCGCTGTATCGTGTTGCCCCAGCAGAGTTGAAGGAGTTAAAGGAGCAACTACGAGAGTTGCTTGATAAGAGTTTCATTCGGCCCAGTGTATCAGCTTGTGGTGCTCCGGTCTTGTTTGTAAAGAAGAAGGATGGTTCTATGCGCATGTGTATTGATTAACGACAATGGAACAAGGTTACAGTGAAGAACAAGTATCGATTGCCACACATTGATGACCTATTTGATTAGCTACAGGGTGCCAAAGTGTTTTCAAAGATTGATTTGTGGTCGAGCTATCATCAGTTGAAGATTCAGAGCCGGATATTCCGAAGACTGCCTTTTGGACTCAGTATGGTCATTATGAGTTCCTTGTGATGTCATTTGGGCTAACCAATGCCCCAGCAGCATTCATGCACTTGATGAACAGTGTATTCCAGCCCTATCTTGGCTCATTCGTCATTATGTTTATTGACAATATCTTGGTGTACCCCCAGAGCCAGGAGGATCATGAGCAGTACCTGAGGACCGTGCTTCAAACCTTGAGAGAAAAAAAGTAGTATGAAAAATTTTCAAAGTGTAAATTTTGTCTCGATTCAATGGAATTTTCGGGATATGTAGTGTCGAGTGAGGGAATAAGGTAGACCCGAAGAAGATTGAAGCAGTGCAGATTTGGCCTAGACCATCTTCAACTACTGAGATCGAGAGTTTTCTCGGTTTGGCAGGGAATAACCGCCGATTTGTAAAGGGTTTTTCATCTATTACTGCACCTATGACCAGATTGACCTAGAAGTGTGCTCCGTTCAGGCGGACTGAGGTGTGTGAGGAGAGCTTTCAAAAGCTCGAGACTGCCTTGACTACAACCCCAATGTTGGTGTTGCCTATGGGTTTGGGGTCTTACACTATGTACTGTGATGTGTCGCATGTTGGCCTTGGCGCGGTGTTGATTCAGGACGGTAGTGTGATTGCCAACGCGTCTAGACATTTGAAGGTAAATGAGAAGAATTATCTTGTCCACGACCTCTGATCGGTTCCAACCCTATACCACTATAAAATGGCAAGAGTGGTCGATGCAGCTTTTACCCGAGGGGTCGGGATCGATTTCCACAGAGAGCTAATATTTGTTTAGAATTGGGTTTCTATCTAATTTAGCTATGTGCGTTGTTCTTAATTGCACTTCCAATCATGCTTTGTTTGGTTTTTATTCTACTGTTAACACTAATGGAGGATAAAAATAATCTAAGTACAATATTTTTGTTTTGTAAGGGTTTTCTCAATTAATAAAAGACACTAGGGAAGTGACTTACACCTAGGTGAGTATCTAACGGGATCTAAAACTTAGGGCAAACTTGTTATAATTGGCTTCATGATATAACCATTGCACATAATTACTCACTCTATACCTCTCGGTAGTTTGAGTGACTTTGCCCTAATTGGCTTTCTTAAGCCCAATTGGGTGTTCAAACAATGCAAGCAAAATTGGCTCAAGTCGGGTATTACTATCTCTAGGTTTAACCCTTTAATTAGGGCTATCAATCTCTTGAATGCACCCCAATTCCTTGTTAGCCTGAATTTCCTAGACTTAGTCTCTCTTTCTCAAGAAGAGTCTAAGTCAAATAGGCACGAATCAGTGTTTGCAACCACCAATTCAACAATTAAAGCATGAAACAAGCTAAATATCTTTAACCCATAAATAATTAAGCCCTAAAATTGAAGACCCATTAAATACCCACACTAGGTTTGGGTCACAACCCTAGCTAATGGGTTTAGCTACTCATAATCAAGGAAGAAATCAAAGATTGAGATGCAATAGAAGCCATAAGAAGTAATTACAAGAGTAAAATATAAGATTAATAGTTAACAATGATCTAAAATTACTCTAAAAAGTAAAAAGCGGCTATTCACGTGCTCCACAAAATAATAGATACCCTAAAATTTTGAAAAAGAGCTATTTATACACAGCTGGAATTTTCGGACAAAAATGCTCAAACGGAGGTTCCGTTGACAGCGTAAAATTGAGTGCCTCAGCATTGGGGCTTCCGCGGCCGCGCAAAAGCAAGCGCGGACCACGTTTCTTCTCTTCTGAGCTTGATCTGGACTTGATTCCGGTGGGAGCGAAAAATCAACCGCCTCAGCATAGTCTTCAACCGCGGCCGCGAGATATGTTTGCGGACCGCGCTCTTCATTTGAGCCCTTTTGAGCCCAAATCTCCAGTCCTCTTATTCGAACTTTCGCCCTCAGCGGAATATGGACCGTGGCCGCGTCAAACAATTCCACTGCCGCGGAATTTCACCGTGGGTAGCAGTGTCTATTGAGACCAAAATTGCATTCTCTGAACCTCAATCCGCTGAGAGCGTAATTATGGTCGCCTCAGCTGTTCAACTTCCGCGGCCGCATTATTTCTTTGCTATCAGCGCTTTTAGCTCAGCTTTGAACTTGTGCAGGTTTCACTCCTTTATGAGATGGTTATGACTTTCTTGCCTCATTTTGACCAAACACTGCAGACAAGCACAATAAGTTAGTTTTCGGGAATACTTCTATATATTTTTTTATCCAAAACCTAAGCAAAAGGTACATAATATAGGCTAGAATCCCTAGTTATCAACTCCCCCAAACTTAAGCTTTTGCTTGTCCTCAAGTAAACAAAGTAATTCACACCTCCTCAAGATAAAATAAAGGAAACTTTCAGCTGTCCTAAGGTGACTTCATCAAGCATCAATTGGGACTAACAATTACTCTCAACTCAAATGCATTATTAACAACACACAACCTTTTTAGCACCATGGCTTTAATGCGACACAAAAGCATCAAGAGTTGACTCAACTCATCAAGGAAACTCTTTCTACTATATTGGTCATTGTGGAACCCAAACTCATACTCCTCAACTCTCCATATGCAAACCTCACTTTAGATTGTAGCACTCAAAACAAGGATTGAGGAAAATTACACTCATCTCTCTTAAAGGAAGGTCACAAGTCCAGCTCTAAGTACCATAAGCTTGCCCCTCATGTGAATTACCACTAATGTAAGCTCACTCAACTCAAGATCATATAGGGCTTTTTCGGGAATGTAATGAAGACTTTTGGTTCAAGGTAGGATATATCGGTCTATGAAGGTTCTCATCTTTCCTTAAGCACTTCATTTTCTTCATTTCGGCTCACATTTTCTTGACTCTTTGAGTCATTTACTTCTTTCCTAGGGGACTAGAGAGACACACTGTCACTCTTTCTTGTTCATGTCAATCCTTTTTCTCCTTTCTAATCATTCCAAGCCTTTCATCTTTGCTTTTATTGAATCCCTTCATTCATTTTTTTTACATTGTTCACTTTCTTTTTGACTTTTTGGTTTTTCTTTATTTTTCTTTTGCCTTCCCTTTTCTTCATTTTTTACCTTTTATTACTTTTGCATTCCTCGTCTCTCCCCTCAAACTTATACTTTTGCCAATTGTGCTAACGAAAGATCGGGTGCCAAGAGAGGGTCCTTTTAGAGCGGATAAAGGCTTGTATCATGATTTTTGAAAGAACAAGGGCTTTGGCTCAATGGGGTTGACTAAGGATAGCATATTTGGTGGGCTATGGATGCTTTCAAGTCTTAATTTGGATCAAGGAGAGCCTATAATCATTTCTCAAGTCGAGCTACACGTAGGATTTCGCCTAGACAAACATTCAGGGCAAGTTCTAGACTTATTGGCACGGGACTTGGACTTGCGAATCAATACCTCACCTCACAAGCTTTTGGATTGCTAAAGAGACAGAGTCGAGGGCCCACAACAACCTTAGCTAAGATTTGAGCAACACAAATGGTCCCGAAAAATCACTAGATGATTGTTTAGTCAACACAAGAGTCTAAAGGTCACAACTATCACCATCCTTTACAGATCAATTTGTTTCTAACCATAAGGTCAAACGTAAATGTGTTAGGCCCAAGTGAAGCTTGCCCGAGACACTTTTGTTCACTTGGTACTATTTACACAAAAACAAAAAGAAAACAGACTCAAACCCTTAAGAAGGTTGTCATGTCATCCATCATCGGGACGAGCCACCCGGTTCACACAACTTCCACCTTTGGAAAGAACCGTGGAATTAAGAAAACCAAAGGCTTATTGATCACGAAAACTTTTAAAAGTAAGAAGCTACCAATTGAAAAAGAAGCTACTAAATTAAATAAGAAGCTATGCTATTAAGGAAAATTGCAAAAGAAGTTATAAGGTAAAATACGGAAAGTAAACTGAATATTACAATAGGGGATTGAGACGAATATACATAGAAGGGGAATGAATATATACATGGAAAAGTAACTTTATATACATACCGAAATTGAAAAATAACAAAAAGTGAAAACTAAATGATAAAGTTATATACATAACAAAAGTGAGAAGTAGCAATAAAGAAAAAGTGAAAAGTAGCAATAAAGAAAAATAAGTATCATAATTACATTCTCGTATCAATCAAAATAGGACCACACCCCCCCCCCCCCAAATAAAAACTAGCATTGTCCTCAATGCTAAGAGTAAAAATAAGATCAAAGAAGGGTTAGAGAGTAAAGAAAACTCCCTATGGGTCCTCTGTCTGCATGGGGTCCTATGGCTGGGTCCCTGGGTCACCTCCCTCGGGGTCCTGTGGCTAACCTGAGGCACCACCCTCAGGGTCCTCCAGCTCAATCTCCACATCATCAGGCTGAGGGATCATCTGTCTCCTCACGAGCTCTCTATCACTCTCCTGCACTGGTGCCTGTGCTGCCTGAGCTGCTGGGACTTGCTCCTCCAATAGTAGCTCCAAAGGGATGTTTTAATCTTTTCCACCTCCCCTCTCAGCAGCTTCACTGACTCCTTTGAGGCCCGAGTCTTTTTCAGCTTTTTCGTCTGCTTACTCAGGTCCGTAATTGCTTTTCCTTGAGCTACCAAAGCATCCATGATGAGCTTCTGGTTGTCCAGAAGCTCCTTGAGAGATTCCTCCATTGAAGCAGGCTCCTGGGGCTATGCGGGAAGTGACTGGGCTGCCACTATGCTGGATAGGACAGACAGCTTTGATGTTGCTGCCTGCATCCAGTTGTTGATGCTGGAGAGAGTCTGGTTTACCCTATGTGTAGTCAGAGGGTATGCTGATGAAGAAGGCACTGAAGTGGATGGTCCTGTGGAAGTTTGTGGCATGGCAGAGGAGGGCTCAGAAATAGTGGCCATCACTGCTGGCTCTTCAGACTGGCCAGTGGAAGTAGTAGCTTTGCCCTTGGCCTTGGGGTTGTCGAAACCCTGAAGGCTATACCAGGAAAATGGCCTCTTTGGTTTCACCTTCGTATCAAAGTCCCTTCCCTCGACTTCCTGATCCTCCAGGTACATAGTGAGGAAGTTCAGGAAAGGGTATGAGCTCTCATTCTTGTTGACCACCCTAGCGATCACCCTGTTCATAATGTTCCCGACATTGATCAGGTACCCCGCCATGATGGCCCCCACTATAATGGCCCGGGAGACCGGCATGTCACTGTCATGAGTAGTGGGGTCTAACTGGCTGCACACGAACGTCTCCCAACCCTTCGCCTCAAAATTCAATGTTTTCCTGTAGATTGGTACCCCGGGTGTCAGCCAAGCAGGAGTAGTCCCCAGAAGAGCAATCACTGATGCCAACAACGGGCGGACTGACTCATCCATCGCCTTCTTCTCCAGATACAAGGACTCATCCTCGTCATTGAACCCAGCATAGTCGTTCAGAGTTTTGCCATCAAATCTAATCTTCTTGTTCCGGACTTGGTAAAAAATGTGCCCTTTTTGATGTGGGAGACATTGGCATCAAACTCCTTTACTAAATGCTCATTGGCGTTCGGCAGCTTGCTTGTAAAGTGTTTCCACCCTACTCTTTCATTAAATTGCCGCTTCACATTGGGGTTGTGGGGCAAAAGATTCCTTTCTATGAGTTGAAGCTCAAGTATGAGTGACCTCTGAGGCCACCACTCCAGAAATTTGTGGTAGGCTTGCTCACTGACAAATCTTTGCTGCTACACCACTGGGTTTCTTGTTCTTGCCAACCTCCTATTTCGGTGACACCACCCCTCCCGTCATATCGGGTCTCAGCCTCTACAATAATTGGTTCCTTTCTAGGTGGAGAAACTGGAGGAGAAACTAATGCTGAAGATTCACCGCTTTCCTCCGAGCCATCAGACGACCCAGAAGAAATAGGAGAAGTGGGGGAAGCTGGGGGTGTAAGCTCGTCTCTCAACTGAAATCTCCCTTGGAAGTCTGGTACATGGATAGGCACAGAATCACCCTCTGAGGCTTTCGGGAAGGAACATAGTCACTACCCTCGGAGTGGGATGCGGCTCTGTCCGCAGCTTTGATATCCTTCCCCATTTTCCCAATGGATTGTCGGACTGCTAAGGGTAACTTGATTTTCCCTCGTCCGCTACCCCGGGAGGACTCTGCTCTCCCTTTTTGTTTCTCGCTTCCACCTCTAGATTTTACCATTGTCTGCATACACAATAAGTGAAAGATCATTAGTATTGGTGCTGAAAGAATCAGTAAAGAAAAACAGATGAAAAGTTGGCAGTGTTTCACAAACAGAGATCCGCTGTTAGCGAAAAAAGGAGGGCGGCCGCAGAATGGTTAACGCTGACAGCGGAAAAAGGGCCGCGGCCGCGGAGGAATGGGAATCACACTACCTATCCTCTAAATCTAAAGAACCGCTGAGCGCAAAATTTTGGGCGCAGCCGCGGAAGTCACACCGCTGTCCGCGGAAAAACAACCACGGCCGCGGACCCAGTTTTCTACTTCTCTGAACTTAAGTTCCGCTGTCCGCGAAAAATGAAGCGCGGCCGCGTAAAGCCAGCTGCTGCCTGTGGGATGTCCACCACTGACCGCGAAATTCAAATCAATTCAAACTCAAATTTTCACAAGAACGCTGATCGCGGAATTACATCTGCGGTCGTGGAATTCACAAATTAACTCGGCAATCCCAGGGTTTCACTTTTTCATCCATTAAAGTACTATGAACATTTCTAATCCTTACTAGGCATGCCCACAAGTATCATCATTTATTTTATCAACAACTAATTAGCTACTACTTAACCCTAATTGAAACTAAAAGAAAATAGGAAAAAGTTAAGCTAAAAGAAAAGGAAAATAAAATTATAGAAGAATCGCTATGCTTTGAACATACCAGTAGTTTGAATTGGTGATGGAAATTAACTTCTAATTGGCGTTATACAGTTTAGGGCTCAGAGGAACGGAGATGAACAGTAACTTTTCTTTTGCGAATGAAAGTGGTGAAAAGGGTAAAAGGTCTGATGACCTTCTATTTATATTAAAAAGCCCGGGACCCACAAACTTTACCTGTCGCGGCCGCGGAATTCCACCGCGGTCCGCGCTTTACCTTTCAAAAGGGCTGCCCATTCAACACATCCGCTGAGAGCGAAAAACAGGCCGCGACCGTGGAACTTCTCCGCTGACCACGAAAAAACCTCCGGGACGCGGATGAAACTTCAGAGAGGTCCCATTTTAGACTTTTAAAGTCTGCGTCCGCTACCAAATTACGCCTCCGCGAAATGCTTCCGCTGACCGTGGAATTTTGAGCGCGGTCAGCGGTCCAGTTACAGACTTAGCCAAAATTTTCCAGTATTGTCCTGCACTGCATCAAACATTCCTACACACATCTCACATCCAGTTAGTCCAAAACAAATCCTACACTAAGAAGAAATCAAAAAGAAGAAAAAGACATGGGTTGCCTCCCAATAAGCGCTTGATTTAACGTTGCGGCACGACGCAGGTTACCATCAATCATTTCAGATGGATCATTACCACCATGTGGCTGTCATATAACTTGCCAAGATAGTGCTTCACTCTGTGTCCAATAACTCTGAAGATTTCACCATTTTTGTTTTTCAAATCAAGAGCACCAAACGGAGTTACATGCACCACCTCTAAAGGGCCACTCCATTTTGACTTGAGCTTTCCCGGAAACAGTCGTAACCGAGAATTGAATAGAAGAACCAAATCACCTTCCTTGAATTCCTTGCTACGGGCGTACTTGTCATGTAAGTACTTCATCTTGTCCTTATACAAGGACGAGCTGGAATAGGCATGGAACCTAAACTCATCAAGTTCATTGAGTTGCTCTACCCGAAGATTTGCTGCAACATCCCACCCAAGATTTAACTTCATCAAAGCCCATATGGACTTGTGCTCTAACTCAACCGGAAGATGGCACACTTTCCCAAACACCAACCGGTACAGAGACATACCAATTGGAGTCTTGTAAGGAGTCTTGTAAGCCCACAAAGCATCATCTAGCTTCTTTGACCAGTTAGTCCTATTTGCATTGACAGTTTTTGACAATATGCTCTTTATCTCCCTGTTGGAGACTTCAACTTGCTCACTAGCCTGAGGATGGTAAGGGGTTGATACCTTGTGATTGATACTATACTTTGCAAGCAAAGTGTCAAATGCCTTATTGCAGAAATGAGAACCCCCATCACTGATGATTGCCCTAGGGGTGCCAAAACTTGTAAAAATATTATTCTTCAAGAACGCCACTATACTCCGTGCCTCATTGTTAGGCAACCCCACGGCCTCAACCCACTTGGAAACATAACCAACGGCCACCAGAATATACGTGTTGCCACATGAACTCACAAAAGGCCCCATGAAGTCAATGCCCCGCACGTCAAACATGTCAACCTCAAGAATAGTGGTGAGAGGCATTTCATCCTTATTTGAAATTCCACCAGCTCTCTGACACTCATCATATCTCTTCACAAGCTCACCCGCATCCTTATACAATGTAGGCCAATAAAAACCACAGCTAAGCACCTTTGAAGCAGTCCTCGCCCCACCATGATGACCACCGTAGGGAGAGGAATAACAAGCAGCAAGAATACTCATTTGCTCCTCTTCTGGAACACATCTGCGGATCATACCATCATTATAAATCTTGAACAAATAAAGCTCATCCCAGTAGTAGTCCAAGCTATCCCGTTTAAGCTTTTTCCTTTGGTTAGAAGGGAGCTCACACAGAACAATATCGGTCACAAGAAATTTGGCAACATCATCGAACCAAGGCATGCTATTCACAGATACGTAGAGGAGTTTCCCATCAGGGAATGAATCATTAATTTCGAGGCCATCACGGGGCCTCCCCTCCTCCTCCAAGCGGGACAAGTGGTCTGCCACTTGGTTTTCACACCCTTTTCAATCAACAATCTCAAGGTCAAACTCTTGAAGCAATAGAACCCATCTCATCAACCGAGCCTAAGAATCCTTCTTTGTCATCAAGTAGCAGAGTGCTGCATGGTCAGTATGAACTATTACCTTGGCACCCATGAGATAAGGCCTAAACTTCTCCATGGAGAACATTATAGCTAGCAACTCTTTTTTCATCACCGCGTAATTAACCTGGGCATCATTCATAGTTTTGCTTGCATAATACACCGGGTGAATCATCTTGTTCACTCTTTGACCCAAGACCGCTCCTACCGTAACATCGCTTGCATCGCACATAAGCTCAAAAGGTAAGCTCCAATTGGGTGCGGTAATATTGGGAGTGGTTGTCAGTTTGTACTTGAGAAGTTCAAAAGCTTTCATGCATTCATCATTAAACACGAACTTTGCATCCTTTTCCAATAATTTGCACAAAGGATTCACTACCTTAGAAAAGTCCTTGATGAACCTTCGGTGGAAACCTGCATGCCCAAGAAAACTCCTAATCCCCTTGACAGAAGTAGGAGGAGGAAGCTTTGTAATCACTTCAATCTTCGCCTTGTCCACCTCTATACGGTTCTTTGAGGTCTTATGGCCGAGGACAATACCCTCCTCGACCATGAAGTGGCATTTTTCCCAGTTGAGCACTAGATTTGTTTCTTCACATCGAATCAAAACCTTGTAAAAATTCTTCAAACACTCATCAAATGAGTCACCCACAACACTAAAATCATCCATAAACACTTCCAAGAAGTCCTCCACCATGTTCGTAAAGATAGCCATCATACACCGCTGGAATGTAGCCGGTGCATTACACAAAACGAATGGCATCCGTGAAAATGCAAAGGTCTCGTACGGGCATGTGAAGGTGGTTTGCTCTTGATCCTCTGGTGCAATCAAAATCTGGTTGTAACCTGAGTACCCATCCAAAAAGCAGTAGTAGGCACGCCCGGCAAGTCTATCCAACATTTGGTCCAGAAAGGGCAATGGAAAATGATCCTTGCGGGTCACCTTATTCAGCTTCCGGTAGTCCATGCACACCCTCCATCCGGTGACAGTCCTGGTGGGAGTCAAATCATTTTGCTCATTGGTGACGATATTCATACCACCCTTCTTCGGCACGCATTGTACCGATGAAGTCCACGAACTATCCGAGATGGGGGACACCACCCCTGCATCTAGCCACTTGATCACCTCCTTTTTGGCAACCTCTTGCATAGCCTCGTTCAACCTCCTTTGATGTTCCACGAAGGGTTTGGCATCATCTTCAAGAATAATCTTGTGCATGCAAAAGGCGGGGCTTATTCCCGAATATTAGCTAGAGTCTATCCAATTGCCTTTTTCCTTCTTTGAAGCACCTCCAGTGTGGCATCTACGTGCACGTTAGTAAGACACGAAGAAAGAATAATAGGTAAAGTTAAACTAGGGCCCAAGAATTCATACCTGAGGTGTGAAGGCAAGGGCTTCAACTCCAATACGGGAGGTTCGTCAATTGAGGGCTTTGTTGGCGGAGTCTTTCTGTTCTCAAGATCCAAAGAAAGCTTACGGGGCTCATAAGAGTAAGAACCCATTCCGTGCAAAGCATTGACACACTCTACCATACCTTCATCCTCGATTGCATCATGGTTCAACAATACTGCTTCTAACGGATCCTCCACATTGATCATGGCACTCGTGTCATCAATTATCACCCCTATTACAAGATCCACAAAAGACCAAACTTTAGTACTATTCGGCTGCCTCATTGATTTGCACACAAGAAAGACAACTTTTTCTTCACCCACCGGGAAGGTGAGCTCCCCTGCTTTCACATCAACCAATGCCTTCCTAGTTGCTAGGAAAGGTCTTCTGAATATTATAGGCACCTCATAGTCGACTTCGCAATCGAGAATCACAAAATCCGCAGGCAAAATAAACTTGTCAACACGGACAAGAACATCATCAATAATACCAAGCGGTCTCTTCATTGTTCTATCCGCCATTTGCAGTCTCATTGAAGTAGCTCTCGATTGACCAATACCCAAAGTTTGAACACGGAGAAAGGCATCAAATTTATACTTGCTCCCAATCACACAATGCCTTTGCAAAATCCGCACTCCCAATGGTACATGGAATGGTGAATGCTCCGGGATCTTCAAGCTTTGGAGCCATCGAGTGCACAATTGCACTCACTTGATGAGTCATTTTGATGGTCTCACAATCCATAGATCTCTTTTAGTCACCAAGTCTTTCATAAACTTGGCGTAACCGCCATTTGCTCAAGAGCTTCCACCAAGGGAACATTGATCGACAAGCTTTTCATCATCTCAATAAACTTCTTGAATTTATTCTCATTCTTTTGCTTTGCCAGTCTTTGAGGGTAAGGTGGAGGAGACCTTGGCATGGGAGCCTTAGCCTTGGGCACTACCGTTTCCAGCATGTCTATCACGTGTTCGCTAGACGGGTTCACATTATTTTGAGTCTCCACCTCATTATCTTGAATATCAATTCTCACTTCCGCCATTCAAATTCTCTCCACTCACTTGCTCATCAACTATTGGAACATCATCATCTAGCACTTCAACCTCATCATGCACAACTTCCTTTTGCTTGGAGGTATTTGCTTCACCACCTCTACCGCTCCTTGTGATCACCGCCATTGCATGCCCGGTATTTTTCCCACCCTTCGGGTTTACTACCGTATCAATAGGTAGAGCCCCATTAGGGCGAGTGTTCAAAGATTGTGAAATCTGGCCTTGTTGAACCTCCAAGTTTCGGATAGAAGTATTATGGGATGCAACTGGGCATCGGAGTCGGCGTTCTTTTTCATCATTTGCTCAAATATCATCTCAATCCTTCCCATCTCATTGTTTGATGAGCTAGGACCTTGGGACGGAAATGGAGGCGGGCTGTTTGGTTGTTGATACATCGGAGGCCTTTGAAAGCCTTGCCCCCGATTCCCTTGATTGCCATTATTCCAACCCCTTGGTTGTTGTTTCCTCCCCAATTTCTATTGTTGCCACTCTAGTTGCCCTGGTTGTTTTGGTTGCCTCAATTCTGATTGTTGTTCACCCAGTTGCTATTTCCTTGTTGGTTTTAATTCCCCCAATTTCCTTGGGATCTCCACTGTTGTTGTTGGTTAGGAGCATTTCCCCGTTGTCTTTGGTAATTGTTCACATACTGGACTTCTTTACTTTGATCGTCATACCCATCATCTTGGTTGAAGCCACTACTACCCTGCTCATATTGATCCGGATTTTCTTGACTTTGTTGACCTCTTTGTCACCTCTTGTTGACTAACATGTTTACCCCTTCCATAGAATTTACTTGTCTTGGCGCCTGAACTTGCTGCAATTGAGCTTTTTCTAACTAGTTCATTATTGTAGTTAACTCTGCTATTGCTTGGCCATGGTCGTGGAGCTCTTTGTGCAAGTGAATGACTGTGGGATCACCTTGTGGCACATTAGCTCGACTTTTCCAAGCTGAGGAAGTATCTGCCATCTCATCTAATATCTCACACGCCTCAACATAAGGTGTGTTCATAAAATTTCCCCCTGCTTGCTGGTTCACTACACACTGATTGGTCGTGTTAATGCTGTGAGCACGTGATTTTTGCCCTATATATGAATAATCCCAAAATTTCAAACAAAACAATTTTTTCTAGTATTTTATAAATCTTTGTGAATTTTGTGGCATCCTTTGGTAATTGTTGCATTTTTATTTGTGCATATTAATCCATATGAAAATACCAAAAATATGCATTGGCATTTAGGGATTTAATTTCACAATTTTAGTAATTAGTTTTAGAATAAAATGTAAAGAAAATTGCAAGAAAATAGTTTCTTTGCATTGTTAATTATTACATTTATCTTTAAATAAAGTTTTAAATAATAATTTTAGGGGTTAGATAGTTTAATTAGGTCTTTTGCTTTGTTTTAGCATTTTATAAAATAAATACAAAATACAAAAAATATAAAATACAAAAAGCAAAGTGATTAAAATACAAGAAAACAAACAAAAGAACAAAGAAAGGAAATGACTGGCAAGAACTGGGCCAAGTTGCCCAAGCCCAAACAAAAACACCCCACCCCAACCTAGCCCAAACGCCCCTGCCCGGTCCAGTCCCCCCCCCCCCCGCCCATAACAAAAACGACGTCGTTTGGCAAATCGATCGTAACCGTCCATACCCCAAATCTGATGTTCTAGATCCGATCTTCCATTCTTAATAAAACTGTAATAACCTTATACAAAAAATCAACGACAATTCCCATCCTCCTCGTACAAACCTTAACCCGCCTTCCTCCGCCGTCCTCCGCCCTAGCGCCCGCGGCCGGAGATCGCCGCCTCGCGGCGGCATGCTCCGATGACCACCAAAAATACACCACTGACTCCCCTCGTCTCCCCCTGTCCAACCATGCCCTCAGCTCCCCTCGAATCATAGCCAATCTCGTCGAATATTCCATCGAAGTTTCCGGCCAAGTCGCAAACTCACCCAAACTGGCCCAAATTCGTACCAAATGTCCCTCATCCCTCCCTCATCATTAATCCCTAACCAAAATCTTTCGAATATTGCCAAAGCTTCTCGAATTTTAGATCTTAGACTGGCAGAACCCTAGCTCAGAAAATCTTGGGGATTTTAGACCGTAATTTCCCTAATCATGTGGGTTCTTTTGAAAACACACGATTAGGGATGTTACGTGTCAAGAATCCCGGAGGATTCAAACAAATGGCCGGTCAGAGTTTCCCCATGGTCAGTCGAATGCTCTGATTCAGTAAGTTTGCTGATTACTTCTATTTTTGATTCTTATTTTGGAGTTCCGTATCTGTTCTAAGTTTAGTTTATGATTTGAGCTTTGTTTGGATTTCAATTGATTAATAATCTCTTGTAGTTGCTGTTAGTTATCATTAATCAGTTTAAATCAGTTTAATTAGTAATCGTATTAACAGTTCCATGTTTAGGGTTTAATTAGGTTTTATGATTTGTTAATGATCTTCGTGGAGGTACTGTTATCAGTCTTCATGTTTGGTTTAAATTTATTCCAGTAGGTCTAATTTTTGTTTAGTTTAGTTAGTTGATTCATGAGTAGTCACTGCAATTTGTAGTTCATGGTTAGGTTGGATTTCACGATTGGTTAATTGTGCAAAAATTCAATTTGGTGGGATCTTTTGGCTATAGCTGAACAAGATAGTGACCAGCAATTACAGTAAAAGGGTTTTGGTCCGGCCAGTAATTTCAGGAGGTTCAAAGGGTAGTTTAGGCATGGGAAAAGGGCACTTTTATTAGATTTGGTAATTTTCGAAGGGGGGTAAGGATAGAATAGGGATTGTGATAAGTATCGAACCTTCTAGGATGGACTATAGTGTAGGTTTTAATAAACTTAAGTTAGTTGCTTGTGTAACAAGTCAGAAATAATGGGGTAAACACTGAAATTAGAATAGGGACTAAGGGGGTAAAAGGAAAATCTGAAATTGGACCCTAAGTTCATCTATAAATAGGCATTCATTTGCCTTGATGAGGAAGTTTTTTGGGCAGTCCTCTAAACCCCTTCCAAAAGGCATAAAACAGAGTTTCTAAAGATCATAAAATTCCTTCAAAACAATACTGATCTCAGCATTGGGATCAGAAATAAGCTGGTTTTCGAGTATACTGTTCTATATGTGAAAGTAGCTGCCAAGAGAGTTGTTAGGGTCTATTTGAATTGCTGTAAACTGAGTCTGAGTAATCGATTTGGTTTTGGACTGCATTGGTGCTTGAAATTGTTGGTGTTTTGGTTCATTGCTGGAGTTTCAAACCTATCCCTGAACTTGCTGTGTTGATTGAGTTATTACTGGATTTCAACTTCTCCCTGGGCTGCTGTTGCAAACTGTCACTGCTACTGATCCTTTCCTTTTCTTATTTGCAATTACCAGGTACACATTTGAATCTGCCCTGCTGTAACATTAAGCTTGAAATGGAATACAAATGTTCATCTGTTTGATCTTGAAGTGTGCTGCTTGGACTGTGGTGTACTGATAGTTAAATAGGCGTTAGATTTAATTAGCACAGTGTCGAATCAATTTTGTATGTGTGTAAATACTGGACTGTATAACTGGACTATTCGTATGGACTGTGCAATGAGATTTAGTTTTGAGTATAGCAGTTCACATGTTAGAATCTAATGTCTACTTTCTGCAGTTAATGATAGGATTAGACTGTTTCGATTTTTTTTTCATGTCAATAGGACTGCCTATTGCAGTTATTTGTATGAACAAGTGCAATAAGGTAATGTAACACATTAGCCTGATAAGTTGAAGTCAGAATAGAATAAGGATTTGAACCTCTTAAGTTTGATACCTCCATATTATTAGTAATCACCTTAGTCTAGTTATCCCGTATATATTTCTGAAATTAGTTGCAGCCAGTAGTGGATACAATTGAACAACTTGAAATAGGTTCATTAGTATTTTTCCATGTGAATTCGCTTAAGTTCCAGTATTAATAGTTGCTAACAGACATTAGCTTAAATAGTCACCATCAAACATGCATGAAATAAATGATGAGTTAAATGAAGTAAGTATAAAACCAACAAAATAATTGCTTGATTTACTGAGGCATTGGTATAATTCTCTAGTACACATATGAATTGCATTCTAACGTGATCCAGAGCTGCTCGATAAGCTGAACTGGACGGGCCATCTGGGCCTGTTCTCATTGGATGAAGCCCATGCCCAGGCAGCCTTTCCCGCTATCACAAGCAGCACTGAAATGGCATTGGGCCGAAACTAAAGCCCAATTTTATCCAGAAAATTTACTGACCCTTGAACAATAATGCTGAAAGGTCATTTATTGTCGGCACAGAATATAGAAAGGTTATAGCCACTTTAGGGTTCCCTTTAAAATAAATGATAGACGAGACGAGCCTCGCCAAATAAAACACACAAATTGCGGGGCCCTCATTAATTGCTTATATCAAAATATTTAGACTTCGGGATGGGCCATTTAGCGAATTTCATGCCCCCCCCCCACACAGTTAATAAACGCGTAGCTACTTTAGGCGCGCATTTTAAATAAAATCACCTTCCTAAACACGGGTGCACATTTATGTGACCCAAATCCCAATCTCAACGAGGTCGAAATGTGTTAACAATCACGGGTGCACTGGTGCGACGTGGTTTGAGGCGCATTTCCACGACGTTGCAATTCGTTTATAAATCGAATAAATAAAATAAAAACGGTCTACTAATAAAAGCACATAAGCTAGAACGTATTTCGAAATCAGATAAAATCAAATACAACAGTTGAGCGACCGTGCTAGAACCACGGAACCCGGGAATGCCTAACACCTTCTCCCGGGTTAATAGAATTCCTTACTCGGATTTCTGGTTCGCTGACTGTTAACAGAGTCATAATTTCCTCGGTTCGGGATTCAACCGGTGACTTGGGACACCATTAATCTCCCAAGTGGCGACTCTGAATTTTAATAATAAATCCCGTTCCGATTGTCCTTTAAGTGGAAAAACTCCTATACACCCTTTGCGGGGTGTAGTAAATAAAAAGGAGGTGTGACAAATGCCACGGTAGAATGTTTGCAGAATCATTGCCTCGGTCATGTCATTGTTCGGACATTCTTTCACCGTCGTCCGATACCTTTCCCAGATTTCATGTAGTGGTTCATTAGGTTCCTGTTTGAAGGCTAGGATCTCATCTCTCAATGTCGCCATATGCCCAGCAAGAAAAACTTAGCTATAAACTTGTCGGCCAACTCATCCCATGTAGTGATGGAATGGTTGGGAAGTCTTTCGAGCCAGTCCAAAGCTTTCCCTCTAAGTGAAAAAGGGAACAATCTCAATCTCAATGCATCCTCCGACACATTAGTCTGTTTGCTTCCCAAGCAGGTATCCACAAAGCCCTTGAGATGTTTATATGCATTCTGATGGGGAGCGCCTGTGAAGTACCCTCGCTACTCCAGTAAAGTCAACATTACATTTGTAACCTGGAAATTGCCCGCCCAGATCCGGGGTTAGACAATTACACTTGCATAAACTTTATTTGGAAGCACCCGAGGAGCACCTCGTGGAGGAACTGGGGGAGCGTCTGGAATATTGTCATTGGCCTGGAGGCCTCTTCTTTGAGCTTGAGGTACTAGAGGCACCTCATCTTCACCATTAGCATCTACTTCCTCCCCCGGAACATTTCCAATAGGATCATTGTTCTGAATTGATTAACTCACACAAGTTAGTAAACCAGAAGGAAAGAAAAACAAGACACAAAACTAGTCAGATAGATAGCCAAAACTGTTTAGCTCCCCGACAATGGCGCCAAAAAGTGATCGATTCCAATCCTATACCACTATGAAATGGCAAGAATGGTCGATCTAGCTTTTACCCGAGGGGTCGGGATCGATTTCCACAGAGAGCTAATATTGGTTTGGAATTGGGTTTCTATCTAATCTAGCTATGGGCATTGTTCTTAATTGCACTTCCAATCATGCTTTGTTTGGTTTCTATTCTACTGTTAACACTAATGGAGGACGAAAATAATCTAAGTACATTATTTTTTTTGTAAGGGTTTTCTCAATTAATAAAAGGCGCTAGGGAAGTGACTTACACCTAGGTGAGTATCTAACAGGATCTAAAACTTAGGGCAAATTTGTTATAATTGGGATCATGATATAACCATTGCACATAATTACTCACTTTACACCTCTCGGTAGTTTGAGTGACTTTGCCCTAATTGGCTTTCTCAAGCCCAATTGGGTGTTCAAACAATGCAAGCAAAATTGGCTCAAGTCGGGTATTACTATCTCTAGGTTTAACCCTTTAATTAGGGCTATCAATCTCTTGAATGCACCCCAATTCCTTGTTAGCCTGAATTTCCTAGACTTAGTCTCTCTTTCTCAAGAAGAGTCTAAGTCAAATAGGCACGAATCAGTGTATGCAATCACCAATTCAACAATTAAAGCATGAAACAAGCTAAATATCATTAACCCATAAACAATTAAGCCCTAAAAGTGAAGACCCATTAAATACCCACACTAGGGTTGGGTCACAACCCTAGCTAATGGGTTTAGCTACTCATAATCAAGGAAGAAATTAAAGATTGAGATGCAATAGAAGCCATAAGAAGTAATTACAAGAGTAAAATTTAAGCTTAATAGTTAACAATGCTCTAAAATTACTCTAAAAAGCAAAAAACGGCTGTTCACGTGCTCCACAAAACAAAAGATACGCTAAATATCTGAAAAAGAAATATTTATACACAGCTGAAATTTTTGGAAAAAAATGCCCATACGGAGGTTCTGCTGACAGCGTAAAATTGAGCGCCTCAGCGCTAGGGCTTCCGCGGCTGCGCAAAAGAAAGCACGGACCGTGTTTCTTCTCTTCTAAGCTTTATCTGGACTTGATTCCACTGGGAGCGGAAAATCAACCGCCTCAGCGTAGTCTTCAACCGTGGCCGCAAAATATGTTCGCGGACCGCGCTCTTCATTTGAGCCCAAATATCCAGTCCTCTGATGCTAACTTTCGCCCTTGGCGGAATATGGACCGCAGCCGCGTCAAATAATTCCGCTACAACGCAATTTCACCGCGGGCAGTGGCGTCTGTTGAGCCCAAAATTGCATTCTCTAAACCTCATACGTTGAGAGCATAATTATGGTCGCCTCAGCGGTTCAACTTCTGCGGCCGCACTATTTCTTTGCTGTCAGCGCTTTTAGCTCACCTTTGAACTTGTGCAGGTTTCACTCCTTTATGAGCTGGTTATGACTTTCTTGCCTCATTTTGACCAAACACTGCAAACAAGCATAATAAGTTAGTTTTCGGGAATACTTTTACACATTTTTTTATCAAAAACCTAAGCAAAAAGGAGCATAAGATAGGCTAAAATCCCTAGTTATCAACCTTGAGTTAGTAGCAATTGTCCATTCCCTGAAGATTCAATGGCACTATTTGGATAGCATCCCTTGTGAGGTCTATACCGACCACTGGAGTCTACAACATCTGTTCAAACAGAAGGATCTTAACTTGCGTCAGCAGAGATGGTTAGAGTTCCTTAAGGACTATGATATCACCATTCTATATCATCCCGTAAAGGCCAATGTGGTGGCCGATGCCTTGAGTCATAGTGCGGAGAGCTTGGGCAGTTTAGCATATCTACCGGCAGCGAAGAGCCCATTACTATTGGATTTCCAAGCTTTGGCTAACCAGTTTGTTAGATTGGATGTTTGGGAGCCGAGTCGAGTTTTGGATTGTATGGTTTCTCGGCCTTCTCTATATGATCGTATTAGAGAGCTTCAGTATGACAACCCCCATCTGCTTGTCCTCAAGGACACGGTTCAGCACAGCGATGCCAAGGAAGTCACTATTGGGGATGACGGTATGTTACGGATGCAGGGCCGGCTATGTGTGCCCAATGTAGACAGTTTGCATGAGTTGATTCTTTAGGAGGCCCACAGTTCGTGGTACTCCATTCATTCGGTGCCACCAAGATGTATCAAGACTTTAGGCAGTACTATTGTTGGAGGAGAATGAAGAAGGACATAGTGGAGTATGTAGCTCGGTGCCTAAATTGTCAATAGGTGAAGTATGAGCATCAACAGCCAGGTGGATTGCTTTAGATGCTAGAGATTTCGGAGTGGAAATGTGAGCGGGTTACTGTGGATTTTGTTGTTGGGCTCCTAAGGCACTCAGAAGAAGTTCGATACAGTATGGGTGATCGTGGATACATTGACAAAGTCGACTCATTTCATTCTAGTGGGACTACTTATTCTTCAGAGCAGCTGGCTCAGGTTTATATTTGCGAGATGGTCCGACTTCATGGCGTGCTGGTATCCATCATCTCTGACCGGGGTACGCAGTTTACATCGTGATTCTGGAGGGCCGTACATCGTGAGTTAGGCACGCAGGTTGAATTGAGTGCATCATTCCACCCTTAGACGGACGGACAATCCGAGCGCACTATTCAGATATTAAAGTATATGCTCCGAGCACGTGTGATGGAGTTTGGGGAATCTTGGGATCAGTTCTTTCCGCTAGCGGAGTTTGCCTACAACAAGAGTTACCAGTCGAGCATTGAGATGCCTCTGTATGAGGCTTTGTATGGGAGGTAGTGTCGGTTTCCGGTGGGTTTGTTCGAGCCGAGTGAGGCTAGGCTATTTGGTATAGACTTTGTTCAGGATGCTTTGGAAAAGGTTAAATTGATTCAAGATTGACTTCGTATAGCCCAATGTAGATAGAAGAGATATGCAGATCGAAAGTTTCACGATGTTGCATTCATGGTTGGGGAGTGGGTCTTGCTCTAGGTTTCGTCCATGAAGAGTGTTATGAGGTTCGGGAAGAGGGGCAAGTTGAGCCCTAGCTATATCAGACCTTTTGAGATTCTTGAGAGGATTGGAGAGGTGGCCTACAAGCTTGCAGTACCACCTAGTCTAGCTGCGGTTCATCCAGTTTTCCGTGTTTCTATGCTCCGGAAGTATCACGGTGATCTGTCTCATGTGTTGGATTTTAGCTCAGTCCAGTTGGACAAGGATTTGTCTTATGTTCAGGAGCCAGTGGCCATTTTGGACAGGCAGGTCCGAAAGTTGAGGTCGAACAACATTGCTTCAGTAAAGGTCTAATGGAGGGGTCAGCCAGTCGAGCAGGCAACTTGGGAGACCGAGCATGATATGCATAGCCATTATCCTCATCTTTTCACTACTTCAGGTATCTCACTATACTCGTTCGAGGACAAACGTTTATTTTAAGAGGAGGAGAATGTAACGACCCGATCAGTCATTTTGAGTATTTTAGCCCGATCCCCTATTCATTGCCTCCTCTATGTTACATTATGGTAATGTGACTTGTCGGGGTATTTGGTTTTTGTTTCGGGTGAGTTTCATAGTTCCTAAGTTGGAGGTTTAAGTTGAATGAATTGACCATAGTTTGACTTTTATGTAGATGAATCTGGAATGGAGGTTTAACGGTTCCAATAGCTCCGTTTGGTGATTTTAGACTTAGTAGCATGTCCGGATGTTGATTTGGAGGCCCGTATGTCATTTCGGCGTGAATTCGCAAAAGTTAGAATGTTGAAGATATGGAAGGTTGGAATGTTTGACCGGGATTTGACTTTAGTGATATCGGGTTTGGTTTCCAATTCCAAAGGTTGGAACAAGTCCGTCATGTCATTTATGACTTGTGTACAAAAATTTGAAGTCAATCGGAGTTGTTTTGGTATGAATCGGCATTAGTTTTAAAATTTGAAAGTTCATGAGTTCATAAGGTTTGAATCGATGTGTGATTCGTGGTTCTAGTATTGTTCGATATGATTTGACATTTCGATCGTGTTCGTATGTTGTTTTAGGACTTGTTAGTATATTTGCTTGAGGTCCCGGGGGCCTCGGGTGTAATTCTGATCATATTCGGCGCATTTTGGAGCCTTGAAGACTGCTGATTCTTGTGTTGATGGTTTCCTTGTACCCGATCGCGAGTGGAGGTTCGCGATTACGAAGAGCTGTTTGGCGATTGGTGAAATTTGTTCTATGCGATGGCGAGATGGTTTATGCGATCACGAAGTGTGCTGAGTTTGTTCTACGCGAACGTGTAGGGTAGATCGCGTTTGCGTATAAGGAAGGAGAGGCTGAGGGCTGAGGTAGGCTTGTGCTACGTGTTTGTGTGGCCTTGGACGAGGTTGCGTAGGGGAGGTAGCTTATTCATCGCGTTCGCAACTGGTTTCACGCGATCACGAAGTGCATTTATGCGAGCTGGTGAGAATTACTCTACGCGATGGCGAGTCTTTGTGCGCGATCGCGATAGAGGGCGACTAGGTAGGAGAATTTAAGTTTCAAAACATGGGTTTCATCTCATTTTTCATAATTTGGACCTAGAGAGCATGGTGTGAGGTGATATTTCGAGGGTTTTTCAAGGAAAACGTTGGGGTAAGTGATTCTAACCCGGATTGAACTATATTTCATGAATCTATTGTTATTTTTATCATCTAATTAGTGATTTGAGTTGGAAATTTGGGGAAAAACTATGAATAATTCCTAGACTAAATTTTGGGTTTTGAAAGACTATTTGAGGTCGAATTTGAGTAATTTTTGTATGGTTGGAATCGTTATCGAATGGGTGTTCGGATTTTATAATTTTGGTCGCATTCCGAGACGCGGTCCCAGGTTGAATTTTTGAGTTGACTTTTTATTTCTTTGCAAAGATCGTAACTTTATTATTCAAAATAGTTTCCTATCGTTCATATTTATTCTATAAAGTTGTTTTGGCTAGATTCGAGCCGTTTGGAGTTGGATAATCGAGGGAAAGGCCTACTAGTGGGCGTGTTTTGAGATAAGTGTCTTGCCTTACTTTGTGTGGGGGGGAAATGACCCCTTAGGATTGGGCTGTTTTGTGATAATTGTGATGTGTGAAAGCCATGTACGCAAGGTGACGAGTGTGTACATAGGCTAAATGTAGAAATTTACCGATTTTAGCTATGTAGAGTCCTATCATGCTTTAATTGAGTTACCTTAACATGTTATAATCATCATTTCTAGTCTATCTTCACATGCTCTACTTGTCTTATCTCATACTTGTTAATTGCCCTACATGTTTAGTTGAAGTTGTTGTTTCCTCTCATCCTTATCCATTATTTAACTGTGAATTATTTACCTGAAGTTGTTATTCTTAGAATATTTTGTTGTTGAAACTAGTATTGAGTTATAAAGGCCGTGATTTACAGTGAGGCAAAGAGTTAAGTTGTGAAATACTATTCTGTTGAGTTATTCACTTGTTATTCTTGAGGCTCTTGTGTACATTGTGGTTGAAACGTCGGCTATTTATTGTGAAACACCGTTATTGTTGCTTTCTTTGGCAAGTTGTGATATTGGGAACTTGAGGTGCGTTTTATGATATGTTGTGATATTGATACGCACGGTGGTATAAGGTTTTGGGTTTGAAACACATGTGGTGAGATAAGGTGGGCTTGATCCGCGTGTCTAGTAGGGAACTACTAGAAGCCATGCGGTGTGATAAGGTGGGCTTAAATGCGGGAAGCTATTTTGCGAAAACATTTTTCAAAACTAAATACAAGGCTCCCACGGTGATATAGGGAAAGATTGTGAATTATTCTTGTGATTTGAGACTATGAGGCGATACCTTGGTAGTGACTTTTGTTGGCATTTCTCTATTATTCCACTTGTGTTTAGTTGCTTTGTTTTCCTTGGAATAACGCTCCTTATTTTCTTCTGTGAAACATTAATTGCTTTGGTTCTATGTAGTAAATTTTGGGTATCTTTCTTACTTATTTTATTTCCATTGTGATTGTTATTCACCGTTATATTGCTCGTTCTGTCTCTTATTTATTTCAGTAGGGCCTTGACTTGACCTCGTCACTATTCTACTGAGGTTAGGCTTGGCACTTACTAGGTACCGTTGTGGTATACTCATGCTATGCTTATGCACATTTTTTGTGCAGATCCAGATACCACGTATCAGTTCATGCATCAGTCAGTTAAGTTCATACTTGGAGAATTTAAGGTACACCGGCTGGCATTCGCAGGCCTCGGAGTCACCCTCTATATATTTCTATATCTTCCTTCTTTTATTAGATATAGTTGTATAGGGATGATTATAACACCGTTGTAGAGCTTGTGACTCGATATCACCAGGTTTAGGGGAAATTGTATATTGTGAGTTATGGAGTTTTCTTTATTAAAATTGTTGAGTATTTGAGAGTTTATTTGTTACTTCGGTTATTTTCCGCATGTTTGTTAGGCTTACCTAGTACTAAAGACTAGGTGTTGAAGAAGTTGATCATGATAAGGATAAGCTTGAACGAGATAAGGATAGTTAGATTGCATTGTAGAGTTTGTACTTAACTCAATGTAATAGTCAAACATCTAGTAGAACTCTAAGTCATTTGTAATAGTTATCACTTAGCATACTTAGCCTAGTTTTTAGTTGTTTTGTGACTTGTATAAATTCAATCACTTATGGCTTTGTAGTAGATGTGAAAACACACGATTCTTCAATATTATTTCCTCTCAATCTTGTGATTTTCTACATGGTATCAGAGCACACTGAAGCTACGCTGCCCACACGATCAAACATGGCTATAACAACACCCTCAATCTCTTTGTGTCTATCACCTGCTTCCCTACACCATTTGATTACCTCTTGTACAGTTAAGTTGAAACCATCAAACTATTTGACTAGAGGATACAAATACTTCAGTTGATTCAGGTAATGAAGGTGACAAACCTGATCAAGGAAGGCAAGCCAGACACAAGCAGTTCATCTCCTTCTGATGGTGCTGATAAGACTGATGACAGAGGTGATGACAACACTGACTGGGAGGAAAAAGATGTGCTCCTGAGGAGTTGGATCTCTTCTACAATGACTGAAGAAAGCATGTACCTCATAGTGGGATGTTCAACTTCTAAGGAAATGTGGGAATGTCTGGAGGAAGCATACCTGCAGGCAACCAAGGATAAGGAATTTCAGCTAAAGCAACAGCTGTAGAACATCAAGCTAGGAACCAAAAAGCTTGATGAATATTCGAAGGATTTCAAAGGAATATGTGATGGTATCTCAGCCATACACAAGCTTGTTGATAAAGACAGCAAAGTAATCAACTTTGCTAGAGGACTTGGTCAAAAGTACAAAACCTTTAGGACTATCATGCTGGGAAAGGCTCCATATCCTACACTGAACCAGTTTGTCAATGCTCTTAGAGGTTTTGACATGAGAGAAGATGAGAAGAAGTGGCTCAACAAGGCTACAATATGGCTTTTGCTGCTCAAAGAGGAAGATGTTGTGGAGGTTAGTCTAACAGAAGTGGAAACTCAAACTTCTCCTCAAGAGGAAGAGGTTTCAGACCTGCAGGACAAGGCAGCAATCAGACTAATTAAGCTACTCAGAACATTGCAAATTCAGGACAACAAAAGGGCAAGGAAAATTGCCAAATATGTGGAAGAAACAATCACACAGCCTTAAAATGCTTATACAGGTGGGACTATTCCTACCAGGCTACAGAGGATCTGCCACATGCTTTTTCTGCTGTTAATCAGTAAAATACACAGGCTGAAGATGAAGCTATGTATGTTGACTCTGGTGCAAGCAGTCACATAACCAATTCAATAGGTAATCTATCAAACCTTTAACCTTATAATGGTTCTTATAAGATAATAGTTGGGGATGGCTCTAAACTTGACATCACACATATTGGAAATACAACAAAATCTGACTTAAAGTAAAGGAAATCCTTGTTGTCCTAAGATTAAGAAGAAACTGCTGTCAGTTTGTAAACTTGCTAAGGACAACTCTTGTATACTTGAGTTTGATGAATTTGATTTTGTTGTAAAGGAAAAGAGCTCAAGGAGACTTCTGGCCAAGAGATCTAAGAATAATGATCTATATGCACTGGAGGACAATAACTTTTATGCCTTATCTGCATCAAAGGAGTGGAAGAATACAAACAGTATTTGGCATGCTAGATTAGGTCACCCTAGCTTAAAGTATTTAAAGATTCTTAGTAGTAACAAGTGTATTGATGTCAAATACTGGAATAAAGTTCCTACTGTTTGTGTTAGTTGTCAGTTAGGAAAAGGATGTAAGCTTCCATTTGAATTGAGAAATAAGATTGAAAAAGAGCCTTTGTTTAAAATTCATTGCGATCTTTGGGGTCCAACACCTATTGAATCATCTCAGCACATGAGATACTATGTAGTGTTTGTATGATATTATTTATGTTTCAAAAGATGGTCGAGAAACAATTCACAAAGACTATTAAGATTTTTTCAGTGTGATGGAGGTGGTGAATTTAATAGCACTGCATTTGTTGAACATCTAGATAACTGTGGTATTGTTAGACATATATCATGCCCTCACACACCTGAGCAAAATGGAGTCTCTGAGAGGAAACACAGACATATAGTAGAAACCGGTCTGACCTTGCTGTTTCATGCAAAGTTGCCACAGTTTCTTTGGGTAGAAGCATTCTTGACAGCTGTATTCTTAATTAACAGAATGCCTTCATCAGTGTTACAAATGGTAACTCCATTCTTTAAGCTCTCTGGAGAGCATCCGGATTGTTGGCCCAAGATCAGTTGAAGTTTTGAAGAATGACAAACGAACTCAGTGAAGGACCAGGTTCATCTAAGGAGACACAGTTGTTATGGCCCATACACATGAGATGCACATGAAGAAGATAAGTCCTTGAGATCAAGCAGCAATATCTTGATGAATATCTTCTGAACTGATCGAAAAGATTGCATATAGGATAAGGAGTTGAAGTCTCCTTATGAAAAGAGAATTACATTCGGATCAAGAATATGGATTAGGAGTTAGAGTTGTTCTTGGACTCGAATTGTCAAAGGATCCACAATTCGAGTTCTTATCAACTCTGATTACTAACTCTATAAATATAACGACTGTTCTCTTTTACAGGTGTATGCACATAAGCAGAAGTTAATCATATTTGAGAGCAAAAAGATCAAGTCTGATTTGCAAGCAACATATGCGAGATACAAGTGTGCACGTCTGAAGCTACATGAACTAAGATAGAAGAACTAGTTTCATCATTGTGTTTATTCTAAGTCTAGTTCAATTGTAGTAGGTTTTCATATTGTACCTTTCAGCTTTCTTAGAAGCAATTGTATTAGGTACTCTGAGTATTCAAGTTAGAGTTAACTTGAAAGTGTCGCAACAATTGAGGCTGTGTGCTACACTGGGATTAGAGTTAATCCTTAGGTTTACAAAGAGTTTTATAAATGCAGTTTTTGGCTCGGTGATTTTAGTGGAGCTTGGGAAAATCCTACTGAGTAGTAGGTCGTGGTTTTTTCACCTTTTGAGCCAGGTGTTTTCCACGTAAAAATCTCTGTGCACTTTACTTTCAGTATTTATTATTCCGCAAACTGCTGTAGTTAGAACACTTAGAAGAACTAGGTTCTTCTAACGCGAAAATTAGGTACCACACAAATCACCCCCCCCCCCCTCTTGTGTGGCATTGACGTTTAGAACATCAATTGGTATCAGAGCAGGTTATCCTTGAAGAGGTTAACACCTTAGGAAAAGATCAACATGAGTGCACCACCTGGGAACTGGGAAGGGCAATCCACTGCCAGGCCTCCTCTCTTCAATGGCCTCTACTACTCCTGGTGGAAAAACAGAATGAGGGACCATATAATGGGCGAAGACTATGAGCTTTGGGATATCATCACTGATGGTCCTTTAGCCATAACCAAGAAGAATGCTGAAGGAGTGGATGTTCCAAAGACAAGAGTAGATTGTACTGCTGAAGATCTAAGGAAATGGGAGAAAAATGCAAAAGCCAAGAAATGGTTAGTGTGTGGACTTGGTCCTGATGAGTACAGCAGGATTCAAGGCTGTACTACTGCCAAGGAGATTTGGGACACTTTACAAGTGGCTCATGAAGGAACACCTCGGGTGAAGAGGTCAAGAGGAACACTGCTGTATTCTCAATATGAGAATTTTACTATGAAGGATGGAGAAACTATCCAAGAAATGTATACCAGGTTCACTACACTGACAAATGAACTCGAGTCTCTTGGAAGGATTATCCTGAAAGAAGACAAGGTGGANGAAGGATTATCCTTGGAAGAAGACAAGGTGAGAAGATTCTAACTAGAGTTCTGCCAATCTCCTGGGAAAGCAAAATCACTGCCATTCAGGAATCCAAGAACATTGCTACTTTAAAGTTGGATGAACTGATTGGAAATCTCACTGCCTATGAATTGAGAAGGCAAACAATGAAGATGGATGCTCCAAAGAAAGAAAGAAGTCTGGCTCTCAGAATTTCAGAAGGATCAGATCTTGAAGATGATGAAATGGCTATGATAACCAGAGATTTCAAGAAATATCTTATGAGAGGAAAGGGTGCTTCAAAAGGAACAACATTCAGCAAACCTAGGGCTCCTGAGAAACAAACCAATGAGGGGTGTTACAAGTGTGGGAAGACTGATCACCACATCAGAAACTGCCCTCAATGGGAGATTGAATGGAAGAAAGAAAGAGCAGAAAGAAGAAACAGGAAGAAGGAACAGGTTCAACCAAAAAGGAACAAGGGATCAACTAAAGCTATGGTTGCTGCATGGGGAGAAACATCAGATGAGGACTCAGAAAATGAAGCTGAAGATGAGCAAGCTCTAATGGCCATCGGAGAATCAGAAGATGAACAGGAGGTAAGTATTCTACACCTTAAAGAAAAGATTAAGTTCTTGTCTAAAGAAAAACTGGCCGATCTGCTGATGGACTTCATAGATGAGTCTGAAATAATAAACAGTGAGAAGGATGTTCTGTCTAAGGAATGTGTTATCCTAGAAGAAAAATGTAAAAGGTTAGAATCTAGGGCTGATGAGAGGGACAACAGAAATACTGAGTTGAAGAACCAGGTTCATCAACTTGAAAATAAGATTCTAGAACTTAGATTTGAAAATATTAAACTGAAATTAGGGACAGGAAAGAAAAGGGCTGATCAATCATTTCTCGCCCTAGAAGAAAATCTAGGAAAAATGAAAGATGAACTGTACAAGAAAGATGAATTGATTAAAGTCCTAAAAGAAGATTTAGGAAAGGTAAAGCATGAACTAGACAGAACATGCAAATGGAACAAGGCTTCTGATGCACTCTCCTGGCTGCAAGAACATCATAGTAGCAACAAGAGAGGACTTGGATTTGGGACACAAGCTCCAAAATGGGATCCCTAAAACAAGTATCTCAAACTTCCTGAGAATAAGATCTGCACACACTGTGGTAATACTGGCCATTACAAAAATGAATGTAATGCAAGAGAAAAGGCCAGTCAAAAGAACAAAGCCTTTGTTCAAGAAAAGCACAAACTGCCTGGTTGGGCAAAGAAAAATTTAATTCATCCTTTTGCCCATATAAAGGGACCCAAACTACTTTGGATAGTGGCTGCTCAAAACACATGACTGGGGACAAGGACCAATTCCTTTCACTTGAGAACTTCAAAGGAGGTAATGTCTCCTTTGGTAATGGAAAGAAAGGTGAGATCATTGGGGTTGGTAAGGTAGGCAAGACTGATTCTCATTCCATAGAGAATGTCTACCTGATAGATGGTTTGAAATATAGCCTAATAAGTGTGTCACAACTGTGTGACAGAGGTAACCTTGTAGCTTTTACCTCCACCAAGTGCTTTGTGATTAATCTCATCACTGACAAAATTGTTTTGCAGGGAAAAAGAGTTAACAATATTTACATTGTAGATTTGTCAACTCTTTCAGAAAATGAACTCACATGCTTAAGCGTGTTGGTAAATGATCCCCTCCTATGGCACAAAAGACTTGGTCATGCTAGTCTGAACCAGCTAAACAAATTAGTCTCCAAGGACTTGGTTGTAGGTTTACCTAACATCAAGTTCAAGGAAGACAAAGTCTGTGAGGCATGTGCAAGGGGGAAGCAGGTAAGGACATCCTTTAAAACCAAGAAAATGGTGAGTACGTCCAAGACGTTGGAACTGGTTCATATGGATCTTTGTGGTCCAATGAGAACCATGAGCAGAGGTGGTAAAAGATATGTAATGGTGCTTGTTGATGATTATTCTAGATTTACCTGGGTATTGTTTCTAACTTCTAAAGATGAAGCATTTGAAATGTTCACTGCTTTTATTAGAAAAACCCAGAAACAATTAGGAAATCAACTTGCATCCATTAGGTCTGATCATGGAACTGAATTTGAAAATGCAAAGTTTGCTAAATTTTGTGATGAAAATGGAATAGATCATAATTTTTCTGCCCCTAGGACTCCTCAGCAAAATGGGGTAGTTGAAAGGAAGAACAGGACCCTTGAGGATATGGCAAAGACCATGCTACTTTCCAGTAAACTACCTCATAGCTTCTGGGCAGAGGCTATAAACACTGCTTGTTATATAATAAATAGATGCATGACTAGACCTCATGTAGAGAAAACTCCCTATGAGTTACTTAAAGGGAGAAAACCAAACATATCCCATCTTAGGGCTTTTGGTTGTAAGTGCTATGTGCACAATAATGGCAAAGACTCCCTAGGTAAGTTTGATCCCAGAAGTGATGAGGGAGTATTCTTGGGATATTCTTCACATAGCAAAGCATACAAAGTGTTTAATAAAAGAACTCTATGTATTGAAGAGAGTGTACATGTTGTGTTTGATGAATCTAACACTCTTTCTGAGAGACAGGAACATGAAGATGAAGCCATTGGACTGGTGAGACAATTGACTGAAGCCACAGCACAAGTCAAAGTGGCATCAAAGGAAGGAGTAGGTGATGGAACAGGTCCTCTCACCCAGGGCAACCTGACAGGGGGAACCAATCTGAAGGATCCTGTACCTGAACCTGTTCCTCTGCAGCATAACTATGAAGGAGAAACTAGCAGGAACCAGATGGTGGGGAAATCTTACAAGTACCTGAGTTCTCACCCCATTGAGAACATCATCAATGATCCAACATCTGGGGTCAAGACAAGATCACAACTGAAGAACCTGTGTGCATTTGATGCTTTTCTGTCCCTCATTGAACCTAAAAATGTGAGTGAAGCTCTACAAGATGTAGATTGGGTCAATGCTATGCAAGATGAGCTCAATCAGTTTGAAAGAAGCCAAGTCTGACACTTAGTTCCAAAACCAAAAGACAGGTCAGTCATTGGGACAAAATGGGTCTTCAGGAACAAACTAGATGAAGATGGAACAGTTATAAGAAATAAGGCAAGGTTGGTGGTTCAAGGCTATAGTCAAGAGGAAGGCATTGATTATGATGAGACTTTTGCTCCAGTGGCTAGACTTGAAGCAATTAGACTCCTCATAGCCTTTGCAGCACATATGGAATTCACTCTTCATCAAATGGATGTCAAAAGTGCCTTTCTAAATGGCTATCTCAAAGAAGAAGTGTTTGTGAGACAACCTCCAGGATTCGAAAGTAAAGAATGTCCTGATCATGTATACAAGCTAGGTAAAGCTCTCTATGGTCTAAAGCAGGCCCCAAGAGCTTGGTATGAAAGACTGTCAAAATTGCTTCTGGAGCATGGGTACAAAAGAGGTAAAATTGACAGCACTTTGTTCCTAAGGGAAAAAGGTAAAGATCTTCTTGTTGTACAAATATATGTTGATGATATAATATTTGGGGCCACTACAGATAGGTTGAGTAAGGACTTTGCAAAATTAATGGGAAGTGAGTTTGAAATGAGTATGATGGGCGAACTAATGGAAGACTCTAAAGAAATAGATACACTTATTGCAACTGCCACTAAATTAGATATTGATGAACCTGGTTCATCAGTTGATCAAAAGTTGTATAGGGGTATGATTGGTTTACTCTTGTATCTTACTGCCAACAGACCTGACATTGTTTTCAGTGTAGGACTTTGTGCTCGTTTTCAAGCTAATCCTAAAGAGTCTCACTTGACTGCTGTCAAGAGGATATTGAGATATCTGACGGGGACTACTGAATTGTGCCTATGGTACCCTAAAGGTAGTAATTTCGATCTAGTAGGTTATGCTGATGCTGACTATGCAGGTTTCCTAGTGGATAGAAAAAGCACCTCAGGTATGGCTCACTTTCTTGGTTCATGTCTTATATCATGGGCTACCAAGAAACAAAATTCAGTAGCCCTATCTACTGCTGAAGCTGAGTATGTGGCTGCAGCTTCTTGTTGTGCTCAACTACTGTGGATCAAACAACAATTAGTAGACTTTGGTATAAAAATGGGATGCATACCAATATTCTGTGATAACACTAGTGCTATAAGTAGGACAAAGAACCCTGTTCATCATAAAAGGACCAAGCACATAGATGTTAGACACCACTTCTTGAGAGATAATTATGAGAAAGGATTAATCTCAATAGAATTCTGTGCTACTGATAAACAAATAGCTGACATCTTCACCAAAGCACTGAATAGGGAAATCTTTGAAAGGAACAGGTTGGAATTAGGGATGATTAAGATCACCTAAAAGGAACCAGTTCAGAATGCAATGAAAAAAAAATATTTTTGGTTAGAAGTTCTGATTTTATGTAAATATCTAAACTAATTCTTACTCAGTCTCATACTCTAATCAGTATACTCCTGTGACGTGTGTTTATATTAATTCATTGATCTCTTACAAAGTCTTTTTTCTATTCTGATATATGAGGCATAATCAAGAGGAGTTCTACTTGAAGAACCTGGTTCATCAGTATATGCTCATGAGAAAAGGTCAGGTATGTTTCTATACTTTGCACAATTAGAAAAATAAATATTCCAATTATGAGCAGAAGTCCTATCCTAACCAAACTCCTAAAAATCTAACCGTTGTGCATTGAACCAGTTTCATTCTCTTCGAACTCAAAATAAAACGGGATTATCTCCTTAAAACTAGCGTCGATCAATTACCTCTTAAAGACCGGAGTCCTAATGAGATTAGACCCCTAATTGACCACTGCAAAAGACTGCCATTACTGCACCTAATCATACTCTACTTTAAATACACTCCACATATTCCTACTACACTCCATAACCATCATTAAGTGTTAAACCCCTGATCATCCTCCATCTCTCCAAAATTCTTCAAAATTCCCAAAAATCCTCCAGAAATTCTCCGCCATGACTAACTCTCAAGAAAATCCTTTAACTCCCCCACCAGTATCTCCTAATACATCTTCATCTGTACCTCCTAGCGACAACCCTAAACCAAGATTCCGCAGGCAGAAAATGTTGGCTAGAAAGACTATTGCTACTGGTGTTTTGAGAACAGCTCTCAACGAAAAATTGAAAGCGAGTCAAAGAGGGGGAAGCTCTGAAAAAGAATCATCTGACTCAAGTTCTGAGTCTGGAGCTTTTGTCTCTGCAAGCGATGGAGAAGAACGTGGGTCTTCTGAATCAGACAAAAATCAAGAAACTCCTAAAGAGGTAAATACATGCTATGTTTTTTCTGATGTAGTGGAGAATGTAGATGATAGGTTTGTGTTAGTGGGATCTGTGAGAGATGTAAGTGAGGGAGAATCGAAGAGGAAGGGAAAGAAAAAGAAAGGTGAAATTCTTGCAATTTGTGGAGGAGTTGAGGAGAGTGGCAACAAGCCAGGGGGAAGTGAATCTGGAGAAGCTGCTGAAGGTCTTGTGAACCTGAGTGAACAACAAGATGGACCTAGTTCATCTGTGGAAGAAACCTTGGCTGACATTCTGAAGAAAGTTGGAGAAAGCTATGATCCCAAGAAGCGCAAAGCTTCTTCTCAAAAGGCTCCAACAGCCTCTAAGCCAACAAAGAAGAGCAAGGTGTCATCTCTTAAGTCTACTGTCCCTTTAGCACCAAAGGTGAAAGCTACCAGAAGCAGGGTAAGGCAAAGCGAGGCTGAGTTGCAGAAAGCCTTAGAGGCAAGCAGGAAAAAGAACAAAGAAAAGGAAAAAGCTAAAGTTCTGGAAAGTTCTGTGGCTGCAGAAGAAGAGGAGGAAGAGATGGAATTGGCCCATCAGGAGAGAGGTACAACTGAGGAGGTTCACACTCCTAAACCTAAGAAATCCAAGACTTCTACCAAGAAGTCTTCAGAATCTATCTCTGCTGAACCCTCCCTGGCAAAAAGAACCAGGTCTGCAGTTTAAGGAAAACAAGTGAAAGTTCCTGAAGAAGAAGAAGCTTGGAGTGGAGAAGAAGAAGAAGAAGAAGAAGAGGACTCTGAGAAAGAGCAGGACAGGTTTATCCTTTTTGGAAAAAGAAAAATATTGAAAGGAAGAATTCTGAAAGACCTGGAGGAGCCAGGCATGAAAAGATTGGTTGATGCACTGGAAGCACAGGGTTGGAAGGACATGGTTCTTCAACTGGATGGCAGGCTTGCAAGAAAGGAACTGATAGAGTTTATGGCGAATGCCACAGTGGTGAATGGGGTTGTTACAAGCCTGGTGAGAGGAGTAGAGGTGCAGTTTGATGCACCTAAGTTGGGAAGAATTCTAGACATACCCTGTGAGGGATATGATGATTATACTAGGCAAAGGTGGCCTTGTCTAGATTCTCTCCCTTCTGCTCTCCAAATCACTCGGAATTTGTGTGATACCAAGTCTGCTGAAGAAGTGCCTGAGGCTAGGTTTGTGCAAAAGAATGAGATGAAGCCTGAGCACAAGGTGCTATTTGAATTTGTGAACAAGTGTCTGCTGCCCAGACAGGAGAGAAGACACACTGCAAATTATATGGACCTGGTCCTTCTAGAGTGTCTTGTGACAGGAAAGCAGATTAACTGGCCTAGTTTCATTGTCAAGCTGCTGGATAGAGTGATAAATGGCTCCAAGGCCCATGCCACTCCTTATGGGTTTATACTGACAACTGTCTTGGCCAAGTTAGATGTGCCATTGAAGAAGTGGGAGATGGCCTCCAGCAAAGAGCACTTTGGGATCAAAACTCTGCAGGCTTGTGATTATCTGCTAAGTGTAACCCCAGTTGAACCTGGTTCATCCGTGAAGACTCCTGTGAACAGCAAAGTTAGGGCATTGGTTCTAGAATGTGGAACAAAAGATGCAGAAATTGGTAGGCTCCAGGCTAGCATTGTTGAACTGGAAAGTGAAAGAAATGGCCTCAAAGATGAGCTAGCAAAGGAAAAAGAAAAGAGTGAAGGGATGCTCCAAACAATGCTTAATCTTCTTCAATCCCAACCCTCTAGTTCCTCCAAGCCCTAGAACCAGTTTAGTAACTCCTTCAGTGACCCAGATTCGGGACTTTTCTCTGTTTTTTTTGCTCATGGTTGGATGTTTGTTTTTCTTTTTGTGGTCTGTTTTGTAGAAACATCTCCTAATCAATGACAATGTGCTTTGTTTTCTCTTGTTCTATGAAACTTCTGATCTTAATAGTTAAATTTCTGTGAAGCTGATTATTGATTAACTAAATCATGTTTTCACTTGCAGTTGCCCCAGTGGCCATGAGTAATAATTAACATCTAGGATTCTAATAAAATGCAACTTTTCGATGATGCCAAAAGGGGGAAGAGATATTGTGCTTTACTTTGTATTCTGAAAAATNNTGAATTGGAAGAAGAAAGGAATGGGCTGAAGGCAGAACTTGCAAAAGAAAAGGAAAAGAGTGAAGGGATGCTACAAACAATGCTCAACCTACTCCAATCCCAACCCTCCAGTTCTTCTAAGCCTTAGCCATCTTGTCCTAGTTCCGAACCATTTCAGTTACCCCAGTGACCCAGATTAGGGATTTTTCTTGTTTTTTCTCATGGTTGGTAGTTTTTGTTCTTTCTTTTTGTGGACTGTACTGTAGAAGCAATGCCTTATCAATGACAATTTGCATTTCTCTTGTTTTGTGATGATTCTGCTCTTAATAGTTATTTTTGTCAAGTTGATTTTTGATTATCTAAAGCATGCTTTCACTTGCAGTTTCCCCAGTGGCCATGAGTAATGATTAATATTCTGGGATTCACATATTTATGCAACTTTTCGATGATGCCAAAAGGGGGAAGATATTGTGGTTTAAAAGAAATTGTGTCTATTTTCTGAACAGTGATGTTTATGACCTAATTAAATGGCCCTTAATGATAAGTAAGTGATGATATTTTAGCTGAGTTCCACAGGTTCTATAATCAGTAAAAGCACAGAGTTTGTCATCATCAAAAAGGGGGAATTTGTTGGCCCAAGATCAGTTGAAGTTTTGAAGAATGACAAACGAACTCAGTAAAGGACCAGGTTCATCTAAGGAGACACAGTTGTTATGGCCCATATACATGAGATGCACGTGAAGAAGATAAGTCCTTGAGATCAAGCAGCAATATCTTGATGAATATCTTCTGATCTGATCGAAAAGATTGCATATAGGATAAGGAGTTGAAGTCTCCTTATGAAAAGAGAATTACATCCGGATCAAGAATATGGATTAGGAGTTAGAGTTGTTCTTGGACTCGAATTGTCAAAGGATCCACAATTCGAGTTCTTATCAAACTCTGATTACTAACTCTATAAATATAACGATTGTTCTCTTTTACAGGTGATTGCACATAAGCAGAAGTTAAGCATATTTGAGAGCAAAAAGATCAAGTCTGATTTGCAAGCAACATATGCGAGATACAAGTGTGCACGTCTGAAGCTACATGAACTAAGATAGAAGAACCAGTTTCATCATTGTGTTTATTCTAAGTCTAGTTCAATTATAGTAGGTTTTCATATTGTACCTTTCAGCTTTCTTAGAAGCAATTGTATTGAGTACTCTGAGTATTCAAGTTAGAGTTAACTTGAAAGTGTCGCAACAGTTGAGGCTGTGTGCTACACTGGGATTAGAGTTAATCCTTAGGTTTACAAAGAGTTTTGTAAATGCAGTTTTTGGCTCAGTGATTTTAGTGGAGTTTGGGAAAATCCTACTGAGTAGTAGGTCGTGGTTTTTTTCACCTTTTGAGCCAGGTGTTTTCCACGTAAAAATCTCTGTGCACTTTACTTTCAGTATTTATTATTCCGCAAACTGCTCTAGTTAGAACACTTAGAAGAACCAGGTTCTTCTAACGCAAAAATTAGGTACCACACAAATCACCCCCCTCTTGTGTGGTATTGACGTTTATAACATCAAGGCATTTCGGAAGACCATCTCGAAGCCTCGAGGCTGCAAAATTGTGACCGATTTTCCTCCCTCGAGGCTCGTCGATGCCCAGCCTAGAGGCAATATTGACCGTGGCTAGGGTAAAAATGGGGAGTTCCCAAGACACGCGGCTAAGTCTAATAAAGCCTAGCCGGCCTACTCTGAACGGCCTACTCTGAACCCGAATCAGGGTGTCATGTCTAGCTGTCCCATCTCCAATCTTTACAATTAATGTATTTTGTACTTCGTAGCGATTCCCCTTCTATATAAAGGGGATCCTTGTCATTTTGTAGTCAACTGTTGCTCCAATTGTTCCAGACGAAATATATAAGAACTCTCTCTTTTCTCTCTAACATACTCCCTCGATATTGTTGCTCTTATTTATTATCTTCATACTTGTTCTACATTTATTGCTTATCATTGGCCATAAAAAGCCTCCCTTAATTATTTCATAACTGTTAGCCCTACCCCGATTGCCCACGATAGCTCGAGCTCGAGTCCTGAAATCGACCTCGAGGCCCCAAATCGACAAGCTCGAGGCCCCGAATAACTAGCCTATCAGTTTGATTATAGTTTTCTCCTTAACTTTATTTTATCTCTAAGTCTCGCATATGTAGCATCAACTGCTTAACAACTAGAATAAAAATAGATCACATATTTTTAGAGTCCCATCAACAACACGCTTATTGTTGGTCATAATGCTTGCATGTTTCAGATGTTGAAGAAAGACTTGAGTAGGTCTTTTGCTAGGAATGGCTTAGGATTAGCAAAGAAAATCCATGCTATGTAGATTGTCCGTGACATGAAGACCAAAAAGTTACGGTTACAATAAAATAAGTTTATTCAGAAAGAACTTCATAGGTTAAACATGGATAAAGAAAATATTGTCACTACACCTTAAGATTTGCACTCAAATTGAGCACCAATCAGTGTACTTCCTGTGATGATGAGAAGGAAGATATGAATAAAACTCCTTATGTTTCAGCTGTTGGTAGTTTGATGTATGCAATGATTTGTGAAAGACCAAATATTTCTCATGTTATTGGTATTATGAGTTGTTTTCTTTGTAATTCAGGAAAAGAATATTGGAATGCAGTGAAGGGGGTAATGAAATATCTTTGTGGCACTTCTAGTATGAATTTGTATTTTGTGACACAGAAGCCTATTTTTTGTTGTTACACTAATTCAGATATGGAAGGCTATGTTGATACTGGCAAGTCTGCTTCAGGATACTTGGTTACTTTTCAGGGGGAGTTATGTCTTGGCAATCTAGGTTGCAGAAATATATTGCTCTATGCGTTATAGAAGCTGAGCTTATTACTGCTGTTGAAGGTTGTAAAGAGTTGCTTTGGATGAGGTAATTTTAGGTTGCTTGAATTTGAGATATTTCATATAGATGATGATGGTTTCAGTATGTTCACCAAATCTTCACCAAGAGAAAACTTTGAAATACTTGATTGTCGAATGGCGAACTCATCCACATAACTGAGAGGGGAAAATCATTGACTTTTTGGGCCTTTTTCTATTCCTATGTGGATAAACAATTACCCTTTAGATAAAGCCCTATTTGATAAGTGTTACGCCCCGCAGTTTTGCGTCGATATTACGCCCTGCAGTATTATATTACGACGATGTTACACCCTGTAGTACTATACGTGAAATTATGATAAGATAATTAACCTCGGTTCAAGGACAAGTGTATTTGGAGATTATAAGCATTATGCTATTTCAAACAAGTGATGAATAAATTCATGAAGATAAGACGGTAAGCAAATCAGAGAAAATAAACTTTCGTCAAAGTTTGACATTTTGGAATAAAATACGGCTCGAGCTAAAATACCCAGTACTTATGGACTAGTACCATACAAGGTACCACATGACCATGATAGTAAGGTGTATAAAGTATATTAAAAATGAGTAGTAGTTTTAGGTAATTTGAGATAATTCTTAATTATGCGGGTAATTGGTTAATTATCGGGTAACGAGATATTACCTAATCACCTAATAAGTGAATAAAGATTTAATATTTACCACACCCACCCCCACCCCCACCCTACGTGGAAGCAAGCCACTACTATGGCCTATGACACTTAGTCATAGTGTCTTAGTGTCCATTTAAAGTTACAAGACACTTATGTGTAAGTAAGTGTAAGACTTTATAAAACTTAGTTTCATAACATTACATGATTTGGGTTTTCTTTCTAAAAATCCTATTCAAGATATTTTCAAACCAGAATTGGTTTCATAGATATTACGTTCAAACTCCATCCAGCAAGATTTTAATAAAATTCTTGCAACCAAACAATTCCAACGAGAATTGTTAGGACCATAGCAATGTAAAATTTTGTGGTTCTAAAGGAGTACGGTGCAATCTTTTCCAAGAATATTATATGAATTCTAAAGGAGTACGGTGCCCCTGAAGAATCAGACACGACGAAATCCACTATCGAAGAACTCGAGCAAGTCATATTAATCGAGCATCTTCCGGAACATAAGGTATACCTGGGGACGGGGTTAACCCCCGAACTCACGAAAAAACTCATTCAGTTTCTCATCGATAATATTGATTGCTTCGCTTGGTCCCATTTAGGTATGACATGTATCACACTGGAGATAACTACCTATCGACTAAGTGTCAATCCCAGATTTAAACCAGTGAAGCAAAAGAGGAAACCTTAGTTCGAGGTAAAGCACACATTTATCAAAGAAGAGGTAACCAAACTTCTCAAAATAGGATCCATCAGGGAAGTAATATATCATGAATGGCTAGCTAACGTATTGGTAGTCCCTAAAAAGGGGAATAAACTTAGAATGTGTGTAGATTATAATGATTTGAACAAAGCATGCCCTAAATATTCTTTCCCATTGCCCAACATCGATCGTTTGATCGATGCTACAGCCGGCCACGAGATCCTTACCTTTCTCGACGCCTACTCCGGGTATAACCAAATTCAAATGAACCCGGAGGACTGTGAAAAAATTTCATTCATCACGAAGTATGGTACGTATTGGTATAATGTAATGCCCTTCGGGATAAAAAATGCAGGAGCCACATACCAACGCCTAGTTAATAAGATGTTCAAGCATCAAATAGGCAAATCCATGGAAGTTTAAATTGATGATATGTTAGTTAAGCCCCTGCGTGTAAAGGACCATTTGACCCATTTGCAGGTAACATTCAACATCCTTAAAAAGTACAACATGAAGCTCAACCCTGAGAAATGCGCTTTTATAGTCGGCTCGGGTAAGTTCTTGGGCTTCATGGTATCAACACAGGGGTATCGAGATCAATCTCGATAAAATCAAAGCCATTGAGGAGATCACCATGGTGAAAAATGTGAAAGCCATGCAATGGCTGACCGGATGGATAGCTGCCCTAGGTCGATTCATCTCAAGGTCATCAGATCAGAGGCATCACTTCTTTTCCCTGCTCAAAAAGAAGAACAACTTCGATTGGACCCCGAAGTGCCAACGAGCCCTGGAAGAATTAAAATGGTATCTCTCGAGCCCGCCCTTGCTCCATACTCCAAAGGAGGATGAAACACTCTACTTGTATCTGTCTGTGTCCGAGGTAGCGGTAAGTTGTGTGTTGGTTCGAGAAGAGCAAGGTACGCAATTTTCTGTCTATTATGTGAGTCGAACCCTAGGGGATGCTGAAACCAGGTACCCACATTTGGAAAAATTAACTCTTGCATTAATAAGCGCATCTAGGAAATTAAAACCATATTTTCAATTCCATCATATATGTGTAGTGACTACATATCCGCTTCGAAATGTCTTGCATAAGCCCAAATCATCGGGCATATTGGCCAAGTGGGCCATCGAACTTGGAGGATATGATATCGAATATCAGCCTCGAACGACCATCAAGTCTAGAATTTATCGGGCATATTGGCCAAGTGGGCCATCGAACTTGGAGGATATGATATCGACTATCAGCCTCGAACGACCATCAAGCAACTTCGCGCCTGCCCTCGTACCTGAAATAGAAAAGGAACTCTTGCTAAAAATGGGTACATCGGCGGGGGTTTGGACCCTCTTCACATATTGTGCCTCAAATGTGAAAGGGTCCGGGCTCGCATCGTTTTGAAACCGCCTACGGGCAGTGTTATTAGGCAATCTATCAAAACATCTAAACTGACTAACAATGAGGCCGAGTATGAAGCCATGATTGTAGGTCTTGAACTAGCTTAGGGCCTTGGAGCAGAGGTCATCGAGGCAAAGTGTGATTCCTTTTTGGTGGTAAATCATGTAAACGCAATCTTCAAGGTTCATGACGATTGAATGCAAAGGTACTTAGACAAACTTCAAATGACACTGCATCACTTCAAGGAGTGGACACTGGACCATGTACCTCGAGAACAGAACAGGGAGGCCGACGCACTAGCAAACTTGGGGTCATTAGTCGAAGAAGACGATATCGTCATGGGGCTGTCATCCAGCTATCGAAGTCAGTGATTGAAGATGGCCATGCAATGAGTAACTCAACAAGCTTAATGTGGTATTGGAGGAATAAGTACATCGATTATTTAAAGCATGGGAAACTCCATGCGGACCCAAAGGAGTCAAGAACACTCCGAGCCAAAGCAGCTCGATTATCGCTCGATGAAAATGGAACGTTGTACAGAAGAACCTTCAATAGACCACTGGCACTGTGCTTGGGATCAGGGAACACAGGTTATGTACTACGGGAAATCCACAAGGGCTCATGTGGGAACAATTCTGGTGCAGACTCTCTAGTTCACAAGGTGATTAGAGCAGGATATTATTGGGTTAGCATGGAAAAGGATACCAAGGAGTTCGTTCGGTATTGTGATAAATGCCAGAGATTTGCACCCCGGTGAACAACTCCACTCGGTTCTATCCCCGTGGTCATTCATGAAATGGGAGATGGACATCGTCAGCCTCCTGCCGATGACACCAGGTAAAGCTAGATTATTTTGTTTATGATTGACTACTTCTCAAAATGGGTTGAGGCGCGGGCTTTCGAGAAGGTAAGAGAAAAAGAGGTCATCGATTTCATATGGGATCACATCAAATGTCGATTCGGGATACCCGCCGAATAACATGTGATAATGGGAAGCAGTTCATCGATAGCAAAATGACAAAATTCCTCGAGGACCATAAAATGAAAAGGATCCTATCAGCACTTTACCACCCAAGTGCAAATGGTCAGGCCGAGTCCACAAACAAAACCATCATTCGAAGCTTGAAGAAAAAGTTAGATGATGCAAAGGGGAAATGGAGAGAAGTGTTGCCCGAGGTACTATGGGCATATAAGACAACATCGAAGTCAAGCACAGGGGAGACCCCATTTTCTATGGTGTATGGGTTCGAAGCTTTGATCCGTGTCGAAATCGGGGAACCTAGCGCCAGGTTTCACCATGCCACCGAAGATTCAAATCACGAATCAATGAACACTTCTCTCGAACTACTAGATGAAAAACGTGAGGCCGCATTAATTTGAATGGGCGCGCAAAAACAAATGATCGAAAGGTATTACAACAGAAAGACGAGCCTTCGATATTTCAGAGTCGGGGACTTAGTCCTAGGGAAAGTCACTTTTAACACTTGAGACCCAAACGAAGGGAATATAGGTCCTAATTGGGAAGGACCGTACAGTATCCTCGGAGTCATAGGGAAAGGATCCAACAAGCTTAGCATAATGGAAGGCCAACAACTACCAAACAATTCGAATATATCAATGCTCAAGCGATATTACTGCTGAGGTATGACCTTCCCTCCTCTTTCATTTGTATTTATAACTTGTTTACCTTGAAAATGGTAACTATAATTATATTTGATTTTGTGGTTCTAAACATACATGATTTATCTTAACACTAGTTGTTAGGCAATAGATGCTAGATGTGAATAAAGAAAATAAGAAATGCAAACCAATAGGGTCACAAAGCTGGGCCTCGGGCTAGTTGGAGCAGGGCCTCGAGGTCTAGCCGGGGCTAATAGCTATGAACGATTGATGAAGAATCAATGATAATAAGGGCCTTAAAGATGTCCTTTTGCGGTGAATGATGAGCAATAAATGGAGAACAATAAATGAACAATGAAAGAATAAGCAATAAATGTGAAGAACAATACTGTTAGCAAAAAGCAGAGAATGTTGTATTGTATTGAATATGTTGTGTAATAATCCGAATGCCTTACAAGGTGACAAGGGTCGCCTTTATATAGGAGGGAGATCCCAACATAGTACATGTCTAATAATGACGAGAAAAGGCTATTGGTACAACTGTATAATGGCTTAGTACAGATTGGTACTATTCTCGCAGGCCTGATCAGTTTGAGCCACGTGTTCTTGGGAGATTTCCCGCCTTTCCATGACGATCATCGATTTGTACTACTCCGAGATTGACCCTCGATGTGTTTCCCTGAGGGACGCCCCTAGGGGTCACACTTCAAAGTCTACTTTGAGCTCCTCGAGGTTGGGCATGGAGCGCTAAAATAACCCCAAAGTCGAACTCTTCCGATTTTGGTTGTATACAGATAGTCCCCGCATTTCATAGAATGAAATGATAAGAAATGATATTGAGTTCTTGCCTCCTCGGTGTTCTGGGCCATCGAGAACATGCATCGAGGTTCATTTGCTCAATAGAAGAGAGACACCTTGAGGTTGTGAGGAGAGACTACGAATGGGGAGAAAAGGTGAGGCTGCAGATCCCCTTCTGAGAAGAGGATAGTATGGCCCATGTAGAAGGGTTTTTGAACGTGTATACGTACCCTTTTACGTTGGGCCCTCTCGATCGACTCGTGCTAGAGTTGTGTCGAAGATATCAGGTTACGTTGGCTTAGATCCATCCATCTTTCTGGCGGATCGTGTTGATGATGAGATATTTTGCTGAAAAAGGCGGGATCGAGTTCACTCTTAGCCACTTCATCAGATTGTATCGGCCCTTGCACTATCAAGGTCTAATTACTCTACGACGTCGATCCACAAAGCCTTTTATTGCTAGTAACGACGAGAATAGGGATCGAGGGTGGATGAGTCGGTTTGTTCGAGTGTGGACCATCGATATTATTCCTATAGAATTCTTGTCGTTTCTTGAGAAATGGAATTTCAAGCGTAAGTGACATACTGAACTCTATTATCTTTGTTCTTGCGGAGCCAGACCCCGTAAGTACGTTTTTTTTTCCGCAGCGACCCTGAGGATGCCAAATAAGGTCCCCGATATTGCATATTGGGCCCGCAAACTGGCTACCTCTTCGACTTATGATGAGCACAAGTGGCAGGATCTGTCGAAGGGCAAATAGGAGGCTAAGTACCATGGTACGTGCTTATGCAGTCCTTCTCTTGAGGAATTCTTTCATTTACGTATACTGATTTCTTTGTTGCAGGTATCGGCGAGTTTTCTGAGGTGAGACCGTCCCCTTTCGAGGAGGAGGAAGAACCTTCGACTTCCGAGACAAGAAAGGAAAATAAGAGAAAGAGACCCTCGAAGGACGAGGACTCTCATATTAAGGCAAGACCTGCCCGGGGGTGCGAGGAGGATGCTGCCACTGATGACGATCTCATATTTATCAGTTGCTCCGTGGACATCAATGCACCCAGGGAGGATGATTCTACATTGATGGCTCGGACCAGGAGGCCTCTCGAGACTGTTGAGCCTGTTGGGCTCGAGGCCCCTAGTCTCAGGGGTTAGGTTCCTCAAGAGAGGAAAGGTGAAGGTCCTTTATTACCTGACTTGGCGGTTGGCTTTCGAACGTCGGGAACTACCCTGAGGGGAATGGGCTTCGACGTATCTCCGCCCAATAAGAGCGCCTCGGGTGGCTCTACTAGGGCCTATGAAACTGAGCCGGTAGATGCGAAGTCTGTTGATACCCAATTTTTTCCTATGTATTATTTTGTACTCAAAATGCTTTCAAAATAGCATGTGTATGCATATATAAGCATGCCCAAGAGTTTTGATATTTTTCCCTAATTTTTAAGATTTTTAAAATCAATTTATTGTCTATTTCTAGCAGTACAAAATCCAATAATTGCTCCCAGGATTATCATTTTGGGAATAATTTATTATTCTCATATTTATACCAAAATATAATCAAGGTGATTTTTGCATATTTTTATATAAATTTAATTGGCATTTTTAAAGCTAAATTGCGTATAATTGTAATAATAGCCTATTTTACAATTAATAGCATTTTACAATTACCAAATCATTCCCAGTATTTTTAGATTAATGATTATATATTATTAATTAGTTCAGTGTTTTTAATTTATTTTTAAAATCAGTTTAATTATTTTATAAAAAATTAAAAGGGGAGAAATTAGTTATTTAATACATAGCCATTCCCAATTGCAATTGTAGCCTCAATTGACCCCAATTCCACCCCAATATTAAACGACCCAATTTTGATTTTGACCCAACCACTTAGCCCTATTTCATAAACCCGTCTGGTTCTCTTTAAATCCTGGCCGTTGATTGTTTTGATCAACGCCTGTAACTCGTTCTTTCCTTTTTAATCCCCTAACCAAATCTAACCCTAACTCATTTGCACAAAGACACCGCCTCTAAACTCCCTTCATCTCCCAAAAACCTCTCTAGCCCTCCGAAACCCTAACCCTATTCCACCGATCTCCGTCTCACTTCCACCGGAATCCATGGCACCCCTGGCCATGGATGGCCTGTGCTCGCTCTCCCTCACCGTCAGCTTGAGTTACTCGAAGTTTGGAGGCCTGACTTCCACGATTTCCTTTAGATCTGTCTCAGATATGCAAGATCTATGGCCTCTACGGCCATTTTCCGGCGTGTTCAAGGCAATATGAGTCTCTTCGACTCAGGATCTGACTTTCCTCAAGACTTTCTCATTCTAGGGTCTTCTCTGCCATTTTTAAGCCTTCTAAGGTTCTATACTCGTTCATTTCTTTTAGATCTGTGACATGCTTGGTCCTTACTTAACGTTTTATGGGTTTTCCCCAAATTTTCTTTCTCAAAACCGTTCAAATCAATTTTTATGGGTTTCTTGGAAAAAGCTTCTTTAAAATGTTTTCTGACTCTTTTGCTCTCTCTTATGTGTGTTTATACTCTCTTGTTTATTTCTTATTATGCTCAAGTTTGTTTTCTTATTTCGATTCTGCAAGATCTTTTTGCTGTTCCTTGTTCACATGTTAACTAGGTTGTTTGTCCTTTACTCTTTGCTATGTTTTCGTGCTCTTTGATTTTGTTTCACTTTACTGAGTTTTGTTGGTATTCCTACTAAGTATTGCTCTTACCTGCTTTGTTTAAACTTCTGAGATCTGTTTTGAATTCCAAGATTTTCTCAAGTATGCCTTTGAATCAATGTGTTTGCTATCGCGTATGTTTGCCTCTCTCAATGATTTCTCACCTCCGATTCTATTTGAAACCATAAAATTTGGGGTTTCTCTTTGGGTAGATGGCACTAGGGTTTCACTTTGGAACCCTAGTTTTCCAGACTCTGGGTGAGCCTGTAGTCGAACTTGAAATCCTACTTGCCCATAATTCTGAAACTTTCATCGTTAGACTCTTCTTTTGTTTGAACTGTATGCTTTATATATGAGGAAAACTTTCCTTTCGAAAGATTTCACCAAGAATTGATTTTGAAAAACCTTTAATCATGCTAGTGATTCATCACTGATTTCTTTCGATTGAATCCCTTTTACCCTACTAGCTATTTATTTTGATCCTTTTGCGTGTAAAATCCCATACTTGGGATGTTTTCCTTAAATACATGGTCTTGTGTATCTCCTCTGTGATTCTATACCAACGTTTGAATTATTTCCATATCTATATGACTCTCTCTTGAATTACTTAAGGTTCTCTGTGATTACAATAGGATCCGGGATCCTCTTGACTAATTTTCCAACTGATACCTTATTTTTACTTTATAAAGAATGCTACTATTCCATTTTTCCTTAATTACCAACTATGTATTTGACCCTATTTGTGCACTACATGGTTTCCTTACCTTAATCGAGCCTTAGTAAACTGATTTTTTCTCCTTATTTCATCTCAATTAGTCGTTTGACCTAGACCCCTTAATTAAAGAGGTCTAGTGTGTCTTAATTGATACTAATTTGATTGGTTTCTATGTTTGTGCACTTTTTTTGCCTGCCTTACTGGTTTTCAAAAACTATATTTAAGGATCATAGTCCTCCCTCTTTCTATCATCAAGTCAATTCTCTCATAATCAGAAATACACGAAATTAAACTCACACACTGAAAACACACTTTCTTGCAATACTGTCTTCTAATCCTGCTTAGTTTGAGATCTCTTTGGAACTGCTGTTCATAACTTGGCTCTTTCAAGAAGTAACTTTGCTCTTGCTTATTTTTCTTTGATTTGGTATGTTTTTATTTAAATTCTTCTGCCGTCAAACCCCTTACGTGTTTACTTTACAATCTTCAGACTTCTTGTTTTTACTTTTATTGCTCAGGTGGTCTGCAATTTTGTGTGAAAATTATTTCCTTCTTTGCTTAATGTTTCTGTTATGAATCCCCTACCCCCTATTCCTTTCTATGTGCTGAGTTAAGCTTTTGGTCTGACAATATTCTAATTACTGCCCAGGCCATAGCTTGATCCACAATGGATCCTAACTCTCAATGCTTGACTAGCAGGCTGGTCAGGGGTGTGCCAGCATCCCAATTGCTGGGCATGACCACCAGTCTGCCATGTCCCTCTTTGATTCCCTTCCCCTTGTGCACTTACACTTATTCTTAGACTCTTAAGTTCTGCCCCTCTCTTATGAGCCTTGCTTTGGGACCTTGAGTTTCCTTTGAACTTGGCATCTGAGGGCTGGCATTTCCACACTGCACTATGTTCTTGATTCTGAAATGTTTTTGGTGTGTAAGCACTGCCCGGAGTCCCTTTGAGACTCTTGGGAACTTTGACACACTCCAAATATGAGAAAGTCTTTTGGAAGTCTGATCCTGGAAGTTGGTTTATCTCATATTATTGGACTTTGAGCGGAGTTAGGCTGATTAGATGTAGCTGGAATATTCTGATGTAATTTTCACTTTCTCCCTCTTTCTGATTCATTCAAGTTGTAATAATTTGTAATAACTATGGGGTATATAGTAAAAATGGGGGAGGGTTACCTATTGTATGCTCAAGGGTAGATATCATGCTCATTTGGTATTACTTTCTGCAAATCATGTCAAGTTCTGCATTTTCCAATACTTTTCATATAGAGATACTGCCTTAGATCCTGCATTTTTCATAAAAAATCCTGTTTTAGATTCTGTATATATTTCATATAGAAAACCCGCATATAGGACTTCATAATTTCTGCATTTTCGCATTTAGAAAATCTGCCTATAGGACCTTTTATAATTCTGCATTTCAGCATCTAGAAAGCATGCCTATAGGTCTTTCGGTATTTCTACATGTATACGCCACTACGCAAACAACTTTAGGCTTAATAATAATCAATCCATTTAGATATCATGTCCATAGGACTCTTGCAACTGTCCAAATCAACGACACCTAGAGACCATGCCTATAGGACTAAATTAACTGAATCGGTTTCGTTTTGGAATCTAAAATCAGTCTTAAAATCTGCAGATCCCTTTTCTAGAATCAATAAACTCTTCTTTAAAATCAGTATACTCCTACATTGTTAGATATCCTGCCTATAAGTTTCACCTAGGCAAACCAGTAGCTAATTGATTAACTGTATCAGTTCTGATAGTTACATCTAGTCGGGGCTAATTCTGACTCCTCATCTAGAAAATATGTGATAACTCAGCCTGCCCTACACTTCGCTTAATCAAAGACCTAATCAGTATTTGTAAGTCATGCTAAATAATTTGCTACTTTAAATGAGGAGGTCTACTTGAGCCTTAATTGCTATGTGCTTCCCTCTTAGATACTATTTGTTATTTCCTGTCGCCTAGCTTTTTATCCTTTTGAAATTCTGAAAAGCCCCAACTCCCTC
>NC_031990.1:25588738-25599427 GCF_001879085.1 Nicotiana attenuata
GGCGACTCTGTCGTGGGGTATTTCGTTTTAAGGCTTTTTACCACTTCATGTTATTTGTGACTTTATTGCTTCTTTATTGCTTTTATTTAATGTCTTTATCTCTCTTCTACTCCGAAACTGACTTGGCTTTTTGTTTCTTTTCTTTAATGCTTTCTTTTACTGCTTTCCTTCAATGCTGTTGTAATTCTGAGTAATTACTGTAATCGTTATTTATTTATGTGCAAATACGTGACAACTTGCTTCATTCTTGTAATTGCATCTTCAACATCATATTCCACTCGTGCCAAACAAATACCATAGCAACACTTATAATGAGTTGTTGCGCCCTTCCGATACTATCACCCCCTAATTGGCAAAGGCATATTTGCGGTAAAACCAGTCGATTAGCAGTGCAGTCGACGGTTCCGTGCCTTTCCCTCTTAAGTTTTCCGCTCAAGGGTACCGGTCTAATACCCCATAGAAACCTTATTCTGCTTAATTGTGCATGCATCACTGTCAAACCTAGTTATGCTGTCCACATAATCTCTTTAAGATAGCCTTGTCCAACGTCCACTGGCTTTCCTTGGAACCCAAACGGACGCCACCATATTTTGTGCATTTATTTGGAGAACTAAATGCCGCTTATGCTAATTATTGGTTTAAATAGTCGAGTCCGGCGGGGTAAGGGTCTAACACTTTGTTTTGCAGAAAATGAGGCACGAAGTCCCCAGATTCGGCATGGTAACCAACATTCACCCAAGGTTGCTAAGCTGGTGGGCAGACCTTCACTCCAGTGACCAGACTCTCGTCCGCAAGTATTTGGGGAATTTGCCTTCTCTTTTGGAAATCCAGCCCGACAACAAAATCATAGAGGCTGCAACCTTATTCTGGGACAGTGACAGATCAGTGTTTCGCTTCGGGGACCTTGAAATGACCCCTTTGCTCGAAGAAATAGGAGAGTTAGCTGGTATTCCTTGGGAGACTCCGGGTTTGCTTATGCCAGAAAATAGCAAGGGTAGGGGTTTCCTCAAGATGATGGGACTAAAGAAAAACCCAGACTTGACTTGTTTGAAGGACTCTTACATTCCTTTCGACTATCTGTACGAGAGATACGGCCATAGCAAGTCCTACCGCACCTACCCAGATGAATTCGCCCTCACCTCATTGGGGCATATCCACAGAAGGGTCTTCGTCTTTATGTTCTGCTTTTTGGGGATGATAGTGTTTCCTATGAAGAAGGCTAGAATCCATACCAGACTAGCCATAGTCACCGAGACTCTAATGGAAGGGATTGGTGGGCAGCCTTTTAGCATAGTACCTATGATTATTGCTGAGATATACCAAGCCCTGGAAAACTGTCAACGAGGGGCCAGTCACTTCGAGGGTTGCAACTTACTACTCCAACTCTGGCTTATGGAGCACCTCCAAAAGGGTGAATATCGACAAGAGATTTTGCGCAGAGACTAGGATGATCATATCGCCTTCCATCAGCCAAGGCGAATGAACTATATGCCTAACATGTTTGCTCAACCAGAAGATGCTAAAGGGTGGGTAGAGTTGTTTGAAAATATGAAAGAAGACAAAGTGCAGTGGATGTTCGAATGGTTCCCTACTGGAGAGTTCATCATCCGCTCTTGGGACGCACCATTCCTTATACTCTTTGGTCTGAGAGGAACTTATCCCTATGTCCCTCTCCGAGTTATGAGACAGGCAGGGAGGAAGCAGGTCATACCGAAGGTCGACAAGATGAGTCACTTGAGGGCCGATTTCCAAGACGACGATAGCCCATACAAATGTCAAGCTCAACATATGTGGCATTGCAAAATCATCCTGGAAAAGGATTCCATAGAACCTGACAGATACCATGTTGGTTATACCCCATACTATCCAAGTTGGTTGGAAGATGATCATGGTAGGTTGGGACACCCCGGGTCCGTTCGAGGTCCTAGGGTCATCGACGAAAAGGCTGAAATACAGGTTAAGTACAACCAATTGCGCAAGAGGATCCGAGAGTGCAAAAGTGAACATCAGGAAATTCAAGAAGCACATCAGAAGTTGATTGAAGAATGGAAAGATATGGCTGTCAGTGCCAACAAGCGACTAGGGTATTTGGAGCTAGGTTTGGTAGAGTTGGAAAGGAAGTCCATCCAGAGGACCAAAAATTGCCAGAACGCTAAGGGAAATGAAGGAGGACACTTGGCTAGAGCTTATTTGCTGTTGGGACTGCGTGAGCTGGTGAAGCTGTTCGATGGAGCTAAAGATGCCGAGTCTGGGGAAGGTCCTTCTTGGACCAAGTAGTTAGGAGTCTTTGCTGTTGCTTTAAAATGTAATAAGGCCAATGGCCATTAGTGACATTTTACTTTCTGCAATTTTAGTGTCGTTTTGGGATTTGTCTTATTTTTATCAATAAAATGAGGCATTTAGCATTATAAGTTCTCCAAATCAACTTGTCGCTAGGCCTACCTCGGACACAATGAGGCACCCAAATTAGGACATGATTTATATTCATACACTATGTGTTTAAATATTGCAACATTTTTTCTCATAACCCCTACTAACTTGTTACCTTTTTTTTGTTTTTACTTTTTGTTTTATTCCCCTCCCCAAAAGGTTAGTTCGTGCACTCTGGCATCATCATCCTACTCCACAAGATCCAAGGGCCCTCCACCTCCTCCTCCTCTGAGTCCTATCAGAAACAAGAACAAGGCAAAAATGGAATACTTGAGCAACATCAGGAAGGAGAACTCGGGTGAACGGGTAGAGGTTACTCAGGGTATTCAGGTTTCCAAGGAAAGTGCCGCCCAACTTGAGTAGAAGTTGTTGAAATTTCAGGAGGAACTAGACCAAGTTCGGAACTTGGCAAACTTATCATTTTCCCTCAGCACCTCGGATGTCAATGCTCCAAATCCTACACCTCCACAAAACATTCCAAAACCACAAAACCAATCCGCTCCCCATCACCACTGTAACACATGCCACACGTCGAACAACACCCCGCTACTCATTCCCGAACCACTAAACTCCACAAATGATCATCCCCACCACACCCCTATCTATGTGGAAACCATACCACTATATACTCAACCTATTTCAAGCACATCGGAGTCTGATGACAAAGACTCTCTCATCAGGAACCTGGCCGCAGAACTCAAGAAACTGACTAGCCGAGTCCAGGGTGTTAAGGGAAACAAAGGTATTGAGGGGCTGAATTATGAGGACCTTTGCATTCAGCCAGATGTCGAACTTCCCGAGGGGTACAAACCTCCCAAGTTCAAGATGTTTGATGGCTCAGGGGATCCCAGAGTCCATTTGAGGACATACTGCGATAAGCTGGTCGGAGTCAGAAGAGATGAAAAGATTCGCATGAAGCTCTTTATGAGAAGTTTGAAAGGCGATGCTCTATCTTGGTACATTAGCCAAGACCCCAAGAAGTGGACAAGCTGGAGGTATGGCGTCCGATTTCATGGACAGGTTCAGATTCAAGACGGAGAATGCGCCGGATGTATTCTACATCCAGAATTTGAAGAAGAAACCTACAGAGACGTTCCGTGAGTATGCTACTCGTTGGAGATCAGAGGCTGCTAAGGTCAGGCCGGCCTTAGAAGAAGAACAGATGAACATGTTTTTCGTTCGAGCTTAGGACCCACAATATTATAAGAGGTTGATGTTGATTGAAGTGCCGACATCATCAAGCTAGGGGAAAGGATCGAGGAAGTCATTAAAAGTGGTATGGTCACTAATTTTGAGGCATTACAGGCTATCAACAAGGCTCTACAGTCTGGTGGCACGTCCAAGAAAAAGGATGTGAGTGCCGTGATGGTTGTACAGAGAACAAAATCCCCAGTAAAATACCAAACCTACCCAGTATCTCCTCTCACATATCAACCTTCCCTTAATTACCAAGTACCCCCGCCCTCTTACCAAGTTCCACCACCTACCTACCAATCATCTCCACCCCCTACATATCAACCTACCTCACCAAGATATTCCCAACCCGCACCCATCTACCAAGCCTATAATGCTCAGCCCTCTCACTATCAATAGCCTCCCACCCGCCAAAACTTCCCTAGACCGCGCCCTAACTTCAACCGTAGACCTCCCAAGCAATACACCGCCATCGCCAAACCAATCGACCAGTTGTATGAAAGGCTCAAAGCTGCTGGTTACATCACCCCTATCCCTGCCATAACTCCAGAAAATCCTTCCCAATGGGTCAACCCGAACAAAACCTGTGCATACCATTCCGGCATGAAGGGACATACCATTGATGAGTGCCGCTCTCTGAAGGATAAAATCCAAACTTTAATTGACAACAAGATCATCGTGGCAATGGATCCTACTCCTAATGTTCGCAACAACCCTTCGCCTGACAACAAGGGTGGAGGCATTCACATGATCGAGATAGAAGATAATTGGGTCCCAAAGGGTCGATCGGATTGATTCCCGAAGGTGACGAGCCAAAGAAACCAACAGTCACACTTAATCCAATTGTAGTCCACATCCAGCCCTCTAGGGATGCTGAAGTGAACATGTCCGTACGACTCGAGCTTGAAACACCGTCTTCTACAAAGACGCCAGAACCAATTGAGGTTGAGTTTGGGTCTCCAAAAGCAGCTGTGCCATTTGAAGTTGCTGTGCTACCTCCCAAAACGATGGTACCCATTCCTGTAGCAATGTCAGCCATAACACCATTCCATACGAAAGCCATTCCTTGGTATTACACCACCGAGGCGAGAAGGAAGAGGAAAACTAGATCTAGAGAAGCAATTGCAGCACAGGGTATGACCAGAACCGATAGGGTTTATACTCCAGAACATCTAGCTGAGTCCCCAGTAAGCAGGCCTCTGGACGACCGACCATCACTGAAACCGGGCGTGATGACCTCTGGAGGAAGATACAAGCAAAGGAGTACTCAGTCATTGACCAGTTGAAAAAAGACGCCAGCTCAGATCTCCATCCTGGCCCTGCTACAAGGCTCTGACGCTCATAAAAATACCTTATTGAAAGTGCTGAGTGAGGTATATGTGCCCAGCAACATAACTGGAGGAGAAATGGCAAACATGGTAGGATAGGTATTGGAGAGTCACAAAATCACTTTCCACGAAGATGAGCTGCCACCAGAAGGGCTAAGTCACAACAAAGCATTTCACATCACTCTGCAATATGAAGATTATTTCATCACTAGGATTCTGATTGACGGAGGGTCCAACCTCAATATTTGTCCATTAGTGACTCTCAGAACATTGGGGAAGAGCCTGCATGAGATCAAGGATGGGGTCATCAACGTCAAAGCTTTTGATGGTTCCCAAAGGTCCACTATAGGGGAAATCAGTTTGTGTCTGCAAATGGGACCGACTTGGTTTGACGTTGATTTTCAAGTGATAGACATCCCAGCATCTTACAACTTACTATTGGGACGACCTTGGATCCACGCCGCTGGAGCTGTAGCATCAACCCTGCACCAGGCAGTGAAGTTCGAGTAGAATCACCAAGAGGTGATTATTCATGGCGACGGTAGTAATCCCATATACAGTCGCCAGACCATCCCAGCGATCGGAGGATGAAGGAAGATAGGCGGAGAAACCTACCATCACATTGAGCGAGTCAACGCCGTAGACAAGGATAAGTGGTGGGATAACAAGATCGAAAGTATACTGAATTGGAACGGATATGAACCTGGCAGAGAGCTTGGAAAGAACCTCCAGGGAATCACTAAACCTATCAAGCTGAAGAAACACGGCACCACCGTCGGGCGGGGTATGGATATACTTGGAGGAATTCAAGGACTGGTCGCCACCATGGCGCGGCCCATACTATCCGCTGTAGCACCCGATACCTCGCTTGGAGTAGACTTTCCAGCCGGCAGACATCATATATGGATCGGAAGAAGAGGAAACATTAGCGGCAATGAAGAATTTGTTTTTGGAAGATGATAACATGGACTGCTGCATCATTTTCGATGAGGAAGGGGAGGAAGGCCCTTCCATACAAGCTGTGAGCCGAGGAGCGTGCCTCAATAATTGGTCCATCAGAACCACCAAGGCCCGGAAAGCTTCAGGGTAACAAGGCTGAATAAAGCACCATACATTATCTTTTACTTTTTCGCTAGTTGATTTTCTTTCCGTATTTTCTTTAAATTTCGAAAAGAGCTCCAATGTCCAAAACAATTATGGAATTTATCAAAGTATTTCAGTTTCTTATAAATCTCGCTCTTATTATTTTCTCTATCGTTTACTTCATTTACACAGCATTACTATAACTTATCTTGATGAACCGACGAATGTGACATGTGACGAGACAACGCAACAAACGGATATATAGACTCAGAAGAGGATGATATACCAGAAGAGGCCATTAAAGAGGTTGAGGACTTTGAGAATAGGCCTAAATCTAACTTGGACGAAACTGAGGTCGTCAACCTGGGGGATACAGAGAATGTCAAGGAAACGCGCATCAGTGTTCACCTGTCACCGTCAGAAAAGGAAGAGTACACGGAGTTCTTAAAGGAATATGAGGACATATTTGCCTGGTCATATGATGATATGACCGGTCTCAGTACATCTATTGTAGCTCACAAATTGCCAACAGATCCGACATGTCCGCCGGTAAAACAGAAGCTCAGAAAGTTCAAGCCAGACATGAGTTTGAAAATCAAGGAGGAAGTTACCAAACAAGTCAAAGCCAAGGTCCTCAGAGTAGTAGAGTATCCAACATGGTTGGCCAACATTGTGCCAGTGCCAAAGAAGGACGGGAAGGTCAGAGTCTGTGTCGACTACCGGGACCTCAACTGGGCCAGTCCGAAAGACGACTTCCCCTTGCCGAACATACACATCCTGATTGACAACTGCGCCAAGCACGAGCTGCAGTCATTCGTCGATTGTTTTGCGGGGTACCATCAGATATGGATGAACGAAGAAGACGCGGAGAAAACGGCTTTCATTACGCCGTGGGGGATGTATTGTTACAAGATGATGCCATTTGGATTAAAGAATGCTGGGGCCACCTACATGAGGGCCATGACTACTATTTTCCATGACATGATACACAAAGAGATCGAGGTGTATGTAGACGATGTCATCATCAAATCCAAGAAAGCCACTGACCACATGGAAGATCTGAGGAAGTTCTTCAACAGATTGAGAAGGTACAACTTGAAACTGAATCCCGCCAAATGTTTATTCGGGGTTCCTGCCGGAAAACTGCTTGGGTTCATCGTAAGTCGACGAGGAATAGAACTAGATCCATCAAAGGTTAAGGCCATTCAAGACTTGCCACCGCCAAAGAACAAGAAAGAGGTTATGAGTTTCTTGGGGAGACTCAACTACATCAGCCGATTCATAGCCTAGTCCACAGTCATTTGTGAACCAATCTTTAAGATGTTGAAGAAGGACGCCGCCACTAAATGGACTGATGATTGTCAGAAAGCCTTCGACAGAATCAAGGAATACCTGTCAACGCCGCCAGTTCTGGTTTCGCCCGAACCAGGTAGACCGCTATTGCTCTACCTTGCAGTACTGGATGGAGCATTTGGTTGTGTTTTGGGACAACATGATGAAACGGGAAAAAAGGAGCAAGCCATCTACTATCTCAGTAAGAAGTTCACCCCGTACGAGGCCCGGTATTCCCTACTAGAATGCACGTGTTGTGCTCTGACTTGGGTAGCTCAAAAGTTGAGGCATTATTTCTGTGCCTACACCACCTATCTCATATCGAGGATGGATCCGCTAAAGTACATCTTTCAGAAGCCCATGCCCATGGGCAAACTGGCCAAATGGCAAATATTGTTGAGTGAGTTTGATATTGTCTACGTGACTCAGAAAGCGATCAAAGGACAAGAACTAGCCGATCATCTTGCCGAAAACCCCATGGGCGGAGAATACGAGCCTCTAAAGACGTATTTTCCTATGATGGCTGGAGAACGTTTTTCGATGGAGCAGCAAACTTTAAGGGAGTTGGCGTAGGAGCAGTTCTAGTATCAGAAATAGGCCAACATTATCCGGTGTCCGCCAAACTCAGGTTCCCGTGCACCAACAACATGGCCGAGTACGAAGCCTGCATCTTAGGGCTCAAACTAGCCATTGACATGAACGTTCAGGAGTTACTATTGATCGGGGACTCAGATTTGCTCATACATCAGGTCCGAGAAGAATGGGCGACCAAAAACTCCAAAATACTACCATACTTGCATCATGTACAAGAGTTGAGGAAGAGGTTTATTTGAACTACGCCTGACCTGATTCCCGTTTAAGAGGGGATACGTAGGTAGCCCTATGGGTTCGGTCACAATTCAATAAAATTTTCATTTCCCCCCACAACTGGAAACTGGGGCAGAATTTTGAGGAGGACCCTCAAAATTCCTAAGTTGATCTCCGCCAATCACTGCGCGCAGCCGTCAGAGGCACCGGCCCAGTAAACTGGGGCAGAATTTTGAGGAGGACCCTCAAAATTCCGGAGCAAAAGAGGTTGCGATATCTTGAACCGTGTCGCAGTCGTCGGTTCATCTAAAAACGTTTTATCTATTACGTATTTACATCATATTTTATTATTTTGCTAAATCATGCATAAATACTATCAGAACAGCTTTGTCAGCAACGCTAACCCAATGAAAGCAAGAGCCGAGTAGGACGAGCGCAGTCCGCGGGAAGACGAACTAACCTTCCCCCTTGACAAAACTCACAATCTTTCTTTGAATGCAGGTACCCCAAGACATAGAATCATCAGATACGGTTACAAACTCATACTTTTTAGGAATACAACTCCCAGAATCATCACCTATTTTCAAGTGTTACTCGCACGCAACATCCCCAGCAGACACAGTGACAATCAACTAACAGCTATCGTCTCTCAGCTAAGAAATTTTGTCACTCTTCACCTCTATTCTCGCACACTGCGTAAGGCTACTTTTCTACCTTTCGAGACAAAGCATTGTCTCCATCTGCATTCTTGCATTGCATAAGGCTACTTTTCTGCCTTTCGAGACTAAGCATCGTCTCCATCTGCATTCTCTGCATTGCATAAGGCTACCTTTCTGCCTTCCGAGGTTAAGCTCTACCTCCATTTGCATTTTCCTGCATTGCATAAGGCTACTTTTCTGCCTTCCGAGACTAAGCATTGTCTCCATCTGCATTTTCTTGCATTGCATAAGGCTACTTTTCTGCCTTCCGAGACTAAGCATTGTCTCCATCTGCATTCTCTGCATTGCATAAGGCTACCTTTCTGCCTTCCGAGGTTAAGCTCTACCTCCATCTTGCATTTTTCTTGCATTGCATAAGGCTACCTTTCTGCCTTCCGAGACTAAGCATTGTCTCCATCTGTCGGCCGAAATATCACCAATTTTATTTAAATCCTGTCGGCTGAAATATCGCCAATTTTATTTAAACCCTGCATGGCTAAAATATCGCCAATTTTATTTAAATCCTGCATGGCTGAAATATCGCCGACTTTATTCAAATCTTTACATGGCTGAAATATCGCCAACTGCATTTAAATCTCTATATCGGCTGAAAGATCGCCAGTTTATATTTAATCATCATCGGCTGAAATATCGCCAACTTTATTTTGATCCTTGTCGGCTGAAATAGCGCCATTTATATTTATGCCTTACATCGGCTGAAATATCGCCATTTACATTTCTTCTTCACATCGGCTGAAACATCGCCAGCTTTATTAAAATTTCTGTCGGCTGAAATATCGCCATTTACATTTCTTCTTCACATCGGCTGAAATATCGCTAAATCCTGCATTTCATGGGCTGAAATATCGCCAAACTGTCCAAAGGCGTCATTGTTTGGAGGCACCATTTTCATAGCCCGAGAATGCCATGACATGGCCGAGGACCCCGCTTTATATTCTGCACACCATTATTCAAAGGCATCATGGTTCGGAGGCACCATCATCATAGCCCAAGAACATCATTTCATGGCCTGCGAATCCCTTATTATGCGCTTCATGGCCCAGGACATCATGCTCCGAGGACGTCGACAACCGTCCAAAGACAACATTCATGGTCCAAAGGGAACTTGCATCACGTTTAAATTTACGCACGTTGTATTGCTCACTTGCAGGTACGCCGGCTAGCAACGGCCATCTCAACAGGAGCGATCCTGCTCCAGTTCCCGCAGCCTATCAGATTTCAGCTACAACCTAAACATCGCGTCCGTCCTTTTCGAAACTCTATTGGCATATTCCGCCGATGGACCCTGAACTACATATGGCCTGATTCCTGTAAAACCAGGGATATGTAGGCAGCTCAAGAGCCAGAGCTCGGTCGAAATCCTTTGCAAATCACCTTTTACGGTCAAAATTGGCCATCCTATCTTTACCCGATAACTCTTTCATCCTTCCCGGGTAAAGAGGGGCAGCTGTTGATACCCAATTTTTCCCTAGATATTTTTATACTCAAAATACTTTCAAAATAACATATGTGTGCATACATAAGCACACCCAAGAGTTTTGGTACTTTTTCCAAAATTTAAATGATTTTTAAACCAATTTATTGACTATTTTAATACCACAAAATCCAATAATTATTCCCCAAATTATCATTTTGGTGAATAACATATTTCATTCTAGTATTTACACCAAAATATAATTAAGGTGATTTTTGTACATTTTTACAAATTTATTTGGTGTTTTTAAAGCTAAATTGCGTGTAATTGCAATTATAGCCTATTTTACGGTTAATAGCATTTTATAACTACAAAAATTATT
>NC_031990.1:25600833-25658762 GCF_001879085.1 Nicotiana attenuata
AATTTGTACCCGTTTGAACTATGACTCCTTAATTGAAGGGAGTCCGAGTTTTTAATTGATTCTAATTGGTATTACTTCCATAACTATGATCAGTCTATACGTATTACCTTATTTTCACTTAATTTGAGAGCTATAAGTACCCCCATTCTCTTTTGCATTACACACTGATACATTGCACATCACACACAAGAACAAAAAAAAGCTCATTGCTCTGAACTCTCTCTTACACACATAAGCATACTCAGTGTTCTCTTTTGGTTTCTACACATCCTCTCCCGCTTTCCTGTTGATTACTGATTACTCAGTCGGCTGAAAGCCAAGACTGATTGATCTTTGGGGGGCTGCTCCATTATTCTACTGCTCTATACATTGTTGATTGTTTGGTCTGCATACTACTGCTTACTTCCCTGCACACTACTGCTCTACACTATCTCATCCTTGACTGGTATGCCCTCTATTTGATTTGTAGCATCCAAAACAATATGCTTTTATACATGCTGCACTTTATTTTGTTTCTTCTATGCTTTTACTTATGGTTCTGCTGTCCTTATTGCAACTAGCATGCCCTTGTGTGACTATCCTCCTATTAATCCAGCATGCCTACTGGTTTGCTTAATGCATGTTCTCTCCTACTCCCTAGCCCCAGTACATTCTCAGCATGTGATCATGAGCCCTTTTGGTTGAAACCTGTTGACTGTCTAAGTTTTGAAATGCTTTCCTTTGGTATCTAGGTGCAACTGTGTTGTTACATGTGAACTATTTACCCCACTCCCCTTTTCCCTGTTTGTGTTTACTGCCCGGAACTATATGAGGTATTTTGGTTCTGAGTTTTGTCAAAACTGTCCCATTGTTTTTCTTTCAAAGCTGGTTCTACATGGATCATTTTTTAAAAACTGCTTTTCAACTCAATTTCTTTAAAGAAAATTCTATCACTCTCACTACTCTTAGAGATTAGGTTCTACCCCCTTCGTGTAAGCATTGCTTTGGGTACCTCTGAGTGCCCACTGAACTTTGACACACAAGGCTGGTAGTCCCACACTGCACCTGTCCCAATATTTTGGTAAGTATTTTGGGTGTTGGTATTGGCCAAGGACCCCCATTGGTCCCTTAGGGAGTTTTGCCGCACCCAAACCATGGTCAAGGCTGTGAAACTCGAAAGAAGTGAGGTTGGAAGATTGGGCCTGGTTGAAGGCTCCCTATAGAGTAGCTTCTTATTTTATTTTTCATTATGTAATTCAGCTATCATGGTTTGTAATAATTTGTAAACAACTGATTGGGTTATAGTGAAATTGGGAGGGATTATGCATGCTTAGTTTAATTAATGGGTAGAAAACATGTCTATAGGGCTTTGCTTACCAATTTGTGCAATAGAAGCCATGCGTAGGACATGCATCTTACACCTAGATATCCTGTTTTAGGCTCTTTACTTTTAGATTGTTATACTCACTTTGTGATCAGTTAGTAATCAACAAATAATTGTTATGAAATTACTACCGCAATTAGAGACCATGCTTTAGGAGCTTTATGTGCATTAGACATCATGTTATTTAGGGTTGCAATTGCTGAACGCCTCACTAGCTTTCTAATTTAACAACACAAGTTTGTTTGACTGCGTCTTCTCTTAAAAACTGGAATCAATATGCATGTTCACTACTTTTTGTTTAAGACAAGAAGGCAATACATACGTCGCCTAGGCAAGCTTTAGGCCCAATAATAATAAAGATGATTGATTTTGTTTTACTAGTTTCAAACTACTCAACCTTTTAACTTTCCCAACTCTTTTATCCGTCTCTCTGAAGTCCACTCTTTTACTGAAAATCTCTTTATCTGGAAACCTGTTTCGTGTTCTCACTAAGTTCCTGATTCGTGCTCTATTAAGCTTTTAAATTACTGGTACCTTTCCGCCCAGGATCACGTTGTTTTGATACTTGTTTACTTAAACTATTGTATTTTCAAATCCTTTTTTAAAAAACGATGTTTTAACAGTTCCCTCACCTTTACTTACTCAACTATTTTCTTAGTTGTATTTCTGCAAGTCAAACACTCTTTGGATCACTCAGTTGTGGTTAAACCTTCTGCTAAACTGATCTTTAAACTCGCGTTCTTTTAAGACCTTAAATGTGTTTGAGACACTTGTGAGGGATCTGTGAGCCTCTTATTTGCCTTTGTATGGTTCCTTTATATGTAGTCCTACTTGTTACATATGTCGCCTAGCATTTTGTCCTTTAAACCTAAGGGTTCAGCCTAGACCTTACCTTGTAGGAATAGTGGTCCTAAATACCCTCTAGGACTTATAGGACGGGACGGATAATAGCACGCATAAGCATTCGTGACCAATCCACACGTTTAAATAATCTTTACGGGGAGGGAAGGGTAGAATATGGAGATGATGACCGATGCGCTAATATCACGTGTGACCTGATTGCTGGGTATTGCATTGAAGTGATCCGTATTAATCATAAACCTAGGATCCTTTTCCCTTTGTTTGTCTTTGCTTGCTCTCTTTAAAATTGTTTAGACCTTTCAAATCTCTGCTCTCTTTATACTTACTTTCATAAGTTTCAATTTAATTGCAAGTCCTTATTTGAGCCTTGATTGATTATTTGTAAAGTCACAACATAGCATGGCCGGGAACCACACTAGTGGATCTTGAGGGGTGCCTAACACCTTCCCCTCGAGATAATTTCTAGCCCTTACCCGAACTCTGGTTTTCAAATTCAAAACCCTTAGTGTCCTAATGCACTTAATCATTAGGTGGCGACTCTTCAAACCCAAAAACCCAATTCCCAAACGGGAATAGAGTTGTCTTCCCAAATGTCGTAAACCCGATTTCGCTTTAGAAAAAGGGGGCGTCGACAGTACCCTTCAATTACACATGAGATCTTCTAACATACACACAAGGATCACACCACTTCAGCACACTCCGCGGGAGATAACCCACCTGCTTCGCCTCAATATAACATTTTCGTATACCTTCCACTGTCATACACATTACACATCCACTTGATCTTCCTGAGTCTGAACTCATACCGCAACATAAAATTTACTTCACTCCCAACTAGGAGACACGAAAAGATTCTTCACGCGCCCATAACTCGGAGCTACACATCCAATCACAATGGAAATCATACACTTAATAGTTCATCTATCATCCCGCAGGCCTTCCTCGACACTTCCAAGATACATAGATACATCTCGCAGTACTAACATACTCATCACATGGTTATCCAACCGTCACTTCCACTAATAGGGACACTGCCGAACATATAAGTCCAAAACACTCACTCACACAATCAGCACCTCAGTGCTCAAGCCATAGGCAAAGATCCGGCCTCAAGTCCTCTAGACTGGCCTAACATCAAGCTCACAGAGATCACATCTCGCCCCTTGATCGGGGAATCACAAGCCATCAAGGCACATCTGATACTGAGCGCTCATGCGCGCTTACGAACGCGTGGAAGGAATTTCAAGAGTTTCTCTTAAAGCTGAATCAAGGACGCACGATAAGAATTCAAGAATGTGAAGTTTTCCTAAAGGTTCTGCAGCCTCTCGAGGATAAATACAGACGTCTCCGTACCGATCCGCGAGACTCTACTAAACCTGCTCATGACTCGTGAGACCTAGTAACCTAGGCTCTGATACCAACTTGTCACGACCCAAACCCCGCACTGGTCGTTATGGCGGCTCTCGTGAAGACGAGGCCAGCCAACTAACCCATCTCATCTTTTCAAAAAAATAGCTAAACATAAATAAACAGCTTAAATATGACTTAATAGTATAAATTAGCGGAAATTCAACCCAACACAGCCCTAATCGGGGTGTCACANAACCATCCCGACACAGCCCAAACCGGGGTGTCACAAGTCACGAGCATCTGTTAGAGTGAAGTTTCAACTACAAGCCGGAAATATACAAAATAGGATTTACAAATAAAAGGAAGAAATGCGGTGCCGCGAATGCTGGCGGTCACCTTGCTCAACTTCGATAGCATAGTCTCTAATCAGCTCAAAACCCGCTACCGGGTGAACAAATACCTGCATCTGCACGAGAGGTGCAGGGAGTAAAGTGAGTACTCCAACTCAGTGAGTAATAAAGGTAAATAACATCTGAGCAGTAAGAAATCACGTAAAGCAACCAACATGCTGTATAGAAGCAGGGTACAATCCTTTGAGAAAACAGTGAAACTGTGAAATTCTTTGGAAATCTCTTGGCTCAGTTTAAATCTCTTTTGAAAATGATCTTTCCAACAGTTACGAAATGATTTCAAACAGTTAGTGCCGATACGCACAGAAAATTCGCCCCTCGGGCACAAATACCACAATATAACAAGAAAAAAGGCAAGTAAATATGCAAGATGAGCACATAAAAGTTCGCCCCTCGGGCAATATCTCAAAACAGTACCAGCCCCTCGGGCTCACTCTCAGAAACACTCTTAGCCCCTTGGGCTCTCTCTCTCTCTCAGATCACTCTCAGAACAGTATCATATAGTAACCGCTGCGGCGTGCAGCCCGATCCACATATCGCTGCGCCGTGCAGCCCGATCCATATCTCGCTGTGGCGTGCAGCCCGATCCATATCTCGCTGCGGCGTGCAGCCCGATCCATTTATCGTCGACGGCGCTCATTGGGGGTGTGCAAACTCCGGGAGGGGCCCCTTACGTCCCAAGCACAATATCAAGCCACCTCGTGGCATATAACAATATCAAGCCACCTCGTGGCATATAACATAAGGCCTGAAAGCCTCCTCACATCACTCACAAGGCCTGAAAGCCTTCTCACATCACACTCAAGGCCCGAAAGCCTTCTCACATCACACTCAACATATCCTTCCATATGGCCCTCGGTCTCACTCAGTCCAGAAAACATCACAAGCCCCTCGGGCATCAAATAAATAGTAGTGCTCAGCCCAAACAACAGTGGAAATATCATTTAAGTCTCAAAGTTCAATTAAAGCGGCTGAGTTTGTAAAACAGTATAATCAACAGGACTGAGTTCAAGTAGTATATCAAAATAGTGAGGAAACAGTGATAAAAATCCCCGAAGGGTTCAAATAATTGGCACGAAGCCCAAATATGGCAATCAGCCCAAATCATGATGATAGAAAATAAGTTTCAGTCAAATACGCGGTAAAATCATCAATCGGGACGGACCAAGTCACAATCCCCAACGGTGCTCTACCCCTCGCTCGCTATCCGGCGTGCAAGTCACCTCAATATAGCACTATGATGTGCAATCCGGCGTTTCAAACCCTCAGGATATCATTTACAATCATTACTCACCTCGAACCGGTGAAATATCTAGCTCGCGATGCCTTTGCCCCTCAAATCGGCCTCCATGCGCGTCGAATCTATCCAAAATTAGAGCGAATACATCACAATAGGCTAAGGGAACATAACCCAATCGAAAAGAATCGAAAAACATCGAAAATCACGAAATTTGCAAAACCCGAGCCCCGGGCCCACTTCTCGAAAATCAGAAAATTTAACATCATCGGATTCCTTATCTCGCCACGAGTCTGTACACACCAAAAACTCTCAATTTGGACCACAAATGGCCCCTCAAATTCCAATCTAAAATCTTAAAATCCCAAGCCCTAGTTTCTTTCAATTTAGCTAAATTCTCAAGAATTTCAAGGATAATTCCACAATATAATCGTGTTTTTAACTCATAAAGGTTACCTCCAGTCAATCTCCTTCGAATCCCCCTTTAAATGCTCCCAAGTAGCTCTCACAATGCTCAAAAATGGTGGAAAATGGGTTTGGGTTCGCGGATGAAATGTTTTTAACATTCTGCCCGGATCACTGTAGCTTACTCTATGCGATCGCATCCTAAACTCTGCGATCGCAGAGCACAAAATTTCCAGTCCCTCAAAATACCCTATGCGATCGCGACAGACCCCCCTGCGATCGCAATTCATCATCACTTAACACTGTGCGATCGCAACCCTCAGTATGCGATCGCATTGAACAATCAAACATCCCCTCAAAATCCTTCTATGCGATCGCAGAGACCCTCCTGCGATCGCAGAGAACAAATGTCTGCAACACTGAACCAGCAATTTCTGCAACATCCTAAGTCCCAAAAACCGTCCGTTAGCCACCGAAATCACCCCGAGGCCCCCGGGACCTCAACCAAAAGTACCAACACATCATAAAACATTATTCAAACTTGCTCCAATCATCAAAACACCTCAACTAACACCAAAATCATCGAATTATGTCGAATTCAAGCCTAAGTTCTTTTAAAACTTCCGAAACACGCATTTGATCAAAAACCCGACCAAAATACCTCCGAATGACCTGAAATTTTGCACACACATCCCAAATAACCTAACGAAGCCACAGCAACTCTCGGAATCCCATTCCGACCCTCGGATCAAAATCTCACCTATCTACAGGAATTCGCCAAAATACTAACTTCGCCAATTCAAGCCTAATTCTACACCGGACCTTCAAAATCACTTCCGATCACGTTCCTAAGTCACAAATCACCTAATGAAGCTAACCGAATCATAAAAACTCCGATCCGAGCTCATATACAAATAAGTCAACTCTTGGTCAAACCTTTCAAATTCAAAGTTTTCAACTGAAACTGTTCTTTCAAATTCATTCCCAATTTTCCTGAAACCAAAACCAACGATTTACATTAGTCATAATGCATAACATGGGGCAAGTCATGCCCGGGAATTGGCGATCAAGGTGCAAAAGCTCAAAACGACCGGTCGGATCGTTACACGTGATGGCGCCGGACACCACTGTCAGGTAAGCCAACACCATTTAACTAGTAAATTCTTGTTTTAATACTTTCAAAATCACTTCCGCTAAACATTTTGTCAATGAATAATAAACTTCACTGAATAAATAATGATGTCTTTACAAAATTTATTTACTGAATAATCCCGAAATCATCCCAGAACCCGCTGTCACAAGTGCATGAGCAATTACTAGGAAATCTGATAAAGTACAATGACTGTCCGGAATACAAACTTGGACAGAAAGTAAATGTAATACACTGAAAGAGACTCTGCTGGCTACGGGTCGTCTCGAGAGGTGCAGCTCACCTAAGTCTTTGTATCATCCATGCTGCTACGTCCGTCAGGCCACTAGAGGTACATGTACCTGTGCAACAAAATGCACAACAAGTGTAGCATGAGTACAAAAACAACGTGTACTCAGTAAGTATCCCGCCTAATCTCGAAGAAGTAGAGACGAGAGGTCGACCTCGACACTTACTAATGGTCCAATAATATCATTACAGTAAAGAAGTGATCAAGTATGAAACAAGGCGAATATATGAAATAAACATGTATAAAACACATAATATCATCCACCTTCTTCATAATTTTACTCAAGTTTTCAGCTAGCAAGTTCCCTCCGTATCTGGAGCACATATATAGATATGGTGAATTTCCTTAAAGAAGTTGTCACAATTCAAAACAGGGAAAAATCCCCTAGGTTCACTGGCTACTAGCCAAATGTCACGCACGATTCCAAGAGAATAGTATATGTATATAAATATATATAGGAAATGTCGAGGCGTACGACCCGATCCAACATAAAAGTAAACTGTGCATTGCCGAGGGTCGAACGGCGCGAACCATAGATGCAACTATTAACCTGCCGAGGCGAATGGCCCGCTCCCATGAGAGTGTGGTACATAAATCCTGCCGAGGCGAACGGCCCACTCCCATGAGAGTATGGTACATAAATTCTGCCGAGGCGACCCGCATCCAGNCTCGCGAATCATACGTGCGACGCGGTAAAATATAAATTTAACATTAAAATCATATCTCTTCCTTGATTCTTTTCAAAATAAGGGAAATTCAGCTTGTAGCTTTTTAAGAAAATTACCCCGCTCGCGAAACATACATGCGACGCGGTTACACATAGATTTCTTAAGCTATTATAATATTCCTTCAATCCTTTTTAAAAATAAGAAGTTCAAATAAAAACTTTTAAGATCTCAAATTCCTCAATTTCAACTCTTTTCAAGATATTTACTAAGCAAACTCAATCTCGCTTCTTCTCAAGGCAAACAATAAACATAAATCAACAACAATATCAACAAGGCATGGTGTAAACCTAAAACTACCCGGACATAGGCATAATAGTAGCTACGCACGGACTCTCGTCACCTCGTGCGTACGTAGCCCCCAAAAATAGGAGCACGTATTTAATTATTTCACCTATGGGGTTAATTCCCTCTTACAAGGTTATAAAGGAGACTCACCTCGCTCCGAAATTCCATAGCCGGCATTCCACGCCCTTCCGAAGACTCAAATCGATAAATAACGCTCCAAAACTGGCCAATAATTATGTAAATCCATTAATATATGTTCAATTACTCTTATAATCCGATTTATAACAATTCCTAACCCGATCGAAAAGTTGACAAAAATTGCCCTCGGGCCCACGTGCCCGGATTTTCGAAATTTTTCGAAGATAAAGTTTACCCATGACCTCACGAACTCGAATATATAATTTGTTCTCAATTCCATGCTCAAAATCATGGTCAAAATCCAAAGTATCAACTTCTAGGTTTTTCTTCAAAATCCCTAAATTTCTACAATTTTTACATGTTTAAATCCATATATAATCCTTGCATTTAATCCATAACTAGAAGAAATTACTTAACTCTTGATGATGACGGAAACCCTTCTCAAATGCTCTCAAAAATCGCCTAAGACCAAGTGAGAAATGAGGGAAATAAGGTAAGTCTCAGAATAAAAGCTCTTGGCTCCAGTCGTACATGTCGCATTTGCGACATCCGGCTCTCAAATGCGATGGTCGCATTTGCGACAAATGCATCGCAAATGCGAAGCCAAGCCATCCTTTCCCAGGTCGCATTTGCGACCAGATTCTTTGCAAATGCGAAGGTGACAGCCTCACAAAAGCGATCCTTAGTTCGCAAATGCGAACTTTTCCCACAGTAGCCCAGGCTCGCAAATGCGAGCTCCATGCGACCAAAACACCGCAAATGCGGTCACACCAGCACCAGCAATCCCACCTCTCAACGAAAATGCTCCGAAGCTACTCCGAAACTCACCCGAGCCCCCGGGGCTCCAAACCAAACACCCGCACAAGTCTACAAACATAATACGGACTTGTTCAAGGCTTCAAATCGCATCAAACAACGCTAGAATCACGAATCACACCCAAAATCAAACTTGATGAACTTTAAAATTCCAAACTTCTACTTTCGATGCTTAAACCTATCAAATCACGTCCGATTGACCTCAAAATTTGCACTCAAGTCATATTTGCCATCATGGTCCTACTCCAACTTCTGGAATCGGAATCCGACCCCGAAGTCAAAAAGTCCACTTCCTGTCAAATTTCTCAAAACCTTCAAATTTCTAACTTTCGCCAAATCACTCCAAAATGACCTAGGACCTCCAAATACACTTCTGATCGCGCTCCCAACACCAGAATCATCATAAGGAACTATTCCTAGACTCGAAATCCCAAACGGACACTGATAACACTGAAATGCACTTCAACCCAAACTTATAAAATTCTTCCATAATGTTAACTTCTACAATAGGCGCCGAAATACCCCCGGTAATCCAAAACCCGATCCGGATATACGCCCAAGTCCAAAATTATCATACGAACCTGTTGGAACCTTCAAATCCCGATTCCGAGGTTGTTTACTCAAAATTCAAACTTTACTCAATTCTTTCAACTTAAAGCTTCAAAAATGGAAATTTCCTTTCCAGATCAACTCCGAGCTTCCCGAAATTAAATCCTGACTACGCGCACAAGTATTATTACCTGATATGAAGCTTCTCACGGCCTCAAACTGTCAAACGACGCACTGGAGCTCAAAACGACCGGTCAGGTCGTTATAATGCTCACGTACTGTCTTAGCAAAACATAGACATCCTAGTACTCTTAGATGTCCTAGGAAAGGTTTTCTGTTTTGTAGCTTCTCATAGGGTTACATATGAACCACTAAACTAGGCATTCTATTTATTAAATAAACTGCAGCAAGAATACAGTATCCCAAAATTTGATGAGAATCTGAGCTTGAAATCTAATAGCTCTGGTGACTTCTAAAATGTGTTTGTGCTTCCTCTCAGCTACACCATTTTGCTGAGGGGTGTATGCGGATGTCCTTTGATGTATTATTCCTAGTTTTTTTAATAGAGTATCACAGACAGAATTCAAGAACTTTTTTCCTTTATCAGTTCTGATTATCTTGACCTTTTTGTTGAACTGTATTTGTACAAAACTGAGGAAATGCTAAAGGCAAACACATACATCAGACTTTTGTTTATGTAGAAATACCCATGTCATTCTAGAATAGTCATCTACTATAGTTAGGAAATACTTGTTTCCATCAAATGTAGCTACTTTATATGGCTCCCATATATCCATATGAATCAGATCAAAGGGACTAGTACTTTTAATACTACTTGAAGGAAATGAAAGTCTTGTTTGTTTGGCACATGGACATACAGTATACTTATTCACTCTATCTCTAATTATTTGCAGATTAACAGAAATTAATTTTTGAAGTCCTATAACAGACATATGAACAAATCTCCTATGCCATTGCTCCACATTCTGACTCTCATTTGCAGATGTTCCAAGTTCTTTAGCAGACAAACTGAAATTTCTGAAGTTCCTTCTCTCAGCATCCATCTGTAGAAGATATAGCCCTGCTTCTTCTTTACCAATCTCCTTCACCTTCCTAGTGAAGAGATCCTGGAAAACACAAAAATCAGAGGAAAAAAACATGGCTAAGCACTGCAGTTCTTTTGTTAGCTTGGAGACAGAAAGTAGATTGTATTTAAATTGAGGAACATGAAACACATTTGTTATAGTGTTTCTTTCTAAAATAGAGTTAGACCATGTGTGTGTGTGACATGAGATATATCACCATTTGGTAATAGTACCCTTTTTGAATTACTTGTCTCAACTACTGTGTTCTTGTTCAGTAAATTTATATCAGAGACCATGTGATTTGTATCCCCTGTATCTATGATCCACTCCTGAAATGATTTAGACACTAGCATTGCCCTATCAATATCAGTACATGCTACGTTGACTGCAGAGGTTGGAGCTGTCATAGAGATCTTGTTAAGCATCTGTAGAAGCTGATCATACTGCTCCTTTGTAAGAGCATAGTTTCCTAGTTGACCTGTATTATCTTGGATGTCAGTAACCTGACTTTGTGAGCCTGAAGGTTGTCCCAAATTTCTTCCACTTGTATGATAAAAAGCATTTGTATTTTGTCCATAGTCAAATGTAGGGACTGAATTATTGTCTCTGAGTACATTTACATTATAGGTTGCATTATCGTTTCTCATATTTCCTCTCCTTTTTGGTTTAACATCTAGAGGATATCCTACAATCTTAAAGCAATTTTCTTTGCTATGCCCCTTTATCTTGTAGAAATCACATCGCACATTGTAGTTTTTCTTGAACTTCTGATGCTGATTTCCTCATGTTCTTATCTACATCGCAACTTCATAGTTTATTGAAGTCAAAGCAAGGTTAGCACCTAGAATTCCTGTAGTTGCTGCTACTGACTTCTGCCCTTCATCACTTACTATTAAGGCATTGGCTTGATTCACTGTAGGAGTATGACTCATCATTAAAATTTGACTTCTAGCTTGAGCATACGAGTCATTAAGGCCCATCGGAAACTGATATAGTTTAGTTTCTGCAAATACACTACAAAGTCTTTAGACTTTGGACAATCACAACAAGGAGCAGGAACTAGGGCCTCAAATTCCTCCCATAAATCCTTGAGTTTTGAAACATAAACCGATACAGATGCAGTCCCCTGACTCAATGTTGTAGTATCTTTATACAGATTTAAAGTTCTTGATTCGTCTACTTTATTAAATCTTTCTGAGAAATCATCCCAAACGGCTTGAGCACTAGATGCATATATGATTCCACCTAGTAAATTCTTTGAAACCGAGTTCATTATCCAAGATAAAACCGAGTTCATTATCCAAGATAAAACTATCGCATTAACCCTCTCCCAATGATTCCACATAGTGTTTTGGAATTTTTCTTTCTTGCATGTTCCATCTATCATGCCTAATTTGTTCCTACCCGATAATGCAACACGCATAGAATGATTCCAGATAGAGTAGTTCTCCATACCTGTCAATTGAAATAACATTATTTGAATTCCACTCACATCAGCTGGCGACAGAAATAGTGGATGATTATAATCGATTCCTGCAATCGGAGTTCCAGAATTCTGATTCAATCGATCTCCTACAGCTGAAGTTCTATTTGTTTGCCCTAATTGCTCTCCAATTGACCCCATTTTGTACTCGATTCTTTCGAATTTGAGTAGAATTAGCATAAATGAAGACTGATTTTTCCAAGATAGATGAAAACAAGCTATGAATTCAAGCTTGGATGCTCTGATACCATATTATTAGTCAAGAACTCTTGATCAAGAAGAAGAAGAAGTAGTAGACTGTTAGAGAGAGAGAGGAAACGAAGATGAAAGAAAGAGAAGGAGAAAGATCTTGATTTCTTGTTCAATCAACTAACTTTCCTTTCATACAAATAGCTACTATATATAACTGACTAACAGATTATACACCCAGTAATATTTAATGCCTATGAAATGACTCTACTGCCCTTGTATCATTTAACACAAATTGGTCAAATAATAGTTATCTACATTAATGATAGATTGACAAGTGAGGCTTGCTCAGTTGGTAAAAGCACCTCCACCCATGACCGTTAGGTCTTGAGTTTGAGTCACGCTGGATAAAAAGTATGAAAACACTACAGATTCTCCTAATTTGGGAGGGGCTTAAAAAAGCATTAATGTAGACCAATTAAGAAGTAGTAGCTATACCGTAAAATTAGTTAAGGTGTACGTAACCTGATCCAGAAATCATGATTATATTATTAACAAAATAAAATAATTGTTACTAAGAAAATAAATAAGGGAGGCAATTGTAATATTGCAAAGTACAAGGGAGATTCATATTATGAATCTAAACGTGCGTGGAGACAGATATTTGAGATTATCCCTGAACGATATTTAATTATGCATTTATGCCTTTCCTCTAACACCCCAATTTCGGAGAAATCAAAGTTAAGTAGCATGTGCATATTATACGTACTGCTCCATATATATATATATATAATTGATGTGACAAAACGACATGCTTTTCCAACCAGAGAATATTTGCTTAAACAATGGGCATAGGGACTCTGGTCCTTTATTCAAATATACTAAAACATAAAAGTTAAATTTACATGCATAAGGAAACTCTCGTGGATATTACTTTTCCAATCAAAGAATAATTGCTTAGTGTGAATGATGGTTTGGTCACATTGCTGACCCTGGTTCTTCATTTCTATATGCTTCAAATGACTCTCTAATGCTTTAAGGGCCAATTAGATCCAATTTAAAATCTTATCTTAGAGCTACAATTATAAATATAGTTTTATATCGCTGCTGATATTATGAATATAGTTTTATGTTTCTTTATCATAATCCGAGTGCTTATGATTTGAACAGTTTCTGCAGTAGACTGCATAATTGCTAGTACTACATATAGAGTGTGTAAATTTTATGTATAACAGTAGAATAAAATTATATCTACAAAACTAAGTCACTTGTAAGGTATATATATGTAAAATCACTATGAAAAATATCAATATTTAACCTGATAAAAATAATAGTAACATATTGTTACATGTTAAACTACAAAAAATGTTTCTATTATAGTGTATATAGCTTACATTAAAATACACTTATACTAGCAAGTAGCAATGCACATCCGGTCAAAATGGAGTACTAGGCATCCATATATAGATTAACCCTACGTACATGCTTTGTCATGAAAAGAAAAAGATCGACAAAAAAATATCAAAAGAAACCAATCCATGCACTCAATTAATGACTGACTTTAGCGTTAGGAAAACAGATTGCCTGTATTTCAATTTTCATACTCACGCGTGTTAACCATTTATAATAATAAAAACCTGAACCTTTCCGCACCACCTAAAAGTAAACTAAAGTGGCTTTATTAAATTGTGCTTTAATTTAAGTACTTTTCCTTACAAGTTGTATGGTAAAAAAATAACGAGGATTCTTGGGTTTTTTTAGTCTATATAAGAACACCGGCATTGAGAAGATCCATAGAACAACTGAAGCTCACTACACACTTGTACTAAGTCATGGCTACTAATTCCTCTCAACCATTGTTAGACACTCCCAAAACAAAATCATCCTCTTCTAAAGCTCTCTATGTTCTTCTCTCCTTAGTTGCTATTGTGGGCTCAGTTGGATTAGTTTCAATCTGGGCGATCAATGTCAGCAGCCCATCTCTTTCATTGACAGCCCATGTTTGTGATCAGGCCCATGATCAGCCATCTTGCTTGGCTATGGTGTCTGAGGTTGCACCTGCTGGTATGATAGATACCACCACAGTGGATTTGTTACAGATGGTTTTGCATAAATCATCGTTAAAAATCCACGAGACGATCGATTTAGTGAGCAATGTGAACGGTCGGATTAATAATGACAACGAGCAAGCAGCTGTAGCAGATTGTCTAGAGTTAATGGATTTGTCAAGGGACAGATTAATGGACTCCATGATGTCACTTGGGAACCTATCGGCCCAAGCCCATTTTGATGTCCATACATGGCTAAGTAGCATTCTCACCAACCATGGTACATGCATGGATGGGCTAAGTGGTCAGGCCCAGTCCATTATGAAGCCCATATTGAAGGATTTAATAGTAAGAGCAAAGACTTCCTTGGCCTTGATGGTTAAAATGACACCATCTAATACCATGGATCTTCCATCAGTTACTGATGGATTACCCACATGGGTTACTATTAATGATAGAAGGCTTTTGCAACTTTCTGCAAATGCCATAACAGCCAATGTTGTAGTGGCTAAAGATGGTAGCGGAAAATTCAAGACAATAAAGGAAGCAGTTGCATCTGCTCCAGATAATAGCAAGACTCGTTACGTTATACATGTGAAAAAAGGAATATACAAAGAGAATGTTGAGATTGGGAAAAAGAAGAAGAATGTGATGCTTGTTGGTGATGGTATGGATGCTACTATTATCACTGGCAGCTTGAATGTTGTCGATGGTACAACAACCTTCAAATCTGCAACTGTTGGTAAGTATATTCTTTCTCCCCATACTGTCTTGACTTATTTTGTACTCGCTTCATTATCATCAATTGGGACTTGAACAGCTTTTTGGTGGTGATAACATATGCAACCTTTAATCTTAAAATGTCACCAGGGGCTTTAGGCCGAAGCTAATTAAGAGATCTAAATTAAATTCCACATTCAACTAATGAGAACCTAATTTATGTTAATGCAGCTAATGAAAATTTTTCTTTCTCAATTAGGGCTTGACTTTTAATTGGTTGCCTCACTTTTTTCTTTTGAATGCAGCTGCTGTTGGGGATGGATTCATAGCCCAAGATCTGCAGTTTCAAAACACAGCAGGAGCAGCAAAACACCAAGCAGTAGCGCTTCGTGTTGGAGCAGATCAATCAGTCATCAATCGTTGCAAAATAGATGCATTCCAAGATACTCTTTATACCCACAGCCTCCGTCAATACTACAGAGATTGTTACATCACTGGCACTGTTGATTTCATCTTTGGTAATGCTGCAGTTGTCTTCCAGAACTCCAAAATCGCAGCTCGAAAGCCTGGAACCGGACAAAAGAACATGGTTACAGCCCAAGGTCGTGAAGATCCAAACCAAAATACAGGAACTTCAATCCAAAATTGTGACATTATTGCTACCTCAGACCTTGCACCAGTGAAAGGGTCGGTTAATACATATTTGGGACGTCCGTGGAAAGCGTACTCACGAACTGTATTTATGCAGTCCAATATTGGCGACCATATTGATCCAGAAGGTTGGTCAGTATGGAAAGGTGATTTTGCCTTGAAAACTTTATATTATGGTGAGTATATGAACAAAGGACCTGGTGCTGGAACTAGTAAGAGAGTGAAGTGGCCTGGTTATCATGTTTTAAGTGCATCAGAGGCGACGAAATTTACTGTGGCTCAGCTCATTCAGGGAGGAGCATGGTTGAAATCCACTGGTGTGGCTTACACTGAGGGCTTGTGAGAAACTTTGTTAATCTAACAATGTTCATGTATTGCTAGTTTGTGAGCCGTAGTATGTTCAGTTGTTGGTTGTAATGTTGTTTTTCCTAATAACATATTCTGCTGTTGTTTTGGTTCAATAAAGTAAACACTATCACTAATCATGATATATTGAGAAATATGGCTTAGTTTATTCTATACGGAAAAGGGTCAAAACTTCCCTTGAAGTATCAGTTTTGGTACAAAAATGCCCTCCATCCACCTATTAGACTAAAAATGTCCTTGCCGTTTTCTTTTTGGCTCAAATTTGCCTTTAATACTAACGTCCTATGAAAATAAAATAATTGAATTTTTATTTATTATGTGGCGTATCCTTAGCAATTTTTTAGGCGGGTTGGGTCAAAATCCAATTATTCTCCGAAGAAGAAGAACATGAAGAATAAAATACTATTTTCGTGAATATTGAAGGCCAAACTAATGGGAGCGAACCAAATATAATCACCCGTCCATTCTACATTAATCTTTCTCGGATACTCCTTTTTTCATAAATATATCCAAGATAACTTTTACTTTAATTTTGCGGACTTATGCAACAAATTCTTCAAACAAGATGTGATGTGTTATGTCCCTAGCCTCACTTATGGTTGTTAATTGAAGAAGATTTTTCTATGTAAGAAAGTTTCAATGAGAGTCAAAAATTCCATGCATTGAGTCTTTATAATGTCTAAAATGTGATGATTGTTTTGCCGGTGTGGGCAATCTCTATGTCTGGAACTATTAATAATGGAGATTTCTAACACTTGCAGAGGTGAATCCATTGTTCTTCTTTGCCGATTCTAGTTTTCTTTGATTCTTCTGATTCCAATAAATATTAATTTGGGAAGATTGTGTGTAATTGTGTGTATTGGTGATAAAATGAGAGAGCCGAAGAAAAGCAAAATTGAAAGGAAAAAACAAAATAGGAGATTCAGCCGGTAATATTGCCGGAGCCGAAGTTGGCGACCGAAATTTAAGCAGAAGACGAGATTTAAAAAAAAAATTATGGCGGGTCAATAATGGTGCAGGTGGGTTTCTATATCTGGGATGGGGTTTAAGTTAGACCACTAAAGTGCTAACATATGGATAATAAATAAGCTTCTAGTTTTTAAAGAAAGGGCCATCAGAAATAGGGGTAAGGTTGAGCCAAAAAAATAACGGCAGGCACATTTTTATTCAAATAGATGGACGGAGGGCATTTTTGTACCAAATCTGATACTTCAGGGGTAGTTTTGGCCCTTTTCAGTATTTTATATAATGATGCTAAAAGCTTTGGAACATAAAAAACAATTAAGGGCCAAAAGATCATAAATTGATACTCAACTGCAAATTCTTTATCCAAGATATGCATCTGTGATTCACTACTTTTTCTTTCTTTTTAAAAAAAGGGTCAACTCAAGTGATTTTTGCCAGAGACATGGAAATGTATAGTAATGTGAAACACTCTAGCTAGCAGAGAGTGGCACCGTGAGCGTGAAGAAATAAGAATATCACCAATAAATTAAATTGTGCATACGCTTATATTTCAACTATAAACTTGAATTTGGACCTTTTGATCTTAGCATATGCAGCTCATCTCACCACACAAGTCTTGACCTGTTCAATCTAATTATTGTATAGTCTTGTAGGAAATGACTCCATGCTTTAATTTTGCCCAGAATATGAAGGTAAAAGACAAATTTGAAGTGGTTGCAAATTGGATAAATGACATCTGATATTACAAAAGCAATAAGCAAGTCAACAATGTGATGCTCCAATTCCATTGTTAAGGAAGCACCACATCAATTCAAATTACAGCAAATGATTTTCTCTCTTCAACATATCCTTCACATTAACACTAGTTTTCTTTTCTCTTGATCAACATTTTCTCCACACAAACGCTAAACTATCCATAGTTGAGGCGAAATATGTCATTCTGCACAAAGAAACTTCCTTCCACAGTTGGGATCAAGTGAAACATCTGCAGAAAATGCATTGCAAACAAGATATTTAGCCTTTTTTTGTTCCAGTAGTTCATCGTTCGGTTCAGATAGAGTGAAAACCAAATGTTTCAAATACATAGTACTTTGTTCGCACACACAAAATATATAAAATCATACACTTGACAACATATATGGAGGAAAGAGAGAGAGAGAGACCTGGCTGAACCTCAGGGGATAGTCCTCTCCAAGAAGTTGAATGCTACCACTGACAAAGACTATGATCCCTCCGGAAAAGGACGAAGGTTGAGAATCAATGGTGCTAATCGCATGCTTGCATTGTCCAAAGGGCAATGCATTAAGCTTAGCAGAGATATCTTCACTTCCCTGCAACTTTTGGCCCTCAAATGAGAGCATTGAGCTTGGTTGATACAGAGTACCAATAGAGGATCGATCATTGTCGAAAAGATTGTAGTAGTGATCCACAAATGCTCTTCCTACCATTTCTAATTGTTGTTCCATTTCTTCTTTCAAATTCTCAAGTAATTTTCAATGTCTTGTTTAAATTTCAAGTACAAAGAGGACAAGGTTTGAGAGAATATAAAAAAGTAAATGGTTTGGCTATCAAGGAAAGAATATATATAGAAAAAAGGAAAATGTAAAAGAGCATCTAAGCTGCTGCATGGATACGCAAGTTCATGAAAAGGGGGAAACAAAAGAACAGGAAAAGTCTTAAAGAATTGAAATTCATATGCACCTTTTTTACACAACGAAGGAAAAGGAAAGATGGGGTTGTTAAAAACTAGCAAGATCTGCTGAAGCAAACCGACCATCAGGCTTTTTGTCCAACAAAATTTTTTCTTCTTTTAAAGTTTTTTGCTGCACATTAGTGCTTTCAAGATTCAATGTACGTAAGCAAATACTAATATGTGACTGAAGGAAGAATGGGAGCAACAACAGAACGCTACACATGAAATGATGACTAGATTTCAGTATGGGTCACCAAAGATTGCTCAAAAGAATATATTCTTTGCTGAACAATGACCAACTTTATATCTAAAAGTGAAAACACGCTTGCCACCCACTTCCCCTTTTATGCCAGAAAAAAACATAAGGTGGACGGTGGACCTCAAGAGCTTAATCAGGCATATAAGAGCTTAATCAGCATATCCCAGATCAAAGTTAATGATATAACATTTCATCTTTCTCTATCTTTCTTGATGGTAGAGTAGTTCTTAAGCAACATTTCTTAAAAAATATGCAGCTAAATAACTTATATCACCACGTTCAAGAAAGACAACTACTCTATTTTTTGTCAATAGCCATGTCGAAAGGTCTCTCTGCAACAATAGCATAATATTGTGGCCAAGTATAAGAAGCGATAAAGAATACTGATAATCTTATATGATCGCCAAGGTTTTGGAGCTATTAATAAAAAATTGTTCAAATGAGATTAAGATAGTGGTTTCGAAACAACATAATGTTCATTGGTTCCGTCGGATCTTATGATGAACAATCAATAAGCCACTGAATCCCCCTATATGAAGTGCTTATAATTCAAGTAATTTTATTTACTTCCTCCTTGCTATTCCAATTGAAAGTGCTGATAAGTGTACCTCTTTTATATCCGGTCTAGCTATCTATCCCTTCTTGTTGCCATCCAAGAAGAAATATGTTCAGTTAACAAGAACATTATATCAACCTTATTTTGCGCCTTAGTACCTTAAAAACACACACTAGCTTTCCTTTCTTTTATAGAAAGTTCAATTTACATACTCGATTTATGACAGAAACAAGTTTCCAGAAAATAGTAATTTTGAGTTAGTAAGCTAAAGAAGGAAGTATTAGTCACAGTTCAGAAGTAAAAGATCCAAGGACCATCCTTCTGTCGTCTAGGACCTTTCAAAGTACTATATGCAAAATTGCAATTAATTAAATGCAAAGAAATTTGTTAGACATATGGAGAAGAAAGGAGCATGTCAACAACTATTCAAGTTATCACCCCCTTTTTTGCTTTAATTGAAGTGTAGTGTACCATTTTCCACAGCACATGTTATGCCAATGTAATCCAAGGTATGAACATCAGAATCAAGCAGCTTAAATTCCTTTGCTACTTACATACCGATTTACCTTCTGCGAGAAAAGAATATGAAAGTGCCTATTCCTCAAAACTCAAGAAAAGCAACTGCCAGGCTCTAAACCTCAAAAATCTATGTGATCCCACCAAAATATATCAGCTGTTTCTGATTTTAATTAGTCAATCTTTTATACTTTCTACTCTTCTTTTTCTCCCAGATATCAGATTCTTTGCCTTGTCTGACAACTGATGCTAACTTCTTTAGCTCTCCAAGTGAGGCCGCTCTCCGTAATCATACTATGTTTTAATTTGCTAAAGACTAGTGCTGGTGGTTGGAAGGTAAATATCCCTTTCTTGGTGCTAATGTCTGCTAAAAACCTATATAAATTTATGGAAGGCCTCTCACCTCTTAGAGGTGGCAACTTCAGGTCTTTAACTATTTACACAATAATTACCCTCATCTTGCCTGAATTATGATAAACAATTTACATATTAGGCACTGAAATGGATGCTAATAAGTGGTGATCACAGTCTGTAATGATCATGCAAGTAACTAAAAACAGTAATTTTGAGAGACGTAAAACGTGTGATTATTGATATACAGAGTGCAAAATCTAGCAAAACATATTTCAAAACTTCAACTGGCACATACATGCTTCACTACAGGTACAAAGATCTATAAATCTAAGCTGAAACTCTTCAGTCAACTATTATTGGTTGAATCTGGATCAGCTCACATGTAGTATAAACTACTACAGAGATCTTACCTAAGAGAATACCAGCTATATATATCAGATAGAGAAACTACATTGCTATCATATCCAACTTGAAGGCCAATACGCATGAACACCATACCCAGTCTTCCAATTATCCAAGTAAATCACCTTCTTTACTGCCCAAAATGAAACGATGAGCCCAAACGCCATCAACAACCTTTGAGCTCCCCTGTTCTTCACAGAGACCAAAACATGAGTCATAAATGCCAAAAACAATCCAACAATCATGTACAAGAATCCAACAGCAAAACCTTCGGTCCCTAACTGCATCCCAGATGCTTGGTAAAAGAAAATCATCTTCGAATTCCCTGCATCATTCCTATCCTCCAAATACATCGGCACTTTCCTAATTATATTATGCATTGTCCCTGCAACACTAAAAAAGTACACGAAAATCGATCCGGTCATCCACATATACTTATCATGCAAAAGGGTTTTTCCAGAAATAATCTTTTTCACCAAAAATGGACTCCAAATCAAGAATACACCACCAATAGCAGCCATCATTTTCTTGGAAATTGCTGGGGGTCGATGAATGGGACCCACATTAACCTCCACATTCGCTTCTACAAACTCCTTCATCGACTCAGCTCCCCTTGAATAACCGGAAGCGTCCATTGGAACACTATCCCTTTTCAAATCCGTTAAAAAACCTGGTAATAACCGAATATGGGGTAAAGACTTGAGTTCAAACAATACGAAAGAAGATTGAGATTCTTGAAACTCGATAACGAAGAAGAAGATGTGAGTGTTGTTGTTGTTTTTGGGGTGGTTGACGAGGAAAGAAGAGGAGAGAAGGGAGAATTCACGTTTGAAAGCAGGGAGATTGATGTCGGGTTTCGAGTGGAGCTGTTTGGCATCGAAAAAAATGAGGGAAGAGAAAGGTTTAGGGGAAGGGATAGAGAGGATGCGTTGGAGAAGGGAGTCATTGAGGTGGATGACGCCGGTGGGTGATTGTGATCGGAGGTTGATCAGTTCGGAGAGTAATGCGTCGGAAGAATTGGAATGAGTGTATATGGGTGCAAGGAGAAAGAGGAGAGTGATGAGTAGAAGAGATGATGGAGATGGAGAGATTACCATTGTTAGATTGATGAGAAAATATTGGAGGGTTTCATGCATGCAGAAGAAGCAGAAATGTTGAGAGTGTATTTGTGTTGGAAGGGCAAGATATGGGTCTGTGGTTTGATATTGGGTCGGGTCTTATTGACTGAGTAAGATTTGTATGTGGATACACAGATTACAGACACGCAAGAATACTTTAATGGTAAGATTGGAACTTCCACCAACTATACGAAATTGTACAGTGGAAGTCGTTATTCAAATTGCATTTCTAGCCTACTACACTGCAAAATGTATTTGGGTTTTGGATTATTTTTTTTAATTCAATCAGATTATTAAGAAATAAAAATATCTATTTTTAGTGAATTCAAATATAATTATTTTTTTTAATTTCAATACTTCTATAAAAATACGTAATTGTTCATTTGTAAAATCATCTCAAGCACTTTAAACATTGTCTTTCAGCACTTGGTGTTAAAAGATACTATTGTTCAGCTAATCATAAGCTTGATAATTCCCTTATTTCCAATATATAAAATGTCAAAAACTTCAGCTCCAATAGGGTTGTTTTTGCGGTAACATCTAAGCTGTTGTAAATCTATGGTGATAGGAACTGTTTCAAGAATCCAAAAACAAACATCAATTACTGAAGACAAATATATGGAAGCAACAAAAAACTTCAAGAAACAGTACAAATAAGTACCAATATAACATCCCAAATATTAATAGTAATCAATTAAAATATAAGCTGCAGCACTACAAGTCTACAATTAGGCAACTGTACTGATTTCAGCTGCAAAAGATAGCTCTTCCTAAAAGATCAAGGAGAAGTTCATTTAGCAAAATTGGATCCACAGCACTTCAGAAATTTTGGCACAGGAAGTATATAGTGTTGATCTCCGGTGCAGTAGTAATATGTCAAATCAAGCAGCAGAATTTGGATCATAAATTGGACTAGCAAAGCATTAGCTGTCTGTTTGAATCACCATCTACTCCCATGGCAAAAAAGCACTGGCACAGTTGTTTAACCAAAAAATAGATTTTTAGTCAAAGCTAGAAATTAGAAGAATCGGGTTACTGATAATTGAAAAAGTAAATAAAGAAAGAAATTTTAGAATAGCCAAGTATGAAAGCTGGTAAATCAAAGTATATTCCAATAGTCACTTGTCCCTACAATTGTTTGTTTCTTCCCTTTTTATAGTTCTTTTGGGATACGAGCCTTAGCTTTGTCATAATAATATTATTATGGGCAATTAATGACTTTAAATGTTACGTTATACAATCATATACATTAAATACATATTTTCTAACGTTTCCAATAATTAATACTCATTAAATGTTGTATCTGGACTCCTTTTTGCTGTCAGATTCATTCCTTTAATTCTTCACTATCTTTGAGTTTTAAATATCTTGAATATGTACGAGCGTTGAATTACTTGTATGACTGCTCACACCCCCTCCATTTAATTTACTCGTATCTATTGTTGCTTGTATCTGTTGTTGCTCGTATCTGTTAACCAGCCTTATTTCTTTGACTGTTTGACCAGTCTATATGTCATGACACGTCGCCATATACATAAATATAATTTTCCCCAATACAGATAGTCCCCTCACTTTCCATTTATTCATCAGTTTGAATATTTGGGAAGTGGAATTCATTAAGGGAGAATTTTTGTCACCATTAATGCTCTGACAGAGTTTGACGCTTCACTTATTACTTTCATTTAATGCGCTGGACACGTGTCATCCTCTTATTGATCATACAATTGTACAGTACTTTCTTAGGCTTTCTTTTCGGCTTCCCTGTCCACGAAGTGTCAGTTATCATTATTATGGACTTCCCATCACTATACTCTTTCCTTCTGACGGTCATTCATTAGTATAAATATAACTTCCATCTTTGTCTTCTACCATTTAAAGCGTATTGAACACTTTAATTTTTCAAAACTTTTATTCACTTCTTTTCACTTCAATCTTCTTTGTCATGGCTTCTCCGAACCCTAACCCTAGAAGAACTCCTATTTTAGACAGCTTTCCCAATGCTCCCGTTAGGCATAGAAGAGGTGGTGGTGGTAGACTCCGTAGCTTAGGATCTGTCCGGGGTGGTAGTTCACTCACACCTTCTTCTAGTTCTGGCCCTTCTTCTAGAACTGGAGGTTCCCATTCTCAAAGGTTTTCTTCCAGAAACAAAGAATCCTCTGAACCCTTACGCGAACCTTTAGTGGAAGAAATAGTTCCAACGGACTTATCTTTTTACCATGACAGGGAATCTCTCAGAACTCAAGTCGCCTCTTTAAATCGAGTTGATACTTATCCTTCTCAAATTACTGACCCTTTAATCCCCATAGTTCGTAGAGATTGTCATTGGAGTGATGATTTCCCTATCATCATTCCTAATCCAAATCAGAGAATCACCTCCTACATTACTGGATTTTCTTTTGTTTATACGTATCCCTTTACTTTAGGATTTAAACCAGCCATTGAATCCAGTTATTCTGGAGTTTTGTCGCTTTTTTAATGTTAGCTTGGGTCAAATTGGCCCAATCGTTTGGAGGGCTGTCGCCTGCTTAAGGCACCCACTAACTTGGCGGATGCCGAATTTACTTTTCCCCACCTAATTCATCTCTATTCCCCTAGGCTTTTTCGCAATGGCGTTTTTACTCTAGCAGCCAGGAGCAGGGTTTTAGTGAGCCCCGAGGACGATAAAGACCGTGGCTGGTATGCCCGGTTTGTTGCTGCCCCCACTGCTGGTTAGTGGGTGAAAATAACGTTCCCTTCCCCGAGAAGTGGAACTTTGCACGTAAGTGTTAAATCTTCCTCGTGCCTTTCCCTTTCAGGTTTTATCACCTTTTCTAATGTCGCTTCTTTTTCCTTTCTCAGCAACCATGGGCGTTGTGGAAACCGTGCCCAACTTCCGTGGTTGGGTAGGAAAATTATTGAAGGCCGCTCCAATGGAGGGTAGGTCGTGGAAAAACCTTTCCAGCCGTTATGGTTGGAAAGTAAAAACTCATGGTAAGGGTTTCTATTTACCTTGTCTGTATCTAAATATCTTCTTTGTTCTAACTTTTATCCTTCTTTTTATCAGGATTTGCTATTCGTGGGGTCACCGCAGAGTCAATCATAGCTGCTCGTGACTCTTTGAGTACTCGCACCTCTTCAGCCCAAGATGTATTCTTGGGTTCTTCAAAAAGAAAAACTACTGAAACTGAAGAAGAAGATTCAGAGGAGGAAGATGAAGGTTCCCTGGTGATGAGACCTCGAGCCCGGAGACGTATCGTCTCTGATGATGAGGCTGAAGTTTCCCCTCATCTATCTCCCTCCAAGTCTGTTATTACTCCAGTTATCATTCCTGATGATGACGTCTCTCCTCACGACACTCGTGAGTCTATCGATCAACTTTTTGCTAGTGGTTTTGGTAGTGAAAACTTAGGACCTATTCTAGATGAAATTCCCTTATCTTCTTCTTCATCTCCCATACCTATGATTGCTCCTTTACCTTCATCAACTGTTGCTTCTGTTCCTCCTTCTATCGCTCCTCCTTTGTCTGTTCCTCCATCTATCGTTCACCATATGGAGATGGGCTCTTCATGCAAGAGTAATACTATGAGGAGCGTAACCATTGAAGTTCCTGCTAACAACAGCCTCTTGAGAAAGTCTGGTCAGGCTGATATTTGGCTCGAGCCTTTGATTGGCCCTATTGAAAAAACAAAACTTGAAAGCCACAACAACCTGACCCTCATGAATGACATAGTGCATGCCACTTTAAAGGTATTCTTCTTTCCTACTTTTCTCCATTCTGTAAAAATTTTCGACTCTGGGATTTTTACTTCTCTTTTATTTGTAGGCCAATCTTATTGGCACTGAGCTGATGAGCAGAATCTCCCTCTTGGAGAAGGTAGCACGTGATTCTCAGTTTGAGGCAAACAACTGGAAGGAACAGTTTGGCAGTGTTCAACTCGACATGGAGGATTTACAAGAGAACAAGAGTGCCTTAGAACAACAGGTTCGAGCACTCACTTCCGAGTTGGGGGTCATCAAGGCTTCGTTGAATCAGGGGGGAAAAGGAAAGAGAACGTCTTGAGTCTTCATTTTCTAAACAGTTATCCAGGACCAGTGAAGAAATCAGGGCGTTGAAGGATCTTTTGAACCAAAAAGAAATTTATGCCGGGGAGTTAGTTCAGAATTTGACTAAGGCACGGGAAGATCTTCATGCCTCTGTGGCTAATATGCATGTTTTGGAGAATTATCATGCCACCCTTCAATCTTCCTATAATTCTGTATTAGCCGAGAATGAAGGACTCAAGAATGAGGTCGCTGCTTGGGAAAGGGATTATGAAATACTTGAGGAAAAAACTGATGTTGAGGTGAGTTGGGCCTTCCTAAATTCTCGTCATGACATCTTACTAGAAATGGGTAAAGAGAACTTCAACCTTGAATCAGAATTAGCCAAGGTGAATGAAACCATCGCACGAACTCAACAAACACAAGATTTTTCATCTCCCGAGGTTGAAGTTCCCGTGGTTGAAACTCCCGTTGTTGAAGCCTCTGTGAATGCTGAAATTGCTTCGGATGTTGTACCTTCTTCAAGCTCAACTGTGCCCCTTGCTGCAAGCCAAGCTGAGATCTCGTCTGTTGATGCTGTTCCAGTTGAGCCCGCTGATGATCCTTCCTCAGTTCTTTCTTCTTAGTGAAAAATTTACATTTGCTTTAAATTCCCTTTTTTGCAGGTACCAATCTTGAAAACTATGTTTAAGGTTTTTGGTTTCTTGTGATAGTTTTTTTTTGGTAATCAAACCCCTGCTTATCAGTTAAGGTTTGATTTTAAAAGTTCAAGTCCCCAAGTCTTGTTTAAGGGGCATTTTTTGTATGAACAGTTCGATGACTAAGTTTATACTTAGTCTTTAGTTTTAAAATATTAAGAAGTTTGTCTTTAAACTTCCATCTGTTCTATCCGTGCCTTTTATTTTCAAGGACTTAAAGAATAGTCTGCATTTTTATTCTTTGAAAATGCTTTCATTAACCTCATGACTAAATAACATGAGTTTTATAAAAGAGGGCCCTTTTATATTTTGACACTTAATGAAGAAGACGTCTCAACTTCATAATGGTGTGATCATACGATAAAAGAAATAGGAACACACATGTTTTTTGCAATAACTTCGAGAAATTTTTATTTCTGAACTTTGACAAGTTTTGAATAATACTTTACATGTGCTTGAATTACATCTATAACTTTCTCGTAACTGTTTTTTCTTGTAACAGATTTTTTAAGAAAAAATAATAAACACGAGGTTTTTCTTTATAACCCGTATTTTTAATAAGAACAATAAATGCGAGGTTTTTCTTTATAACCCGTTTTAGAACAATAAATGCAAGGTTTTTCTTTACAACCTGCTTTAGTACACAGCTTTTACCCTAATTACAGTAAGGATTTCTTTAGCCTTGGATCATGACTTCATTTGACTTTTATTACTCTGCACTTGACTTTTTCCCAGGCTTGATTTTTCTTCAATCTTCTCTGCCCTCTTTATATATACTTGTGTATATTATGTAGTCCCTCAAGTGTTTGAGTGTTGAAGTATGAAGCCTCGAGCACTTAGTAGTTTCTCTCATTTGGTCCTTTTCCTGAAAAGGAATACATACGGGACTCGGAGGTACGATTATAGATGAAGACTGCTTAACCCGTTTAAATTTCTATCAGAATAATTGTAACCCTGGGCCAGAAATTTTAGTTTATTCCATTTTGCCTTACAGGTCGTGACTCATCATTTAGTACGGGTTAGCGTTTTGCCTATCATCTAAAATCATTAGTAAAATTTTAACAGTTCAAAAACAAATATAATTTAACATGGTGATACCTGACCGTTGGTTTTTTCTTAGAAGTAGTATCTCTTCAAATGAACTGCATTACAATGTGAAGGAAACACCTTCCCGTCCATTATTTCCAACTCGTATGCTCCTTTTCCTGCAATATCTCGAACTCTGTAGGGTCCTTCCCAGGTTGGACTTAGTTTACCCGCGTTGGCCGCCTTTGTAGATTGAAAAACCTTTTTAAGCACGAAGTCCCCAATTTTGAAGTATTGCAGTCGTGCTTTCCTGTTGTAATATCGTTCAATCACTTGTTTTTGTGCTGCCATTCTTATTAATGCGGCTTCTCTCTTGCCTTCCAGTAGATCCAAATTGACCCGCATCTCTTCATCATTAGACTCTTATGTTGTTTGTGAGAATCTTGTACTCGGTTCTCCTATTTCAACTAGGATTAATGCTTCAGCTCCATAAACTAAAGAGAAAGGAGTTTCACCTGTGCTCGTCTTTGTTGTCGTGCGATATGCCCATAACACTCCGGGTAACACTTCAGGCCAATTACCCTTTGATTCCTCTAAACGTTTCTTCAAATTGTTGATTATGACTTTGTTCGTTGATTCTGCTTGCCCATTGCCTACTGGGTGATAAGGTGTAGATGTGATTCTCTTAATTTGCTAGCTCTCAAAAAACTCTGTGACTTGAGCTCCGATAAATTGAGGGCCATTGTCGCATACAATCTCCTTTGGTACACCAAATCGGCAGATGATATTACGCCAAATGAAGTCTTTGACCTCCTTTTCTCGTACCTGTTTAAATGCTCCTGCCTCTACCCATTTAGTGAAGTAATCAGTAAGTACGAGCAAAAATTTTACCTGTCCTTTTGCTTGTGGTAATGGACCCACGATATCCATTCCCCACTTCATGAATGGCCATGGTGATATGACCGGATGTAACAACTCCGCAGGTCTATGCATGTTGTTACCGTACCTTTGACATTTATCACATTTAGCTACAAAACTTTCCGCTTCTTCCTCCATTTTAGGCCAGTAATATCCTGCTCTAATCAAGGTTCTTACCAGTGATCTTCCTCCTGCGTGATTCCCGCAATGCCCCTCATGTATTTCCCTCATTACATACTCCGTTTGAGAAGGTCCGAGGCATCTTGCTAATGGACCACCGAACATCTTACGATAAAGATTCCCTTGTTTTAAACAGTAACGAGCAGCCTTTTTTCGAAGTGCATGCGCTTGCTTCTTGTCATTAGGGACGGTACCATACTGTAAAAAAGCAACAATTTCGTTTCTCCAATCCCAAGTTAAATTATTAAAATTTACCTCATTCTTATCTGGATCGAGAACTGAGTGAAATAAATGTATAATTGCAGCATTTGCATCTTTTGCTACATCAGCTGCGGATGCGAGATTAGCTAAGGCATCTGCTTCAACATTTTCATCCCTCGATATCTGTATGACCTTCCAAGTTTGGAATTGCTTTATCAGTTCCCGTACCTTTTCCAAGTACTGTTGCATCCTTGCTTCCCTAGCTGTGTAAGTCCCCAGCATTTGATTAACCACGAGCTGCGAGTCACTTTTGATCACTACTTGATTTATACCAAGTTCTCGTGCCAATTCTAAACCTGCAATCACAGCTTCATACTCCGCTTCATTGTTAGTTACGGAATGACATTTAATAGCTTGCCTAATAGTTTCACCTGTAGGTGGTACTAAAACAATTCCTAATCCTGCACCTTTTACGTTAGATGAGCCATCAGTAAATAAGGTCCATGTTCCTGGATTAGCCCCATTAAGTACTTGTACTTCTTTTTCTGCTTCTAATTGCATCCCTTGGCTAAAGTCAGCGACGAAATCAGCTAATATCTGTGATTTTATTGCTGTTCTAGGTAAGTACGTGATTTCATATTCACTTAGCTCTATGGCCCATTTAGCTAACCTTCCTGACAATTCATGTTTATGCAATATATTACGTAGGGGGTATGCAGTCACTACAACAATGGGATGACATTGAAAGTAAGGTCTTAACTTCCTAGATGCCATGATTAGAGCAAGTGCTAATTTTTCCAATTGTGGATACCGTGTCTCTGCATCTAACAAAGATTTACTAACATAATAGATAGGAGATTGTTTACCCTGCTCTTCTCGAACCAAAACCGCGCTTACCGCAACTTCTGAAACAGCAAGGTAGATGAAAAGTTTCTCCCCAGCCTTGGGTTTTGCTAGCAAAGGTGGATTTGACAAGTATATTTTCAAATCCCTAAGTGCTTGTTGACACTCCTCATCCCATTCAAAATGATCCTGCTTCTTAAGAGCCGAGAAGAATTTAAAACATTTTTCCGATGATTTAGAAATGAACCTTCCCAAAGCTGCGATTCTTCCTGTTAGTCTTTGAACCTCTTTCTTGTTGGAAAGTATATCAGGAATTTCTTCAATGGCCTTAATCTGTGCAGGATTCACTTCAATACCACGGTTAGAAACAAGAAAACCTAAAAATTTTCCTGATGCCACACCAAATGCACATTTTTCTGGATTCAACTTCATATTATATTTTCGTAAAATTTTAAACGTATCAGATAGGTGCGATATATGATCTTCTGAATGTTGAGTCTTAACTAGCATATCATCTATATATACTTCCATGGTTTTACCTAAATGTTCTTGAAACATTTGGGTGACCAACCTTTGATACGTTGCACCTGCATTCTTAAGACCGAAGGGCATTACCTTGTAACAGTAAGTCCCCCTGTCTGTTATAAAAGAAGTTTTTTCTTCATCTCCTGGATCCATCTTGATTTGATTATAGCCTGAATATGCATCTAAAAAACTTAATAGCTCATGCCCTGCAGTAGCATCAATTAACTGATCTATGTGCGGTAAAGGAAAGGAATCTTTTGGACAGGCTTTATTAAGGTCTGTGTAATCTACACAGACTCGCCACTTACCGTTCTTCTTAGGAACCACAACAGTATTAGCTAACCAGTTAGGATATTTTACCTCACGAATTGAACCAATTTTTAGCAACTTTTGAACTTCCTCTTGAATCACCTTATTTTTGAAAGTTCCTTGCTTTCTTTTCTTTTGCTTGACGGGAGGATATGATGGATCTTCATTCAACTTATGAGTCATGACTTCCGGTGGTATCCCTGTCATGTCAGAATGGGACCAAGCAAAACAGTCTGCATTAGCTTTTAAAAATTCAATCAATTTACGTTTTACCTCCGGGCTAAGATTAGCTCCTATGTACACTTTTCTCTCGGGCCAATGTATAAATAACACCACGGCCTCTAGCTCTTCTATCGTTGTTTTGATGTTCTCATTCTCCTCCGGTTCTTGAATGGTATCAGGTCTTGAATCCAGATCTGTTTGCTTTTGCTCAGGTGAGGTTGACTCCGTGTTACCCTCACCTAAATTCTGTAATTGCTATTTGTCTTCACCTTTAACAGTTGAATCTGCAACGGAATTGATGCTTCTAGATGTTTGTTGATCGCCTCTGATTTGGCATATTCCCCATGGAGATGGGAATTTAATAACTTGATGTAAAGTTGAAGGAACAGCTTCCATGTCATGAATCCATGGCCTCCCAAGAATCATATTGTAAGCCATTTCCATATCTACCACTTGAAATTTGGTATCTTTAACGACGCCTTCTGCGAATGTGGTAAGTATTGCCTCCCCTTTTGTTACAACACTAGAGTTATCAAATCCCGACAAAGTATGCGCCTTTGGGATTAATTTATCCTCCGCTTGCATCTCGCGCAATACCCGTATTAAAACAATGTTTACAGAACTACCTGGATCAACCAAAACTCGTTTCACGTTAGTATCATGTACAAGTAAAGATATTACCAGTGCGTCGTTATGCGGAGTTATGAGTCCCTCGGCGTCTGCGTTGTTGAATATAACATTCTCCTCTTCCAGTACATGTCGAGGCCGCTTCCCGTGAGTAATTGTCACTTTTGAAACCTTTTTATATGATACATCATTGATCTCTTCACCTCCACTTATAACGTTGACAGTTCTCTTGGGCGAAGGTGGTTTTGGAGGCTCCTGTCTGTTCTTCATGTATGCTTGTTTACCTTTCTCACTGAACAACTCAGTAAGATACCCTTGTTTTAACAAATGATCAACTTCACCTTGTAGAAACCTGCAATCTGCTGTTTTATGCCCATGATCGTTATGAAATTCGCACCAATGATCAGGGTTTCGTCTGTTCGGATTCGATCGCATTTCCTTTGGCCATCGTACCTTATCTCCCATGCTTCTTAAAACAACCACGAGTTCAGAGGTGCTTACGTTGAAGTTGTAACCACCGAACCTTGCCTTTAGACTTCCATCATCGTCTCGTGACCCGCGTGTGTTCCGATCATTTCCGAACCTCGATGAGGAGCCTGATTCCTTGTTTCTAGGTTTGTAATCGTACCTTTAATTATCTTGCCTTGATCGTGAGTCTTTTCCCGCAGGTCCCATGTATGGCTCGTACCTGTTTTTATCGGATCTCTTTTCATTTTCCACACGCCTTGAGCTTACCTTTTCTTTTGTTTTATGTCGTAAAATAATGTCTTCTTCAATCCTCATCTTTGTGCTGTATCTGTTGTAGACATCATTCCACGTTGTTGCTGGGAATTCTCGAAGGCTTTCTTTGAGTCGCCTCGTGGCTTCTGAACTCTTCTCATTTAAATTACTAGCAAAGGCTATGGCTGCCCAATTGTCAGGTACTCGTGGCAGCGTCATTCTTTCCCGTTGAAATCTATCTACGAACTCTCTAAGCAACTCTGAGTCTCCTTGCTTGATTTTGAAGATATCTTCCATTCGCTTTTCAACTTTTTGAGCTCCCGAGTGTGCTTTGATAAATAAATCTACAAGCTCAGCAAACGAATTTATAGAATTTTCAGGTAAAAGAGAATACCATGTTAAGGCCCCTTTAGTGAGTGTTTCACCGAATTTTTTGACCAAGACCGACTCAATTTCTTGCTTAGTCAAATCATTGCCCTTGACACCTGTTGTGAATGCAGTAACGTGATCTCGTGGGTCTGATGTACCATCATACTTTGGAATATCAGGCATCTTAAACTTCTTTGGAATTGGAAGAGGAGCAGCGCTTGGCTTCCATGGTTGTTGGGAATATTTATCTATATCCACACCCTTGATCACGGGCGGTACTCCAGGTATTTGCTCTATGCGTTCATTTTGCTCCTTAAGCTGTTTCTGCAAAGTTAGTACTAGACTTTGTAAATCAGAATTAACTGGATTACCTGGGTCTCTCTCTTGTGTTTCACTAGGGGTTCCACCGTTGCCAGAATTAATCAATCCTGATCGACGATTCTCCAAAGTGTTGTTGTTTGGAGCAGATGTGGGTGGGACAGCAGGCAATTGGCGAACAAAAGCTTGGAGAGCGTTATTGACTTGAGAGGCAATAAGTTTTTGCAAAGCCTCATTCATGGTTTCAACGTTTTCGAATTGAGCCTGTCCATCTGTATAAGATCCCTCAGGAGTGCCTTCACGAGATCGTCGTGGGGAGCCTCGTGGAGAATCTTGTGGAGATCCTCGTGGGGAATCTCCCTGAAGTTGTTGGACTGTCTGAATTTCTGGGTTTCCTTGAGTGTTGTCATTGTTGTTCGACATGATTGATGCAATCAAGAAAATTAGATTGAGATATGCTTGATTATCAGATTCCCGGTAACGGAACCAATTTGTTTAACCAAAAAATAGAATTTCGGTTAAAACTAGAAATTAAGAGAAAAAATCGGGTTACTGATAATCAGGAGACGAAAAGAATAAGGAATTTTTGAGAATAATAAGGCAGTAAATAAGTTTGTATTTCAATGTAATCTCAATGATATTTCTCGTCCTTACAAATGCTGAGATCTCCTCCTTTTATAGTTGATTTTTCTAGGAAAAGGTATAATGTCTCAGTCTTAAAGAGGCAATTATGAGCATTAAATGACATTAAATGAAACGTTACACAATCATTCCTATTCAATGCTGATTCGCTAACGTATTTGACATTTAATACTGAATTTAGACTCCTTTATGCTATCAGATTCATATCTTCAATTCCTTCTGACCTCCTGGCTTTAATTAAGTTAAATGGATACGAGACTCGTATCATTTGAATAGCATCTCGTGCCTATTTAACTCTCTTCTCTTCGTATCTGATATCGCCCGTGCCTCTCAGTTGATCATCATGTTTTGACCATTTGACCAGTCCACGTGTCATGCCACGTCACCTTTAATATAAATTTAGTTTTTTCCCAATACAACTACACGCGCTTACCTGCTTATTTTCTCGAACCTTATACACCTTAATTTACAAGTTATGCTTTCTTCACTATTTTCTTAGTCACTTAGTTAGTCGTTACATCATTTTCTTGAATGAATCAAACAAGGGTCTTGTATTTGTACAAATAAAAATTCTATACTAATCGGAGAAGCAAGCAAACAAACTCCTCACTGCGCATGGGTTATGACTTATGACGACAAGGATATAGAATAGAATAGTGAATAAAGAAAGATAACTAGTCTTGAGGCATAAGTAACAATATAAGGATTAAGGCCCGCTCTCAGATTGTAGAGTGTTGTTCTTACATCACCATTTGTCTCATTACGTAGTCAGCCGTCATCCATATGAATTATATATTGTGAACTTTTCTACTTTATCGTAAACTCATGGTAATAATTTTTACCTTTTCGTTTCTCTGTGGGCATTCTCGTAAAATAGTCAGGATTTGCACGCAGTTGAGGACTTGGTCAAATAAAGAAGAGAACCTCGAAAATTGAAACTAAAAACAAGCCCTGCCAAAAATTTCTTATACATGTTGCGAGAAAAGTCTGAAGCAATTTGAAAAAATAAAGAAAATGACAAACAAAAGCGTTGAGGTGAGGATTAGTGAAAATTGAATCGGTGCTTATCTATTGAGTAATGGACATGGCCTCAAAACTTAATGCCCTTTGCAATTTTTTCTTTCTGATTCTGATTTACCTCTCGCTCTTGTCCTTCATGTCACACCTCCTTTTTTACACACCTACCCCGAAGGATAAATATACAAGGGAGTTTTTCCATTTAAAGTGACATTATTCGAAATGGGATTATTTATTTATTTTTAGAGTCGCCACTTGGGATAGGATTGGCTTTTGGTGTCCCAAGTCACCGGTTTAATTTAAATCCCAAATCGAGGAAAAATCGACTTCCCAATTGGAGTCTGCGAACCAGAAATTCTGAATAAGGAATTCTGTTGACCCGAGGGAAGGTGTTAGGCACCCCCGGATCCCGTGGTTCTAGCACGGTCGCTTAAATTATTATAATTGGCTAAAAATCTGATTTTAATACATGTTTTAACTTATGTGCCTTTTTAACTTTAAACCGCTTTTATTATTTAATTTTTAAAGAGAATTGCAACGTCGTGAAAATGTATCTCAACCACGTCGCACCAGTACGCCCGTGATTTTTGGCACATTTCAACTTCGTTGGGATTTGGATTTGGGTCACATAAATGTGCACCCGAATTTAGGAAAGTAGATTATTAAACGACGCGCCTAAAAGCAACTATGCGTTTGTGATTTGCGAGGGCCATGGAAATTAGCTAAACGGCACGCCTCGAATTCTAAGGATCAATTCAAACTTAAACAGAATGAAGGCCATGCGATTGTCATTTCTTGTTTGGCATGGCACACTTCAATTCTAAATTAAAGGGATTAACTCAACTACATTTGGAGGGCCATAGCTATTTGTTTTATCTAATATAGCTCACCTCCATTAGCTTATGAAACTCTATTATTTAACCAGTTATGGAATCAGGACTGGGCCACTACGGTGAGTTAAATTAACCAAAGTGAAGGCTGAAGGTAAAAGGGGAGTGTCTTGGGCTAGGAGCGAAGCCTAGCGGCTTACCTGATTGCCCAAATGGCAATCCTTAAAGCCAGCCGCACTGGCCCAAGTGATTAGGCCTGCGATTTTATTCCATGTAGACCCATGGTCCAAGGCCCATAGTGTGGCCCAAATCTTGGGAGCTAAAGACTAAAAAGGAAAGATTCGAGTTCGAACCCCCATGCACGCAAATAACATACGAGCTGAACAAAGCTATCCATAGTAAACCATCATTTAGTAAACCTCAAAATTGGATATGCTCATAAACAAATGAATAAAATCAATACATAGCTTGATTTTGAAATGACCTGGACTGTTCCACTACTTAAACAGTGCCTTCGGCTATCTTTGATATAGAATCAAATCATATTCTCAGTTTTTAAACTCACAATAGAGTCTCCAGGAGACTCAATTTGCTAGTTAGCAAACCTCCAAACTCCTTTAAACTTTCGAGAAATCAGAGAACCAGCAATAAACGTATTTCTCATAAAACTACTCAAAATGATTTTAATAATGCTGTCAAACAAATGAAGGTGACAACAATGCAACCATCTAAAATCATGAGATAAATCAGTACCAACTAAGATTAACAAATAGAAACAGGAGCCCTACTTGCAACTTTGGAGTGAGCCTCCAACATTCATAGTATATCATCGATTAACATACCAAAACAAAGAGCACAAATGAACTAATCAAGACAAAGAAAACAACACAAAGGGAGGTGGCAGAACATCCATTTAGCTATATTGAGCTTAAACTCTGACAAATGAAACCAAATAAAGCTGGGGTCAGCAGCACATTAACCCAGACCAAAACTAACTACAGAAGAGTAATGCTAAGCTAAAAAAACATAGATACAAATCAGACAAGCTAAACTCGTAGTAGAAGGCTGAAAAACATGTTTGAACTTAGAATTTCCATCTTTATTCAATCAAGCCAAACTTCACATGAGGTGGAAGGTAAAGTGTACCTGGAATTTGAGAAGCAACACAAAAAATGATAGATCAGCGGCAGAACAATAGCAGGAACAATGTCCAGCAGCAAAATCAGCCCCAGAAATAACCAAGGAAAACCAACTTAAAACCAGATTTGAACCAGCAACAGTGGCAAATAAAACCCAGTAATCAAAACACAAACAAAACCTGAACCCAAACACTTGACTACCAACTAAAATTCAAACCATTCCAACCCCTAGTTTCAGGACTATTTCAGAAGTGAGAACCTTTGGAATCACAGAGAATTCTCCAATGGAGCAATGAAAGTTCTTGTGTTTTTTTTTTAGCCGTTTCAAAATTCTCAAATTTTTATCTCCAGGTCTGCCTTCATATGCAAGAAAGTCGTGCCTTTATAGGTCAAGNAATTCTGTAATTGCTATTGTCTTCACCCTTAACAGTTGAATCTGCAACGGAATTGATGCTTCTAGATGTTTGTTGATCGCCTCTGATTTGGCATATTCCCCATGGAGATGGAAATTTAATAACTTGATGTAAAGTTGAAGGAACAGCTTCCATGTCATGAATCCATGGCCTCCCAAGAATCATATTGTAAGCCATTTCCATATCTACAACTTGAAATTTGGTATCTTTAACGATGCCTTCTGCGAATGTAGTAAGTATTGCCTCCCCTTTTGTTACAACACTAGAGTTATCAAATCCCGACAAAGTATGCGCCTTTGGAATTAATTTATCCTCCGCTTTCATCTCGCGCAATACTCGTATTAAAACAATGTTTACAGAACTACCTGGATCAACCAAAACTTGTTTCACGTTAGTGTCATGTACAAGTAAAGATATTACCAGTGCGTCGTTATGTGGAGTTATGAGTCCCTCAGCGTCTGCGTTGTTGAATATAACATTCTCCTCTTCTAGTACATGTCGAGGCCGCTTCCCGTGGGTAATTGTTACTTTTGAAACCTTTTTATATGATACATCATTGATCTCTTCACCCCCACTTATAACGTTGACAGTTCTCTTGGGCGAATGTGGTTTTGGAGGCTCCTTCCTGTTCTTCATGTATGCTTGTTTACCTTTCTCACTGAATAACTCAGTAAGATACCCTTGTTTTAACAAATGATCAACTTCACCTTGCAGAAACCTGCAATCTGCTGTTTTATGCCCGTGATCGTTATGAAATTCGCACCAATGATCAGGTTTCGTCTATTCGGATTCGATCGCATTTCCTTTGGCCATCGTACCTTATCTCCCATGCTTCTTAAAACAACCACGAGTTCAGAGGTGCTTACGTTGAAGTTGTAACCACCGAACCTTGCCTTTAGACTTCCATCATCGTCTCGTGACCCGCGTGTGTTCCGGTCATTTTCGAACCTCGATGAGCAGCCTGACTCCTTGTTTCTAGATTTGTGATCGTACCTTTGATTATCTTGCCTTGATCGTGAGTCTTTCCCCGCAGGTCCCATGTATGGCTCGTACCTGTTTTTACCGGATCTCTTTTCATTTTCCACACGCCTTGAGCTTACCTTTTCTTCTGTTTTATGTCGTAAAATAATGTCTTCTTTAATCCTCATCTTTGTACTGTATCTGTTGTAGACATCATTCCACGTTGTTGCTGGGAATTCTCGAAGGCTTTCTTTGAGTCGCCTCGTGGCTTCTGAACTCTTCTCATTCAAATTACTAGCAAATGCTATGGCTGCCCAATTGTCAGGTACTCGTGGCAGCGTCATTCTTTCCCGTTGAAATCTATCTACGAACTCTCTAAGCAACTCTGAGTCTCCTTGCTTGATTTTGAAGATGTCTTCCATTCGCTTTTCAACTTTTTGAGCTCCCGAGTGTGCTTTGATAAATAAATCTGCAAGCTCAGCAAACGAATTTATAGAATTTTCAGGTAAAAGAGAATACCATGTTAAGGCCCCTTTAGTGAGTGTTTCACCGAATTTCTTGACCAAGACCGACTCAATCTCTTGCTTAGTCAAATCATTGCCCTTGACACCTGTTGTGAATGTAGTAACGTGATCTCGTGGATCTGATGTACCATCATACTTTGGAATATCAGGCATCTTAAACTTCTTTGGAATTGGGAGGGGAGCAGCACTTGGCTTCCATGGTTGTTGGGAATATTTATCTATATCTACTCCCTTGATCACGGGCGGTACTCCAGGTATTTGTTCTATGCGTTCATTTTGCTCCTTAAGCTGTTTCTGCAAGGTTAGTACTAGATTTTGTAAATCAGAATTAACTGGATTACCTGGGTCTTCCTCTTGTGTTTCACTAGGGGTTCCACCACTACCTGAATTAATCAACCCAGAACGAGGATTCTCCAAAGTATTGTTGTTTGGAGTAGATGTGGGTGGAGCAACAGGTTATTGGCTAACAAAATCCTGAAGAGCTTTATTGACTTGAGAGGCAATAAGTTTTTGCAAAGCCTCATTCATGGTTTCGACATTTTCAAATTGAGCTTGTCCATCTGTGTGAGATCCATCGGGAGTGCCTTCACGAGACCGTCGTGGGGAACCTCGTGGAGAGCCTCGTGGAGAGTCTCCCTGAAATTGCTGGATTGTTTGAATTTCTGGGTTCCCTTGAGTGTTGTCATTGTTGTTTGACATGATTGATGCAATCAAGAAAATCAAATTGAAATATAATTGATTATCAGATTTCCGGTAACGGAACCAATTTGTTTAACCAAAAAATAGATTTTTAGTCAAAGCTAGAAATTAGAAGAATCGGGTTACTGATAATCGAAAAAGTAAATAAAGAAAGAAATTTTAGAATAGCCAAGTAAGGAAGCTGGTAAATCAAAGTATATTCCAATAGTCACCTCTCCCTACAATTGTTTGTTTCTTCCCTTTTTATAGTTCTTTTGGGAAACGAGTCTTACCTTTGTCATAATAATGTTATTATGGGCAATTAATGACTTTAAATGTTACGTTATACAATCATATACATTAAATACATATTTTCTAACGTCTCCAATAATTAATACTCATTAAATGCTGTATCTGGGCTCCTTTTTGCTGTCAGATTCATTCCTTTGATTCTTCACTATCTTTGAGGTTTAAATGTCTTGAAGAGGTGCGAGCGTTGAATTACTTGTATGACTGCCGCACCCCCTCCATTTAATTTACTCGTATCTATTGTTGCTCGTATCTGTTAACCAGCCTTATTTCTTTGACTGTTTGACCAGTATATATGTCATGACACGTCGCCATATACATAAATATAATTTTCCCCAATACAACAGTGACTTTCTTCAATTTAAGGCAAGTACTATATAAGCAAATTGCATGGTCCTGTATGGATTTAAGTTCAAACTGTTAGCTGATTCCGTAGAATAAAAAATTATTGACGAAGTCAAGATGCCTCGATGCATTTCCATATTTATCTTGCAATGATTAAACCCCCAAGAAAATGGCGGTTTACAAAGGCTGTACATTTCAAAGTCAAGATGCAGCTGCCTGGTAGTTGAAAGTTACACTTCAGAAGGCACAATATATAAAACAAGTAATCTATGTCATTCATAAAATCACCAAAGTTGTTGGACCCACATATATGATACAAAAACATTTTTAAGTCTGTAAAACTGAAATGAGTGGAAACTTCGGAACCAGATATAGGAATTTGGAACATACCAAAGAGAAGAATTGGAATTGGGAGAGATATCAGGCTCCTAATAACCATGGCCACTGCCATCACATTGCAAAAGAGACGAAAATCATATTGGAATTTACAGAGGCACAAATTCTCGTCAAGTAGAATCATCTGCTTTTACATTCACTAAGCTCAAGCCTGTACAAATAATCTTCTAGAAAATAACCATATAAAAGAATCAGGAGTAAAATTTGAAACTGAAGGACTTCTCTACATCACTCTCAGCACTAATTACGTCGCTAAGGGGCCATCTTCTAGCTTATGTTTGACGCTTGCACTGCGTTGGGAAGAACTTCGAGTGTGAGTCCTCACCATTTTTCTGCCCGTAATACCTTCATCCCTAATCAGTACAAGGGAAGATTCCCCATGGATCACCCATATCAGCAGCAGATAGGTTATGACACCTGGTGTTCAGTTTCGAGACTTGAGATTACCCTCGAAACATTTCCATTAATACTATAAAAACTTCAGACCACATATCATTAACTGCTGTCACACTAGCATCTTAAATACTTTATTAATGAAGAAGAGATATATAAGTGGATATATTAAACAGCAAAAAGAAATTGTGGATTCCACTTAATATATATTTACACTAACTTAAAACATAGATGAGTAAAGAGGCAAGGCTGACATCTCATTTCAGTTTAAATTACAGAAAGAATCTGGTAAAGCTATAACAATGAAAATCAAGCCAGAGAGAGGGCAATGTTAAAGGGGGTGGTAAAAAAAGTGCGTCATATGCACGTCATAGTTATTTATCCTATGTGGGCATGTAAGAACCAATTTGTCCTAAATGCTCACAAGTGCAGAAGTTCATTTTTCATATTACGGATAGTCTCCGGGCTAATAAAGTACGTGTAATACAATTTAACATGCAATTGTCTTGGGACTTCCTATGACAATTATGCAGAGCACTGAGATGAAAAACTAAGATCATCATTTCTTTCAATTAACAAATGAGTCCACCATAACATCAGTAAACAAAACTTTTAAGTGTACCCAAAAGTATAATGTTTTCAGCTGTCAAACAGTTGTGCAACTATATGCATGACAAATTACCTCTGAACAGAATTTGATGTCAAAGGAAAAGGGTAAACAGAAAGTAACAGAAATTACCTTTTGTAGGTAGAGGACAGATTAATATTTCTCCTCGAATGCTGTTCCAGTTGTGCATATAGGGATGCCAAAATTGGATGGCTACCGAAAGCGAGCATCACCAAGATCTACTCTCAGAAGAGCAGCCATGCGGTACAGTATGTTCGTAAGCGAATAAATAAAATATAACTGAAGCCAAATATATTATTTAGCCAAAGCCAGAAATCAAACGTTTATATGCTTTTTTGTCCGGTTTAAGCCCCAATTTCAACATCTCATCATGTAATCTCATTGCTTTTCTAAATTCCTTCTCGTGACATAGCCCTCTAATCATTATTGAAAAACTTTCACTGCTTAACATGTCATGAGTTCTCATGTAATCGAAGATCCTTATAGCTTCTTCACACCGTCTTGATTTAAACAGCCTGTCGAGCAGTATACCATAGGTCTCTACATGTAAAGCAACACCAAGTCTCTCTAGTTCAGTATGTAAAGAAATGGCAGAATCAATCCTTCTGCTAAAGCAATAGTGCCGCACCAAAGAGCTACAACTAAAAGATTCGAGCTGAAGTCCTCTCTGAAGAATAACATTCAGAAGCTCCTCAGCTTCTTTCCACTTACGCATTTCACACTGAGAAACAATAAATTTAGACACTTGAGATATGGGAGGAGTGAATCCTCTTCCTATTAAATCCTTCAACAAACTGCTAACTTCCTCTGATGGATTTTCATTGCATAGGACACTCATGAAGGCACTATAGCATTTCTCACTGACAAAAAATTTCCTCTCAAGTATAATGTTGTACATCGAAATAGCATCTTCAACTCTACCTTCCTTGGAAAGTGCCCTCAGCATAGAGCCATAAGTGTTATCTTGCAGTTCAATTCTTTTTTCAGAAGCTTCCCTGAAAAATAATTCAGCTGCATATGTCTTTCCCAAATCAGACAGCTTCTGAATTACAGAATTGTAATCGGCCGGCACAACTTTTGGAAAATGTCCTTTCTCCACCATGGAACTCATCACTGAGTCAATTACTTTGGCATTTTGATATTTGCAAGCACCATCAAGAATTGAGCTAAAAGTACTAAAGGTAGGATCAATAGAATTCCTATACATATCATTTAAATATCCAAATGCAGCTTCAAAATCCCCTCTTTTGGAGTAACAGTCTATAAGTATAGTATACATAACAGGACTACATAAACCCTTGTCTATAATAGGAACAATTTTCTCAAATTTCCCATCTTTACAGAGCATCTGAGCAATTAAGGAACAAGTAAGCACATTCTCCTGAACCCCATTCCTAATTATAGAACCATAATAACACCAAGCCAGTCTTAACTCATTCTTTCTATACAGCAAACTAAGCAATGTATTGCAACTATCAATAGATACAAAATAACCATATTCTCTAGCTTTTCTACAAACCTGAAGAGCTTCAAAGAACAAACCTTTATTGCAATAACAATCAAGAACTGAGCTCAAGACTGAAACCTGAATGTGAAAGTCAGCAGCTTTGAATGACTGAATCAAGAAATGGACAATTTGGGTTGGTGGGTATGTTTGAATGAGAGAATCCAGTATGGGCTTTGCGGGTTTGGATAGTCCGGACCCGAGAAGTACATGTACAAGTGTACAAAGAACTTTGGCATCAGGTTGGAACCCAAGATTGTTCTTTGCATAATGGAAGAAATGTAGAGAGACCTGTGGGTTGGTTTTTTGGGTTTTATGGAGGATTTGAAGGAAGAGAGATTGAGTTAACTGTGAGGAAGAAAGTTTGAGGTTCTTGAGAAGTGAAGGCCAGTGGTTTTTTTGTCTTTGTAAGAGAATAGAGGAAATTTGGGAAACTAATTGGGTTTGTTTGAATTGGTTTCTCCAATCTTGGGACTTTGGTGTTGTTGTTACAGTGATTGTTGTTGGGAGCGATTTCTTGAAGAGAAAGAGGGCTCTAGTGGCAATGGTCATTTGAGTTATGGTGCAAAGAGAATTGGTTCAATTGGGAAGAGAATTGCAGAGTGTCTGTGGGGAAAAATGGGGGCAGATTCGTAATAGGTGGCTATTTTGGTAAAAGCTCACCAAGGAGCCCAATTTCTATGAACATTTTATTTTAAAGAAAAATTGGCATCCTATAACAACACATAACAGAAATTGATAAATTTTTAGCCATATATTAGGTTTGTCAAAGATAGCCCCAAACAATTGGCATTATATAGCCAAATCTTAAAAAAACTACTCTCTTTTATATTCTCTCTCAAAAAAAACTACACGCTTATTTTGGCTCCCCTCCCCCTTTCTCTCCTTGTATTTTCTTCTTCTATCTCTTCTCTTTTGCTCTCATAGTTTAGCAAAAATTCTTGCAAATTTGCAAAAAAAAAAAATCAGTGGGATGAAAAGGTAAGGTCTCACATTAGAGAAAATCAGAAGCAAAAACTAAGAGAGAAAAAATATATTTCAACTTTATTTTCTTCTCACTTTTTTTTTTGATTGGATTGGTTGAAAATACCTAAACGAGACTATATACAAAATTTGAGCAAGATTAGCAAAAACTAAGAGAGAAAAAATATATTTCAACTTTGTTTTCTTCTCTCTTCCTTTTTTTGGTTGGATTGAATGAGTGGGTGTGATTGAAATTGGTTGAAAATACCTAAACGAGGATATATACATAATTTGAGTAAGATTAGAAGTGATTTGGACTAGTTTCAGTTAAAAATCAGACCTAAAAATCCAACTATGACATGTGTATATCACGTTGTATATCGTGTACATCAATGTATATCACACACAAGTTTTTTAAGGATGTATGTGTATATCACTTTGTATATTGTGTATACAACATAATTTTTTTATGAACGCCCGTGTATATCACATTGTATATCGTATATATAATACAAATTTTCATGGATATACACAGATACACATAATATACATGAGATATCACTGATGTACAAAGAGATATACACGGGTTACAATAGGGGATACACATGTGGAGTCGTCTTGAACTTGAGTTTTTAATCTGAAATGTGTTATACAAAGACGAAAAATAAAATTTTAATATTTTTTTATATACACATTATTATTATGTTATACAATGTGATATATAAATAATATAATTATTAATTATTGATCAAAAAAGGAAAATAAATTTTTGATATAGCATGTTTAAGCAATTTCTAAAATATAAAAATAATAAATATAATTGTGGGAGTAAATAATATTTTGGTATACAAAGAAAATTAATTTTTGATATACACAAAGAATAAAAATAAATTTATGATATCTATTTTGGTATACACATGTCCGATATTCTATACACTGTGTTATACAAATAATATAATATTTTTATTGTGATATACATTGCTATAAAGGCAGCAATAACTATATATATATAATTTTATATTATTGATATACGAAGAATAATATTATTTATATACAAAGAATGAAAATAAAATTTTAATATACATGTCGATATAGAAAAAGAAGAAAAAAAAAGTTGTGTTATACATATTATTATTGTGATATATATTTATTGGCTATTTGATGCCAATATCTATAACTAGGGCTATTTTCTACCAATTATATGGGTATGTTGTTATACCATGCCAAAACCCCCATTTTAAACCAGATTCGCGATTCGAATTTTTCGTAAGGCCCAAAAAAGAGGGTTCCCGAAAATTTTGGGAGAAATCCAAAAATAACCGAATTTACAAGTGGTCGTTCAAAAATAGCCTAGTTTCAAAGTAATCGAAATTTAGCCACTTTTCATGTAAAGATAAATATGAGCGAAAACACTATTCAAAACCCGGAAAATACGCCAGTATATTATGCTAGAGTTCCAGCATAAGTATACTTGAACTCCAGCATATTATACTGGAGTTCCAGGATAAGTATGCTGGAACTCCAGCATAATATGATGGAGTTCCAGCATAAGAACACTAGAACTCCAGCATAATATACTGGAGTTCCAGCAAAGTATACCGGTCCAGTATAATATGCTGGAAGTTCATACACAAGTGCTCGAATCTCCAGTATATTATGCTGGAACTTTTCGTGTGTTGGAGTTCCAGCATAATATGCTGGAAGTTCATACACAGGTGCACCGAACTCCAGTATATTATGCTGGACCGGTCTCTGTTGCAGCAAATATGGCTATTTTCATTGACTTGGTAAACGTTGGCTATTTTTGAATGACCAGTCCGAAAACTGGCTAGACCGTGCTATTTTTACGAAAGTTTTTAGCACGTGAGTCGCCAATGAATCCATGTGAGTGCACAATCTACTTGCTTAAATGGACTCACGTTACAATATTTAATTGGATTTTTTTCTTTCTATACAATATTTGAAGCTTATTCTAGGGGTGGGCATCAGTCGGTTCGGTTCAGTTAAGAATATTGTTGGTTTAGCATATCGGTTATCGATTTATAAATTTGATAAACCGATAACCGAGCAGATAAGATATCGGTTATCGAGTATCGGTTAATCGGTTATCGATCTTTATCGGTTCGGTTATCGGTTTACCTGATAAGATAACTCAAACTAGAGTTAAGCAAAAAAAAGAAGACAATTCACTCGAGTTAAGCCAAAAAGAGAAGAATTCACATATACTATACTACCAATTTCTGCGTTCTGTCCAGTGGACACAACTGGAATAGTACTAATTTTTCAACAACAGTTGTCAAAATACATTAATAATAATAATAATAATAATAATAATAATAATAATAATAATAATAATAATAATAATAATACAAAGTAGTAGCAATTTCACCTTAAAATTAACAAGTCCAAACATATAGTACTAACAGTTCAAATTCAAGTTAACAAGACAAACTACTCAATCCTTATAGGCTTCACCAAAAAATCAGTGGATAAATACTTATCAAACTGCAGCAATTCCCAAAAATGTTCCAAGCCATTAGCTGCCTCCTCCGATATGATAACAATAATAGTTGATTTAGAATTTTTATTTCACATAATACCTGCACTTCCACAAGCGTTGAAGCCCTCAAACAGTCCAAGATAAACTAGATGTTGTTTGTCAAATGCCTAACCTAAAAAAGAAACCATAGAGCAATCCCTATTGGAAGATGAATTTTGTTATAGAAATTAAAAGCCTAATCTATAAGACTAAAGACTTACGCTTGGAGTAACTAGATAAGGCCTATGAAGAACGAAGACGAAACAACTCAAGAGTGCGGCTGAGAAAGAATAGGAGAGACTAAACTGAAACCCTAGCATATGTATTTACTTAAGAGTAAAGTCGTAATTTTATTAATTCTTATTGGGTTATCGGTTAACCCATTAACAAAATTGGCAAACCGAGGCCTGAGCTGATAACCCAATAGTGAAAAAATCTAAACCGTTACCGAACTGTCAGCCCAATAACCCAATACCGATAATCCAATAAACAATTAATGGTTCAGCGATTTTACCCGATATATGCCTAGCCCTAGCTTATTCACCAAAATTGTCTTAATGTTGTATATTATCCGTCCTAAACAAGGATTACTTAGAAATTATATACAATCCAGCATTAGTGCTTTAAATTAGGGAATTTAGTTATATCATTTTCCTATTTTCTCTCCACTCCTCTTTCAATAAGAAGGACAACGGCTCCTCTTTCAACACTAAGGTAGAATGTTGATATTTCTTTAACTTTGACGATATGTTAGGATATAAAAATGAATTGTGTGTTGGACTTTAAAGGCATTGGGCTTCAAAGACTTTAAGCATTGGGCTTTAAAGTCTAAGAGTGTGAATTGGAAATGGTGGGAAATAAAATGGAGGGAAATAAAAATTTGAATAAAGTGAGCTTTTGACTTGCACTTTGTCCCTCATTGGTGAGGGACAACTACATTTGTATGCTTATATATAGAATCACTTCTTAAAGCTCTTAAAAGGAGTTGAAGAGAATGAACCCTCGCGCCGTCGTCGTCGCTCTCTCGGCTCGGCTTCGGATTTGGATTTGGATTTGTCAAATGATCGATCGATAAGATTATTTTTGGACAAAATTTATTTAATTAATTATTTAATAATTAATTAAATGCCAGATCACTGCTGAAGATTCAGAAGGATAGTCTGGCTGCGGTCCTGGCATAACCGCGGTAGGACCGCGCCAGAACACTGCTGCAGATTCAGAAGGCTAGTTTGGCCGCGGTCCTAGCGTAACCGCGGCAAGACGCGTAAACTTCTGAACAGACACCTTTTCCAGAACAAACATCACACCTCTTCCAATAATTGCCTATAAATTCTTAGGCATGGCTTCGTTTTTAACACACCAAAAACATTACAGAACTTCTTTCTTTCTGAAAATACTGCATTCTAATTCGCAGTCTCTCTCTCTCAAATTTGTAAGTGTGATTTTGCTCCGTTCTTTGAGTTCGTTGGTATCCTGCAGTTTGTATTGCCACTGTTGCAGGAAGGTTTATTCCGTTTCATCCTGGGAGGATTTAATCCATTACCTTGGCAACTTGTGAGGGGGTTAAAATTCCTTAAGGACGCACAAACAAATTGTAGACTCGGAATATTTATTCTTTACTGTTTTCCAGTTTCTTTTATTCTTCTAACAGTTTTCTGATTTTGTGTTTTAACACCGTAGCGAACAACAAGCTTAAGGAATTTTATCTAACGTTTCTGTGTTGAAATATATATTATAAACTGTTATCTATAATTTGTATACTGGTTTGAGACTAAAGCCTTCGTGCTTTCTACTCCAATAATTGTTCTGTCCGGTTTAAAGTATATCAAAACTTTACCGGAATANTTTACATTAAGAACGTTCCAAGTCATATAGTCATTGTTTGCTTATATGTTGATGATATGCTAATAATGAGCAAAGACATTGCCAACATTCAAGCTACTAAGCGTATGCTTGCTCGTAAGTTTGATATGAAAGACTTAGGAGTTGCCAATGTAATTCTAGGAATTAAAATCGAGAGGACTCCTCAGGTCTAGCTTTGTCTCAATCACATTACGTGAAAATGGTACTTGAAAAATTCAAACACTTGGAATTTAGAAGTGCAAGAACTCCAATTGACTTAAATCATCATCTCATAAAGAATAAAGGTGAAAGTACGTCTCAATTGGAGTATGCTCGTGTGTTGGGAAGCTTAATGTACATCATGAACTGTACACGACCTGATATAGCTTGTGCGATAAGTAAACTTAGTCGATTCACAAGTAATCCCAACAAACATCACTAGGTAGCAATGAAACGAGTTCTGGGATATTTGGAATATACCCAAGACTACGCTTTCCACTACAATAAATATCCTGCGGTTATCGACGGATATAGTGATGCAAATTTGATAACCGGCTCAACAGAAACAAAGTCCACAAGTGGATATGTTTTTACTGTTGGTGGAGGAGCAGTATCTTGGAAATCTTCCAAACAGACGTGCATTGCTCGCTCTACAATGGAATCAGAGTTTATAGCTTTGGATAAAGCCGGTGAAGAAGCTGAATGGCTTCGAAATTTCTTAGAAGACATTCCGTTCTGGCCAAAACCTTTGGCTCCTATTTGCATACATTGCGATAGTGAGGCTGCAATAGGACGGGCAGGGAGCGTTATGTATAACGGAAAGTCTCGTCATATACGACGAAGACATAACACCGTTAGACAACTACTTTCTAGTGGAATTATCACTATTGATTATGTAAGATCAAAGGATAATGTTGCGGATCCGCTTACAAAAGGCTTAACTAGAGAGGGAGTTGAGAAATCATCTAAGGGAATGGGACTATGGCCGAGGACAAGTCAACATGGCGGTAACTCTACCTAGAATTTTGGATGTTCCGAGATCTAGGTTCAAGGAGCTCAAACAAAGTTGTGATTGACCGGTTCAACATTGTCAAAGTAAAATCTTTGGTCCCTTTTCGTGATGAAGACAATGTTCAGTAACAAGGATAGAACTTTACACGTTCTTTAATGATTACCTAAGTTTGATGTGGTATTTAAAAAATAGTGTCAATCTAAAGGATTACACGTTTAGGAATCACCTATGTAAGTGTGAAGTGGAAGCCGCTTCAATGAGAATTCTGTAAGGCCAATTCTCTACGCACTTATGAAACCAGGCGGTGTTCATGGCTGAAACGAACACAACAATGAGAACCAAAAGACGGTTAAGGGTTGGTTGTGTGACATATGGTTGTCTAGGTATACACTAAAGTTCGACTGTTCAAAGATATCAAATCTATCGATTGACCGAGTATATCCGACATATGTTCACTACGGAAAGTTCAAAGGGAAACCTACTTATCCAGATGCGATTGATCCTTACTTGCAAATCACACAGCTTTCATCTATGATCATTCTTGTTACAGCCATTCCCATTCATGTGGGGGATTGTTGGACTTTAAAGGCATTGGGCTTCAAAGACTTTAAGCATTGGGCTTTAAAGTCTAAGAGTGTGAATTGAAAATGGTGGGAAATAAAATGGAGGGAAATGAAAATTTGAATAAAGTGAGCTTTTGACTTGCACTTTGTCCCTCATTGGTGAGGGATAACTACATTTGTGTGCTTATATATAGAATCACTTCTTAAAGCTCTTAAAAGGAGTTGAAGAGAATGAACCCTCGCGCCGTCGTCGCTCGCTCGCTCGGCTCGGCTTCGGCTTTAGATTTGGATCGATCGATAAGATTGTGTTTGGACAAAATTTTTAATTAATTATTTAATAATTAATTAAATGCCGGATCACTGCTAAAGATTCAGAAGGATGCGCCAGAACACTGCTGCAGATTCAGAAGGCTAGTTTGGCCGCGGTCCTGGCGTAACCGCGGCAGGACTCCTAAACTTCTGAACAAACACCTTTTCCAGAACAAACATCACACCTCTTCCAATAATTGCCTATAAATTCTGAGGCATGGCTTCGTTTTTAACACACCAAAAATATTACAGAACTTCCTTCTTTCTGAAAATACTGCATTCCAATTCGCAGTCTCTCTCTCTCAAATTCGTAAGTGTGATTTTGTGTTTCTTTTATTCTTCTAACAGTTTTCTGATTTTGTGTTTTAACACAGTAGCGAACAACATTGTGTTATTATGTTTGGGCTGTGAGAAAATCTTTTGACGTTTATAATAACTGGTCATCAACTAATAATTCTTCTTTTTTCAGAGAGATTTACCAATTCAAATAGTCCATCCGACTTTGAATTTACTCGTAAAATCCAAGCAGTTTTCAAATGTTAGCATCGTTGGATGAATAACTCGACGAAAGTTATTGAGTTGGGTGGTGGAGGGACCTTAAGAGTTGGGTTTTTGAAAGCTTTCTCTTCTAGGGCAAGTTTTTATGTTTTGGGGCTGTGGGGGACGAAATAGGGCTAAAAAATGACTTCCCAAGTCATCCACCGCATCCCGGTTGGCGCGATCGCGGTACCGACCGCGGTAAATCTCTGGAACACTGCCTCGCCACCGCGGTCGCGGTAAAACGCGGCGGACCGCGGTGGTTGCATACCTTTCTGTAAAATGGGCATAACTTTTTGTACAGAGCTCCATTTGGACTCCACAATATATCGTTGGAAAGCTCTTTCAAAGGCCTACAACTTTCATGCTTTGTGTTTTCCCAAATTCCTTACACATGTTCATTAAACCCTGCTGGAAGACGGACCTTCTGCAAACTTAGTCTATTTTGTCAAATCTTATGCACCTCACTCTCCGTCTTGATTCCAAAACAACTATTTTCACCCATAATCATCCCGATGAGACTTCACATGTACTAAAATATCAAATTAATACCCATTTAATATATCCACACCTAGTCCGAATGTACGAGATGTTACAATATTATCCGTCCTAAACAAGGATTACTTAGAATTTATATACAATCCATCATTAATTAGTGCTTTAAATTAGAGAATTTAGTTATATCATTTTCCTGTTTTATCTCCACTCCTCTTTCAATAATAAGGACAACGGCTCCTCTTTCAACACTAAGGTAGAATGTTGATATTTCTTTAACTTTGACGATATGTTAGGATATAAAAATGAATTGTGTTATTATGTTTGGGCTGTGAGAAAATCTTTTGACGTTTATAATAATTGGTCATCAACTAATAATTCTTCTTTTTTCAGAGAGATTTACCAATTCAAATAGTCCATCCGACTTTGAATTTACTCGTAAAATCCAAGCAGTTTTCAAATGTCAGCATCGTTGGATGAATAACTCGACGAAAGATGATAACATCAAGGCGAATACACTTTGATTTTGATAAATACATTACCGAAAAGTTGATCACATCAAAATGAAACACTTTGATTTGATAAATGCATCACTGGATAAACTTTTGAGTTTGATAAATACAGTGCTTTAAATGGATGAACAAATTACCTTTTGGGCCTCGGATAACCATTGCATCTTTAATCTAATCGACTCTATATATAACTTAGTGGTTCATTAGATCATCTAATGCTTTTATATCCCCGTAACCTAATACTCCAGTAGGTTTCAAGGTTTCAATACACAACTTAATTGATGCAACGTGTTTCTATGGAAATTTAATGGTGTTATTATATTTCTTCTCATCCCCTATCTATGAATGGTTTCTTTTTCCAAAAATAAAAAAATAAAAATAAAAAAATACAAAACCCTGCTCATCCAACAAACTGACTGCTCTTCCATTTTTATCTTTAGCTTTAACTAGGTATCTGTTTTGCTTTTGGCAAAGAGCATTTAGTTGAAATAAATCCATTGCTTTGCTTCACCTCGTTTCCGATTCCATCACAGCAGAGAGGTTGTCAATTTCCTCAACATACAAATTAAAAATAAATTTCGTACAAATTTAATGTAAATTTAAATATCTACAACAGCATACATACTAAAAACAAATTTCATACAACTAAATATATAGTATTCAACTTATTTACAACTTATCTACAACTTTCATATATCCTTTCTACCTAGTTAAAATACAAGTACGACATCATACAACTTAAATACAATTTTTATAAATTTTATGCAACATGTCTTTTGTATGTATTTTGTATATGACATGTATATATTTTGTAAAAAGTGTGTTCTTCTTCCTCTCTAAAATTCCAATCAAAACTTCATCTCTTAATACAATTTTGATACATATCAATAACTTTATGTAAATAGATAATATATATATATATATATATATATATATATATATATATATATACTACAACAGAATACAATTTACATACAGTTATACTACAGTTTTACTACAATCTCATAAGTATATTGTATGTGTTACGAGTTTCAATCTGAAATTCAGCCAAAATCAAGTCTAATTTTCACCAAAACACCTTCCAAATTAAGATATAAACTCCAAATAATATTCTCAATTGTTTGCAACAACACCCAATCCAAACAAATAATATTTTTTGATAACCCAAATTCGATTTCAAAGGTTCAAAGCTTTTTAATAGCTATCAATGGTGGAGAGTCAAACACCTTCAAAATTTATTGGTTGACAATTTCAATATGAACATGAATTGTGCAACATGAAAGGAAATTGCTAAGTTAAAACAATTGAAATCCATTGATGAACTCCATTAAAACTCTATACAACAAGAAAAACATAAATAAACAGAGAACATCAAATGAAGAAAAATTGGGAAAAAACAGGGAAGGAGAGTAGAGAGACGAATAGAGAAGGAGAGAAAGAGAGAGAGAGAGAGACAGAGAGAGAGTGGGCAACTATAAAAGGATAAGGAAATAACTGATATTCATTATTCACTTCCTAATGTAAAGGGATACTCATTTAAAACTTATCTGTATATAATTGGTAAATTGTATATGACCATGTAATTAAATTAACACTTGAATGAGGATGGTAATAAGGTTTCAAATAGTGTATAGGAAGGTAAAAAACTCTTTAATATAGAATAGATAAAAAATAATATTTCTACCCTATTTATGCAGCACGATAAAATAAAGAAGAGACATAACTCACACAAAACGATGGGAGAAATTCAAAAATAGCCAGATTTACAAGTGGTCATTCAAAAATAGCCACAGTTATAAAAGTAATCGAAATTTAGCCACTTTTTATTTAAAGATAAATCTGAACGAAAACACTGTTCAAAATCCGAAAAAATACTCCAATATAATATACTGGAGTTTTGAGCACCGGTGCTGAAATCTCTAGTATATTATACTGGAACTTTCCACGTGTTGGAGTTCCAGCATAATATGCTGGAAGTTAATACACAAGTGCACCGATCTCCAGTATATTATGCTGGAACTTTCCGTGTTTCAGCAAAATAGTGACTATTTTTTAATGACTTTGCAAATGCCGGCTATTTTTGAATGACCAGTCCAAAAACTGGCTAGCCCGTGCTATTTTTACAAAAACCATCGGTAGAGCTAGAAGAGTAAGGCCCAATGGCCCATGGCTCTTACATCTTGAGAGAAATATAAAGTTTAGTTTACAAACCTTCATCCCTCTTTCCCAGCAAGCAGCAACCTGCACTCAGCTCTTATTCCCATGATAGAATTCACTCTTTAGCTAAACAATGTAAATTTTAGTTTATAGTAATCTTTAATCATTGAGATTCAGCACAATTAAGTCAAATTAAGATACATTAATATAATTTACACGAATCAAGCTTTATTACCCCCTTGAATTAAGGTTACTGACCCATTCTTCTGAAAATTGCTTTCTTCCAACTTTGTCGGTCTTTGGGGTTTGTGTAATATTGGAAACAATCCCTAAATGTGCCCTTAAAAAATTGTAACTACACCTTTAAATTTTATTACTAGTTATTTTTTACTTGAAGAAGCAGATTTTATTTGCCAGCTCTTTTTTTTAAGCTAATCTTACTCTGTTAATTAGAATAAGCAAGTTGGGATGCTCCATTTAGTTTCTTGCTCATTTAACTGTAATTGTATATAATTAATTTAAGGCATTAATAATAAATTCGACCACTCCTCTCACGTTGGGGTGAGTAAGCAACTTGAATAATGTCATAAGAAATTTACGTGACAGAGAAAATACTTCCAATTTTCAATAATGACAAAACACCACGACAGTGAGCTTACAAGTTACAGGCATGAGGTTAAAAAGGTTAAGATGAAAGATCCAATCAATGTTGAGGAAATTGTTAATAGAGAAATTCCATATGTGCTTTCTATTTTTTGCGACAGGATACTTTTTGGTGAATTCTTAAAATTAGATTGCATTAATTTTGATAAAAATTTAATGCTTTTATTTACTTTACGGATTATTAACAATATGACTAAAGTATTTATTTTGAGCGGACGCATGACTTTATCTCTTTGAGGAGAGATGAACTCTTCTTGACATAAACAAGTTGATATAGTAAAATTATCATGTTATGTATTATTCTATAAAGTAATAGTGTACTTGAAAAATTGGAGGGAGGGAATAGAATTGTTGCTCTTAAACACGAAGTTAATGAGATAATAAGCAGAACCTTGAACAAAGACATACTTGGCATACTAAGATGGTAAAATATCGCTGCATTTATTATTTCTCTGTGGCAATGGGTAATCCCAGCAAACAGCACCTCTCAGCTCTTCTTCCTAAAATTGAATTAACTATGATTTAGTTTCAAAACGTAAAGCTTATACATGGAATTATTGAGATCCACAACAGTAAAGTCAAATGATTACTTTAAGTAGAACAATGTTTTATTAGGCCCATAATTTAAGGTTATATTGCCCCATTCACCTAAGTGATGTTTATTCTTTTGTTAACAAGGAGAAACAGAGTCCAGATTGTCAAATTGAAGAAGTTTTTTAATACGGCCATTCAAAAGAAGCAATATTGCAATATTATTTTTTTATTTTCTGGCAGCAAAAGCAGTTCGTTGGCAGCATGGATACCCTCTCACTTTCATTAAATTGCATGCTTATACGTACTTGCTGGTCTTTCTAGATATGTGTGCTATTGGAGTCAATCCCTAAATTACTCACTTTGAAATTTTAAACATTGAGTAGAGCATTCGTCATCTTTCTTAAATATTTACTAGTACTCCTAGAAGAAAAATACTAATATATTTTGGTCTTCTTTTTTCGCTCAAGTTAGTTTCACTTGTAGAAGTGAGATGTGGGTTTTGGTATGATTAATTAGTTTTGGGGAGATTATTTTCTCAGAAGAAAAAACTATTATCTGTTTGTTTTACGTTTTAGGAAAATGTATTTGGACAACAATTGTAGTACTCATTAGTCTTTCCAGATCTACAACTGCATTGTTTTTGGTTTCTAAAACCCATTTTGGATTGATTTTTCGAAGAGTAATCCATCTTCCAAACTTGATGATTCCCAACTTTTGAAATGTATTTCTAGCACAAACGGGAAAATATCTCAAAAATGATATTTTGAAATAAAATCATTTTTTTCCTATATATACCTCAGCCTTATTTCGTCTCTCGAGGTTAAAAGATAAGAGTAATAAAAAAATTAAAAATGAGCAAGATTCTCATTTCCATTTCTGCCCTTAGGTAACAAAACCGCGTATAATTAATAAAACCTTGTGTTTCCTAAAGGATCCAGCTGAGAAGCCTATCTTTTCTCACTTCTCAATTGTTGCTCCTCTAAGAAGAGCTTCATTCAAAAAAACAATGGAGAAAATTGCCTCTTCAATGGCTGATCTTTTCTTATTTGCAGCACTAATGGCTACCTTTTTTTCATCCTCACATGCTCAACTTATCAAAGGTTCATTTGAAAACACCTTCACTAAAAGCTGTCCTGGTACACATTTCAAGACTTCTCAAGATGGACAGATCTGGTATCTCACCTTAGACCAAGTATCAGGTAATTAAAAAAAAAAACCAAGAATTCTAATGCATTTCATTTCTTACATTCTTTTTTCTTTTCTTAACATTTGAATATTCATGTTTTTGGTATATAGATTGTGGGTTTATTACTAAGCAGAGCTATAGATTTGGTTGGTTTAGCACAAAGTTGAAATTAGTAGGAGGTGACTCTGCTGGTGTTGTGACAGCTTTTTATGTAAGTTCACAAAATCTTTAGCATGAAATGACAAATCAATACATACAAATGGGTGTAATGTAATGGGGATTTTAATTTACATTGGGTGCAGATGTGCTCGGAAGTAGAGGCAGGGCCATTGAGAGATGAGATAGATTTTGAGTTCTTGGGAAACAGAACAGGACAACCTTATCTTATTCAAACCAATGTGTACAATAATGGCAGTGGTGGACGTGAGATGAGGCATCTTCTCTGGTTTGATCCTACTCAGGACTTTCATACCTATTCCATTCTTTGGAACTCTCATCAAATTGTGTAAGTCCCTTTTTCATTTCTAGTTTTTTTTTTTTTTTTTCTCCTTATTTAACATGGTAATGCTCTTAAGATGGTGGGATATTATTTGTCTTGAGCCAACCCCGCACGGTCTCGCACCATTAAGAGATCCCTATACCTTATATGTAGACTCCCAATCTTTTCAGCTACCAATGTGGAACTTTGTTTGTAAAACCAACACTTCAAAAACCACTAGTTCGACTAATTTGGATTTAGGGGCATAGATCCATTAAGACTGGAGTATCTTAATTCTCATGACATCCCTCGGCGGTATATTTTGTTTCACTAATCACATAACAATTCTATGGTAACAATTTTTTTGGAAAATGCTTACTTTAGAACAAATTGATTGATGAGAGAACTATCATTTAAAATTACAATTAACATCAAGAATCTCATGAAAATGGATTTGAATATAACTTGATGGATCTAGAAGATTCAAATAATTGAGCGTAACTGGTTTGAGATTAAGGAGTAGAACTATAGTTGATGATTTGATAAAAAAATTCTTGTAAATGCAGGTTTTTTGTTGATAACGTTCCAATAAGGGTATACAAGAACGCGAATCACACGAACAATTTTTTCCCAGCTGAGAGGCCAATGTACGTGTTTTCTAGCATATGGAATGCAGATAATTGGGCTACTAGAGGAGGGTTGGACAAGATAAACTGGACAAGTGCACCATTTGTAGCAAGTTATAAGGATTTTACTTTAGATGCTTGTCAATGGAAAGATCCTTTTCCTGCTTGTGTTTCCACCACTACACAGCACTGGTGGGATCAGTATAATGCTTGGCACCTATCAAGTAAACAGAAGATTGATTATGCTTGGGTGCAGAGAAACTTTGTAGTTTATGATTATTGCCAGGATAGTGTAAGAAACCGTTATAAGCCTCAAGAGTGTTGGTTAAGTCCATTGGACTAATATTAAAGATAGATAAGATTCTTTTGAGAGAGGAAAATTATTGTATTGTAATCTTGATTTTGAGTGTATATATTGGACTCTCTCCTACTAATATGGGATTGAGCCATAATAGATCGATTGATCAATCAATATTGATATATTGTACTTCATCTATTCAAAAAAAGAATGACAGTACTACTCTTGGAAAGCGAAGGAGTTTTTTGCTATATTCAGAAATGTTTTAATATACAAGGAACTACGCAAAATAACATAGCGTAATTTTTTGAAAGAGTCTATACAGTTGCATAAGAGCATTACCATGTTATATATAACAAATTAGATGCGTTGAGATTCCTACTTTGGATCATGCCATTTTTATAAAGAAGGATAAAGTATTTTGCCAGAAGATCCAAGATGTACTTGTACAGGGGGGAACATGCTAGAGATAGG
>NC_031990.1:25658782-25691886 GCF_001879085.1 Nicotiana attenuata
GGGGGGAGCAGAATATGTTATTTTAAGATTTCAATTCTGAAGTTTTAAGATGAGATTGAGTTCTATTTGTTTGTGTAAGCTATATATTTTTAGATTATACTTGGAATTTTGGTCGCGAATGCATTCAATTACTTTTGCTTCTCCTTGTGCAAGAGTTGAAAGTTGAAAGTTTAAAGTTTAAACTCTTGGTTCAATTCTAACTTAAGGACTATTGATGATTACGGTATTACACATTTGTAACTTGTGAGATGAAGTGATGAGTTTCAAGAGACATGTCACATGGCATTAAAATAACCAAAACTTCTGTATAAATTTAATGATATGGACATCTCACCTACCTAGATAGTGATTTCAGTACTATAAATGGTCATTCTAACTTGAAATAATATATCAATTCATCGAGCCCATATTTGTACACTCTGTTGAGATAATAAAACATGCCACCTCCTTGTTGGATGTTTGTTTTTAAAGTAATTTTGTTGTTATTACATAGGCAGATGGAGAGGGGAAAAAAAATGAAGAGGAAGTATCTTCTGGAAAATCAAACATCAATCTGAGGGTAGATTTGAGGAGCCCGCCAAAGTGAGTTGCTATTATTTCCTAACTTGTTTCTTCTGAATAATATCATAATAATTATGTGGAGGGGAGGACCATACAATTTACTCATTTGTCGCCATCTCATGTTGTCTACATACAAACAGGAGACAGTTCTTTGTGATGGATTTAGAGGAAGAGGAACATGACATGTATGGGCCTAGAATAGGACGTAAGTATCAAGTATGGGCCTCCAGATATCTATGCTAAATGATCCGGGGGATTTTGGCATGTTGTGACAACCTACCAACATATATATAGTAATTTAATATTTATTGTTGTATCTATATCAATATATATTACGATAAAAGTAATAGTATTGTTTGTAAATCGTAGTGTATAACACATTGAATATTCACATATCAACATGTATATTAAAGTTTTATTTTTCTACTTTTTATATATATATATATATATATATATATATATATATATATATATATATATATATATATATATATATATATATATATAGAGAGAGAGAGAGAGAGAGAGAGAGAGTGTGAGTGAGAGAGGGATAGAGATGTTTAATATTTATTGTTGCCTCTATATCAATGTATACAATAAAAATAATTATATTATTTGTATATCATAGTGTATAACACATCGAATATGTATATACCAAAATGGATATCATAAGTTTATTTTTCTTCTTTGTCTATAATAAATAATTTATTTTCTTTCTTTGTATATCAAAATTTTACTTACTCCCATAATTATATTTATTAATTTGTATTTTAGAACTTGCTCTAAACCTATCATATTAAATATATATTTTTCTTCCTTGATCAATTACAAAATTGAAGTAAGTTTATTCAGAATGAATTTCGTCCTCTTAAAATTAATTGGACAATTTAATTCCGATTTAACCTTATATTGCCAAACCTAATAATGTATATCAAGATATACAATATGATATACACACGAATATGTATGGTGATATACATAGATATACACCACCTCAAATACATATGTTTTCTTTTTTTTTTTTACTATAAAAAAAGAAGAGAGAAAGAAGAAAAAAAACCGAATTCTACCAAGAGATATGAATCAAATCAAACAAAGTAACAATTGGATGAAGATAGGAAAAAAACTATGTTGATTTATGAAAGCGACCACCTTTAGGTTTTTACGGAATCGCCATCGTGATGAGAAAATTCTAACTTCATAAAAAATATTTTCAATCATTACAACTTCCAAACATTATCAAAGAGCACTTGCCCTTCCAGTTTCAGATCGAAGAGAAAATAAAGCATTGAAGAAGAAGAAGGAACAAAGGAAAAACTAAAGAAGAAATTGGAGACGAAGCAGGGAGAGAGAAGATACGAAGAGAGAGAATCAATAAGTAATTAAGATATTTTAGGATTTGGCTATATAATGTCAATTTTGGACTAACTTTGCCAAACTTAATACAAGGCTAAAAATTTACCAATTCTCTTTATACATTGTTGGTAGTAATCTGTATTTGTAAAACAATTCTGGAGAAAATAAAATAACATAAACAGAAATGTAAACGAAATAACGAAAAACCAATTCGAGCCTACTGAATTCACAGTGTTTCCTTAAGGAATTTAATCCCCTACTAGTACCCAAAGTTATGGATTATTTCCTCCCAGGATAGAACGAATTACACACCGGTGTAGTGGTACTTCAAACCCCAGTGTTTCAGCGAACACAAAGTTCGGTAGCAAATCACACTTACTGTTGCTTTCTTTGAAGTTAAAATATGCAGAAGAAAGGAGAAGAACTCAGAAAATTCGTATGAAAATTCTGAGCAGAATAGTCTTGTATTTATAGCCAAAGTTGGGCTGAAATCTGAAGAGGTGCAACTCTTCAGAATGGCTGTTTATGCAAAACGGTCACAGCATAAATGACATAACATAAATGGCTATTTACTCAACAATAAAGAGGAAAAATAAAGAGGAAAAATTGAAGAGGGTAGTTTAATTTTCAATTACACAACTGAAAAACGGATTGGATTTAATATTAATATTTATTTTAATATTAATATTCTGTTATATATTTTACTATTAACAAATAAATTTGGTCCAAAAAATTATTCAATCAATCATTTGACCAAATCCGAAGCCGAAGCCGAAGCCGAGCCGAGCCGAGCGACGACGACGGTGTGAGGCTTGCCTTCTTCTCAACTCTTAAGAGCTAGAAGAAGAGCAATTGCTTATATACCCATAAAAAACCTCTTCCTCTTCCAATATGGGACAATGTCCCTTTGCCAAGGGGGAAAACTTAAAATTTCACTTAAAAATTTCATTTCCTCCATTTTCCATTCACCCTATTTTAAGTATACCATATAATCCCAACAATTGTCATACCATGTCATTTTTCCTTTGCGGAGAAAAAATTGAGGGAATGGGTCATCATGGACATTTACAATGTTGAAATTAAGAAAGTGTCCTTTTTAGACTTTTTATGTTTAAAAGCAAATTTTCTATGTAAAAAAAAAAGAGATAGGATCAAAAATTAAAAATAACAATTATGAATTTATTTTAGTTAGGCATCTTATTGAGATTTTAATAAGTTTTTACATATATACCTATATTTCATATCAAAAGTTATAGGTACCCGTGGCGAAAAGTTATAACACCTATGTTCGCTTCGGCTTAATATTGTTCAACGATTTGTCATTTTGATTCATTGTAGAACACAAAATCAATTTGCCCATATTGATCACAAAGTATTTGTCTTAGGCCTTATTTGTTTGCACTTAATGGAGGTCTGAATCTTAATTATTCAGATCTCATACATTAAGTGCGTTTGTTTTTAAAGTCTGAATCTTAATTAATCAGATCTTAATCATTAAGTGTGTTTGTTTTTTTACTTCACAACCACTTAATGGGTATGAATAGGTCTGTATGATTAAGATCTATAACAGAGACTTAATTTAATTAAGATGCTATCACATATTCATTATTAACTGCCGTCACCGCATACCATTATCAACTACCACCATACCACCACCACCACCACCACCACCACGCTACAATCATCCTCAATCATAGCCGCCACCATTATCGACCATCACCACCCACCATCCCCACCACTCCGACCACCATCATTCTCACCCACAATCAACGCTTATCCACCTCAACTACCATAGCTAACCACCCCATCACCTTCAACAACCACATCCGGCACTGCCCATCATTATAACCTACCACCACCTTCCTCAATCACAACTACTACCACCACCCGTCATTATTAACTATCACCACCCACCACCACCATCGTCAATCACAATCGCCACCACTACCAATCACTACTAGCTACTAGCATGAACCACCATCATCAACCAAAACTACCACCAACCATGCCCGCCTCTAGTCGGCATTCACCCGTTAGCCACACCACCAACAACTATCATAGTTTAAAAAATTACATATTTTATTGATAGAATATTAGATTAGCTAGTATTTCATTTGAATTTTATGTTTATTAATTTTCAAATAAAGATAAATTTTGTACATTCAGATGTTAAAATCAAACAGTTTTAATTATTTAGTATTCAGATCTTAATACACATCTTAATAAATTCAGATGTGTATTCAGATTCAGACGTCTTAATCTTAAAAAAAAACAAATGAGGCCTTATACTTCCTTCATTCACTTTTAGTTGTCCACTTATGATTTTGCACTCCTTTTAAGAAAAAATAAATGAAGTATGTACTTTATGATTTTACCCATAATAATGATAGTATTTTCAAAAGTCTAGAGAAATGATTTGGGGAATTAGTAGTTAATGATAAGGGTAAAATAGGAAGAAAATATTATCTTTCTCTTAATTTAATATAACAGACAAGTAAAAGGAAAATGTATTATTAGTATAGTAATAAGTAAAAGTGAACGAAGAAAGTAGTATAATTTTCTTTTTTCGATTTAAGACTCTAGGCGACCTAGATGTTAACTTTTCTTTAGTAGTTCATTGGTGAGAACTTTCCATCTCTCTCTTCACTAGGACTGTGCATGAATCGGATCGGATCGGATCGGATCGAATTTATCACATTTTGGATCGGATTTCGGATTCTAGAATACGCAATCTGAATCCGATCCGAATTAATATCGGATCGGATCGGATTTTAAAGATTGGATCGGGTCGAATTTTCAAATTTCGGATCAGATTATTATGCCTCAAAGTTGCAAACTCGTATGTATATTTTCTTTGTAAAAGAGGTAATACAGTAAAAAAAATTCATGTTTCTGCAATTACGAGAGTAATATGGTGCCAATATAGCTAAATCCATCAACTGTAAAGGTAATAATGTAAAGGAAGTAGTAACTATCCGAAATTAAAGTTTAGTATTTATACATGCCCTAATAACTTTGGATTTTGGATTGGATCTTATTAAAATTATACCAATCCGAATCCAAAATCCGAAATTTTAATAAATATAATCCGAAATTGAACAAATCGAAATCGATTCGGATTTCGGATATCCGATCCAAGTGAGCCTACTCTTTCACCCAACAGTTTCTGTCATGGGCATCACACTAATGTATTTGGCCTTGAAAACAATACCTACGAATTTTGATCTCCTTATTTTTTGTTTTGATAAGTCTGTTTGGATACTACGATTTAGGTTATAGAGTATGATAGTTAAATCATCAAACTTCCGGTTATCAAATATCCATTCCTTAATTTTTAAAAATAATTTTTACATACTTTAAATATATAAAAATATTATAAAGCACAGATTTATATATTTAAATTTATTAAATTTATGAAAAAATATGCTAGTGACAATAATATTACAAGAATAAACAAAACAGAACAAAACTGAAGGAGTAAATAGTATTTTCATCGCTTAAGTATCTAATTGGGCGGCTGTTACGCGCGACTCCATATATTTCCCTGTGAGCTCAACCGCACCGTCTCCATATATAAATACTCATCTCTCATCAATTATTCCTTTTCTTCCCCAAATACGAATTTGGCAGCAATTAGAAATTCTCTTTCTGCGTGCATACTTTCAATCGATCAAACTCGCGAAGTGCAATTATGGTTTGCGAAAAGTGTAAGTAGTATAAATTCTTCTCTTTTTCCCAAATTCCTTCATTAGCTTCTCTTATGTTAAATGCATGCTGTTACCCAAGCAATTTCTGGTACAATTGACTTAGACCTAGGGTTTGGTAAATTTGTATTCTGCAGGTGAGAAGAAGTTGTCCAAGGTAATTGTGCCCGATAAATGGAAAGAAGGTGCCAGTAACACTACTGAAGGCGGCGGCCGTAAGATTAACGAGAACAAACTCCTCTCCAAGAAAAAAAGGTTACTTTTTCTTTTTTAATTTTCTTTTTTGGCTAATCACTTTATGGATTTACCAGGTTAGCTCCTATTTTTACCAGATAACCAATAAATGATTATCATAAAGTGCCTGTAATTACCTTATAAGTGACCTGGTTGCCTAAATATTTTTTTACACCATCCGTACATAGAACTTAAACTCATTACTTATACTCATCGTCCTGATAGTGAGCTCCTTAAGTATTATTTTTTATTCACCTTCGACCAATTGTAAGAGGAAAAGAAACTAACTGAGATAATATGCTTGCTTTCGTCTAGGAATATTTGATTTAAGAGTGACGCCGGTTTGTTGAGACTCGTTTTGCTACTTGATACATATCAAACTTTCATCAATCATAACTCAATTCCTATCTTCTCTAGTCGGAATTCTAGTGAACTAAGAGAGTCAGGTTTTTTGTAATGCTGGTCAGAGAAACTGATTAGCTGTGGTCAATCGAAATTGCATTGTACATCCAGAATAGTCCTATGAAGACATGATCCCAGGCCGATGACATGTACCCCAATAGCCTGTTGTGGGTTCGTTTAGATCTGATTATATAAATTCTTTCTTAGTTAGTTTAATTATAAATGATAATGTTTTGGGTACTTCTTTTAATAGAAAATATTAGGAAAGTATTGAATAGGTGATATGGGAGAGGACAGAACCCAAAAGTGTGTATCCGGGTTGGCCCGGTGGCGATAGACTTGAGCCTTGGGGTTTGCTCCCTTTCAAGGTCTCAAGTTCGAAACCCACTGGGTGCAAACAATTTCTGAGGGCCATCGGACTGGGTAAAACCTGAATTAACCGTGGTGCACTTGCGGGAAACTCCTTGCCGAGGGCCTGTGCACCCCCGGGATTAGTCGGGTCTCTTAGAGACTCGGACACCCGGTGCAAATAAAAAAGAAAAGAAAAAAAAGAGAAGTTCAAGTTTTTGTTTCATTTCTTTTTCTAATTTTTAGTTGCAGTTGCACACACTAACATACACAACGGATACTTGAGCTTTTTAATCTTTGAATTTTCTGAGTTGGATTCACTTATGCTAACTCTAAGGTTGCAATCTTGTGTTTTAGGTCATTTAGACTGAACTATACTACAGTTTCATATAGTATGAGGATCCAGTTGTCTTATTTAAGAGGTATCCGATATAAACAACAAGAAGTCTTCCTGCTGTTTACTCATGTTATTGGCACCTTCAATGTTGGAACTGATGATTTGAGCGAAACATAAAAAGGTCTGCTTAAATTACTGTAGTAAAAGTCTAGAGGATCTAAGGAAATCATTTTTAATACCGTATAGGATAGAGATGTAAAGAGATGTGGTGCTGGCAGAATGGTCACTGCAAAAAGACAAGACTAGTAAATAAATGAATGGTCAGTGCCTATGGTAAGTTATTGGGTCTCTACCAAAGATCATAGAAGCTTGGCTACCATGTGAAAATAGGGAAAAAGGGAGAGGGAGACTAATTGAATTGGGCTATTGACACAGAAACGATCATTCTGTTGAAAAGTTTATCTTGTAAATCCTTTTTTCTTTATAACTGTTGAGTTTGAAAAGTTTGTGGTCAGTACTCGCATCACTTCCAAAATTCTTGCATGTCAGGGTTGAGTTGTGGTTGTAGTCCATTAGCAAGTTCGATTTCAAGACCCCTTCCCTACACAAGATTGGTGAAGATAGTCCCTTAGCTGAGACCTGCTTTAATTTTGTGAGAGATGAGTGGGGGAGTAGTGGCATATTGAAAATAAAGTAAAAAAGAATTTCTGGATCATGACATCAAAATGCAACTCAAACCACAAAAAGAAGAAAGACAAATTCAAATGTTTAACATTTGACTATGAGTTTTCGAAATAGTTTTAACTATGAATAGTTGTGATTCACCTTACTTTTAAGTAGCAAAAAAGATGCCTTTTTGTCTATTTGCTTGTACCTATTCAGTAAATTTGGTTTTTTTCCGGAGATTGTTTGTGCCATGTGATGATTAACTACCTTTGCTTTTCTTCTAAAATCTTGAGATGCTAAAGCGCTGTGTGGTTTCCGGAAGGCTCTATTATTCGTTAATTATAATAAAAGAATGTATAAAGACCATGAGAAATGATTAGTTATTATATTTCATTTTTTCTGTGTAGACCAATGGCTTAGGTTGATAATGGGAAAATCACCTTGGGTAAACTTATTAGTGTTCTTTCTGTAGGTTTTGTTGGTCACTGCTTCAAATTTCGTTTCTCGTGATTTTTTCCCCATTATTCCATAGTAAGATTCTGTGGATAAGACTGTAGCTCATTCAGATGTTCTTCTGTATTATTTAGAACTTCGCTATTTTCCTGACTTAAGTATTCGACAATGTTCATCTACAATCCAAGGGTCATGTGCTCGAAATTGAACAGCTGCACATTTATTTAGTAATAATTTTTGTTTATAAAAACATATATAGGACAAGGTGATTCTCCGGGAGTTTCTTTGTATGAGACATGGAAATCCTGATGGAGCCCCGCTTGTGGAGTAAGAGAAAGAATGCAATTTACCACCTAGCATAGAGTATTGGATCAAGTAGGCTTCTTTTTTTGATGAAGTAAGATAATATCATTGAAAGGGCATCAGGAGGATGCCAAATTACAAGAACAGAAATTATGTTAGCTCCCGTACAAAAGACAAAAAACATTGTAAGCTCCAGTACAAGTACCTATGCTAGAACCAGGGAGCTAACAAAATCCAAAAAAGTGTCAACGCAATTAACAAGGGAAAGAAAGTTCCAACTGAACAAACTAACTAAACATCTAGCTTTTAGGGAATGTGTTGGAGTTGATATTCCATCAAAACATCTGCCGTTTCTTTCCTTCCAAACAATCCAAAATATGACTGCAGGGATCATTCTCCATATTCTTTTGATGGCTTTGTCAACTCTCCAAAAAATCCAGCTAATATAGGCTTCCTTGATGGTGTGAGGCATGATCCAAGTTATACCAAAAATGGATAGGAAGAAGTTCCAAATATCAGCAGTGACTGGGCAATGAAGAAACAGATGGTTAACATTTTCTGATCTCTGTTGGCACATATAACATTTGTTGACTAAAGTAATGCTCCTTCTACTAAGATTGTCCTGTGTTCAGGGTTATTAAAAGCGAGCGCTTCTCGCTTAAAGCGCTGAGGCGAGGCGCAAGGTCTGCGCTTTTCTGACCTAAAGCGAGGCATCTGAAAAAAAGCGAGCGCTTCAGGCAAAAAAGCGAGGCGAGGAAAAAAAGCGAGAAAAGCTCGCTTAAGCGAGGTCCAGCTGCTGCCTACGGGTTTTTTTCTAAAAAAATTTACAAATACACTTATGCACCTTTCTTCCAAAACATTTCTCGCTACTACTACAAGCCAAAACATCCTGCGACATCTCTTCTTCAGTTATTTTCTTATTCTCTCAAGGTAAGTTTCTCTTCTCTTCCTCTTCCTCTTCTGCTTTTCTCTAGTTTACCTGCTTCGTCTCGACTCCTCTCCTCGTTTCTCGTCTTCTCTTTCTCTTCTTCTTTTCTATTTTTTTCAGTTCTTCTTTTCTCTGTTCTGCCCTGTTTCTAGTTATGCTACTGCTCTGTTTTTTTTCGAAAACTTTTGTTCACTGGTTCTGCCATGTTCTACCAGTTCTTTTTTTTTTTTTTTTTGCAGTAAATTTTATCTCGTTATCCAATAGCATCAAGCCAAAATAAAGATCCAGCTTGGGCGTATGGAGTTGCAATTGGCAGTAGCACAACAGTCCAATGTTATTTTAAGAATTGAAATATTTGCTTAATATGTTATGTTTATTGAGTTCTCGGTTATTTATCTATGCCTATTTAATATTTTTTATTTATGTATTAAATTGCGCTTCACATGAAAAAAAGCATGCGCTTCGCTTTCCGCTTCTCGCTTTTTTCCGCTTCTCGCTCTCCAAAACACTGCCTCTGTTGAAACAGCTTCATTGAGGGCAGTCCATGTGAGGCATGCTACTTTGAGTGGCATTCTGGTCCTCCGGACATGTATCCAGGGCCAATCCTCTAGTATTCCATTATGTGAGCAGATAAGGTTGTAGCCCTCTTTGACTGTGTACTTTCCTTCTTTTGAATTCCCCCAGATGATTCTGTCTGGTTGTTGATCTTCCATGATGAAATCTCCCAGTGTGGCTAAGAGAGCAAGTAAGTCATTGATTTTCCAATCTTGAAGATTTCTTCTAAACACTGGATTCCAAATGGTGTTCTCTCTGTTTTGAGCAATATTTGAGTCCTGATTGCAGGCTATTAAGAATAGACCTGGGTATGAATCCTTTAGTGTTGTATTACCAAGCCATATGTCTTTCCAGAATTTCACATGAACACCACTACCAACTCTGAATGATGTATTCTGAAAGAAATCATTTTGAAAGCTGTTGATGTGTTTCCATAAACCCACACATGAGGTGCTGGACTTTTCTTGGGGATCCAGTGATTCTGAATTCCATATTTGGCGTCAATGATCTCCTTCCAGTAACCTGCTTCAGTTTGTCCATACCTCCATAGCCATTTCATTAGCATACATTTGTTGTGAAGCCTAAGATTCCTTATACCCAATCCCCCATAAGACTTTGGTTGAGTTACTTTTGGCCATCTAACAAGTGAAAATTTGTGAGTCTCACTGTTTCCTTCCCATAAAACCTTCTTCTTAGCCGGTCTAGTTGTTTCAAAACTGAGCTTGACATAGGAAACAAAGACATGTAATAAGTTGGTATGTTGTCAAGGACACTACTGATCAGTGTGAGTCTGCCCCCCATCGAGAGATATTGCATTTGCCAGGTTGCTAGTCTCTTTTCAACTTTTTCAATGACTCCATTCCAAATTCCAGTGGATTTGAATTTGGCTCCCAGGGGGAGTCCTAGATAAGTTGTGGGGAAGGAGCCAGTTTTGCAGCTAAGTATTTCAGGTAATTCCTCCAAATTTTGAACCTCATTCACGGGATAAATAATGCTTTTAAGCATATTGATGTGTAGCCCAGACAATGCTTCAAAAATGAGTAAGATGAGGTTGAGATTGATTACTTGTGACCTTTCTGCACCACAGAAGATCAATGTGTCATCTGCATATAACAGGTGTGATACATTGACTGAATTTGCAGGATTTCTCCCAACCTGAAAACCTTATATCCATTGAAGCTCCTTTGCCCTTCCTAGCATCTGCGAGAGACCCTCCATTGCCAATATAAAGAGAAAAGGAGAGAGTGGATCTCCTGGCCTGAGGCCTTTTTGAGGAGAGAAGAAACCTACAGGACTTCTGTTAACCAACACGGAATATTTCACAGTTGATATGCAGAATTTTATCCACCTTATCTACCTATCTCCAAATCCATCTTCTTTAAGATGTTGATGAGATATGCCCAACTCAGTTGATCAAAAGCTTTTTTAATGTCTAATTTGCACAGCAAACCTGTTCCACCACTTTTGATTCTCCAATCCAAGACCTCATTGGCAATCAGGGAGGCATCTGTGATTTGCCAAAAAACACTTTGTTGCCCAGAGATCAACTTGGCAATGACCTTCTTTAATCTTTCAGCCAAAATTTTTGCAGCTATATTGTAAACACTCCCTATTAAACTGATAGGTCTATAGTCCCTTAGTTCTATTGCTCCTTTCTTTTTGGGGATAAGAGCAATAAATGCAGCATTGCAGGATTTGACCATATGACAGCTATGATAGAAGTGATTGAGAGCCTCCATGATATTTGTTTTAATAAAGTCCCATGCCTTTTGAAAGAAGGCCACAGTGAACCCATCGGGGCCTGGTGCTTTATCAGGAGCACAAGACTTTAAGGCTGCCAAGACTTCTGATTCCTCAAAAGGTGATTCTAGATCAACACATTCATTTGCAGATACTGAGGGTAACCCCTCAAACTCTGCGACCCTCAAACTCTGCGAAGTAGGCCTTCTTTTAGACCATAAAATGAATAGTTCAGAAATCTCAAATGACAAACCAGAAATCATTGTGTTGCAATACTAAAAGTAATAATCAGATAGCTGAACTAGAGGGGGTCAATTGGTTTTTTGTCAGTTACAATCTTTTTAGTTTTACGTCAAATCTCCTAGGAGATCTTTATTTTTACACGTAAGAGATCTAAAATAAAATACAAGAGATCTTTGTAGGGTCATTTTCTTCTATTCAAATTGCAATGGTTTATGTTAAGCCATTTCCGCACTTAGTGCTCTAAAGTGCTTGTTTTGTGTTAATGCAACAAATATCATTCTTTAGTTGTCATCATCCTATGGTAATTTGTTGCGCTGAATGAAATGCTTTGTATGACTTTGTTGGGATATCTACTGCACTTTGATTATGATTAGTCTTGGGCATTTGCTATGCTCTTGACATTGTCTTACGAGAGAACTGGTTGTATTGCAGGTGGACACCTTATGGAAATACAAAGTGCATGATTTGCAAGCAACAAGTGCATCAAGATGGCAAGTACTGTCATACCTGTGCTTATAGTAAAGGTAATGAAGAGTAGTTTGGAATTGCACATGATTTATATCATTGTAACGTTTCCTTGTGTTCTCTCTGAAGTGTTCTTCTTGTGCAGGAGTATGTGCAATGTGCGGAAAGCAAGTTCTTGACACCAAGTTATACAAACAGAGCAATGTATGATGTGGACATGAACGATCTAACTTCGCTGTTACCTCAGCACTCTTATTCTAGAGAACTGTTCTTTCTTTGTGAATGCTATCAAATGTGACGAGAAGCAGTTAATTCTGTATAATACTTAAAGAGCTGCAGTGATTGAGGAGCGAGAAATTGATCTTTGGAAGCATTAATTTCAGTCAGTCTTCACTACCAATCAAAAAAAATATATATAAAAAAATCAGACAGTCTTCATAATTGATTCTTTTGTGCTTTGGTCTCTCCTACCTTTTCCCCACTGTCTATTGTATTGACAAAAGGTTGGATTGTCATCGGTACGTATCCTGAAAGGTTTAAGGGCAGTGCTCTTAGTTCTGTAACAAATTTTGTGAAAAGTTGTGGCTTCTGAGCAACCCGGATGGTTTGAATCTTGTTTGCAGTTGATAAATAGCAACGGAACTAAAATATTAGGCCAAATACATAGACAGGCACCGGAACTTGGCACCGATTTTCACATGGATGTGCAGTTTGGCTCTTTCCTATCAGGCACGTGAACATCTTTCCATATGTGCCAATTAAACACAGACTGCTAACTTGTAATATAGCGTGATTTTAAACAAAAATAAGCGCGTGAAGGTTGATTTTTTTGCTGACATGGAGGATTCCAACGGTAAAAAGCGGATTCTTTATAATCCCTTCCCCTAACCCGAAAATCTACCGTAGTTTTCCCTCCCCCAAAAAAACCCTAGGTCGTCTCTAACATTTCTTTCTTTCTTTTTTCTTTAGTGACTCGATGTAATTGGCAGTGGATTCGTCTGGTCTGATTTCGCAAAAGACAATGAATTCACTCAATGCTCGATTGAAAACATCATGGTTAGAGAGAAACCAGGTCGTCGATTTTATCGCTGCAAAATTGACGAAGTAAGCACATGAATTTATCGTCGCCGTTGAATTGTTCTTCATTAGTTGCTGATTTTACAAATTGTATCTGTTTTTGGTCTATTTTTTGCAGGAGAAAGGTGGATGTAAATTTTTTATGTGGTTTGAACCTCAATTTCCAGATCAAGCTACAAGGGTGATATCGGGGTTGTTGAAGAAGGTCAAAAAGAATGATGCAACTGAACTTAATGCTAAAAGGTGGAAAAAATGTTACCTGGTGTTAGTTATGATACTTATGTTGTTGGTTTGGAATGGTATTACTGGTTGATCGTATTAGCTACGATAACAACACATTGTATTCGGTATGACTGGTTGTAATTGGGACATAAATTGTACCCAAATTTTGGACTATGTATTCATTGGTGTACTTTACATTGCTTAATTATTTTTGACTGCCGCAAGAATTGTATAGATTGTATTGATAAACGATGCCAACACAAGACAAAATACAAGCGTATGAAGGTTGGAAACATATATATATATATATATATATATATATATATATATATATATATATATATATAAAAAAAACCAAGCTCATAAAGAGCTACAAAATGGGTTGTTCATGATGCCAATATAAGACCAAAATACAAGAGCTAAAGCACAAGCTAATCATGTAGCCACCAATACAATACCAAAAGGCCATGCCAAAATAAAGTTATTTTTCAAGAAGTCATTACTACATGTCCAAATAATTAACTAAATAAGCACCTAAATCATATTAAACAATGAAGTCACTTGGTTCCACTCCTTTGGCTTGATAGAAAAGATGAGGATGTGCCTTTTTGACTGGAAGTCTTTGTATTCCTTGATGCACTCATCCGCTGGAGTTGGTTAGTTGTTACTGCTTGTCTGCCTTTCCATTTTAGATCAGGCGGCTTAAATCCAATATCTATATTGGTTTCAGCTGTATTCTTCAGAGGCCTCCCATGTGATAGCACTCTTTCATATGGATTACCAGGCTGAAAAATATAGATATTAGTCACAGTTAATATGAAATGTAAAATAACATTTGCTTCAAATAATTGTTGCTTCACTCACAGTGTTTGTATATATCCCAAATCCTGCAGGTCTTGGCCTCTTTTGTCCAATGTTAGAGGATGTGCCTTCTTGACTGGTTTCAGATCCTCTAGAAGCAGCTCTTTATGATGCTCCCTTTCTTAAGCCAATACCTCTCCCTCTTCCCCTTCCACTGCCTACACCAGTTGATTATATTGGATTACTTCTGGTGACATCAGTTGTATCATCACAAATTGAAGATTGAGCAGGTTGTCTTTGCTGTCTTGGCTGCCCCATAGCAGGCTGCAATGTTAACACCAAATAAATGATTGAGTATTAAATTGTAAAATACTATTAAACTTATGTGAACAACAGATTACCTCTGTTTTGCAGGCTCTCTTGTTGTGCCCTACTTGATGACATTTTGAACATGTCATCTTCACCCCTTTCTTGGACAGTTTGCCATACTTTGCCTTTTGGGCTCATACTTTGCCTTCCTCCTACATCTTTTTGGTCTACCCAACATTGGTTTTGGCTCTGGAGGCTCAATAACCGGATTATTGATTCTGGCCACATCTTCATATTGGGCATGGGTTGAAGAAAATACTTGTAAGCCTTTAGAAATGTTTCTTTTCTATACCAAAATTTTACATTGTTCTTGCTCTTGTTCCAAGTGATAGTATGAACAAACAACATGTTGACATGGTATTCCCCTCAACATCCATGATCTATAAGTGCAAGTTTTTGCCATCAGATTAACAATAAACCTCTTATCACCTTCTTCAATCTCAAAACCATCATTAAAACTTACTTTACATCTCCTAGACAATTCCTTGTTCTCCTCTAAAATCATCCTTGCCATTGGTGAAATGTCACTTATCCAAATCTCAACAAAGTTCCTCATGTCATTATTCCTACTCAGTATCTTATGTCTAATTAACTCCAACATTGTTACAATTGACTCATGTCTAGGTCCAACTATCCAAGAGTTAAAAGTTTCACACATATTGTTCTCAACAACATCACATTTAGAAAACACACTAAAGTAAGTCTTGCACCAATATTCTTTATTGTACTTCAATAAGTCTTCACCCTATTTAGGGCCACCAAGTAAACTCAAAGCATGTAACTCTTCCCTGAACTTTACCTCATATGTTGATTTGGCACATCTTCAGAATTGGTTTCTTCTTTCTTCACCTCTCCAGTTTTGAGCCCAGCTGGACCATATATGTCTTGCACACATTCTGTGTTCTGCAAAGGTAGTAACTCTACAATTGTTGGGACAATTTCCTGCAATAACAAGTAAAAACAGACCTAAAAATGAATGAAGTATGAGTAAATGAAATATAACATCAATTTAAAAATAGAAATACATCACCTTTTGCATGTCTGACATCAGTGTTAAGCCAATTCCTTCTCCCAGATCCAAATATGATTTCAGCAAGTTAATGAACCATGTCCAAGAATGCTTGGTCTCTTGGTCCACCAGAGCCCATGCTATGGGAAACATCTACTGTTTTCCATTCTTTCCAATTGCCACCAATAATTCACCTTTGCATGCTCCTTTTAAAAAGCAGCCATCAAATCCAATAATCTTCCTACATCTTTCTAACCAACCCTTCTTCAAATCATCAAAACAGATGTAAAAATATACAAATAAATTCTTTCCCAGTACAGTATTTGTATCTGTTCTGATCCAGCAAGTACTCCCAGGATTAGTCTCCTTGATAATAACAGCATAATCACACAACCTTGCAAATTCCATCTTCCAGTCCCCCCATGAACTCTTGTATTACCCTACACTTAGCCCTATAACAAACAATTCTTCCAACATACAGACCAATTTTATCTCTGATATGATCTTGTAACTCCCACAGGTTTATACTAGGTGTGGATATGATTTTCCCCTAAATTTGTGAGTAATGTATTGAGACGTGCACAACCTATTCTTGGTGTACTTGTTGCATTTTGTGTTGTGGATGGTACTTCTTCACAGTGAAGTCACCAGAATCTCTGTCTTTGCTAGAATACACTGTCCATTTGCATCTGCTAGTTCTGCACTTCACAAGTACTCTGTGGATCTCACATTTGGTTTTAATTTCAGCTGCACCTTGTACTCAATAGCATAATTGGTCATTACCTTCCTAAACTCTATAGCATTTTCAAAAACCATCCCAAGTTCAAAAACAGTAACTTCACATTTAGGATCATATCTAACCTTTTTGCTTCTTCTTCTAGCTGGTAAATCAACACCCCTTTTAGATTCAACATCTAACTCATCCTCAGAATCGTCACTTCCAAGGTCTGAACTACCAAGATAGTCTTCATCCCTACCTAAGTTCCCTGCATATTTGTCTCTCTTATTTATTCCAATGTCTTCAAACCCTTTATCTAGATCAGCTTCTCCTATTGGTACTTCATGTGTTGTAGTAGGTTTTTTTCTACTCTTTTTTTGTTGTTTTTACTCTTTCTTTAATTTCTTAGTTCTCTTAGCTCTTCATCAACCTCAATATCATCTACATCAGGTATGACATCCAATTCAGACTCACTACTATCCAGATCTGATAGAACATCAAGATCTGTTGTGTCTTCAATCCCATCTAAGTCTTCAAAAACTACAACATCTTTTAGTGTCAAGCCCTCTATTGTTTGTGCCCCTTCAACCACACTTAGGTTATCTTCAGCAGGTCTTTTTGTATTTATACTGTTTGACCCAACATGTGCCGCCCCAGACCTAATAATTGAAAGGTTATCTTCAACATCTGCCCCGCTAGTAGGACCACTTGGGACCACCCCTTCCACTACAACAGGGTCACTAATAACATGCTCAATAAATAAGTCCAAATACTGTAAAGGTTTAAGAGGAGAGAGTCATTTTCCAACAAAACAAAGTCTTTTTGTCTCTTGGTTCAAAATATAGAAATCAACAATAGTATTGTACCCAAGTTCTTCAGAATAAAACTGCAATTCGACCAAGGAAAAATAATCTTTTTCAATGCCGTAGATGTCCACGTCTCTTTCACCTATGTATTTGGGCTTGACTTCATTGGTAAAATTACCACCATGGTGAAATCGGGCTTGAATAAATTCTCTAGACATGACAAATATTTTACACTGCAAAACAAAAGAAAAAGACAAACACCCCAGGTCAGATTCTCTCAATCGAACAAAAAAAACCCTAGCTTTTTAGGGAAAATTTCAAAATCACCACTATAACTATAATAATCATAAATATAAACAATATACAAGCTTACCTGTACTTAAAAACCTTGATTATTTCTGAAAAGTAGTAGCTCATTAACATGGGCTTCTAGATTGTATACATGCAACCGGCCTCTCAACAAATACCTCACTTCACAGTCGGATAAACAATGAACTACACTTGTAAGGATGGAAGAAAATTGAAATCGAACACTAATTGACCTACAAATTTTGGGGTTTTACGGTGGGAGACGACGGGGAGATGTGTAGTGGTAAAATGTATAGAGGGGAGATGGGTTGATAAACGGGTTTGATTTAGGGTAAAAATGAAATGAGTAAATCTGTTTTAAGACAAACAGAGCTTATGTGGACTACTTAGACACGTGGAGGATTTTTATTAGCTAAATATTACACATCAGTCGCGTTTACAAACATGCTCCTAAATTTTAAGACCTGATATGAGGTCTGTGTTTTATTGGCACACATGGGAGGATGTTCGCGTGCCTGATAAGAAAGAGCCAAACTTTATGTGTCCATGTGAAAATCGGTGCCAAGTTCCTGTGCCTGTATATGTATTTGGCCAAAATATTACTTAGATTAGCCTTTGTTATTAGCAATGACTCATGTAAACAAAGTGACTAATTCAGGACATATCAATGACACTGTTTATTGACTAGTAGAGGAGAGAATTCCAGTACTTCTCAATCTTCTCTGCACTTCTCCTAGGGTGAACGACCCGACTGGTCATTTTGCCTTATACAACCCCATTCCACTAAATAAGACATCTCTTACTTGCTTTTACTGATTTATGACTTGCGGGGATGGTTGGTTCGGGATTTGGAAGAGTTTGGGTTGAAATCAGAACACTTGGTTCCTTAAGGTTGGCTTAAAAGGCCAAGTTTGACTTCGGTCAACATTTTTAGTAAACGACCTTGGAATCGGGATTTGAAGGTTCCAACAGGTTTGTATGATGATTTCAGACTTGGGCGGATGTTCGGATCGGGTTTTGGATGACCCGGGAGCGTTTTGGTGCCTAATAGTGAAAGTTGATTCTTTAAGGATTTCAAAGTTTTTTAAATTTGGTTTGGAGCGGGTTTCTGTGATATTGAGGTCCGAATGGAATTTTGAGATCGGAAATAGTTCCATAATGTCATTTAAGACTTGCACGCAAAAATTGGTATCATTCCGAGTAGTATAAGTACGTTTCGGCACAATGGAAGTAGATTGAAGAACTTAAAGTTCATAAGTTTGATTCAATTAGTTTTAGGGCGTGATTCTTAGTTTTAATGTTGTTTTGGGCATTCCGAGGGTTCGAGCGAGTCCATTTTATTCAAACTTGTCGGTATGTCTGTGCGGGGCCCCGGGGGCCCCGAGCATCAACGGACGAGGCTCGAACTAAGTTGAAAATTTGAGAAGGAGCTGAAGCTCCAATTGCCGTTATAACGGTTGGCCAGCCACAGGTGCGAGCTCGCAGGTGCGGTGGAAGCATCACAGATGCGGCCCAAGGAGGGGAGCCCAAGTTCCGCAGATGTGGCTCCTCTCTCGCAGAAGTGGAACCGCAGGATCGGTCATGAGTCCGCAGATGCACCCCCTCGCCCGGCCCATTTCCGCAGAAGCGGACAATAGTCCGCAGAAGCGAGACCACAGATGCGGTCTAAGCACCGCAGGTGCGGAAATCGCTGAAGGCATTGGCCTTCATTTAATACGGGAGTTTGTCATTTTTGACACATTTCACTCCATTCTTGGGCGATTTGGGAGCTTCAAAAGGGGAGATTTCAACCTAGCTTTGTGAGGTAAGTAATTTCTACTTAATGTGAGTTTAATACATAGTTTATGGATAGATTACAACATGTAAATTAGTGAAAATTATGGGTTTAGAGTAAAACCTAGGGTTTTGATAAAAATGAGATTTAACCACGAAATTTGTTATGGAATGTAGTAGAAATCATATATTCTTGATCCTAAGGTTATGGGTAACAACTTTCTTCGAAAATTTCCGGGATCCGGGCACATGGGCCCGGGGATGAATTTTAGGAACCTTGCATCTAGGGTTGGAAAATTACTTTAGTAGTTAGAATATGAACTCTTGAGCATATATTTCTTACCCCATTTGAATAGTTTTGGATCGTTCGGCTCCGATTTGAGGGTTTGAGCGCATTCTTGAATTTGGAAGTAAGCCTTGGGGCAAGGTAAGTCTATTTTCTAACCTTGTAAGAGGGAATTATCCCCATAGGTGAATTATATAAATGTATGTACCCATCTGTGGGGGGCTACGTACGTACGTGGTGAGGAAAGTCCGTGTGTAGCTACTATTATGCTAATTGTCCGGGTAGTTTAGGACCCGCATCATGCTATACTTGCAATGCTTGCGTCCTTACTTGACACTATAATCACTTAAGGCATGCTGGAAATTGGTAAAACAAATATAGACGGTTAACTCACTACTTAAGAATTCATATGAATTACTTGACTAAAAAGGGGCAATGTGTGTTATCTTGAAAATAAATTGTTATTTGTGGATCGGGCCGAGCGCCTCGGTAGTACTTAGATGCATCTATGGTTCGCGCAATTCGACCCTCTGGCAGTGCACAATTTAATTTTATATTGGACCAGGCCGTACGACCTCGGCATAACCTGCGCATGTTATTTATTTGGAACTTCCCGTGATTTATACTGCTTAAATGCTTTGAAACGTAAGTTGTTACGTGATATGACTAAAATTGACTTGTTGTTTATGAAATAATATCTTATTTCTCCCAATTCTTAAACTGTCATTATTATTCATGTTGTTCATGCTTAGTGTAATACTTAAATTATATTATTATTGGCCCTAGTGAGTGTCAAGTCGACCCCTCGTCACTACTTCTTCGAGGTTAGACTAGATACTTAGTGGGTACATATTGTTTATGTACTCATACTACGCTTCTGTACTTAATTGTACAGGATCTGAGGCAGGTGCATCAAGCTACCCATCCGACGTGCAATCCTGATATTTGATCGAGATTTCACGGTGAGCTGCCCCCTTCTGAGCCGTTCAGCAGCATGCCGGAGTCTCTCCTTTTGTTATTACTGTCTATTCTATTTCAGGCAGTAGGATAGTTATATTTTGTACATTTTACTAGTAGCCCTCGTACTTGTGATACTAGATCGTGACACACATATTAGTAGACTATTATATTTGGGTTGTATTCCTATAATTATGATTTCCTTTAGTCATTCCCGTTTCAGTTGCTTTATAAATTTGGTATTTATCGGTTGTTTTAAATTTAAGTTAAGAAAATGTTGGGATTGTTTAATAAAATAAATGAGAACTCACTAGTTGATTAGTGTTGGTTTGCCTAACAATGGTGTTGGGAGCCATCACGACCTATAATAGAATTTGGGTCATGACAACATGGTATCAGAGCACTAGGTTCACGTAGGTCTCACAAGTCATGGGAAAACCTAATTAAGTCTTGCAGATCGGTACGGAGACGTCTGTACTTATCTTTGAGAGGATATAGGGTGTTAGGAAACTACTCTTTATTCATATTCTATAGTGCAGTTGATGGTATACTAAATTTCCTTCTTCTATTCTCTCACAGATGGTGAGGACGCGTATGACTGACGTTCCAAACCTGAGAGGAGCTGCTCCCCCGTTGCTAGAGGCCGAGGCAGAGGCCGGGGGAGGGCACCGGCCCGAGGTAGGGGACGAGAGCGTCCCAAAGCTACCCCAGTTGCACCACCAGCGGATCTAGCGGGGAATCCTATTGTTGAGGAGCAGGGCGAGGTGCCCGCAACAGAGCCTGCCCCAGCGGATTTCATGACAGCGCCAGTCTTTCATGAGGTCATGGGTTGTATGCTGCGGTTCATAGATTCTATGACCGAGGCTGGTTTATTTCGAGCAGACCCAACCACATCTCAGGGACAGGGGCAACACAGAACAATAGTGCTCAGGCTCCTAGGCATGCAACCGCAGTGTATCAGACTCTGGGCACCCTACCCGCGGATGGGGACCAACGAGTTGCAGCAGTGGCACCTGAGCCCAAACCAGCTGTGGACGGTGATCCGTAGAAGTTATTGGACAGATGGACTAGGCTACACCCTTCTATCTTCGGAGTTGAGCGTCATGAGGATGCCTAGGATTTCATTGATAGGTGAAGGGACAGACTACACAACATGAGGATATTGGAGTCGCATGGGGTTGACTTCACTACTTTCCCGCTGGGGGGCAGTGGCCGTAGATGGTGGCAGTCTTATGTTCTTGGTAGACCAGGGGGTTCCACTCCCATTACTTGGAGTCAGTTCACACAGATCTTCTTAGATAGGTATATTCCGCCCTCCGAGCGCGAATATTTGCGGTATTAGTTTGAGCAGCTTGAGTAGGGTCAGATGTCAGTGACCGACTATGAGGCGAGGTTTTTTGAGTTGTCTCGCCATGCACTCATTATATTTCCTACGGACATAGAGAGAGTGCAGGATTTATTGCGGGGTTGCACTCTGGTATCAGGGCCAACATGGCCTGAGAGGTTGAGATGGGACTTCTTATCAGCTGGTAGTGAAGATTGTTCGGAGGATTGAGGGCTACCATCAAAGGGGTAGAGAGCAGATGCAGCAGGACAAGAGGGCCCGTTTCTCCGGAGAGTTTAGAGGTGCCCCGGCTAGGGGAAAAGGTCAGTTTGGGAGGGGTCAGCCTAGCAGGCCCCCATATTCAGCACCACCACCTCCTCGAGGTGCTCCAGCGCGCCCCTATTTCAGCACCATACCACAGAGTTCTTACCGCCCACCAGCCATCCAGGGTTCTTCCAGTGGGTACACAGGTCCCTAGGGTTCTTCCAACTCCTATTTTAGTGCTATACCGGAGAGTTGATACCGCCCACCGGCTATTCAGGCTTCTTCTTGTAGGTCTATAGGCCATCCGCACCGAGGGGCTATTTTCAGTGCGGAGATCTCGGTCATATGAGGAGATACTGTCCCAGACTTCGGGGAAAGGCAATGCAGCAGGGTCAGTAGCCCATGATTACAGCACCGGCTGCCCGGCCACCTAGAGGCGGAGGGCAGACTGGTAGGGGCCGTCCTAGAGGTGGAGGCCAAGCAGGGGGAGGTCAGCCAGCTACTGTTCAGTCAGGTGAAGGCCAGCCAGCCGGCGCTCCAGCCAGATTCTATGCTTTTCCGGCCAAACCAGATGTATTAGCCTCAGATGCCGTTATCGCATGTATTATTTCCGTCTGCGGTAGGGATGCTTCAGTACTATTTGATCCTGGGTCTACCTATTCATATGTATCATCTCTATTTGCTCATTTCCAAGATATTCCTCGTGAGTCTTTAGGTACTCCTGTTTATGTGTCAACTCCTGTGGGCGATTCTGTGGTTATGGATCGGATCTATCGATCCTGTGTGGTCACATTCTGTGGTTTCGAGACTAGAGCGGATCTCCTATTACTTGATATGACCCACTTTGAGGTCATCCTGGGCATGGAATGGTTATCCCCATATCACCAACGAGCGACTTAGAGGGTTTGAGCGCATTCTTGAATTTGGAAGTAAGCCTTGGGGCAAGGTATGTCTCTTTTCTAACCTTGTAAGGGGGAATTAACCCCATAGGTGAATTATATAAATGTATGTACCCATCTGTGGGGGGGGGGGGGGGGGATACGTACGTACGTAGTGATGAAAGTCCGTGTGTAGATACTATTATGCTAATTGTCCGGGTAGTTTAGGATTCGTATCATGCTATACTTGCAATGCTTGCGTCCTTACTTGTCACTATTATCACTTCAGGCATGCTGGAAATTGGTAAAACAAATATAGACGGTTATTTGTGGATGGGGCTGAGCGCCTCGGTACTAAATAGATGCATCTATGGTTCGCACTATTCGACCCTCTAGCAATGCACGGTTTAATTTTATATTATACCGGGCCGTATGACCTCGGCATAACCTGCGCATGTTATTTATTTGGAACTTCCCGTGATTTATAGTGTTTAAATTTTGAAACGTAAGTTGTTACATGATATGACTGAAATTGACTTGTTGTTTATGAAATAATGTCTTATTTCTCCCAATTCTTAAACTGTCATTATTATTCATGTTGTTCATGCTTAGTGTAACACTTAAATTATATTATTATTGGTCCTAGTGAGTGTCAAGTCGACCCCTCGTCACTACTTCTTCGAGGTTAGACATACACTTACTGGGTACATATAGTTTATGTACTCATACTAAACTTGTGTACTTAATCGTACAGGATCTGAGGCAGGTGCATCAAGCTACCCGTCCGACGCGCATTCCTGATATTTGATCGAGATTTCACGGTGAGCTGCCCCCTTCTGAGCCGTTCAGCAGCATGCCGGAGTCTCTCCTTTTGTTATTACGGTCTCTTCTATTTTAGGCTGTAGGATAGTTATATTTTGTACATTCTACTAGTTGCCCTCATACTTGTGACACTAGATCCTGGCACACACATTATTAGACTATTATATTTTGGTTGTATTCCTATAATTATGATTTCCATTAGTCATTCCCGTTTCACTTGCTTTATAAATTTGGTATTTATCGACTATTTTAAATTTAAGCTAAGAAAATGTTGGGATTGTTTAATAAAATAAATGAGAACTCACTAGTTGATTAGTGTTGGTTTGCCTAACAAAGGTGTTGGGAGCCATCACGACCTATAATAGAATTTGGATCGTGACAACATGGTATCAGAGCACTAGGTTCACGTAGGTCTAACAAGTCATGAGCAAACCTAATTGAGTCTTGCGGATCGGTACGAAGACGTCTATACTTATCTTCGAGAGGATATAGGGTGTTAGGAAACTACTCTTTATTCATATTCTATCGTGCAGTTGATGGTATACTAAATTTCCTTCTTCTATTCTCTCACAGATGGTGAGGACGCGTATGGCTGACGTTTTAGTCCCGAGAGGAGCTGCTCCCCCCATTGCTAGAGGCCGAGGCAAAGGCCGGAGGAGGGCACCGACCCGAGGTAGGGGACGAGGGTGTCCCAAAGCTGCCCCAGTTGCACCACCAGTGGATCTAGCAGGGAATCCTATTGTTGAGGAGCAGGGCGAGGTGCCCGCAGCAGAGCCTGCCTAGCGGATTTCATGACAGCGCCGGGCTTTCATGAGGTCATGGGTCGTATGCTGCGGTTCATGGATTCTGTGACCCAAACTAGTTTATTTCCAACAGACCTAACCACATCTTAGGGGCTGGGGGAGCACAGACCCCTAGTGCTTAGGCTCCTGGGCATGCAGCCGCAATGTATCAGACTCCGGGCACCCTACCCGCGGATGGGGACCAGCGAGTTGCAGCAGTGGCACCTGAGCCCAGACCAGCTGCAGACGGCGATCCGTAGAAGTTATTGAACAGATGGACTAGGATACACCCTTATATCTTCAGAGGTGAGCGTCATGAGGATGCCCAGGATTTCATTGATAGGTGCAGGGACAGACTACACAACATGAGGATATTAGAGTCGCATGGGGTTGACTTCACTACTTTCACGCTGGAGGGCAAGGCCCGTAGATGGTGGCAGTCTTATGTTCTTGGTAGAACATTGGGTTCCACTCCCATTACTTGGAGCCAGTTCACATAGCTCTTCTTAGATAGGTATATTCCGCCCTCTGAGAGGGAAGAGTTGCGGTATCAGTTTGAGCAGCTTGAGTAGGGTCAGATGTCAGTGACCGACTATGAGGCGAGGTTTTCTGAGTTGTCTCGGCATGCACTCATGATACTTCCTACGGACGCAGAGAGAGTACAGAGATTTGTTGCGGGGTTGCACTCAGGTATCAAGGCCAACATGGCCCGAGAGGTTGAGATGGGGACTTCTTATTAGCTGGTAGTGGACATTGCTCGGAGGATTGAGGGCTATCGTCAAAGGGGTAGAGAGCAGATGCAGCAGGACAAGAGGCCCATTTCTCCGGAGAGTTTATAGGTGCCCTGGCTAGGAGTAGAGGTTAGTTTGGGAGGGGTCATCCTAGCAGGCCCCCATATTCAGCACCACCACCTCCTCGAGGTGCTCCAGCACGCCCCTATTTCAGCGCCATACCAGAGAGTTCTTACCGCCCACCAGCCGTACAGGGTTTTTCCAGTGGGTACACAGGTCCCTAGGGTTCTTCCAACTCCTATTTTAGTGCTATACCGGAGAGCTCATACCGCCCACCGGCTATTTAGGCTTCTTTTAGTGGGTCTATAGGCCATCAGGGTTAGACATCAGGGCAGCAGGTCACCGCACTGAGGGGATGTTTTGAGTGCGAAGATCTCGGTCATATGAGGAGATACTGTCCCATACTTCGGGGCAAGGCAGTGCAGCAGGGTTAGTAGCCCATGATTACAACACCGGCTGCCCGGGCGCCCAGAGGCGGAGGGCAAACTGGTAGGGGCCGTCCTAGAGGTGGAGGCCAGGCAGGGGGAGGTCAGCCAACTACTGTTCAGTCAGGTGGAGGCCAGCCAGCCGGCACTCCAGCCATATTCTATGCTTTTCCGACCAGACCAGATGTATTAGCCTCACATGCCGTTATCACATGTATTATTTCCGTCTGCGGTAGGGATGCTTCAGTACTATTTGATCCAGGGTCTACCTAATCATATGTATTATCTCTGTTTGCTCATTTCCTGAATATTCCTCGTGGGTCTTTGGGCACTCTTATTTATGTGTCCACTCTTGTGGGTGATTCTGTGGTTGTGGATAGGATCTATCGGTCCTGTGTGGTCACATTCTGTGGTTTCGAGACTAGAGCGGATCTCCTGTTACTTGATATGACCGACTTTGAGGTCATCCTCGACATGGACTGGTTATCCCCATATCACGCCATCCTAGATTGTCATGCCAAGACTGTTACTTTAGCGATGCCAGAGTTGCCGAGGTTGGAGCGGAAGGGTTCCTCAGTTAGTACATCTAGTCGGGTTATTTCTTTTCTAAAGGCTCGACATATGGTTGAGAAGGGTTGTTTGGCTTATCTAGCTTAAGTTCGGGACACCACCGTAGAGTCTTTGACTATTGATTCAGTTCTAGTAGTCCGAGAGTTTGGCGATGTGTTTCCTTCTGAACTTCCAGGCATGCCACCGGATCGTGATTTTGATTTCTGTATTGATTTGGCTCCAGGTACCCATCCTATATCTATCCCACCGTACTGAGTGGCTCTGAAAGAGTTGAAAGAATTGAAGGAGCAGCTTGAGGAGTTATTAGCAAAGGGGTTTGTGAGGCCAAGTATGTCACCTTGGGTGCCCCAGTGTTGTTTGTGAAGAAGAAGGATGGGACTATGTGGATGTGCATTGATTACCGCTAGTTGAATAAGGTTACCATCAAGAACAAGTACCTGTTGCCGCGCATTGATGATTTGTTTGATCAGTTGCAGGGTGCTAGGGTGTTCTCTAAGATCGACTTGAGATCAGGGTATCATCAGCTGAAGATTCGGGACTCAGATGTCCCGAAGACTGCGTTCCGTACTAGATATGGCCATTATGAGTTTCTGGTAATGTTCTTCGGCTTGACTAATGCCCTAGCGGCTGTCGCGCCCCCTTTTTCTTGCGAAATCGAGTTTCGACATTTTGACAGCTCCTTTTGAGAGAGAGCAGGGAAAAGGAATTGGTTGTTAGAGTCGCCACCTAACGGATTAAGGTGCGTTAGGGAACCTATAGCAAATAACTTAGATTATACTAGTTTGCATCACCAGAGATCGGGTAAGGGCTCAAATTACCTTGAGGGTAAGGTGTTAGGCACCCGTCGAGGTCCACAACGGTGGGTCCCGGCCGAACTCAATTATGAATTAGTCTATGTGATCAAAGCTAAGAGACAAGGAATTACTAAAACATGAGTAATCGATTGAAAGACAAGAAAAAGGGGGGCGGGGGGTCCTAAATTTTTTAGCCTAAAGGATCTCCCCGTGCAACATAAATAATACTTCGTAACTCCCTCGAGATGGGGCGTTACTCATATTATTCAGTGGGCACAGAGTATCATCTCCTGCTACCCAATTACTATCTTTAAGTTGTTTACCTGAAGCGTACTAGTCATTTCTAAGTCGTGTCCTATGCGTGCATTACCCGTCCCATGTCTATGGTCCAGGAGGCTTTGGACCTACTATTTGGGTGGTTCTAGACTAGGCCTAAGGTTCTCAAAATTGTAAACTACTAGGCGACAAGCAAAACAATTAGGACTTTTCAAATAAAGGCAAATATGGGCTCACATTAACCTCCGCATGTAAACAGCAAATGCACGCAACTGATTTAGCAGGCTTTACTAATCTCGGAGTCCTATGGGCAGGATATCTATGTGATGAACAGGCGAGCAACAACATGTAGATTCAGTTCTTAATGCGATCATTAGGGCCTACGTGTATTTGCCTATTGATTTTAATTCAGTACAACATCTGGGCGTTTCAGGCGTTAATGAATGACAGTAAATTACAATTATAAGTCCGGAATTATTGTTAAACTCTATAGGCATGTTGTCTAAGTGATTGACAGTGATAGTCGGATTCCGAATTAGTTAATATAATCCTATAGGCATGACTTCTACGAGTGTGATGATTATTACCCTATAGGCAATATTTCTAGGTTTGAACTGGTTTTAATCTTATAGATATGATTCCTATCTTTGATCTTTTTTTTTAATCCTATAGGCATGGTTTTTAGAATTGAGCAGTATACGAGCAAGAATTTACATTAAGACAGAAAACAATTAAGCCAAAAATTGATCGTATGGGCATGGTTGCTGACATACAATTACTGTACAAATTGATACACCTAAATGCAGGATTTCTAACACATCATAGCATTAGTCTATAGGCAGGATTTCTAACATGTAAATACCACACAGAACCTATAGGCAGGATTTCTAACACACCATAACATAATATGGAACTTATAAGCAGAATTAATAGCACAAATAGAGACCCTATAGGCGGGATTTCTACCCGACTTTGCAAATGAAAATAAGAAACCCTTCCCAATTTACTAAATACCCCAGAATTGTTTGTTACAAAATTATTACAGACCAGATTAACGAATGAATTACATAATAATAAAATAAGCTATAGAGAGCCTACAACAGGCCCAAATACACCGGGACAGCCCAGGCCTTCAAACCACAGCAGCTCCAAGGCTCATTTTCACAGGTACACAATAATCAGTGTTGAATGATTCACCCATAACAAATAGAACCCAAATTTTTAGTGCGTCAAAGTTCCTAAGGGCTTCAAGAACCCAGGGCAATGCTCACACTAAAGGACCAAATGCTCAGAAACAGTTCAAAGGAGGTTAGGGACCAAACCCCAGTGTGTCAGAGTTCACAAGAGTCTCACATGGACCCCGAGCAGTGCTCACATTGAGGAGGTGAAGGATAGAACCAAAAGGATCTAAGAGTGAGAGTTTAAAAGTAGCAGCATATATAAAAAAGACACTGGTAAAGGACAAATTTTAAAACAAGTTTGATGATAGAGTTTAAAAATACCGAACATATAGGCAGAATTGCATTAAGAAGACAAATTGGCAAGACTCACAAGGTTGTTCACGCACAATATCTAATGGGTCAAAGACTGAAAGGCCTAATTAGGCTAAGTGTACATGCTAACATTTTAGGACAGCTTTGTTCAATCACAGAAACCATTTAGACAATGTGTTAAGGCAAACATTCAGATAATCACATGAATCCAAATGGATGCGAAACACATTAGAAGGCAAGTTATCAGGGTACATTACAGAGAAAGGTTTAATAACAATCAAGTTTGTAAAGGCTAGGACTGATTAACTGATGAACATGCTAATATTATCCTAAAGATGCTAAGTTCAGGATAATTTCTGAACTAACAAAACATCATACATGAAGCAAGTTAAAAGACATTAAGTTAACCTCTAAGAGGATTCACATTATTCAAAAACAACCTATCTCAGAACTAACAGTATCAATTACAGGGCTAAAGGAAATCATAGGAACACAAAAGTGGTAAAATCATGCTCAGAATGAATTTTAAACTTGCTGGATCATAAACACAGTTCAGGGATACATAGGAATGAAATGACAAAGGATAGCCACTCACCAGTTAAGCAAGAAAACAAGAATAACACCACAATAGTCGAGAGCCCAGAATTACTTGGCTTTGGCTTTTAGCCGGCCAAGACCAGAATCAAACGAGAGAGCAAAGAGAATAAAGAGCCAAAACCTAAGTTTTCAGTGAGAGTCTATTTATTTTTAGTCTGTCCTAAAGGGGAAAAGGGCAGGGGTTTATATAGCCTTAGACTAGGGTACGAAGACATGGAAATTATCAATCAAATTATTTAAGGAAAACTCGGAATATTATTAAGCCAAGTCAGAAATAACAGTAATCAAATAGGTCTGGGAACAACTAAGGTAAATAGCCATAGACATAATTAGTAAGAGAAGCGAAATAAGAAAACCCTAATTTTAAGGGTAAGTACAGTTAGTCGGAATAATCAAAGGGAAATCAAAATGATACGCACATAGACAGATATAGGTATCATTGAAGAAAAAATGTTAATAAAAAATAAGAACCCTTAACAGATCTGAGCCCTAATTTTAGGACAAATAAATTAGGCAAAACTTTTAACGAAAAAACACAAAAAATAGACATGCAAGAACATAAAGGAATTTTTAAACAAAAAATACATAAAAATATAAACAGAACTGTAAAATAATCTAAACAAAAAAAAAATGTAAAATATCTAAACCCTAGCATTTAGGGTAAATGAGAACAGAGAAAATCTTCAGAGATTTGTGTACATAGAGAGGGGGAGGACGAACAGAGATGAGAAAAAGGAAGGATTCGAACAAGATTTGGTCCGAAAATGGAGTGATTAGCTTGCCATGTTAGGCAAGCTACTAAACAATACCATAATCGAGTAGCCAGTAGTGAGATGCGACCAATAAGGTAAGAAAATCGTCAAGGGATTCCATATCCGATCGGAATCGAAGAAAGATTATGGGTGACGACGCCTAGGGTTTCAGAGGAGAGGAGAGGAGTAGAGAGCATTTAGGGGTGGTGGGTGGTGAGAAATGGGTTAGGGTTAGGGATTTTGGGTAATTAAAAGGGTGGGGTTAAATGTGCCAGGATTTTAAAGAAGGGCTGGGGCGGGTCATTTAAACGGGTACCAGTTGGGTTATTGGGTTAGGGGTCATTTGGTTTGGCCTGGGGCATTGGGCTGGTGTATTTTAGGTAATTGGGCTGGTTTGGGTAGCCTAGGCCAAAAAATAGGAATTTAGGGCTATTAATTAAATACCCATTTTTAATTAATAAAATAATTCGTAAAAAATGATAAATAAAATAGTAAAAATATTATTTGTGTATAAAAATGGTTAATAAAATTATTTAATATTATAAAAATATAAAAAGTTATTTTTTTGCATGAATAGAGTGATTATAAGTATATAAGGGCTATTATTGCGAAATGTGCGATTTTAGCATTAAAAATGCAAATGTATTTATGATATATATGTTAAAATATTTAAAACCTAATCTGGGTGTAAATGATGAAATTAGATGATAAAATCATTATAAAAATAATTTGTGATGCAATTAATGATTATTTATACAATAAAATATGGGAATAAATTGATTAAAAATCTTTAAAAATTATGGAAAAATTAGGAAAAATACTTGATGATGCTCATGCCCTATTTTGAAAAGTATATATGCATATTTGAAATATGTGAGGGAAAAATTGGGTATCAACAACGACGTTTATGGATTTGATGAACTGGGTGTTCAGGACTTATATTGATTCCTTCGTTATTGTCTTCATTGATGACATCTTGATCCACTCAACGTATCCAGGGGGAGCACGAGCAACATTTGAGATTAGTACTTCAGACATTGCGAGAGCAGAAGCTATATGCTAAGTTCTCCAAGTGTGAGTTTTGGCTAGAGTCAGTAGCATTCTTGGGGCATGTTGTATCAGGAGAGGGTATTAAGGTGGATCCCAAGAAGATTGAGGTAGTTCAGAGTTGTCCACATCCACTTCACTGATCTGAGATCAGGAGTTTCCTGGGGTTAGCAGGTTATTATCGCCGATTTGTGCAGGGCTTTTCATCCATTGCAGCACCTTTGACTAGATTGACCCAAAAAGGTGCTCCTTTCCGTTGGTCCGATGATTGTGAGGCGAGCTTTCAGAAGCTCAAGACGACCTTGACTACAACACCGGTTCTAGTGTTGCCTTCCGGTTCGGTGATGTATACGGTATAATTTGCGATGTTTCACGTGTCGGGTTGGGTTGTGTATTGATGCAGAGGGGCGAGTTATTGCATATGCTTCGCGTCCACTGAAGATTCATGAGAAGAATTACCCTGTGCACGACCTAGAGTTAGCCGCGATTGTTCATGCTCTTAAGATATGGAGGTATTATCTGTATGGGTGCAATGTGAGGTTTATACTGATCATCGCAACTTAAAACATTTGTTTCAAGCAGAGGGATCTCAATTTGAGGCAGCGTAGATGGCTTTGAGTTACTGAAGGATTATGACATCACCACTCTTTATCATCCGGGCAAGGCAACTGTGGTCGCGGATGCCTTAAGCAGGAAAGCAGAGAGTATGGGTAGCTTGGCATTCATTTCAGCAGAAGAGAGGCCACTAGCTTTGGACATTCAGTCCTTGGCTAACAGACTTGTGAGGTTGGATATTTCAGAGCCCAGTCGAGTTCTTGCGTGTGTTGTTTGCCCAGTATTCACTATTGGGGCAGATCAAGACTCGATAGTTTGATGATCCGCATTTGGCAGTTCTCAGAGAGACGGTACTACAGGGTGGTGACAAAGAGGTTTCTATCGACGAGGATGGTGTTCTGCGACTCCAGGGTCGTCTATGTGTTCCTAATATCGATGGCTTGGGGAGATGATTCTAGAGGAGGCACATAGTTCACGGTATTCTATTCATCCGGTGCTACGAAGATGTATCGTGACCTGAGGCAGCATTATTGGTGGCGGTGGATGAAGAAAGACATAGTTTGAATATGTGGCTAGGTGCTTGAATTGCCAGCAGGTTAAGTATGAGCACCAGAGGCTAGGTGGCCTACTTCAGCAGATGCCTATACCCGAGTGGAAATGGGAGCGCATTACTATGGACTTCGTAGTTGGGTTGCGCGGACCTTGCGGAAGTTTGATACAGTTTGGGTCATTGTCGACAGGTTGACCAAGTTGGCACACTTCATTCCGGTTGTGACTACCTATACTTCAGAGAGGCTGGCCCAGAATTTATATTGGGGAGATAGTTCGGTTGCACGGTGTGCCTGTTTCCATCATATCAGATAGAGGCCCTCAGTTCACTTCCCATTTTTGGAGAGCCGTAGAGAGTGAGTTGGGAACTCGTGTGGAGCTCAGCATAGTATTTCATCCACAGACCGACGGGCAATCGGAGCAGACAGTTCAGATTCTGGAGGACATGCTTAGAGCATGTGTGATTGACTTTGGAGGGGCAGTGGGAATCAGTTCTTACCTTTGGCCGAGTTTGCTTACAACAACAGTTAATCAGTCCAGAACCATCGAAGTAGTGGCTCCAT
>NC_031990.1:25691911-25701438 GCF_001879085.1 Nicotiana attenuata
TGATGAGGGTTAGGGTTTGGGATAGGTAGGTAAAGTTTAAAGGAAGGGAGTGATATGAGCCGTTGATCTCAGAGATCAACAGCTATGACTTAAAAAAGGTTGGGTCGGTTCCGGACTGGGTTAGGGGGTTATGGATTGGGCTAAGTGTTGGGCCAAGAATTTGGGTAGGTGCTTTAGGTAAATGGGCTAAGGGGTTGGTAGTTTAGGTCAGAAATTAGTGAATTTAGGGGCTATTAGTTAAATACCCTAATTTAATTAATAAAATGTTTTATAAAAAATGATAAATAAAATAGTAAAAATATTATTTGTGCATAAAAATGGTTAACAAAAATTATTTATTACTATAAAAGCATAAAAAGTTATTTTTTTTTGCATAAATAACGTAATCATAAGTATATAAGGGCTATTATTGCAAAATATACAATTTTAACCTAAAGATGCAAATATAATTATAATAAATACATCAAAAAATATGTCAAGCTTAATATGGATATAACTGATGAGGTTAGATGATAAACTCATCATAAGAATTATTTGTGATGCAATTAATAATTATTTATATAATAAAATATGGGAATAAATTGATTAAAAAATCTTTAAAAATTATGGAAAAATTAGGAAAAATACTTGATGATGCTCATGCACTATTTTGAAAGTATATATGCATATTTGAAATATGTGAGGGAAAAATTGGGTATCAACAACGACGTTTATGGATTTGATGAACTGGGTGTTCAGGACTTATATTGATTCCTTCGTTATTGTCTTCATTGATGACATCTTGATCCACTCACGTATCCAGGGGGAGCACGAGCAACATTTGAGATTAGTACTTCAGACATTGCGAGAGCAGAAGCTATATGCTAAGTTCTCCAAGTGTGAGTTTTGGCTAGAGTCAGTAGCATTCTTGGGGCATGTTGTATCAGGAGAGGGTATTAAGGTGGATCCCAAGAAGATTGAGGTAGTTCAGAGTTGTCCACATCCACTTCACTGACTGAGATCAGGAGTTTCCTGGGGTTAGCAGGTTATTATCGCCGATTTGTGCAGGGCTTTTCATCCATTGCAGCACCTTTGACTAGATTGACCCAAAAAGGTGCTCCTTTCCGTTGGTCCGATGATTGTGAGGCGAGCTTTCAGAAGCTCAAGACGACCTTGACTACAACACCGGTTCTAGTGTTGCCTTCCGGTTCGGTGATGTATACGGTATATTGCGATGTTTCACGTGTCGGGTTGGGTTGTGTATTGATGCAGGAGGGGCGAGTTATTGCATATGCTTCGCGTCCACTGAAGATTCATGAGAAGAATTACCCTGTGCACGACCTAGAGTTAGCCGCGATTGTTCATGCTCTTAAGATATGGAGGTATTATCTGTATGGGTGCAATGTGAGGTTTATACTGATCATCGCAACTTAAAACATTTGTTCAAGCAGAGGGATCTCAATTTGAGGCAGCGTAGATGGCTTGAGTTACTGAAGGATTATGACATCACCACTCTTTATCATCCGGGCAAGGCAAATGTGGTCGCGGATGCCTTAAGCAGGAAAGCAGAGAGTATGGGTAGCTTGGCATTCATTTCAGCAGAAGAGAGGCCACTAGCTTTGGACATTCAGTCCTTGGCTAACAGACTTGTGAGGTTGGATATTTCAGAGCCCAGTCGAGTTCTTGCGTGTGTTGTTGCCCAGTATTCACTATTGGGGCAGATCAAGACTCGATAGTTTGATGATCCGCATTTGGCAGTTCTCAGAGAGACGGTACTACAGGGTGGTGACAAAGAGGTTTCTATCGACGAGGATGGTGTTCTGCGACTCCAGGGTCGTCTATGTGTTCCTAATATCGATGGCTTGAGGGAGATGATTCTAGAGGAGGCACATAGTTCACGGTATTCTATTCATCCGGGTGCTACGAAGATGTATCGTGACCTGAGGCAGCATTATTGGTGGCGGTGGATGAAGAAAGACATAGTTGAATATGTGGCTAGGTGCTTGAATTGCCAGCAGGTTAAGTATGAGCACCAGAGGCTAGGTGGCCTACTTCAGCAGATGCCTATACCCGAGTGGAAATGGGAGCGCATTACTATGGACTTCGTAGTTGGGTTGCCGCGGACCTTGCGGAAGTTTGATACAGTTTGGGTCATTGTCGACAGGTTGACCAAGTTGGCACACTTCATTCCGGTTGTGACTACCTATACTTCAGAGAGGCTGGCCCAGATTTATATTGGGGAGATAGTTCGGTTGCACGGTGTGCCTGTTTCCATCATATCAGATAGAGGCCCTCAGTTCACTTCCCATTTTTGGAGAGCCGTAGAGAGTGAGTTGGGAACTCGTGTGGAGCTCAGCATAGTATTTCATCCACAGACCGACGGGCAATCGGAGCAGACAGTTCAGATTCTGGAGGACATGCTTAGAGCATGTGTGATTGACTTTGGAGGGCAGTGGGATCAGTTCTTACCTTTGGCCGAGTTTGCTTACAACAACAGTTATCAGTCCAGCATCGAGATGGCTCCATTTGAGGATTTATATGGTCGGCGATGTTGTTCTCCTATCAAGTGGTTTGAGCCTGGTGAGGCTAAGTTATATGGTATAGATTTGGTGAAAGATGCCTTGGAAAAGGTAAAGTTGATCCAGGAGCGCTCCGCACAACACAACCCAAACAGAAGAGTTACCCGGATCAGAAGGCGTGAGATGTATCATTCATGGTCGGCGAGAAGGTTCTCTTGAAAGTCTCGCCGATGAAGGGTATTATGAGATTCGGAAAGAATGGCAAGTTGAGCCCCAGGTTTATAGGCCCATTTGAGGTGTTGAGGCGAGTTGGGGAGGTTGTTTATGAGCTTGCTTTACCCCCCCAGCCTATCGGGAGTTCATCCGATTTTTCATGTGTCTATGCTCCGGAGGTACCAGACCGACTTGTCACATGTGTTAGACTTCAGCACTATTCAGCTAGATTTGGATTATGAGGAGGAGCCAATTGCTATTGTTGATAGACATGATCGCAAGTTGAGATCCAAGAGAATTTCTGCGGTAAAGGTTCAGTGGAGGGGCCAACCAGTCGAGGAGAAGACCTGGGAGTCCGAGGAGGACATGTGGAGAAGATATCCACACTTATTTAGCACTTCAGGTATGAATCTAAACCCGTTCGAGGACGAACGTTTGTTTAAGAGGTGGAGAATATAACGAATCGACTGATCGTTTTGCTTTCTAGAACCCCGTTCCCCTAAATAAGACTTCCCGTACTTGCTTTAACTAATTTATGACTTGCGGGGATGGTTGGTTCGGGATTTTGGAAGAGTTTGGGTTGAAATCGGAACACTTGGTTCCTTAAGGTTGGCTTAAAAGGCCAAGTTTGACTTCGGTCAACATTTTTAGTAAACGACGTTGGAGTCGGGATTTGAAGGTTCCAATAGGTTCGTATGATAATTTCGGACTTGGGCATATGTCCGGATCGGGTTTTGGATGACCCGGGAGCGTTTTGGCGCCTAATAGTGAAAGTTGATTCTTTAAAGATTTTAAAGTTCTTTAAATTTGGTCTGGAGCAGGTTTTGTTGATATCGAGGTCCGAATGGAATTCGAGATTGGGAATAGTTCCATAATATCATTTAAGACTTGCACGCAAAATTTGGTATCATTCCGAGTAGTATAAGTACGTTTCGGCACAATGGAAGTAGATTGAAGAACTTAAAGTTCATAAGTTTGATTCAATTGGTTTTAGGGTGTGATTCTTAGTTTTAATGTTGTTTTGGGCGTTCCAAGGGTTCGAGCGAGTCCTTTTTATGATTTCAAACTTGTTAGTGTATTCGGGTGGGGCCCCGGGAGCCCCGAGCATCAAACAGACGAGGCTCGAACTAAGTTGAAAATTTGAGAAGGAGCTGAAGCTCCAGTTGCTGTCATAACAGCACCTGCGGATAGCCAGCCGCATGTGCGAGCTCGCAGGTGCGGTGGAAGCATCGCAGATGCGGCCCAAGGAGGGGAGCCCAAGTTCCGCAGATGCGACTCCTCTCCCGCAGAAGTGGAACCGTAGGAGCGGTCATCAGTTCGCGTGCAGCCCCAGCTGGCCAGGCCCATTACCGCAGAAGCGGACAATAGTCCGCAGATGCGGTCTAAGCACCGCAGGTGCGAAAATCGCTGAAGGCAGTGGCCTTCATTTAATACGGGAGTTTGTCATTTTTGACACATTTCACTCCATTCTTGGGCGATTTGGGAGCTTCAAAAGGGGAGATTTCAACCTAGCTTTGTGAGGTAAGTAATTTCTACTTAATGTGAGTTTAATATATAGTTTATGGGTAGATTACAACATGTAAATTAGTGGAAATTATGGGTTTAGAGTAAAGCCTAGGATTTTGATAAAAATGAGGTTAAATTATAGAATGTAGTAGAAATCATATATTCTTGATCCTAAGGTTATGGGTAACAACTTTCTTCGAAAATTTTCGGAATTTGGGCACGTGGGCCCAGGGATGAATTTTAGGAACCTTGCGTCTATTGTTGGGAAATTACTTTAATAGTTAGAATATGAATTCTTGAGCATATATTGACTAGTTCTTACCCCATTTGAATAGTTTTGGATCCGGTTCCGATTTGAGGTTTTGAGCGCATTCTTGAATTTGGAAGTAAGCTTTTGGGGCAAGGTAAGTCTCTTTTCTAACCCTGTAAGAGGGAATTAATCCCATAGGTGAATTACATAAATGTATGTACCTATCTGTGAGGGGCTATGTACGTACGTGGTGACGAGAGTCCATGTGTAGCTACTATTATGCTAATTTTCCGGGTAGTTTAGGACCTGTATCATGCTATACTTGAAAATGCTTGCGTCCTTACTTGTCACTATAATCACTTAAGGCATGCTGGAAATTGGTAAAACAAATATAGACTGTTACACTCACTACTTAAGAATTTGTATGAATTACTTGACTAAAAAGGGGCAATGTGTGTTTTCTTGAAAATAAATTTTTATTTGTTGATCGGGCCGAGCGCCTCGGTAGTAAATAGATGCATATATGGTTCGCGTCATTCGACCCTCTGGCAGTGCACGATTTAATTTTATATTGGACCGGGCCGTACGACCTCGGCATAACCTGTGCAAGTTATTTATTTTGAACTTCCCGTGATTTATACTGCTTAAATGCTTTGAAACGTAAGTTGTTACATGATATGACTGGAATTGACTTGTTGGTTATGAAACAATGTCTTATTTCTCCCAATTCTTAAACTGTCATTATTATTCATGTTGTTCATGCTTAGTGTAACACTTAAATTATATTATTATTGGCCCTAGTGAGTGTCAAGTCGACCCCCCGTCACTACTTCTTCGAGGTTAGAGTGGATACTTAGTGGGTACATATTGTTTATGTACTCATACTACGCTTCTGTACTTAATTGTACAGGATCTGAGGCAGGTGCATCTAGCTACCCGTCCGGCGCGCATTCCTGATATTGATCGAGATTTCACGGTGGGCTGCCCCCTTCTGAGCCGTTCAGCAGCATGCCGGAGTCTCTCCTTTTGTTATTACTGTCTATTCTATTTCAGGCAGTAGGATAGTTATATTTTGTACATTCTACTAGTTGCCCTCGTACTTCTGAGCCGTTTTATTAGAGCAAAGCCAAATAAAAAACATGGTGCCGTCCTCTCTTAGCTTGCAGCTTTAAACAAAGCAAGTAGAATCAAATGGTAACATGATTCGTCCAATCCTTTGAAAGAACAACACACTTACAAAACCTGAGTAAGAAGACAATTACGATGTAACATTAGTCATTACAAAACATGATATTTCCCTTGCTGCTTGGTCAAATAGTTTTGTGGCCCATTACAAACTTGTTTTTAGTTTTATGACCCCATCTCTTTTTTACACATGGGAGATCTGCTTTTACACATAGGAAACCTATCTTTTACATATAAGATATCTAAAAAAGACACTTTCTTAATTTCAATATTGTAAAAAGCCATGACGACCTAAAGCCTCATTTAGGCTCTAGATTGTGGTCCAACACAGCTTGTTAAGCATTTTCCTTTTTGTCACATATGGTAGAGGATTTTGGGGTTCTGTTCATAGGGTTTATTTCCGAGCAGTATAAATATTGCAAGGGTATTCAGAATGATATGGAGCAAGAACTCTCTTTTGCTTTTTATTTCTTCTACACAGTATCTTCTTAAATTTGACAGGAAGGGAGGTTATTTCACTTGTTCGGTGCTTGCTAGTCTTACGTTAGTAGAATCGATACACTGTCAGCACAAAGCAGAATATTACAACCTTGTGACAGACCATGGAACGCGTTGTCGATATCCCAACAGCAGAGTGTTGAATTCACGAGTTGCAAAGGGACAATCTTAGTTTGGCATATTACCACCTGTCTTAGTGAAGTTCACTCTGGTTTAACGCTTTCAGGCTCAAAAGAAACAACTCTACCACTCAAAGAAGATTTTGTTGTTGCGACTAGCTTGTCTAGGGATTAAGCATATATAGTGCTGATTAAAGACACTAGAGACTTTCTTAAGGAGTGCAAGTCCCTGGACAGTAAGTTACAAAAGATGATGAAGATGCATGGGGCATTCTAATAAAGAAGGTGCATTGATGGGAAAACAACTGACTCAAGAATAGAAGATAAAGATGCAAGGTCTTAGCACAATTCTGAGCGGATTGGCTCCCTTTGATGATGCAACAGCCCACGCAGAGTAAAAAATTAAGTAAACACAATTTTCGCCGCCAATACGAGGCAGTGATGAGTTAAATTCCTCGTGTTGCCATGGAAGTTAGCCCGGGAAACTGATTCCATTATGCTACTAGGGTTCCAAACAGACCAGAGGGGGAGAGTTCACATGTTCCTGAAGGTCAGTACGATGAAATGTCGAACCAGATAGAAAACATAAGGTTTAGTGGAGCTAACACTGCCAATTGGTAATATAGACCTGCAATTATCATATTCGCCAGTTAAGAATATGGTACATACAAATACAACATAGCCAAGCCAAGTATGAAGTGCATCATCTGCTGGAACGCAATCTCTGCTTTCAGAACATATAGATGGTCGGCCACATATTCTAACCTGGCATTACATCAGCAAAATCACCATGCAGAGTGTTACTCATCAGAAGAAGCTCGCCCATGAAAGTTGCTCCAAATGCAGTATGATTGCTTCCCGATATGTATTTTGTATAGTTATTCTGAATACTAGTACAGTTGTGACACTAACTGTGACGATCCAAGTTCTATGACGACACTACCAATCTAATAAGCTCCCGGTGTCAAAAGAATTTTGTTGTCTTCAAGAATGAAACATTAGACTTTTGTCTTCATGTATCAAAACGCTTTCCATTAAAACTGGTCTCATCCTACATATAACCTTGAGTAAGAAAAAACCTTTATCTTCGGCGTTTTGATTCCTTGCGCATCTCTGCCACATAGCTTTCGAAGTTGGACTTCTCCCAAAGTCGTCTTTGAATAAGATCTTCCTTGGTTGATTCGTCTGATAAAAGAAGCATGAACATTGGAAGAAACATAAGCAGCGAGGAAATGAAAAGAAACTTTCGTCAAAACACTATATCGGGAAGTATGCCAAGTAGCAAAGGTCGAGGAGACATTTGTTAAAAGCATCAGCAGTGGCATATACAGCCTTCATCACTTTTATATTTCTTAAGATTTACACAGGCATCTGAAATACTTTTTGGTTTCAACTTGGCCATTTATATTATTCAAAGTTGCCACTTTGTGGCATCCTTTCGTACATTCAGATTAATGCCCACGTCAATTGACAACTAATACCTAAACTGTCTTGCATGAATTTAACTCAAGAATATATTGAGGGTGAGTGCGAAGGATCATAAAGAGATTAGGTAGTGGAGAAGACAGAGCAACACATGTGTGCTTTATAGTTGGTTTTGAACTTTATTCAGTTTAACTCAACCAAAGTGACAGATATTCTGCATTTGGAGAATAAAAAAGCATCACTGAAATTTCAAAAGTACAAAGTGAATCGATGCAGTGCCAGTTAACATCTATGGTTGTGTGCATTTTAGATTATTTTTTGTATATTTCTTTTGCCGCACTTATATCTGTTTTTCTTCTAGAACTTAAAAGTTACCACTTGTGCCTTGACCCTAAATCAAGTGACTGATCTGATCAGAAGGTCCTTAAGAAGTATTCTGCGATAGTTAAAGATCATGATTACCAATGTAGATGGCAATGTGGAAACCTACAATTTCAGTCAATAACTAAAAACCCTAAAGCGTCCAGGCAGCAATTTAAGAAAAGAAAAGGTAAACAGAAAGAATGAATATGCCTAGTAGATATCAAAATGAAAAGGAAAATAAGAACTTTATTTCAAGGTCCAATTCACCTATTAAAGAGATGGTTTACAATATGCCAACATAGTATAAGAGATTTTTATATCACATCCACCAGTTTGGCAAATCATTTGGGCCAAATTCATTTTACTATAGCCATATTTTTGCTTGGACAATTAAACTACACAGTGGACTATTTTTTCTCCTATTTCTTCTAATTTAAATCAAATACCCAACACTACCACAGGTTGTACACATAGAACATGTTTGAAGATCAGTTTTAGTCTTACCAATAGATATCCACGAGTCAATAGAAACCCTAAGAGCTCTTCGTGTCAAATAGGAGGCATCTTCCCATGAGTATGGAGCACGCTTGACATTGTACCTCCAGAACCAACATCCATACCATAGCAACAGCTGCAGAAGATAGAAGAAGAATGTCAGCAACTCTGAATATATGATATCCATAGGCATAAAGTATCTTATTTTAAACCCTCTAGCAGAACAAACTATATGCACAAGGAAATTTGGATATCAACAGACAAAGCCAAAATGTCTTTTTATTTCATTGTAATGCATAAAACAAGAATACTGCTACCTTTCCCAGAGTGTAAGGAAGAAGTATAAAGCGAATTCCAATTAGTTCCCAAACAGAAGGCTTTTCAGCTCCCTTTATGTCCAAGTTGAGTTCCTTGCTAAGTTCTTCCTCCACCTTCCTGATCACAAATAGCGAATTCGGCTGATAAACCCAGATTTAGCAATAAACAAATTTGAATGACAGCCTATATGAAAAGCAAGTATATTTCGTCAAGCTAAAGCCAGAAGATTCAAATCAGGTTGCATAGTCAATAAACGAAGAGATCTGCTCATACTTGTCCATCTGCTTGTTGCTCTTCTTCCTATTAGCAACTCCTCCAGTGCGTTGAAGCTCCAAACCACGTAGCTTGTTTTTATAAGCTGGTGTTTTCTTGACCATCTCAATAGCCTAGTAAAAGACGAAATCGCAATTTATAAGTATAACACATGGCAAAGAAATAGTAAGAAGCAAGAAAAAAACTACTTCCATCTCCAACTATAGGTCACCCTCTTCTACTTTTTGTTGAAGTGAAAGGTGGCTACATTTTATTTATGCCAGAGATTACCATCTTCCAGAATTCAAAATAAGGAGAACCTTTTATTTGTTTTATTTTATTTTCACCATGATGTAACCTTTCAGCAAATTGCACTTCTTTTGGATCCCAACTGTTATTTTGCAA
>NC_031990.1:25701458-25729288 GCF_001879085.1 Nicotiana attenuata
CCCCCCCCCCAATAAAATAAAATAAATAAATACTCACCCAAGATCATTTCCATTGCAAGTCAAACTAGGTAGCCGAAAAGTGAGAAAGGAATATGTAGAAAACCGTGGGCCATGCTATAGACCATGTTATGAAGATTTATGCTTTATGATTTGCTGTCGAATTTTGGGGCATATCTTGGTGATCTATTATTTAAATAGTAAAATCGCAAAAAAGTGGTCTTCTACTCGCCTTAGAATTTAAGAAATAGATAGCTGCCTCACATCAGTCTATTTCTATAGGTAATTGGAAGCTACTGTATCTTCAGATGCTCATTCGGAATAGGGGAGAGTTTTGTGAGAATCGTGGTCCAACTTGCTGAAGCTTTAGTTGCTTCTATAGCGTTTTTGGCAGCCTTAGATCAAGGGCATTTAGTGTGAATTCACAGAATCTCATCCTTCTCCCTCTTAAATTTTCGGGAATAGGCACAGTCAATGTTGTTAACTTTACCTATTTAAGATTTGCAAAGAAGAGCCAGATCCAAGCCCCGACAAAAGGTGGAGGGTTGCAACAGGTTAATAGCTAGAGTAAAAGTAGTAAAAATATGATTGATTTTCTCTAAATATGGATAGAGGCATGATAATTACTAATTAGATCTCTCTTAGTAATGTCTTTGTTTCTAACATTCTATTGGATCACATTACCACAAATATCTCCTTGTTCTCCAAACTCTTTATGGATCAACTCTCTGTTGTTGTCAGTTGTCCTAATTAAACTCCTCAGAATACACTACTTTCTAACATTCTAGCCACAGAAGAAGACTTGAACAATCCCAAGAATCCCTATTTGCTCAGCTTTCAGTTCTGGTGAATCGTGTTCTTATCCTACGATAATAGGTGAAACAGAACAGAATGATAAGAGTAACATTGGCTAGAGGCCAGAACTGGCCCAACGATGTTGTATTTCAGCTATTGATTACTAATCACAAGCATAAATCATCTAAAGATGCATATCGTACTCAAATTTGGCAAGAAACAATAATTATCTTCAAACAACTAATCACACCTTGTAAGATAGAGACATAAAATGACGTATCTTTATATCAGCTAGGTTTACCCAGACAAATACTTAAGGCACACAGTCACCTATGCAGAATGATAGCTCATATAATCTCACCGATCATTATAGAGCTATTGTTTTCTTTTATTGCTAAGGATCGTGTTGCTCTTAGATCATCAAACTGAACTTGAGTCATCACTTGAATTTTCAAATCACAAAGCCAAAATAAATGGAAGAAATCAAAGCAAAACAAAAGTCATGACAGCATTCTTCAGTTTCCAGGCTAGAATAAAAAGCTCTTTTTTAACCATTGATTGCTGATGCAGGTAGCAAGTTGAAAGAAATCCTAGCAATGAATGTGTATTGTTACTTTACCTGATTATATCTTGTCCACTGATTCAGATACTGAAATGATGAGAGTATCAGAAGAAGACCAATGAGGACAGCACGGGGATCCTACAATTTAAAACACAAACAGCTCAGTGAGCATAGAATCAACTTAACATGTATCAATGAAATCTCAAGCTCAAAGTTTCACCCATATGAAGTGTTATGGACAAAGGAAAATAAATATCTGGCAGGAAATAGGAAAAGGCTCTCACAGTTTTGTGACCATAGTAAGCATGGTAATACCGTGCCGTATTGTAGAAAAACTGAAAATTCAAAAGCACGAACAAAAGACATTAGTATGCGACCTGACTATCATCTGTTAATTGAGAAGTCTAATACAATTTCCCAAGATAGTCGAAGACATAAAAATTGAACCACCAGGAATCCTCATCGTAATTCTATGAATAATTGTTTATGCAAGCAATATCTAAATGGAAACTAACCTCCTCTGGATGGGCAAGTGCATAATCATATTGTTCCCTCGTGGCATCGTCTTTCAAAATCTACAAAAAAAAATCAGCCCTTTATATTTATCACAAAAACATACTACTCCCTCCATCCCAATTATATGACGTCCCAAACTTTCAGATAATGTTCCATTAAGCTAACTTTTAGTTATAAGTACTATAATATTTTACTCCATTACAACTAATATAGCAATTAGTTAACATCTTAAAACCCCATTTCCTGTCAAACAACTCATACAATATGGGGATGCCGAGGAGGATGTAGAGTAATATTTACGGGTTCATACTAACCCCGTAGCTCTGACTCATACCATGTATATGTATTAAAAAGTTCACTAAATGAGTGAAAAAAAGATTGTTTTCGAACCCAGTAATCAAATAAGCTGTGGTAGAATCCCAAACTCTAACCCATAAAGTTCAAATCCTGGATCCGCCTATGATGGGACAAAGGGAGTGTTGGTTTTAGATCAGATGCATCTCACTTAATGAAAACACAATGTGCTGACCAAGGGCCACAAGAAAGTTCATTTTTCTACACAGTATGAAATTAACACTCCATTAGGATTGACACCCAAATTCACTCCAGTTATGCCACTTCCACTAATTCTTTCCTCTCTTTTTTTGATTCATTGGAGGCTGTGCTGGCTTTTGAATTGGCGTTTCTTTTTTAACATATACATATAACTGAAACCATAATATGATGTGCTAACTGATGCCAAGAAAATTACTGAAGCAAAACAAGAAAAAAGAAAACAAAAACCTGAAAAATAGATTGTAACCAGAATATTGATTACCTCATAAGCATTTGCAATTTTGACAAAAAACTTCTTTGAATCTGGATCGGGGTTTTTATCTGGATGACTAAACAACAAAATTATCAACAACTTCCAAATTAACCAAAAAAATGATAAGAGATCAACAGAAATAGGAGAAAGAAAAAAATTACTGTTTCAGAGAGAGCTTGTAATAAGCTTTCTTGATTTCAGAAGCATTCGCATTCTGAGTCACCCTATCAAAATTTAAAAAATAAATAAATAAATAAGTGAAAAAATAATGAAGAAAATGAATTTAAAAGGGATATATAGTGTATTGGGAGATTTGATTACCCAAGGAGATCGTAACAGTCATCTTCATCACAGTAAATGGAGGAAGAAGGCTGAATCAGAAGGGAGAGCACTATTGTTACTGTGAGCGCAAACCATTGCATCATCGCTCTTCTTCCGGCCATCTCCCGTCGTCGGCTTCTTTTTTTTTCTCTCTCCGTCTCCGACAAACTCAGATTGCGTTTGTATATGAAGGCTGCTTCAATATGGGCTAATTGACGTTTCTGTCCTTAAATCGTTGACTATTCCTTTCAGTCAAATCAGCTCAACAAGTTTTATGATTTCAATAAAGGTTCGTGCTACATAATGTCAATCATTCTAGTTTTTCTGATATAAGTTACTCCTTTATTCCAGATAACTAGATAATTGAAATTTAATACGAAAAACTTTTACTTACTTTTGATTATATAAGGGCGACTATTTAATAAAGTGATTTAATAAATTTTTAACCAATTACTCCATTACTTCTATTTTACGTGGCATTATATTTTTTATTAGTCCGATCCCAAAAAATGTTATATTTTTATATTTAGATACTGTTATAAATAGAATTGTATTTATGGTGAATGTCTATATTTAGAGAGATTCTAGGGTTCATTTCTTGGTGGCTAAGTCACCCTCTCCCTATAAATAGAGGGTTCTATTCCATTGTAATTCATCCCATATCAATAAGAATTCTCTCTACCTACTTTTCTCTGCAATACTCTTCTTCTTCTTTTATTATTTCATAACACGTTATCAGCACGAGGCTCTAACAAATAGAGTAGAAGTTTTGGGATTGAGCATAATGATTGTCAATTATTCCATGAACTTTCTTCATGATTAATTCTGGATTTCAGGTAAGTAATTTACTTTATTTTTCTCTTTTAAATTCTTGCAATTCTATAATTTGATTTTATATACAAGCAAAGACAACAAAGTTTGATTATAACTCTAATGGAGTTTGTAAAAAATTATAACCACCTGAAGTGGTAAAAATTTCTATGTCTTGCCATGATCAAATTCATGTATGATTATGGGCACAAAAAGTGGAAACCCGTCCCATTGAATTTGCTCCATTCTCATTCCCTTAAGAGAATGTGATAGCAGTATGTGATAAGTCTGAAAGAAGACAAAATTATCACTATGAATGTATCAATGGATGTGGACGTGGCAATAGATGAAATTATAATTGTCATCATTGTGATAATGAGAATAATAAGGATTCTCAAAATAATCCCCCACTTTGTGAAAGTATTTGTCATCGATTTGACATGAGATTTTATAAAGCACATATAGATGATTATGGTCAATTCATGATGTGAATGTGACAACATCTGATTTATAATACATATTCATTCTTGGAAGAATATGAACGTGCTAGTGGTAGTGAATATACCACACTCACCTCTAGAAGGAGGTTTGAGATGATATAAGAAAATAATGTCATTATTATGGCATGGATGGTCATTGGTCACATACCTATTGTACGCCAAAATATTTTGGCATTGTGATTGTTAAAAGACAATGGTAATGCAAGAAATAGATCTTGCATATAATTTTGACCATAACCATAATGGTATAACTTTCTCTTTAAAAGAGATATTCACCATATGGGTGTTGATGAATATGTGGTACTACAAAATTAATTGAGAACTCTGCAAGAGCCAATTATACTATTTTGGAGAAACACAATTAATTACCAATAAGGTATTGTGTTATAGTAAGTCTCAAAGAAACTTATTCAGTTTCCAAAGTATACGCGAAAGCGGTTGATTATATTGAGACTATAAATAAATGAAAGATTTAATATCTTCTATTACTACAACATGTAGCTGGGTAATATGTATGTGAAAAGCTACCCGCTTTATTCTCCAGTTTGTACTACACAAATAAAAGAATACCACAATAAAGTGGATGTTTATTGATATAAAAACCCATATCATAATAAACTTGGAGTTTATTGATAATTGCACACGTCATGGTGTAAACCTGAACTTTATCAATATTGATAATTTATTCAGTTGGCATAATTGGTTTAGCCATGTTAATTTAAGCATGATGTGCAAAAATAAAAGAGAATTCACATAGGTATATATTAAAGAACTAGAAAGTTCTTTACGAATTCTCTTATAATGCGTGTTCTCATTAATTAATTGACCAACTAAAATTGGGATTGAATCCCATGAATGCTGGAAATATCAAAGGTGAATATGGGCCCATTCACCTGCCATGTATACCACATAAGATGCATCTATGAGATGGTTACATGTGCGATTATTATTAACCCGCAACATGGTGTTTGCGAGGTACTTGCTCAATAATTTAATTTCGAGCATAATTTCCAGATTTTCTATTCAAGAAGTTCATCTTGATAAGTTGGTTTACATCACAGTTGGTTTAGCAAAATGATTTATTAAGTGCCTCTGCTTAATAGCTAAACAATTGCTTATGAGAACAAAGTTATCTATATCAGTTTGATATACGTTATATACGAAAGTATATTATTTTCTCCCCTCACAAGTGGTTCAGGGTCAGGAACCAAATAATTCCATCTTATTATCATTGATGTGCGGGGTATATTTTGATTAATACCATAACGCAAAAAGATGAGTTCTTAATGTTGAGGAAACAAGTTAGTTTTTCTAACATGAGGAGGAGACATGATAAACAGTTGAGAAAAAATTACGTGGAATGAATTATCATTTGTACATCTAGATCCTCGAATAATATAATATGAACTTGAAGTTCATAAAAAGATAATTCATGTGCAATATATTGCAAAGCATGCCAGACGCATTTGCTGGCCCAAAGAAAGTAACTATATTCTCATTGCAAATGCTCCTATTAGAATAAGTCCTAGAAGGACAAAGTCTATAGTACGCTTAAAGCGTATAGACAAATCGGTTTCAAATAAACTTCTTGATAAAGAAGATGAGCAAATGATCTAAATGATCATAATAAAGGAGACAAGTGATCTAGAAGATCACATGACATAACACTTCATAAAATCTCAGGAGAGATTCAGGTACCTGAAAATATGAATGAAGAGATCTTTATGTTATGTCTTTATGAAAAATAAGGAGGTTGGAACCGATATAAAATGTTTGTCGACGACATCTATAATAGCGCTAAATATATATGAGGATCTTAAGTCTAGAGAAACAATTTCGAATAGAATTGGTTTCATATGAAAGACATGTAGTTTTGAACATGTAGTTCAAACACTTGAAAGTATAAAGTCAATGGTATGTGCATTCAGTTTTCGATATCTTATATGTCTAGCATGACATGAAAACTTGATATGCATCTAAAGTCTATTATATGGCTTATATGACTTAACAATCCTTGAAGGATTTAAATCGCTTGAAGCATATACAATTCTTGATCTTGAAGTACTACTTCCTCAGTGCAATTTGTGCACAAATGTATCTTGTTATAACTATAGGCATGATAATATGATACCAAGAGTTTTCACCTCTATGTGAAGATATTGAACTGACGGTTACAACAAGATCATATGAAGATAATCCATCTCTATCAAGAATGATGATTTCAAGGTGCAATATATTCATTCAAGTTAATATGGCTGATTTGTTTATCAAATATCTACCAAAGATCTTTTGAAGATGGTGCACAAGATTGGAATGCAAATACTTAAGGATGTGAAGTGATGCTCTCATGAGAGGGAGTTAATACGCGTTGTGCTCTTTTTTTCTTACAAGGTTTTGTCCCACTGGGTTTTCCTTGCAAGGTTTTTAACGAGGCAACCAAAAGGCGTATTGTTAGATATGTGTACTCTTTTTCCTTTTCTAGAATTTTTTCCCATTGGGTTTTATTTTAATTAAGGTTTTAACGAGGCACATTATCTGTTGAATAGACATTCAAGGGGGAGTGTTATAAATAGAATTGTATTTATGGTGAATGTCTATATTTAGAGAGATTCTAGGGTTCATTGCTTGGTGGCTAAGTCACCCTCTCCCTATAAATAGAGGGTTCTATTCCATTGTAATTCATCCCATATCAATAAGAATTCTCTCTACCTACTTTTCTCTGCAATATTCTTCTTCTTCTTCTTTTATTATTTCATAACAGGTACAATTTAATTGTAAATTTTTTTGTCATATAAGTCTTATGGCATATTTAAGTACACAAGTTGTAAATTATTGAAAGAATTACAAGAAAATACACATGACTTCACACCATAACAAAAAATGGCCCATATTTTTAAGTTTTACTCCACCTAGCCCACGTTATACATGTTTTGAAAACTGAAACGGTAATTTAAATTCTTAAGCATTATGACCTTTCCATATCTATGTAGCGGTTACATATCCTCTCCAGGAAGAGGTCTTCTAAAAGCTTCTTCTTTGGTGTTCGTGTTTTTCAATTACAATTGCTTAAAATTAGAGTGTCAATTGTTATTACTCCCTTCGTCCTATTTTTATTGATTTTAGTTGGAAATATTGTGCTTTTGAAAACACTAGTAAATTCAAAATTTGTGTTCTTACAACCATTGCTTCTAAAAGTTATGGAGTTAAATCTATGTTCTCACAACCATTGCTTTCACTCTTTCTTTTTCTCACATCTTCTACATATTCTTCAAGGAACCGTGTATTTTCTGCTTCTCCTCTTGTGTCACCTGCTTGCAATGCAAGAAAATTGAAGAGCAGAAGTCCACCATTGGAGACCATTCAAAGCTTTGCTTTTGAAAATGGTTTTTTTTGAATTTGTTAGTTGTTTGGATTGGGTGTTGTTCCAATTGATTGAAAATATCAAAAGGAGTTCAAATTTTAAATTTGAAGTGATTTGGAGTAGATTTGAGCAAGATTTGAGTTAAATTTTAGAAAAGACGCAAGGAAGAAGACGAAGTCAGCTTTTTGTATAATTATGTATAATCTTGTATAATAGTGTATATGAGTGTAGAAACACACCTTATACACTATTATACACTTTTATACACCTTTATACAAGCGTCTGTAGACGAACTTCTTCCACGATTTTCAGTTGCAATTCTTGTTCAAAACCAGTCCAAATCTCCATTAAATGACTTCAAATTTTATATACAACCTCCTTATACTATTTCTAACAAGCCTAAATAACACCCACTCCAAATTTCTCATAAAATCAAATTCAGAATTTAAACTCACATATTTAAGCTTGTTAAAAATGTAATTTTCACCACCCAAATGAATTTGGTTTGTTGAATTAATATTTGAGTCACAATTAGTTACTGATTCGAAAATAAATTTAAAAGCTTGAGGAATCTTTTTTAAAAATTAAATAGTAATTTTGAGAATCTATAGAAGTTGGATATTGAATCTTAGTCTATTATTTTTGGGCTAGTTGATTGTAAATTAAAATATGGGCTATAAAATTGAAAAGTAGGGAGCCCAATTGTTCTAAAGTGAAATTTTTCCTAAATTATTTCTTTGTTTTTTAAACTTGTATATAAGCTCCACAAAATGAAACAATAATCCTCTTCAATTTTTTCCAACCTAACCAATCGACCGAGTCTTTAATTTTTTACTACACATATTTCATTCTTTTATTTTTTTATTGTTGCTCATAATTTATTGGAAGAAGAAAAGGAGGAAAGATAAATGGAGAAGAAGAACGAGTGTCTATATTTACTAAACTTTTTAATTAGGAACAAAAATTAAACAGCTCCTTCAAAAAGAACAACCGGTGAAAATGCTTGTTTTTTTTTAGGAAAAATCTCACTGTACACCTATTAAGTCCAAACTATTTACCCTTTAACACTCAAGACTAAACAATTTACTTTTCTATCTATGCGGCCCAGACTATTTACCCGGCCCACCCATTAGCTATTTGCCTTCGCATTTGAAGTACAGAATGTTAGAAAATTCAACTTCATTTTTGCAAGGTTACTTAGTAGCTATTATAATCTGATAACTAAATAATTTGGTCTTTCTTTATTTTAAGTAGCACATACGATTACTTAATATATTAGGCTTACCAGATCTGATTTTTGTGTGTGCATGAAGATCCACCATTATTGAGCTTGAAGCTCCTGAATTTGAAATTTTATTTTGAAGATTTATTGTTTGATTCGATGTGGGTGCTATAAAATATTGCTTATAGTACCTTCGAGTAAGCTTCCCGGATTTGAATTTTTATGTAAGGCTGTATTCTGGGCCGGGCCCGGGCCTAAATGGGCTAAATGGGCGGGGCTAAACGGGCCTGGGCTTAGCGGTCCCGGGCTCTGGCTGTCCCGGGCTTCACGGTCCCGGGCTTCATGGGCTCAACGGGTGGAACCAGCCCATGACGGGCCTAAGCCCACATGGTCCTGGGCTAAATGGGCCGGGCTCGAGGGCCCATACGGGCCTAACGGGCTTTTTTATTTCCGTGCTATTTTTTTTATAATTTTTTTTGTTTAAGGCAATTTCTTGTAAACCATATATGTATATACTAATATAAATTGCTCTTATACATGGCTATATAAATATATGCAGTATATATAATATAGAAACCTAATTATTAAAGTGCTTGAGGAAAAAGTAAAATAACAAAACAATAGTAAAACTAAATTATCATGCATAATAAATTACTAACAAAGTAAAACATTAAGCATAAATACGTCTAATAATTTTAAAATAACACAAATTGTCGAAAAATCTTAAAGACGAATTTTCGGATAAATACGCTCACGACAATACTTTATATGCCTCCTTAAAATGCTTGTGGTACACCCTGAACGAAAATTTAAGACTCTTCCACAGTTCTTGCACTTTAATATTTGGTCTTCTTCATTTTCTTCAAGCACTTCAAAGTGTTGCGAAACAAATAAGCGCACTCTTTCCGAACGAGGCATGATTTAACTTGAAATTTGAGATTGAGACTTGAAGCCTTGAAAATTGGAGATTGAGAGATTGAGAGAAATTTAGATTGAGAAATGAGTATTGAGTATTGAAATGAAGAAGAGGGAGGGGGTATTTATAGTTTTAGAGAAGGTTAGTTTTGTAAATTGAAAAAGAAAAAGAAAATAAAAAAATAGGCTATTTGTGCAATATGACCGTTGGCAATGGTCATTGGGGGTGGGGCCCTCCTTTTGAAAAATCTTGTAATGTTTTGTAATATATATAGTATGTTAGTATATATCTATCTATCTATCTATCTATCTATCTATATATATATAGTATATATAGTATACTATACTATATAAAGTATGTTATGTATATATATTTCCAAATATAATTTTTTGTAATATTTTGTAGTATATATAGTATGTTAGTGTATATATATATATATATATATATATATATATATATATATATATATATATATATATATATATATATATATATATATATACTATAGTATATATAATAAGTTATGTATATATATTTCCTTATATAATTTCTTGTAGTATATATAGTGTGTTATGTATATATATTATAGCTTATAAAGAATTGCAAGTTAAAGACAAAAAAATATTGCAAAGAGATATTCAAGGGAATGTCTTATAATTTTTATTACCAAAAATGGCATATCTTTCTTAGTCTTCTTCCCCCCAATGGAATGAGCACAACAAGGTGCTAATACCACCATTAAAAGGAAAAAAAAACTAAAGAAGATGTGCCAATGTACAAGTTACACCATAATCTACATTGTATCTCTAACAAATCTCATAAATCCTTCAAGGTTCGGAGGAGGTTCCGTTGGTGGTGGCGGAAAAGAAGCTTGCTCACAATTTTTCACGAAATTGCAATAATAAAATAAGCAATTATAGAAGAGAAATTAGATATAGATCGAGAGAGATTGATGAATTGGTGAGTAAAAATGAAAGAATGAGGGGGTATTTATAGTTGAGAATTGGGAAAAAGTATAATTATATAAAGTTTGGGGGCCAAATGGCTATTTTTTAAAGTGGCCAACGGATAAATTTTGAAGGCCAACGGCTAGATTTTAAAAATCTGACCGTTGGTCGTTTTTTTAAATTTTTTTTTTAAAAATAGTCGTTGGAGCCCGTTGGGCCCGGTTGAACCGGCCCAGGCCCGCCTGCCGGTCCCGGGCTCGTGGGCTCCTTGAATTGGACCGGCCCGCCACGGGCCTTGTGCACCATTTGGGACCGGCCCACCAAGCCCGTTTAGCCCATTTGGACCGCGGTCCCGGTCCGGTCCCGGGCTAGGCCCGGCCCACAGTGCAGCATTATTTTTATGTGTATTCGAATATCCACCATTATTGGGCGAATTTAAAATTCAAAGTGGATGTTATTAAATGTTGCTTATAATACCTTCTGAAAGTTCATACTGAAATTTGATCGCAGTTGGAGCTGATTTGAGGTGATTGAGATTGAATTTTTCAGCTGAAAATCGAAGAACACAGTTACCCAACAGTATACCTCTACGGTATACAATATGATGTAGGAGTATATAGCTATACTGCAACAATATACTTTTATAGTATATAATATACTGCAACAGTATACTATAATAATCGAAGAAGAACACGTTTACCTAATTGTATACCGTATATACTGTAGGAGTATATGGCTATACTGTTATAGTATATAATATACTGTAATGATATGCAATATACTACAACAATATGCTGTAATAGTATACAATATGCCATAAGAGTATACTTTGACTGTTATCTGTTGAATCATCTCAGTGCTATTGTACAAAGCTAAATTCATGGTTATACTAACGTTATACTGTTATAGTAAACAATATAATATAACGGTATATTGTAATAAATAAGTCATTTTTTAATTTTTTTAATTTTTTCAACTAAGTCCTTGCATATTCTTAAATGAATTTTTTGATGGAGTTCCATGAAAATAATATTCATGGTATAAGAAGCAAGTGCCGGATGAAATAAAAGAGTAATATGGGGAAGAAGAAAATTAAATTTTTTTTGAATGAAATTAAAAAAATAAACAAAAGAAAGAAAATAAAAATAAAAAAAATGAAAAGAAACTAGCCAAATTGAGTATAAAACCAAATTATGATGAATAAAAAAAAATAAAGAATAATATGATTCTGGAAAAAATATATGAACAGAAAAAAATTTAAATAAAAATGAGAAAAAATAAAAGGAGAAAAGAAAGAATAGAAAAAGAAAGCAGAGAAATAAAAAAGAAAATGAGAAAAAAAGAATCATTTACCCACAAAAGCGTATGGGTAAGAAGGGTAATTTGTTTAGTAGGTAGAAAAACTAATGGGTAGATAAAGATAATTAGTTTGTTTTTGTGGATAAAGTATAAAACTCCCATAAGTTTCCCGACTATGAGACACATTAGGTCATTTTCAAACTCCTACTTATCTAGTCATCCTAGACTCAAACAGGGGGATTTGAATAAAAAAATCTGCTCCAGACATTTTTATTGGATATAGTACAGTTTCAAAGGCATATAGGGTCTTCCAACCACAAACTGAGACAATAATCTTCAGCAGAGATATGTATTTTATGGAGAATGAAGTGTGGTGTTGGGAAGACTCAAAGAAACCAATCCTAAATTCTCTTGACTCAACACGAAAGGTTCCTGAAACGCAAACATCAGCCTCATGGCAGGATGAGATGGTTGATCATTCACCAGTTCAAGGTACTCGATTGCTCTCTGATATGGTTGATCATTCACCAGTTCAAGGTACCCGATTGCTCCCGGATATATATCAACGATGCAATGTGGCAGTATGTGAACCTGCTGGATACAGTGAGGCCAAGAATGATGAGAATTGGTTAGCTGCAATGAAAGAAGAGTTGTTCATGATTGAGAAGAACAAGACTTGGGATCTTGTTGATCAACCTCAAGACAAAAAGGTAATTGGGTTGAAATGGGTCTTTAGAACCAAGCTAAATCCTGATGGTTCAGTCAACAAGCAATAAGCAAGACTTGTAGTTACGGGATATCTACAAATTTTTTGTGTAGATTACTTTGATACATTTGCACCAGTTGCTAGGCTTGACACAATCAGGTTACTTCTTGCTCTTGCTGCATAATTGGGCTGGAAAGTGTACCAGATGGATATCAAATTGGCATTTCTCAATGGTTTTCTTCAGAAAAATATTTAAGTGGAGCTACCCGAGGGCTTTGCGGTGAAAGGAAAAAAGGACAAAGTTTATAGGCTAACAAAGGCATTTTACGGTCTTAAACAGGCACCAAGGGCCTGGTATGGTCGAATAGATGATCATTTGCTTGGCCTGGTATGGTCGAATAGATGATCATTTGCTTGGCCTAGGCTTTGAAAAGAGTACATCAGAATCTACTCTTTATGTTAAACACAACGGCATTGATATCCTTGTTGTTTTTATCTATGTGGATGATGTACTAATTACAGGGAACAATACAAGGTATATCGAGAATTTCAAGCAAGAAATGATGCAAGCCTTCGAGATGACTGACCTTAGTCTGATGTCCTAGTTTCTTGGAATGGAAATCAAGCAAGGATAAAATGAAGTTTTCATTTGTCAGAAGAAGTATGCCAAGGAGATTCTGAAGAAATTCAACATGGAAGATTGCAAGGAATTGAGCACTCCTATGAACCAAAAAGAGAAACTAAGCAAAAATGATGGAGTAGATAACGTGGAGGAAGCATACTTCAGAGGCTTAGTCGGTTGTTTGGTGTACCTCACAGCTACAAGACCCGATATTTTGTATGCAGTAATTATTTTATTGAGGTTCATGCATTGTGCTAGTGAGGTGCATCTAAAAGCAGCCAAGAGAGTTATCAGATACATCAAAGGGACCATTAATCATGGGGTCAAGTTTCAGAAGAGTCAAAATCTGAAACTACTTGGATATTCTGATGATGATTGGGTTGGATCCGTGGATGACATGAAAAGCACATCGGGGTATTGCTTCAGTCTTGGCTCCAGAATTTTTTTCATGCTGTTCAGAGAAGCAGGACATTGTGGCTCAATAAACTGCAGAGGCAGAATTTATGGCTGCAACAACAGTAGAGAATCAGGCATTGTGGTTGAGAAAATTTTTGGTTGATTTATACATGAAACAAACCGAAGGCACTGAAGTATTTGTGGACAACCAAGCTGCGATAGCAATTCCTCACAATCTTGTATTTCATAGAAAAACTAAACATTTCAACATCAAGTTTTTCCTCTTGAGAGATGCGCAAAAGAATGGTGATGTAACTCTACTGTATTGCAAGACTGAGGAGCAACTGGCTGATATCTTCACCAAGCCTTTACCAGGCAACAAATTTGAGCTTCTCAGGCAAAAAAAGTGGAGTTTGCAGCTCTTAAAGCAAGGAAGAGTGTTAGAAAACTACATTAAGAATTGTAGCAGTCCAAGTGTCTTAAAACTGTGTAGCAGTATTTACTGCATAACAGTCATTTAGTTTCTATGTTATCCCTAATTTGTAGGAGTTGGTTTTTCATTTTCAATTGAGTTTGTAAACTCTATAAATTTGTCTGAAGTTTCTAATGAATAAGTCAGTTTGCTTTCATTATCAGATTCCTGATTTTCTTTCAAAAGTTCTTCAAACTCATGTTCAACTTGTTTAATTGCTAGTGAATCAGAATTTTCTATTCTTCATTCTCTATAAAGTCTATAAAATAATTAGTTGGTCATTAATAAATTTAAATACTCTCTCTCTTTTCTATGAAAAAAATGCACTCATAAACCATGAATTCGGGTTATTTAGAACATATATTTTGTGTAATTTATAACAATTAATTATGTATTACAGATAAAGCTTTTCTAAGCTTATCTAAGTTTTATCTAACTAAGTAAAATTCAAGGAGTATAAAAAGGACAAATTCTTAAAATTAAATTACATAAATTTGATATTCTAACTGCTAATTACCATACAATTAAAATCATTTATATCATTAGTAATTGTATATCGAGAAGATGAAAATTTACATAAATAAAATACAAACACTTTGATTAATAGCCACAAAAAGTCTTCTTAGGAAACAAAACCGGGTCAAATTTGCATAGAACGTCACCATGTGCAATGGCCACACCATCAAGGCATATTCCAGTTGCTCATCCGCTCGTCCTTCCTTACAAATAAAAGAAGATATCTTGAAACAATTATGTCCTTATTGATATTAGGGTTAAAATACTTTTGAACACAACTCCGTCATTTTTATTTGCACCGAATCTTGAACTCTTAAATTAGATAAATTAAGAATTTTATTTTTTTCCTTCAACCAAAACCTTAGCTTCAAGATAAACTCAAATAATTTCAGAAGAAAATGAAAGATCCCGAATTTCACATTAATCTACACGCAGCTTAATTTACCGGGGCCATTCAAGAAGAAACGATCAAATAAATCCAGCACCTGATCCAACACGGCCAGACTGATGGTATTTTTTTCAGTGCCGAAAATTCTATCAACCGATAATTGGAGACTAATATTAACACAAAACGTTCTTAAAAAGTTTTAAACAATTAAACGAATTCGCTTTTTTAAAACTCAGCATTCATTTAAAACAAAGGACATAATATAAGAAAGAAAAATTAAAAATATCCAAAGAGAGAAGAATTACCTCGGGTAAGTGAAAGAAGAATAATTCAATCATCCAGCATTGTCGTTGTGCACAAGTTGCGTTTTCATGCCAATTTCAAAGAAGTCTTAGTGTTTAGTTACTCTTCTATGTCTTAATTATTGACTCCACATCGACTGCAATTTTCACATGTCTCCAATAAATTTACACATGATTATGCTATGTAAACATACTCAAGTACCATAATTTTATTTATTGTTTGGATCTGGTGCAAATAGATTTACTAAGCAGCGAAGGTGGTAATATTTCACTGCCTTATGGTTCTCGATAAGTTTATAACTTCATATTTTGAATTTAATTTTTTTGATATTTTGCCAAAAATGAGAGACTATTATGGAGTGATTTTTGACAACACTGTAATGATAGCTACAAAATATTTGTATATGTTCCGCAGGTTGTTCCGCTTCTATAATTTCTAAATCTGATAAAGATATGCCTTCTGTATATGTTTTTGGAGTCTTCTGTTTTGTAAAGTGATAAATAATGTTGATGATTTTTTAGGTGAATTTCTACCCAAGCTATAGCATATACACAAACAATATCTTTTTTTCGTCAAACGGTTTAAATGAAGTAGAAAGATTATTTTTCTCTCTTCGTGAAGTATACAAAGTTCGAACGCAAATTTGACTCCTTTAGAAACAACATAAAACTTCTAAAAGAATTACTCATGAATCATCATTATGAGATTGAAAGTTATCACCAAAGCGATAAATGCAAGAATCAAATGAGATATACATTGAACAAATTTATGAAAATTACAGTTGCATAGTCATCTACACTCCATATTGTTGTAGAAGGCTTGACCCGCCGAAGTCAAATACATGACTGGAAATTGTTCATCGAGAAAGGACATAACTATATAATCTTAAAATAAAGAGTCTATTTCATCCAAAATCTCATACAAATTAATACCAGGATCCATTTAGGTTTTTCCATGATGTAACCAAAGCTCACATACGCATGCCAACACAATGATCAACTCATAGTTTTGGTTATAAAAGGGTAAAACTGAATGGAACCAGGTCTAAATCTCTATGCGATTTTGGGCGGCATAGACTCTTTACTTCAACATTAAAGAACTCTTCCAACATAAACATCAACTCATAATTTTGGTTATAACAGGAAAAAACTAATGGATCCTACTCTAAGTCTATATTTGTTTTTGGATGAAATAGACTCTTTACTTAAACATTAAGAAATTCATGCCGGTAGAATCATCAATTCATAGTTTTGGTTATAACAGGGAAAAACTAAATGCTTCCTGGTCTAAATTTATGTGTTTGGATGAGATAGACTCTTTACTTCACGTGAGGTTATTTAGTTACGTAATTCATTGATGTATAATTTTCATTCTATTTTGTATATTCAGCAGATACACATTAAGAAAGTCAAGATAAACTACAATAGTGTTATAAGGAAATTATGTTAAGTCCCAGCAAAAAATATCGGGTCAAAGGAGATGGTTAATAATATATAAGCTATTTAATTAGACATAGCTTTGAATAGTACCCTAGCACTATTGAATTTCTTTCATCTGTTTGTATGTTGTATTCGTTCTGTACGGCTATTGTTTTTTAAGGTGTATTTGATGTTAAAATATAGTCTACGCTCCATATCACTAAATTGTATATAAATAAATATTTAGAGATATTATTGTCCAATGCATGGCCTATAATTTTTGCTCTTTTTTTTAGGTATATAGCTATGACTAATCATCCAGTTATTTCTTTACAAGTAGGAGAAAGAAGAGTGTATTTTGGAGGCAAAGAAGATGACTCAATAACAATAAAAAAGACAATAATACAGAATAATAAGAATACTTTATTACATGGCCATCACTATTTTGCAGGGGGAAAATATGCCGGGGGCCATCGCATTGTCAAGCACAACACAATACTCCTTTGTGCAACAATTTTGTAGCGGATTCTTCATATCAGTCAATGCGGAAATGTGATTGGTGAAGAATATTAGGAATGTACCTCAATCTCATAACGACATTCTGTATTCATATTCCTTGTGCGTCAACACCTATATTTGTAGAGCGGAAAGATTTTTTTGTGTCTTCGTATACCTTGTGCGCGCACACCTATATTAGTTGAGCGGACAGATTCTGAGGGGTATAAAACATAATATTTTCAAAGTCAATTAAATTAATCAAATAAATCAGGATAATAAGTTGGTAAGCATAATCGGTAAATATTCTTGGAAAAAGATTACATACCAACATCTGTTAACCGAAGTAGTTTGTGATTCCGGGTTTAAAAAAAAAGATTTCGAACAGTTCATGGTTCAGAAAGTAAGTATGTCATGGGTAAAGAATGGAGACATTAGCAGGGAATTAGAGATATTGTTTCCTTCAAACAAAAACTGTACAACAAAGAATGTTGAGAGGGAAATTGAAAGGGTAGAGAAGTACAGAGAAATTGTGTGATGACCCTAAAGGTCATCTCTTGTTTTAGAAGTTAAAACTGTGTTCCAAGACCTTGAAAACCTCTTTTTGTCTTACCTCGATTTGCGCACGCAGTCCGGGCGCGTTTCCGAAAAGCTTTTATGTGAAATTTTAGAAAATGATGAAATTGGCCTTTAAAATTGATTAGAGTTGACTTTGGTCAACATTCTTGGTAAACGGACCCGGACCCGTGATCCAACGGTCCCGTAGGGTCTGTAGTAAAATATAGGACTTGGGCGTATGCCCGAAATCGAATTCCGAGGTCCCAAGCCCAAGAAAATAATTTTTAAAGAAAATTATTTGCTGGAAAATATAAAGGCTTTTTGAAATGAAATAATACGTGTTCTTGATGGTATCGGGCCCGTATGTTGGTTCCGGAGCCCGGTACAGGTTTGAAATAATAAATAAGCTGAATCTGTGAAATTTGGTAAGAATCTGAGTTGATTTGGTACAAATCGGACCTTTAGTTGGGAAAATGGAAATTTCAATGTTCTTGAAGAATTTCATGAATTTGATTTGAGGTTAAATTCGTAGTTGTTGATGTTATTTTGATGATTTGATCGCACAAGCAAGTCCGTATGACGTTTTTAGACTTGCGTGCATGTTTGGTTTGGAGTCCCAAGGGCTCGAGTGAGTTTTGGATAGGCCACGGAGTGAATTTGGACTTAGGAGAATTGCTGGTATGTTGCAGCTGTGTAACAGGCCTCTGATCTCACAATTGCGAGATCAGGCTTCGCAAATGCGAAGTTCTCAGGCTTGGGAAATGCGACCCAGGCGTCGCAATTGTGAACCAAGCCTGGGCAGGCCATTCTCGCAAATGCGACACTTTGGCTGCAAATGCGAAGAAGTCAGGAGTCGCAAATGCGACATATACTTCGCAAATGCGAAGGTAGCAGAATTCTGAAGGGTTTGCAATTGCAAACCCCTGTTCGCAATTGCAATAACTGCACCTGCTAAATGAGATTTCAGACGGGATTCTTCTTTATTTTTACAACTTTTCAAAACCTAAACATCACATAGGTGATTTTCTTGAAGAGAGTTCTTCCCCAAATCATAGGTAAACGATTTCTAACTTATTTTCTTCAATCTATAACATCTTTTTACATGATTTCACTTCAAAATCTAGGGTTTTTCATGGGAAATTGAGTGTTTTTGGGTAGAAGTTAGGATTTTTGAATTTTGGGGATTTGGACCTCAATTTGAGGTCGGATTTCAAAACTAATTGCATATTTGAGTTCGTGAGTGAATGGGTGATCGGGTTTTGGTTCAAACTTCGGATTTTGACCAAGCGGGCCCGGGGTCGGGTTTTGACTTTTTGGGGAAAATATTGAAAAATTCATGTTCATGCATTAGAATTGGTTTAGCATTTATTGATGTATTTGAATTAATTATGGCTAGATACGAGTGAATTGGTGGTGGAATCGAGAGGTAAAGCGGTGGTTGAGTATTGAATTGTCCGTTGACTTGAGGTAAGTGTTTGGTCTAACCTTGACTTGAGGGAATAAGAGTTCCCGACTTATGTGCTAAATGAAATATCATGTGTGTGGCGTATAGGTGTGGTGACGAGTACCTATGCACCATCAATTCCATTTTTAGTTTGCTTTCCCTTCCCTATTTGCTATTATATTATTTCTCGTCCTATTTGCTTCCTGCTTAAATTGTTTCCATGCCTTATCTGCTATTTGATCATAAATGTCCCCATGCCTTAATTACTACTTGATTATAAATGCTTACGTGCCTTAGTTTCTACTTGATCACAAATATTCCATGTCTAATTGCTCATGTTAATTGTTGTTCTCTTCATTGAATTATTTAGTCGTTACATGTTAGTTGTTGATGTTTCCGTTGAGGTATTATTGGTTTCATAGCTTCATTCTATTATCCCGTTGGATTATAATGATTCATTGGTGCCTTATGGTGCACGTTGGTTGGTCTCGCTGATTTGGTTTCATGAGTGATGTTTCATAATCGTGGCGAAACTCCATTGTGTAGTTGAAGTATAAGAATTGTGGAAATTGAGTTAACTTGTGAAACACCTTGTGTTTATTATTTGTGATTGGTGTTGATATATACATATGTTGGGATCGGGTTGCACATCGCAACAAGGAGTAATAAGGGTGGACAGGTGGGATCGGGTTGCGCGCCGCAATATGAGGAATAAGGGTGATATGTGTTGAGGAGCAATAAGAGAGAACATGTGGGATCGGGTTGCGCGCCGCAACAAGGAGGGATAAGGGAGGATATTGATACTTTTATTGTTGAAAATATTGATATTGTTATTGTTTATATGGTGGGATCGGGATGCGCACCGCATCAGTTATTGTTTGGGCATTTATTTCTGTCGATGTTATTATTGAGGTGTTGAAATTTCCTAAGGATTGGTTATAGCTGAATACTAGTAGATTGGCTGAGTCCTGTGTTCCTTTAATGCAAATTCCGGTTATTTTTCATTCCGTACTTTTTTTTCTGTTATTATAAACTGCTGCAGGATATATATTGTCATGCCCCGCCGTAGCCTCGTCACTACTTCGCCGAGGTTAGGCTCGGCACTTACCAGTACATGGGGTCGATTGTACTGATGCTATACTCTGCACTTCTTGTGCAGATCCCAGTGCTGGACCGTACGGACCATAGATCGAGGTTGCTGCTTTCACTCCAGTGGAGACCCGAGATAGTCCTTCAGGCGTCCGCAGGCCTTGGCGTCCCCTTCTATCTTGCTTTTATCTTGTTTTACCTACTTCCGAGACAAATTTGTATTTTCTTGTTCAGACCACTATTTATAGTACTTGTAGACAGTCCGTGAAATTGTGACACCAGTTCTGGGTTGAGTGTTACTATGGATTTCGTATCAGTATTAAATTAAACTGTTAAATTCTGCTCTTCCGCATTTTAGTTTTCCGTTGTTTTTCTTGTATTATTTGGTAAATGGTTAAAGATAAAGGAAAAAGGTAAAATAATCAGTAACGTTGGTCGTTGGCTTGCCTAGCGGGCTCAATGTTAGGCGCCATCACGGTCCAGACTGTGGGGAATTCGGGTCGTGACAAGTTGGTATCAGAGCTCTAGGTTGCTTAGGTCTCACAATTCACGGACAAATTTGGTAGAGTCTGAGGGATCGGTACGGAGATGTGTGTGCTTATCCCCAGAGGCTACAAAGTTAGGAACAGTTTTACTTCTATTCATCTCTGTCGTACGGTTTGATCTCCCAATGCTAATTGAACTCTCTACTCTGTCCTTTCGCAGATGGCAAGAACGCGTACTGCTTCATCAGCTGGTCAGCAGCCCGAGCCCTCGATAGTAGCTCCTACGAGGGGCAGAGGACGAGGCCGAGGCCGTGCTAGAGGCCGAGGCAGGGGTAGGGCACAGCCCAGAGCAGCAGCACCAGCGGCGGAGCCTCAGGTTGAGTTTGATGATGAGGTTACGGCCCAGACCATTCCGGCGGGACCAGCTCAGGTCCCAGAGGGGTTCATAGATACCCCGGTACTCCAGGATGCTCTGGTCCGTCTAGTGGGCCTTATGGAGAGTGTCACTCAGGCAGGCATACTTCCAGTAGCACCAGCCGTCTCTCGTGCTGGGGGAGGAGTACAGACTCCCGCTACTCACACACCGGAGCAGATGGCTCCCCAGTTTCAGACTCCAGCAGCTCAGCCAATTTGGGTAGACCCGCCGGGTGTTGTGGCTCAAACCGGCGACGGAGCAGCTATGTCTACAGATGCTTTATGGAGGTTGGACAGGTTCACCAAGCTTTTCACTACTACCTATGGCGGTACATCTTCAGAGGATCCCCAGGATTATTTGGACAGTTGCCATGAGGTTCTACGGAACATGGGGATAGTGGAGACCAATGGGGTCAACTTTGCTGCTTTCCGCTTATCAGGTTCCGCCAAGAAATAGTGGAGGGATTTCTGTTTGGCTAGACCAGCTGGGTCGCCTTCTTTGACTTGGGATCAGTTTTCTCAGCTATTTCTGGAGAAGTTTCTCCCTATCACTCAGAGAGAGGACTATCGGAGGCAGTTTGAGCGTCTTCAACAGGGTTTTATGACCGTCACTCAGTACGAGACCAGATTTATTGACTTGGCCCGTCATGCTCTTCTTATACTCCCCACCGAGAGAGAGAGGATGAGGAGATTCATTGAGGGACTCGCTCAGCCTATCAGATTGCAGATGGCTAAGGAGACAGGGAGCGAGATTTCTTTCCAGGATGCGGCCAATATGGCCAGACGTGTCGAGATGGTTCTAGCTCACGGTAGCGGTCAGGGGTCTGACAAGAGTCCACATCATTCTGGCAGGTTCAGTGGTGCCTCGTCTGGAGGCAGGGATTCTTTTGGTAGAGGCCACCATCCCAGGCCGTTTCATTCAGCTCTTCAGGCATCCCATGGGACTGCCCATAGTGCATCGTCAGCTCCTATCAGAGCACCTCCTCTTCAGAGCTATTATCGTGGTCAACTAGCCTGTCAGGGTCAGTCTCAGTTTCCTCAGCCACGTATTCAGGTGGATGTTTTGAGTGCGGTGAGTATGGTTATATCCGGAAGGCTTGTCTGAGATTAGTGGGTGCTCAATCGCAGCAACAGAGTTCACGTGCCATGATTCAGGCACCGTCGGCTCAGCCAGCTAGAGGTAGGGGTCAGGGAGCCAAAGGTAGGGGCCATTAGAGGTAGGGGCCAGGCCGCTAGAGGTGGAGGCCAGGCAGCAGGGGACCGTCCCAGAGATATAGTTCAGGGTGGTAGGGCCCAGCCCTGATTTTATGCTATTCCAGCTAGGCCCGAGGCCGAGGCCTCCGATGCAGTTATCACAGGTACGGTTCAGTTTGCAGTAGAGATGCTTCAGTTCTATTTGATCCGGGGTCTACATATTCCTGTGTGTCATCTTATTTTGCCCCCTATCTGGTTGTGCCTCGTGATTCTTTGAGTGCACCTTGATCGAGGCCAACCTTGTACTACTATAAAGTAGCAAGAGAGGTCGAAGCAGCTTTTACCCGAGAAGCTCGGGATCGATTTCCACATGGAGCTAGAGATTGGAATTGAGTTTCTATCTAAATTGGAGTTGCATAATTGTTCCTAATTGCACTTCTAAACATTTTTGGTTCTTCTAAATTTATACTACTATGATGCTAAATTAAGCTAAGTTAAGCTAAGAGAAGACTATTGGAGGTTGTCTAATTAGTTAAAAGGCACTAGGGGAGTGACTTTCTCCTAGGTGGATACTTGACAGGTTCTCGTGTCTAAGGCTAGGTTGTCATATTTGGGGATTGTCGACGCCCCCTTTTTCTCGCGAAATTGGGTTTACGACATTTGGGAGGACAACTCTATTCCCTTTTGGGATTTGAGTTTTTGGAATTGAAGAGTCGCCACCTAATGATTAAGTGCATTAGGACACTAAAGGTTTTTGAGTTGGAAAACCAGAGTTCGGGTAAGGTCTAGAAATTATCTCGAGGGGAAGGTGTTAGGCACCCCTTAAGATCCACTAGTGTGGTTCCCGGCCATGTTATTTTGTGACTTAAATGCAAACAACAAGTAGGCAAGCAAGAATTACAAATACAAGGGGGTCTTCACATAATGGTTGCAAGAGATTAAAGAAGTTAAAGACTGAGTTTTTTTAATAGAGGAAGCAGTTTTAAAATCTTGAACAAAAGAGGAAATTTTCATATAGTTGTAGCAAGTTAAAAGCAGTTTAAAAAAAAGCTGAAGTTTGGCAAAAAGTAGTTTAAATTTTGAAAATAAAACGTATAAATAAGGGAAGGGTTCCTAGGTTTATACATAATATGGATCACTCCACACAACACCCGGTAACCGTTTATACACGTGGTGTTATCGCGTGGTCATCATATCCATATCTACCCTTTTCCACCCCATTAAGGTATTAAATGCGGAATGGTCTCGTTTTACTTATTGCATGCTATTACCCGTCCCATCCTATCAGTCCCGGAGGCACTTAGGACTACTAGTCCTACAAGGTGGGATATTAGGCTGATTGGTTTCAAAAGATAAAATCTAAGGCAACATCCAAAAACACATACTGCATGTTGGGGGGAAGCATGTAAACATATAAAGGCTTATGTATACCTCCTCAAACAAAACACATAAGTAGCATGACTTAAACATAATTAAGGTCTCAAAAGATAGGGACTTTTACAGCAGTTTAAACTTGTTTTTTTTTTAAAAAAATGAAGCAAGAACAGTAATAGCACGACTCTGGGCGGAGGTTGGGAATCTAGTGATGGAAATCAGAAACTTAGTAAGAGTAAGATGGATGGATCATTCAAAATCGTTTTCAGCAGAGTTTTGTTTTAAGAAAGAGAGCTGAGTGAGCTTCAGAAAATCAAAACAAGAATAGGAAAGGCAAAGTTGAAATTAAAAGAAGTTGGTTGGTTTTGGGCTAATAGCAACACAATTAATCAGTTATTATCGGGCCTAAAGTTTGCCTAGGCGTCATTGTACCTTGTATGATTATTTTAAAGAATGAACATTCATATTTCGATTCTGATTTATAAAGGAACGCGTGATAAAGTATTTGCACAAAATGTTTCAAACCACTTAGCCATATTTTAACACGAACGAGATGGATGTTTGTTGTCCCAACCATTCTTTTAGTCCCAAGCCCGCTAAGGGAAGGGCTGACTTAGAACAAAGTTTTCGTGTTGTTGATTCCTAGGTGTAGTGCTTCTTCCCCTATGCTGCCTATTAGCGCTAGTAGAGTAGGATTGACCCGTAATACAGAACCTCTAGGCGTAACCTTTCGCTTAATACTAGAATCGAGAATCGAAACATAACAAAGTTAATAGACAAACGTGAATTAACTACTGCAACTCGAACGAGTGAGAAGTCCTAAGGGCAGGATATCTAATGCACATAGAAGTACCTAAATCATGGTTTCTAACATGCCAATGCAGTAATGTCAAATTATTTAGCTTGTTGTTAATTATTTGCTAGTTATTAACTGATCGTGATTACAAGAGAGCGTAATGACAGGCTGAAAGTAAAGAACCTAAAGCAGGATCTCTAATGAATGAGATGCATGGCCTATACTGGTTATCTATTGCGCAGATAAGTAAATAAAATCCTATAAGCATGTTTTTTACCCATTATTTATACTAAGCATGCGTAACCCTCCCCCATATTCACTATTCAACCCCAATCGTTTGTTTAAAAATTATTACAAACCAGTATCATATGAATTACAGTAAATAAGAACAAAAAAAATAAGAAGTTATTCTATAGGGAGCCTTCAATCAGGCCCAGTCTTCCTACCTCAACCCCTTCCAGTTCACAGCCTTTGCCATGGTCTAGGTGCGGCAAAGCTCCCTAGGGCCCCATTGGGTCCCTGGCCAATATCAGAACCTAGACTTTTAAAAGAAAATGCATGACATGTGCAGTGTGGAATACCAACCTTGTGTGTCAAAGTTCAGTGAGTACTCAGAGGTACTCAAAGCAATGCTCACACGAAGGGGGCAGAACCTATTTTTTAAGAGTAGTGTGAAGTGTAGGAAGAAGAGTTTTCGAAAATAAGGGGGTTTGTTTTAAAAGAAAACAGCAGAACCATAGTTCAACAGTACATGATTGCATACAAGGATCATGGGGAAAGGGGAACAGATAGATCACATAATGCTGAAGGGGAAACATGTTTAATGAACATGACTACACAGAATCAAGGGATTCAGGGGAACCTGGAAGTAGTAAAATTTAGGCATGCTAATGTATAACAACAGGACATAGGCATAGCAAGGAATAGACAAAGTCAGACTTAGCATGTAAATCAGAAGACATGGTGAAGTATTAGAGAAAAGAATCAATTACACATTGAGGAGGAGAAGCATAAGTGGAAGAAAATACACAAAAGATAAATGAAACTAGAAACAAAAAAATAAACAAACATTAGGTGTGAGACTTGAAAATTAATTAGGACATACCAGTAAAAGAGCAAAAGCGGGATGCAAAGACAAGGTAGTAACACTATATTAGCCTTGGCTTTCAACCGGCTAATAATAAGCAGGAGCAGAGAATAGCAATAGAACAAAGAGCAAGAGAGAATACAGATTTTAAAGTATTCAGCGTGTGTAAGCCAGGAAGACTTGTCGTGTGTGCTATGTAAAAGACTTAGGGTATTTATAGTTGAAAGTAGGTGGTAAAAAATAAGGTAAAAATCACAGAAATATGTCAATTCAAGAACTCGGAATCAATTGATTGAATAATCAAGGAAGTACTCCCATTAATTAAGGGAATCAAAATCAAACGAAAAGATTCAGCACCATACAAGGCAAGTAGAAAAATCAGGGCAGGGTTAAATAAGGAATGAGTCAAGGTTCAGTATGCATATAATAATTAAGATCAAATTCAGGGAAATTACAATTAAGGAAAGGCTAGGTAGAGTAGAGTACCATGGCAAATAAGGTAACAAAGATCAGTTAATTTAAAACAGGCGAATAGAATGCTAGGGTTTTGAAAGAAAGTTTTTGAATTACCAATCAATCAAAGAAAATTAGAATCAATCATGCGAAGTCATGATTCTGCATTCTCAACGTATAAATAGAGGTGAATGAACAAGAGTAACAGATAAAACCAGCCATATAGACATAAGGGGGACAAGAGATGAACAAACACAACCATCTAGAGATAGTGAAAATAGGTTAGGATTCAACAAGGCATATTCGAAGCAGGTGACCATGAGACATTAAAAAGAGTCAAGTAAATAGGCTAGCAGACAGACCCAAAGTAAGGAAAATCAGGCTATCACACATAATCAAACGAAGAAACATGCTAACACATAGAGACAAGGCAAAGGAAATTAGGCTAACACATATAATCGAAGCAAAGAAGCATGCTAACACACATAATCAAACGAAGAAACATTTTTTAGAAATTAGGGTTTTTAGCAGAGTCAAACTAAAGAACAGTAAGAGCATAGAAATCGGTCATTATAAACAAGGAAAAGGTTTTAATCATAAAGAAAATTGGTCGAGATATGCGTAAAAGAAATCCAAGAAACCCTAAATTTTCAAAGAAAGTAAAAATGGTTCAAAGTACAGAATCTTTCAGAAGAAGCTCGAGAATAAGCAGAACATAAAGGAAAACATGAAAATAGCATAAAAATAACACTGTTTTGAGAGATTCAGGAGAGAGTTAGGGTTTCAAAAAGGGGAAACCCTAATAGAAGTTGAGAGAACCTGTTGACACTTCACATATCGTGACATATAGGGTGTGATTTCGCCTGAAATCACACCGGAGAACTCACAGGTAGCAGAACCAGGAACCCTAGGTCTGAATCACCATGGTCCATAAACCTCGAAGGTCCTAGAGATGTTGAACAGGACGATGAGAGGCCCATCGGAGCCTTGGGGTTGAAGGGCGGTGGCCGGAGATGGCCGGAAACAAACCAGGCAGAGCTTTTAGGGATTGATTTGCATGGTGGAGGCTACTGGGGTCTCAAAAATAGAGGGAATCGGTGAGTTGGGGTTTCATGGCGGCTGATGGTCGAAAGGGGCGAGATTGGAGGTGGCCGGAGAGACGGTGGAGATCATCGGAGAAGAGAGAACCAGAAGGTTCTGGAGGGAAGGGAGAGGAAGAGACGATATAGAGAGAGAGACAGTCTCAGAATGAATGAGGGGTCTGGTGGGGGGGGGGGGGTAATTGAATTTAATTAAGGCAAATGAATCTGGGCCGTTGATCTCATTTGATCAACGACTCAGATTGAAATGGGGGTTGGACCGGGTTATATTAGGGATTGGGCTGGGTTAGTTTAATTAGGATATTGGGCCATTTGAATCTGATAGTGGGTGTGGCCAATTTGGCTAGAATTGAAATAATAAAGGGCTGTTTGCTAAATAGCCAATTTTCCCCTTTTATCATTTTATAAAATAGTAAAAAATGATTTAAAAAATAAATTAAAGGTACTGGACTAATTAATAACATAT
>NC_031990.1:25731025-25735974 GCF_001879085.1 Nicotiana attenuata
TTGTGGCTGCTGGGGATGTCATGTGCGGATAGCACTTGTAAGTAAGCGGTGATTCTAAGAGTTGTACTCCTGCCAAATATGAGTATGTAATCATATCTGATGGTTTTATGTCTTGGGGTGCCTGCATTCAAAGAACAATCGTGAGTTTTGTAAAAGGGGGAAGGTTAGATCGTCTTCCCGTGGACTTTGCTTGTCTTATTCGGCTCTTGCTTTCATTGGGGGTAGCGTTGCTAAATAAAGAAATTTCGATATTAACCATGCATGGTTTAGTAAAAGTATGATGTAAATACATAAAAAAAACTCTATTTTAGATGAACCGATGACTGTGACGCGGTTCAAGACATTGCAACCTCCCTTTCCGGAATTTTGAGGGTCCTCCTCAAAATTCTGCCCCAGTTTACTGGGCTGGTGCTTCTGACGGCTGCGTGCGATGAGTGGTTGAAAATCAACTTCGACATTTTGAGGGTCCTCCTCAAAATTCTGCCCCAGTTTCCAATATGGGGGGGGGGGGGGGAGAATGAAATTTTTATTGAATTGTGACCGAACCCATATGGCTGCCTACGTATCCCCTCTTAAACGGGAATCAGGTCAGACGTAGTTCAAATTATATCATAAAGAAGTCATAATGATTACACATAATAACGCTTGACTGCATCTTAATTGATTGGCTTTGGCCAGACTTCTCCATCCATTCCTGCAAGTATGAGGGCTCCTCCTGTTAGGACCCGGTGAACCATGTACGGGCCCTGCCAGTTAGGAGAGAACTTTCCTTTGGCTTCGTCCTGATGCGGGAAAATTTTCTTCAACACTAACTGTCCTGGTGTAAATTGTCTCGGCTTGACTCTTTTGTTGAAGGCTCTGGACATCCTGTTCTGATACAATTGACCATGGCAAACTGCATTCATTCTCTTTCCGTCTATAAGGGCTAAATGCTCGTAGCAACTCTTTACCCATTCTGCGTCATCAAGTTCTACTTCTTGTATAATTCTTAAGGAGGGAATCTCTACTTCGGCGGGAATGAGTGCCTCTGTACCATAAACCAACATGTAGGGAGTTGGCCCGGTTGATGTGCGAACTGTGGTGCGGTATCCCAATAAGGCGAATGATAACTTCTCATGCCACTGCTTATGCTTTTCTATCATCTTAGTATCTTCTTGATGTTCTTGTTGGCCGCTTCTACGACTCCATTCATCTGAGATCTGTAGGCTGTAGAATTCTTGTGTTTGATTTTGAATGCTTCACACGTGGCTTTCATCAAGTCACTGTTGAGATTGGAACCATTATCAGTAATGATTGACTCCGGGATGCCGAACCGGCAAATGATACGATCGCGGACAAAGTCTGCCACAACCTTCTTGGTTGATGCCTTATATGATGCAGCTTCAACCCATTTGGTGAAATAATCGATTGCCACTAGAATGAACCTGTGCCCGTTTGATGCGGCAGGCTCGATGGGTCCGATGACGTCCATTCCCCAAGCGGCGAACGGCCATGGCGCGCTTGTTGCATTAAGCTCATTAGGAGGGACCTTTATCATATCCGCATGTATCTTACAGCGATGGCATTTTCGGACATACTGGATGCAGTCCGTCTCCATAGTCATCCAAAAATAACCAGCTCGGAGTATTTTCTTGGCTAAGACGAAACTATTCATGTGCGGGCCACAGGTCCCTGCATGAACCTCTTCCAACAACCTGGACGCTTCCTTTGCTTCGACACACCTCAGTAATCCCAAATCGGGAGTCCTCCGCTGTGAAAGAAGTTGTTAGATAACCTTCGCAGTGTGCGCTTCTGAGTAGCGTTTGCAAGTTCTGGATATTCCCCTGCTATCAAATACCTTTTGATATCATGGAACCAAGGTTTTCCGTCTGCTTCTTCCTCGACATGAGCACAGTAAGCTGGATGATCATGAATTTTCACCGGGATAGGATCAATGAAGTTCTTATCTGGATGCTGAATCATAGAGGATAAGGTGGCCAATGCGTCGGCGAACTCGTTCTGGACTCTGGGAACATGCTGGAATTCTGTCTTTGTAAACCTCTTCCTCAACTCCTGTACGTGATGCAAATACGGGAGTATCTTGGAGTTCTTGGTTGCCCATTCTTCTCGGACCTAATGTATGAGCAAATCTGAATCCCCGATCACTATTAACTCCTGAACGTTCATATCAATGGCCAGCTTGAGCCCTAAGATGCAGGCTTCGTACTCGGCCATGTTGTTGGTGCACGGGAACCTGAGCTTGGCGGACACTGGATAATGCTGACCTGTTTCTGATACTAGAACTGTCCCTATGCCGACTCCTTTGAAGTTTGCTGCTCCGTCGAAAACCATTCTCCAGCCATCATAGGATTCTACGATATCTTCTCCTATGAAAGAGACCTCTTCGTCAGGAATTTACGTCTTCAGAGGCTTGTATTCTCCGTCTAAGGGATTTTCGGCAAGATGATCTGCCAGTGCCTGTCCTTTGATTGCCTTCTGAGTCACGTAAACGATGTCGAATTCACTCAACAGGATTTGCCACTTGGCGAGTTTGCCAGTGGGCATGGGCTTCTGAAAGATATATTTCAGCGGATCCATCCTTGATATGAGATAAGTGGTATAGGCACAGAAATAATGCCTCAACTTCTGAGCTACCCAAGTCAGAGCATAACAGGTGCGTTCTAATAGAGAGTACCGGGCCTCGTATGGAGTGAACTTCTTGCTGAGATAGTAGATGGCTTGCTCCTTTCTCCCTGTTTAATCATGTTGTCCCAAAACACAACCGAATTCCCCATCCAGTACTGCAAGGTAGAGCAATAGCGGTCTACCCGGTTCGGGCGGAACCAGAACTGGCGGCGTTGACAGGTATTCCTTGATTCTGTCGAAGGCTTTCTGACAATCATCAGTCCATTTAGTGGCGGCGTCCTTCTTCAACATCTTAAAGATTGGTTCACAAATGACAGTGGACTGAGCTATGAACCGGCTGATGTAGTTGAGTCTCCCCAAGAAACTCATAACCTCTTTCTTGCTCTTTGGCAGCGGCAATTCTTGAATATCCTTAACCTTTGACGGGTCCAGTTCTATTCCTCATCAACTTACGATGAACCCAAGCAATTTTCCGGCAGGAACCCCGAATGCACATTTGGCGGGATTCAGCTTCAGGTTGTACCTTCTCAATCTGTTGAAGAACTTCCTCAGATCTTCCATGTGGTCAGTGGCTTTCTTGGATTTGATGATGACATCGTCTACATACACCTCGATCTCTTTGTGTATCATGTCATGGAAAATGGTAGTCATGGCCCTCATGTAGGTGGCCCCAGCATTCTTTAATCCAAACGGCATCATCTTATAACAATACACCCCCCACGGCGTAATGAAAGCCGTTTTCTCCTCGTCTTATTCGTCCATCCATATCTGATGATACCCAGCAAAACAATCGACAAATGACTGCAACTCGTGCTTGGCACAATTGTCAATCAGGATGTGTATGTTCGGCAGGGGGAAGTCGTCTTTCGCACTGGCCCGGTTGAGGTCCCGGTAGTCGACACAGACCCTGACCTTCCCATCCTTCTTTGGCACTGGCACAATGTTGGCCAACCAGGTTGGATACTCCACCACCCTGAGGACCTTAGCTTTGACTTGTTTGGTAACTTCCTCCTTGATTTTCAAACTCATGTCTGGCTTGAACTTCCTGAGCTTCTGCTTTACCGGCGGACATGTCGGATCTGTTGGCAGTTTGTGAGCTACAATAGATATATTGAGACCGGTCATATCATCATACGACCAGGCGAATATGTCCTCATACCCTTTTAGGAATTCCGTGTACTCTTCCTTTTCTGATGGTGACAGGTGAACACTGATGCGAGTTTCTTTGACATTCTCCGCATCCCCCAAGTTGAAAACCTCAGTTTCGTCAAGTTAGACTTAAGCCTATTCTCAAAGTTCTCAACCTCTTGAACAACCTCTTCTGGTATATCATCCTCTTCTGAGTCTATATCCATTTGTTGCGTTACCTCATCGCAAGTCACAATCGTCGGTTCATCAAGATAAGTAATAGTAATGCTGTGCAAATAAAGTAAATGATAGAGAAAATAATAAGAGCAAGATTTATAAGAAACTGAAATACTTTGATAAATTCCAAAATTGTTTTGAACATCGGAGCTCTTTTCAAAAATTTAAAGATAATACGAAAAGGAAATCAACTAGCGAAAAAGTAAAAGATAATGCATAGTGCTTTGTTCAGCCTTGCTACCTCGAAGCTTTCCGGGCCTTGGTGGTTCTGACGGACCAATTGTTGACTCGCACTCCTCGGCTCACGGCTTGTATGGAAGGGCCTTCCTCCCCTTCCTTCTCAAAAATGACATGACAGTCCATATTGTCTTCTTCCAAGTACAACTCCTTCATTGCCGCCAATGTTTCATCTTCCTCTGACCCATATATGATGTTTGCTGGCTGGAAAGTCTGCTCCAGGCGAGGTATAGGGTGCTCCAGCGGATAGTAAGGGCCGCGCCATGGTGGCGACCAGTTCTGAAATTCTTCCCAAGTATATCTATACCCTAACCCGAAGGTGGTGCCATGCTTCTTTAGTTTGATAGGTTTAGTGATTCCCTGGAGGTTCTTACCGAGCCCTTTGCTAGGTTCATACCCGCTCCAATTCAGTATACTTTCGATCTTGTTATCCCACCACTTATCCTTGTCCACGGCGTTGACTCGCTCAATATGATGGTAGGTTTCCCCACCTATCTTTCTCCTTCCTCCGATCGCCGGAATGGTTTGGCGACTGTATATGGGATTGCTACCGTCGCCGTGAATAATTACCTGTTGGTGATTCCACTCAAATTTCACCGCTTGGTGTAGGGTTGATGCTACGGCTCCGGCGGCGTGAATCCAGGGCCGTCCCAGCAACATATTGTAGGACGCTGGGATGTCTATCACTTGAAAGTAGCATCAAACCAAGTTGGTCCCATCTG
>NC_031990.1:25736074-25736845 GCF_001879085.1 Nicotiana attenuata
CCTTTGGGAATTTGGGTTTTGGAGGTTGAAGAGTCGCCACCTAATGATTAAGTGCATTAGGACACTAAAAGGGTTTTTTGAGTTGGAAAACCAGAGTTTGGGTAAGGGCTTGAAATTATCTCGAGGGGAAGGTGTTAGGCACCCCTCAAGATCCACTAGTGTGGTTCCCGGCCATGTTATAATTGTGACTTCAAGTACAAGTAACAAATAAGCGAATAAAGGCTCAAGTATGACGGATTAAAATTTGCAGACAAGTTGAAGTTCGAAGAAAATAGAAAGGGCTCGAATTTTTTGAGGAAAAACAGCTTGAAAAATTAAAAAAATGACAGAATAAACAAATAAAGGGAAGGGAGTCCTAGGTTTACAAATAATATGGATCACATCAATGCAATACCCAGTAATCACTCCTCCAAAGAGGGGCTACACGTGGTATTAGCACACCGGTCATCATATTCATATCTACCCTTTCCCACCCCGTTTAGGTAGTAAAGCGCGAAATAGTATCGTTGCTTATTGCATGCTATTACCCGTCCCAATCCTATCAGTCCCGGAGGCATTTGGGACTACTAATCCTAAGGGGAGGGAGTTGGGCTTTTTAGAGTTTAAAAGGATAAAAGTCTAAGGCAACAAACAAAACACATAAGCAATTAAGGGGGGAACAAGTAGCAGTTAAAGGCTCAAACAGGCCTCCTCATTTAAAGAAACAGATCGTTTAGCACGACTTACAAATACTGGTTAGGTCTCTAATTAAACTTAACTTAGGAAGGATGG
>NC_031990.1:25739747-25860711 GCF_001879085.1 Nicotiana attenuata
GTTTAAAAGAACTCAAACAAAAGGTCCAAGTGAAAAGGCAAGACCATGATATGAAAACGTAGTAGAAAATTAGACAGTAGAAGAACATGCAAGAACACAGTAGAAGATCATGCAAGGTAGGGAAAAACCAGAAAAAGAAAACATAAGAACATAGCATAGACAGATACACATAAAGAGAAGAAGAAAAAGAGTCAGAGAAACATTTTGAAACTTTCAGAAACCCTAAATCAAAGAGGAGTAATTTTTGAAAGAAAAATCGGGGAAAACGTTTCAAAACTCCAGTAAAGCACAGATATAAAACCGATCTAAGAAAACAATTAGAGAAACCTCGAATAGCCAGGGTTTCAGAGGACCCTAGAATGAGAAAGACTTGGAAAAGGTCCGATCTTGGTCGGATGAGTTAGAACTAGGCTCGAGATGCTTTGGATATGCCGGAGCAAGGCCGGAAAGGCCATAGAACCTTGAATCGACGGAGATCTGGGTGAAAACTTCGAGGTCAGACCTCGAATCTTCAAGTACCAAGTGTATAAGAGCAAAGGGAGGTGAGTTTTAAAGCTCCCATGGCCTGGGAGGCCATGTATTCCGGTGGGCTTAAGGTAGAAGACGGTGAGAGGGTGCTAGGGTTAGGGGAAGGTTCGAGAGAGTTTGAGAGATGAGAGGATTCAAAGGCGGCTGCCTGGTTGAAAATGAGTTAGGGTTGGGGTGTTGGTAGATTAAAGAGGAATGGAGGGATCGTGGTCGTTGATCATTTTGATCAACGGCCTATATTTAATGGGGAGTCGGGCGGGTTGAATTAATTGGATCAGGGGCGGGTAATTGGGGAATTGGGCCAGTCCAATTGAGGTTGAAATTGGGTTAATTGGGGGGCTGATTTTAGGCTAAAATTGAAATCGAATAGGGCTAGTATTTAAATAGCCATTTTTCCTTTTTTTTTATTAAAAAAAGTAAAATCATTTCTGAAAACAAATTAAAGGTACTAAATTAATAAATAATATATAAATATTAAATTAAAAATACTGGAATCAATTTTATAATTATAAACGCAATTAATTCTTAAAATAGGCTAATATTGCAATTATATGCAATTTAGCTTTAAAAAATACTAATAAATTTGTAAAGAATGCGCAAAAAATACCTTGGCTATATTTTGGGATAAATATGAGAATAAAAACAAATTAATCACCAAAATGATAATTTTGGGGATAAGTATTGGGTTTTCCCTTGATAAAATAGGGCAATAAATTGATTAAAAAATCTTTTGAAAATTAAGGAAAAATAAATAAACCCTGGGACATGCTCATATATGCATACATATGTATCTTTAAAGTATTCTGCATATAAAAATACATAGGGAAAAATTGGGTATCAACAATGACTGCCAAAAAGCTTTCGATAGAATCAAGGAATACCTGTCAACACCACCAGTTTTGGTCCCGCCCGAGCCGGGTAGACCTTTACTACTCTACATCGCAGTATTAGATGGTGCCTTCGGTTGCATCCTGGGGAAGCATGATGAAACGGGGAGGAAAGAGCAGGCCATTTACTATCTCAGCAAGTAGTTCACTCCGTACGAGGCCCGGTATTCTCTGTTAGAGCGTAGCTGTTGTGCTCTGACTTGGGTAGCCCAGAAGTTGAGGCACTACTTCTGTGCCTATACTACATACCTTATATCAAGGATGGATCCTCTAAAGTACATCTTTTAGAAGCCCATGCCCAATGGCAAGCTCGCCAAATGGCAAATCCTGTTGAGTGAATTTGACATTGTCTACGTGACTCAGAAAGCAATCATGGGACATGCACTAGCATATCACCTTGCTGAAACCTTGTGGATGGAGAATACAAACCCCTGAAGACGTATTTTCCTGATGAAGAGGTATCATTCATAGGAGAAGACATTGCAAAATCCTATGATGGCTGGAGAATGTTTTTCGACGGAGCAGCAAATTTCAAAGGAGTTGGCATAGGTGCAGTCCTAGTATCAGAAACCGGTTAGCATTATCCGGTGTCTGCCAAACTCAGGTTCCCGTGCACCAACAATATGGCCGAGTATGAAGCCTGCATCCTAGGGCTCAAGATGGCCATTGACATGAACATTCAAGAGTTGCTAGTAATTGGAGATTCAAACTTGCTTATACATCAGGTACGAGAAGAATGGGCGACCAAGAACTCCAAGATACTCCCGTATCTGCATCAGGTATAGGAATTGAGGAAGAGGTTCACAAAGACAGAATTCCGACAACATCCAGACAAAAACTTCATTGATCCCATTCCGGTGAAAATTCATAATCAGCCAAAATTCATCTATGATACAACATCCAGACAAAAACTTCATTGATCCCATTCCGGTGAAAATTCATAATCAGCCAGCTTACTATGCCCATGTTGAGGAAGAAGCGGATGGAAAACCTTGGTTTCAGGATATCAAGGAATATTTGACAAAAGGAGAATACCCAGAACTTGAAAATCCTATTCAGAAACGCACACTTCGTAGGCTGTCCAAAAATTTCTTCCACGGTGGAGGAATCCTGTATAGGAGGACTCCTGATTTGGGACTACCCAGGTGTGTCGACGCAAAGGAAGCATCCAAGCTGTTAGAAGAAATCCATGCTGGGACCTGCGGTGCACATATGAACTATTTTGTCTTAGCCAAGAAGATACTTCGAACTGGTTACTTTTGGATGACTATGGAGACAGATTGCATCCAGTACGTCCGAAAATGACATCACTGTCAGATTCATGCTGACATGATAAAGGTGCCGCTTGGGGAATGGATGTTATTGGTCCAATTGAGCCCATTGCTTCGAACGGACACAGGTTTATCCTCGTAGCAATCGACTATTTCACCAAATGGGTCGAAGCAGCATCTTACAGAGCAGTAACTAAGAAAGTCGTGGCAGACTTTGTCCGCGACCGTATTGTTTGTCGATTCGGGATTCCAGAATCAATCATCACTGATAACGGTTCCAACCTCAACAGCGACTTGATGAGAACCATATGTGAAAGCTTCAGGATTAGACACAAGAATTCTACAGCCTACAGGCCCCAAATGAATGGAGCTGTGGAAGCCGCTAACAAAAACATCAAGAAGATATTGAGGAAAATGATAGAGAAGCATAAGCAATGACACGAAAAGTTATCATTTGCTCTGTAGGGGTATCGCACCACAGTCCGCACATCAACTGGGGCAACCCCCTACATGCTGGTTTATGGTATGGAAGCCGTCATTCCCGCCGAGGTGGAAATTCCTTCTTTAAGGATCATACAGGAAGCTGAACTCGACGATGCAGAATGGGTGAAGAGTCATTACGAGCAACTAGCCCTTATAGATGGAAAGAGAATGAATGCAGTGTGTCATGGTCAGCTTTATCAGAACAGAATGTCCAGAGCCTTCAACAAAAGGGTCAAGCCGAGATAGTTCACACCAGGGTAGCTGGTATTAAAGAAAGTTTTTCCGCATCAAGATGAAGCCAAAGGGAAATTCTCTCCCAACTGGCAAGGTCCGTACATGGTTCACCGGGTTCTAACAGGAGGAGCCTTCATACTTGCAGAAATGGACGGAGAAGTTTGGCCAAAACCAATTAATTCAGATGCAGCCAAGCGTTACTACGTGTAATCTTTATTGTTTTTCCTAAATGATATATTGAACTACGTCTGACCTGATTCCCGTTTAAGAGGGGATACGTAGACAGCCCTATGGGTTCGGTCACAATTCAATAAAATTTCCATTTCCCCCGCAATTGGAAACTGGGGCAGAATTTTGAGGAGGACCCTCAAAATTCCGAAGTGATTTCAGCCAATCGTCGCAAACAACGGTCAGATGCATCAACACATTTAAACTGGGGCAGAATTTTGAGGAGGACCCTCAAAATTCCGTAGCAAGAGAGGTCGCAATGTCTTGAGCCACGTCACAGTCGTCGGTTCATCTGAAAGCTATTTCTTAAATATTTACTTATGTCATATTTTTACACATTCATGCATGTTTATTATCGAAATCGTTTTGTTCAGCGATGCTACCCCCCCATGATACATATCGTATCACCAGATCAAAGCCGAACAGGTCAAGCAAGGCCAGCGGGGATATGAACTGACCACCCCTCTACAAAACTCACGATTTTTCTTTGGATGCAGACACTTGGATTGCGAAAGCATCTGACATACCATACACTCACGAGACAAACGTTGTTCAGGAATACAACTCTCAGAATTGTTGCATTTATCAGAATTTGCTATTCACCCACGCCGGCGACATTCCCTATATCGCAATATCCCCAGCAGTCACAATATCGCAACCTGCTATCAGCTAAGAAACTCTATTACCATTTTCCATTTTACTTTATTTCTGCACTGCATAAGGCTACCATTCTGCCTTCCGAGACTAAATACTATCCCCATCTGCATTGTATAAGGCTACCATTCTGCCTTCCGAGACCAAACACTGTCTCCATCTGCATTTCTGCATTGCATAAGGCTACCATTCTGCCTTCCGAGACTAAACACTGTCTCCATCTGCATCTACATGGCTGAAAGATCGCCACTTTATTTATGCTTGCATGGTTGAAAGATCGCCACTTTATTTACGCTTGCATGGCTGAAAGATCGCCACTTTATTTACGCTTGCATGGCTGAAAGATCGCCACTTTATTTACGCTTGCATGGCTGAATGATTGCCAATTTATTTGCGCTTGCATGGCTGAAAGATTGCCACTTTATTTACGCTTGCATGGCTGAAAGATCGCCACCTTATTTACACTTGCATGGCTGAAAGATCGCCGTTTTATTTACACTTGCATGGCTGAAAGATCGCCACGTATTGCATTTCATGGGCTGAAAGATCGCCAAATACTGCATTCCATGGGCTGAAAGATCGCCGACTTATCCGAGGGCGTCATTGTTCGGAGGCACCATTTGAATAGCCCGAGAACGCCATGCCATGGCCTAAGGATCCCTTTAATCTTTCGCATATCATTATTCAAAGGCATCATAGTTCGGAGGCATCATTCTCATAGCCCGAGAGCACCATTTCATGGCCTACGAATCCTTTATTATTATACGCTTCACGGCCCAGGACATCATGGTCTTCAAACCATTTCGTCGGTAAAAAATTGGCCATCATATCTTTACCCGACAACTCTTTCATCCTTCCCGGGTAAAGAGAGGCAGCTGTTGATACCCAATTTTTCCCTGTAATTTTTTTTTGATATGCAAAATACCTTCAAATTAGCATGTATATGCATATATAAGTATGCCCCAATGTTTTATTATTTTTCCTAATTTTTAAAAGATTTTTAAATCAATTTATTGCCTTATTTTATCAAGAAAAATCCAATAATTATTCCCAAAATTATCATTTTGGTAATTCATTTATTGGATTCTCATATTTACACTAAAATATAGCTAACATAATTTTTGTGCATTTTTATCAAATTTATTTAGTATTTTAAAAGCTAATTGCATATAATTACAATATTAGCCTCTTTTAAGGTTTAATTGTGTTTATAGTTATAAAATTGACTCCAGTATTTTTAATTCGATAATTACATATCATTAATCATTTCAGTACCTTTAATTTATTTTCAGAAATTATTCAACTATTTTTATAAAATAAACAAAGGAAAAATGGATATTTAAATATTAGCCCATTTTCATTTCAATTTCTAACCTGATTTGGCACCCCAATTAGACCCAATCCTAAAACCCAATACCCAACCCAAATCCTAATCTCCCCGACCCACGACCCTTTTAAAATAACCCGCCCGGATCCCCATTCAATCCAGGCCGTTAATCAAAATGATCAACGACCACCTTTTAGCCTTTCCATTTTAATTCCCCATTACCCCCTAAACGTTAATCACTTCTCACCGGTAGCCGCCCTTGAATCCCCCCTTCTCCCAAATTCTCTCTCAAACCTAGCCGTCGCCTTCTAACACCACCCTAAAATCGCCTGAATCAATGGCTTCCAAAGCCATTAAAGGCTTGTATCTGCCTCCTATGACTCCTACATGCTCGATTATTATGGTTTCAAGACCAGACTTTGAAGAAGCTTGGTCTAGACCTCGGATGCTTTTAGTTGTATGGCTGTTTCCGGCCATCTTTGACCTTGTTCCGGCCAGCCATGGCTATTCAAGCCTGACTCTTGGCTTTTCCTGCTCAGATCAATGACCTTCCAAGCTTTTCTCACCATCTGGGTTCTTCTGAAACCCTAACCTTCGAGGTTCTTCTGATTCTTTTATATCCGTTGTAGATTTGTGTTTTCTCTAAGCTTTTAAACGTTTTCTCAAAGTTTCTTTCAAAATTTTACCTTTAGAACCTTTATCTTTTCCGATCTAGGTTTTGTTAAGTTATTTAGAAGTTTCTCTGATCTTTAGCATGTTCTACTGTGTTTCTTTATGTTGTTCTTCTACTGGAGTGTGCATGTTAAAATCTTAGTTCTTTCTTAAGGTTTCTGATTTTATTTTCTTTGTTGATATTTTTGCCTGATTCTCTTGTCTTTCATCTCTATACTCGATTGATGGTAGAAACCCTAAAATTTGGGGGTTCATTCGAGTTTTGAGACTATTTGCTATGTGATTTGCTTGTTCCTCATCTCTGAACTTGTTTGGTTTCGAAACCCTAATTTTTTTGGACCTATTCGAGTTTCTGAAGTTGTTTCATCTACTGCTCGACTGAGTTTCGAAATCTTTGTTTCAACTTTTGTTTCTTTGTATGATTCTGACTTCCTACTAAACTCTATAAGATCTTTTACTTGACCCATTTTTGCATGCTATTGGATACTCCCTCTTCTCTGTTACTGAGGTGACTACCATGTTCCTATAATCCACTACTTACTGATTTTGTGATTGCATGACACTTCTCTTTGTCATAGATTCAGCCTTGCATGCTTAATGTTTATGCACTCTTTATAGGCTAAATTTCCCTCTCAAAATAACCCTTAATTGTGGACTGATTTCAGACCTCCTCGTGTAAGTCCGATTGATTCTTTCCTTGTTTACTGATTTCCATGTTTCTTGGGTTGATTTGAAAGCTTTCCTTATCCTTTCGGTTCTCCTATTTCCGACTCGGTTTATTTGTTTATTCACGAATCAGTAATTTCGAATCCCTAACTCCTTGATTTACTATGCACTGATTGCCTCTATATTCTGTAGCTTTACTTTGTTTTCTTACCTTATTTGGTTAACCGAGTCTTTCAAAGATTCTTCCCTTAATTAAACCCTTATGTATTTACCTCTAATTATCTACTTTGCACAAGATGCTTACTTGATTTCTTTCCTTAAAAGTTTTCTGTCCACTACCGTTTGGTTTTAACCCCTTGATTAAAGGAAGTCTTTGATACTGATTGGTTTTTAATTGATACACAGTTCCATAATTATTTTCTTGCCTTACTTTCTACCTATTTTCAAACTATAAATACCCGGCTTTTCCATTAACAAACAGACACGAACATTCTTAGTTTCTGAACTCACACTCACACTCAAAAGTATTCTCTCTTGTTACTTCTATTGTGGCCTGCTCTCAAGCCCTGCTACTTGCTTTTACTGTATTTTGCTCTTTGAAACTGGTATGTCCTGATTAAGATTTTCAGCAATCACAACAATGTGTTTATTTAATACTTTTACCCTTTTGTCTGCCTACTGCTTGTGTTTAGTTCAGTACTTATTTTAGCATGTTGCAATTTCCTTTTGCCTGTTCTGCACCTACTATGCATCCTAAATGTGTTTGATGCTAATGGTTTGTTTGAGGCATGACAGTATTAAGTATTACTGTCTATGATTCAAACTTGATTCCCCTGGAATCATAACCTCTATGTCACCATCATATGTTGTGTATTCTTGTTGATTTCGCAAGCATAACAACACTCTCTATTGCTGTGTATGCCCAGAATTAGCTAATGCCTAAGTACATAGGCTCTTTGCAATCCCCAATCCCTGAACCCCTTTGTGTGAAATCCTCAATCCTGTAATTGTTTCCCAGCCCCTCTTCCCCTCTTCTGTGCCTTCTTAGTTCTTTAAAACTTTGTTTCTTCACTTGCACTCTCTCTTAGACTTAAGTTCTGCTCCCCTCTTGTGAGCCTTGCCTTGGGACCCTTTGAGCTCCCTCTGAACTTGGACACTTGAGGGCTGGCACTTCCACACTGCCTTTTTCCCAACTCTGGTAATATAATTTGGGTGTTGAGCACTGCCCGGAGTCCCATTGAGGCTCTTAGGGAACTCTGACACACTCAAATTGGAGAAAGGCTTTGGATCGATGGTCTTTGAGTTGGTCTATCTCATAATTCAGGCAGGAAGTCAAGAATCACGCCTTTTAGGGTTGTACTTATTTTCTTTGTATTTTTCTGATGTATTTGTTACTCTGGTTTGTAATAATTTGTAAAGAATACTCGGGGCTGGCTAGTGAAACAGGGTTGGGGTAACTATGCATGCAAAGGGTAGAAATCATGCCTATAGCACTGTTCTAATTCTGCATATTCAACTACATATAGAATCCATGCCTATAAGATTGTTACAATTCTGCACATTCAACTCCGCCTAGAAATCATGCCTATAGGATTGTTCCAACGCCAATCTGCATAATTCAAACTGCTTTTAGAAACCATGTCTATAAGGTTCAATTTCTGCATTTAGATACCATGTTTTAAAACAAGTTCTGCATTTAGAAACCATGTCTATAAGGTTCAATTTCTGCATTTAGATGCCAAGTTTATAAGTTTTAAAACAAGTTCTGCATCTAGAAACCATGTCTATAGGGTTCAAATTTTGCATTTAGATACCATGTATTAAAACAAGTTCTGCATCTAGAAACCACGTCTATAAGTGTGTAAATCAGCAACGTGTAGAAAACATGCCTATAGGAGTTTCTAAATGAATCTGATTCGCTCCACCCATTGTTAGACGTAAAATCAGTAATAATACATTCTACCACCTACAGAGCCTGTAATCAATTTGTTAATTCCGCATCTCTTTTGGATAATCTAAGTCCCCCAATGTTAACAAGCATGCACTTTTATGATTTCAAACAATTCATTTTTTGAGCTTTGCTGTCTTACCACCTTCTGAGTTCAATAGATACCATGCCTATAGGATCCCGTCTGAGCACTTAGGCAAACCTTAGAGTAATAATAAAAACTGAATCCGCTTCTGTTAATTATTACAACCAGCGGGCAATCCTAATTCGGGTTTCTTATCTGAACTATATAATAAACCAATCTGCCCTAATCCTTTAGACTCCTTCATATTTAATTCTAAACTGACCTAAGTAGTACGTGCAAGACATGCTATTATGTGTTTTTTTTCTTCTGTGCAAGGAGGTATAATTGAGCCCTATATGTTTATATATCTCCCCAAATATGCAGTATGTGTTTTGTATGTCGCCTTAGAATTTTACCTTTGAAACTCCAAATAAGCCTAATATCCTTCCCCTTCTAGGATTAGTAGTCCTAAGCGCCTCCGGGACTGATATGATTGGGACGGGTAATAGCATGCATTAAGTAATCGATACCAATCCGCGATTTAAATACCTTAACGGGGTGGGATGGGTAGATATGGATATGATGACCACGCGATAATGTCACGTGTAGCCCCTCACTGAGGAGTGATTACCGAACATTGTGTGGGGTGATCCATATTATTAATAAACCTAGGACCCCTCTCCCTTCATTCTTTATTTCTTTTCCTTAGCATTTTAACTCTTTATTTTTAAAATCAGCTCTTCTAATTGCTCTTGCAAACCTTGTTTACTTTCAAACCATTATGTGCTGTAATCCCCTCTTATTTGAGTTTATATGTTAGTTGTACCCAAATTCACAATAATTGTCTGGCCGGGAACCACACTAGTGCCTAACACCTTCCCCTCAGAATAACTTCAAGCCCTTACCCTATCTCTGGTTATTCAAATCGAACTCTTTTGGTGTCCTAATGCACCCTAATCATTAGATGGCGACTCTTCAATTTCAAACCCAGTTCCCAAAAGGAATGAGTTGTCCCTCCAAATGTCATAAACCCGATTTTGCGAGAAAAAGGGGGCGCGATAGGAATATGCCATTAAATGGAGAGAGCAAGCAGCTAGAGTTAAGCCACCCATGGATGACCACGAGCTAATCACTGTCTTCCTTCAGGCGCAAGAGCCAGATTAATTTCAAAATATGATGTCCGCAGTTGGCAAATCCTTCTCGAAAGCAATCAAAATGGGAGAAATGGTAGAGGATGGCCTTAAGACAGGCAGAATTTTAAGTCATGCAGCTCTCAAAGCTGCAACTCAGGCTGTCCAAATTGAATCTGGTGACACGAATGAGAAGGTTGAAAAAATCATGATGACATCAGGGTCAAGAACAGGTCCTAGGAGAACATCTCGAAGGTATGAGCAGCCTCCTCAGGTTTTCCATGACTCCCCTGAGCACTATTATCCACCTCAGAACCTTCAATACTCTGTTGCTGCACCTCAGTATGTTGCCCGGCCACCAGACACCCCAGAAGGCGAGCACGAGCATCACAAAATCTCCACCAGCCTCCACAAAATTTTTAGGTACCTTATAACCCACATCCAAGCCAGAGGTATAAAGGGGAACAAAGGTTGAAATATAATATTACACCAATAAGAGAGTCCTATCCAAGCTTATTTGAGAAGTTAAAGCATTATGAAATGATTGCACCCATTCCTCCAAATCATGAGGACACACACGCAAGAAGCTTTGACCCTTCTCAAAGGTGCGAATACCATTCCAATGCCCAGGGGCAATATATTGAAAGCTGTCGGGATTTGAAAAGAGAAATAGAAAGGATGATCCAGGAAAAATTGATTGTGATCCAAGACAGTGACACCCATAATATCGTGCAAAATCCTTTACCTGCACATGATGATGCACGCTTTGTGGGGATGATGCCTGGTGACATGGACTATGAGAATCCTCTCGGGAGCTTGCCGACTAAAATTGGAGAAAGCCATGGTGATTCCGATGAGCAAATTTGTGGCTACATGTCAAGCTGAGCAATTGAAAAGTCATTCCCTCCTCACTAGGAAGGAATCTTGGTAGTTTGTTTTGATGTTTTTTCTATTATCTGGGTTATTTCAGGGTTGTGATCCAGATTTTATTTGTTTTATTGAGTCAAACCCTTCTATCGTTCTATTATGTTTGTATGAGTCATGTCTGTCTGTTTTTGTTGCTATTTTTATTATCCGGGTTATTTTAGGATTATAACTCGAATTTTAGGTCGCTTGTTTAGTTGTCAAACCCTTCCATCCTTATTCAATAAAATACAGTTTGTCCTTTCGTGTCATTCTATTCCTAGTTCTTTTTTCGCTAGTTCTAATGACATGACATGCATGCGGAAATTTTGGCCAGATCTTAGAAACTGATTTAATCTGGAATTGGATAACTGAAAAAAAATACTTTTGAGGATGAATAAAGAGTTGAAGTACTTTGGAATTAAGGTCGAGTAAAATTCACCTTCAAATCATTGTGAAGATCGGGCTTGAGGATGTTTAATCAATTGAAGTTTGTTGGAAAGTTTGACATTAAGGGATGGAAAGTGTCTTGTGACCGCGAAAACACCAAGAAGACAGGCATGTTCATCAATGATGTGATCGCGACAGGATACTGTAATTGGCGTTCGCGAGGCTGGAGGCCCTTTTTCTGCTACCCAAAACACTTTATACCCTTTGTCACCCCGTTGAGCCTATGTTATTTTCTTTGACCACCCTCTTTTGGAATCAAGTTTAGAGTCAAGAGTCAAAAAATAAAATAAAAAAATGATGAAAACAAAAAGAAAAAAGAAAAAAAAAGTCCCTTTCCCAAGTAGTACAAACTGGGCAATTCTTAGAAAGTTCAAATGAAAAAAATGAAGAAGAAAAGAAATGTCGAAAGTCCATGCCCTCAGAAGATAGAAGCTGGGGCAAGCAAAAAGAAAAAAAAGAAAAGGAAAAAAAAGGAAACAGAAAGAAAGATGAAAAATAGTTAGGGCAGATGTTTGAACTACGTTAGACCTGATTCCTAAAAAAAAAGATACGTAGGCAGTCTCACGGTTCGGTCCAACCAAATAAGAATTCAAAGAAAAAAGAAAAAAAATTCCAAAAAATCCCCAATAGTTGCAACTGGGGCAAAGATTTTATTTCACTTTTGAAAGGGTCGATTCCAAGAGTTGTAAGTCTACAAGCCTCATTACTTTGAGTCTATTTTTGAGCCTTCATGACGTCCTTTCTTCCCAACCCTATCCAAAACCTTCCAAATAAAGACCTCCCGATATGCCTTCAAGAATGCCAAGAGAAGTATGCAATGAACATCAGTTGTCACACGACATAGAACACTGTCAAGTTGCTCACACAAGAAAGAAAAAGAAAGAGAAAAATAAAAGAAAAATGAGAGAGTCTTACTAGTGAAAACCCCCACTGGGCACTGTAAGGCGACGGTAAGTAGAGAGAAATAAATGAGAGAGACTTGTTGGTAGAAACCTCTCTAGGCACCACTAGTCGAAAGTGAGTCGTGAAGCTGATACAAAGAATTGGCATAAACAAGACTGACTTCAAAGGTCATAGGAATGGTGAAAGGAAAGATTAGGTCAATTTGATAGATCGACCATTAAGTCCAAAATGCATGTCATGATTCATTAAGGCTAGTTATTGAAAAAAAACTCTTCCTTCTGTCCTTCCCGACAGGGACATTTCTTGTTAATAGTGTTTTTTTGAATCATTGTGTCCCTTCACTCTGAGTCAGTCCTTGTCAAAACAATCAAGAAAAGATTTCAAAATCTGCTACCAGCTTTTCAATTGCACAAAGTAAAGGTGTTACAGTTAACATGACTTGAGGATTCATGCAAAGGCTTCCCCCCGAAAAGATTCTTGTCAGCCTACTTGGCGCAAGCAAAGATAACTTGTGATTCTCTCTGACAGACAAATGGCTCAAAAGCAGGAAGTCATTGAAGATACCAGAAAATGTCACCTAAGAAAGATCTCCAGTTGGGATAAGGCTGATTGAGCCACAAATACAAATGGTATTGAGTGTGAAACAATTAGGGTTGATGCAGAGCAAAAGTCTCTTGAAACCAACTCAAGTTGATTGAGCAGAAACTAAGCAGCCCAAGACTCAAGGCCACAAACCGACCACCATNGTTCACCTAGATACAAAAAGGCCTAGTATGATGAATTTCAACCTAGGATAGAAGTCTTAAGTCTGATGAATTTCTCCTAAGATAGAAGACCTAGTCTGATGAACTTTCTCCTAGGATCAAAATCTTACTCTGATGAATCTTTCTCCTAAGATAGAAAACCTAGTCTGATGAATTTTCTCCTAGGATAGAAATCTTAGTCTGATGAATCTTTCTCCTAAGATAACAAAAATTGACCTAGTCTGATGAATATTCTCCTAGGATCAAAATCTTAGTCTGATAAATCTTTCTCCTAAGATATAAGACCTAGTCTAATGAACTTTCTCCTAGGATCAAAATCTTAGTCTGATGAATCATTCTCCTAAGATAACAAAAATGGACCTAGTCTGATGAACTTTCTCTTAGGATAGAAATCTTAGTCTGATGAATTTTTCTCCTAAGATACCAAAAACAATAAAGAAAAAAAGACCTAGTCTAATGAACTTTCTCCTAGGATCAAAATCTTAGTCTGATGAATCTTTCTCCTAAGATAGAAAACCTAGTCTGATGAATTTTCTCCTAGGATCGAAATCTTAGTCTGATGAATTGTTCTCCTAAGTACAAAAAAAGAAGAAAAAGAAGAAAAGAGAACTAGTCTGATGAACTTTCTCCTAGGATCGAAATCTTAGTCTGATGAATCTTTCTCCTAAGATAGAAAACCTAGTATGATGAATTTTCTCCTAGGATCGAAATCTTAGTCTAATGAAGTTTTCTCCTAAGATAGAAGCCCTAGTCTGATGAACTTTCTCCTAGGATAGAAATCTTAGTCTGATGAACTTTTCTTCTAAGATAAGAAAACCTAGTCTGATGAATCTTTCTCCTAGGATCAAAATCTTAGTCGGGTGAATCTTTCTCCTAAGATAATAAATTAGAAAAGCTAGTCTGATGAACTTTCTCCTAGGATAGAAATCTTAGTCTGATGACTTTTTCTCCTAAGATAGAAGACCTAGTCTGATGAACTTTCTCCTAGGATAGAAATCTTAGTCTGATGAATCTTTCTCCTAAGATACCCAAAAAAAAAAAAGAAAAGAAAGGACCTAGTTTGATGAATTTTCTTCTAGGATCAAAATCTTAGTCTGATGAATCTTTTTCCTAAGATTAAAACCTAGTCTGATGAATTTTCTCCTAGGATAATAATTTCTTAAAAAAAGGATGTCTCGATTAAAAAAAAAGGCATTAGGGCAATTTGTTTAAAAGAATGATTTTCTCAAAAGAAAAAATGATGATTTTTCTAAAAAAAAGGAAAAAAAACAAAAATAAAAAAAATCCTTCTTGATTCATTTTAGCATAGGTACACAATTCAGTAGTCTCACTTTCCAACACAGGGTCCCACTCCCTAGTGGATGCCAGCATAACCTGGTAATGTTTTCCAGCATAGGATCTCACTCCCTAGTTGATGCCAACATAACCTGGTAGTTTTTTCCCAACATAGGGTCCCACTCCTTAGTTGATGCCAGCATAACCTGGTAATCTTTCCAACTTAGGGCCTCCAATCCCTAGTTGATGTCATTTTAGATATAGGGTCTCCACTCCCTAATCTCTTTTTCCCAAGGATACACAATCCTGAAATTTTAGTTACAATAACTCAAGAAATTTTCCTAGTGAAAACTGGGGCAGAAAAATTTCGTTCGTTTGCTTGTTTTGGTGTCTGAGCAGGTTTTACCTCGAGGCACAGGGTTCGAGACGACCAAAAGAATGAGTCTCAATCCAGAATACAAAAAAAGAAGAAAAAGAAAAAGAAGTGAACTCAAAGTGCAGAAGCGGAGAAAGATGTGGACTGCTCAAGACGTGATTGAAGTCACAAGCTTAGCATGTCCCGCCTTGATCCAAGAAGTTGAAAAAGAAAAGAACCAGCACCTGCAGCTAACAAGTATCGAGATTCAGATAAGAGTCCGCATGAAGAACCAATCAAGACTCAAGATCAAGCTTCAGAAGACTCATAGATAGGAATCTTGTATTCATAGCTGATAGGTTTGTTTAGTTCTTTTAGATTTTGATTCTGATGTAATAACGGGACCGCGGACCGGAACCTCGACGGCACCTCAATCGGCTCTCCACCTCGGTACTCCATCACTCTTCCTAATTCTGAACTACACGTGGCCTGATTCCTTTATAGCCAAGGATATGTAGGCAGCTCAGATACCAGGGCTCGGTCACATTCTCCTTTCTCTTAGTTTTTGGTCTCTCTAAATATGGGTCGGGTTAAAAAACCTGTCTCGTCGTTCTTTGTCTGAAAACTCTTCGCGTTTCCAGTCAAAGAGGGGCTGCTGTAGACATGTAATTTTTGTCCCTCCCCAAGATTTTACACATTTTAGCGTAAATATTTAATTTAGGTTTAGTATCGCTATTCTAAATAGTGTTGACTCTTTCACTTTATTTTTATCAAAAAAAATAAAAATATTACAAAAAAAAATATTTTTTCATCTTTAGGTTAAAATCAATTAGTATATTTATATTTATAGTATTATAATATTTGAAAATACAAAAAAAAAATAGTTTCACGCGTAGTATTTAGTTTTATATTAGTTTATTTTAATTTAGAGTGATTTTTACATTTTTATAAATACAATGTATTATTTGGTCTTTTTAGCCTAAGTTCAAACCCAAAAGACATGGTCCAACCCAATTACCCTTACTTAGCCCATTCTTCCCAACCCATTAGCCCACTTAAGTGCAAGATTTAATCCAAGCCATCTATTTACTTCTAATCCAATGGCCTTCATCCCTTCCCACCTCCATATAAAATACCCAATTATAGAAACCCTACCAAAAGTTTTCAAATACCTAGACCTAGACTAAACAAAAAACGGCAGCCTTCCAAAAATGGAAAATAGGAGCAGCGCTGGATAGGAGACGTTTCTGAACTCCAGATTTCACAAGGGAGACAACCTCATTTTGGTTCCTCAAAGAGTAACTTTTCTTTCACTATTTGATCAAAAGAAGTGAAAAATTCTACTGAAAAGTTAGAACATTATAGATGCTTACCATGTATGTAATTTAAACCACCGTAAAACACCAGTAACATCACCTTAGCTCCTCGAACAAACACCTTTAAACCCAGCTGCGAAAATCGCCTAGAAACAGCCCCCTCTCGTGAAAAACAGCAGCTCCAAAAAATTGAGTTCCATCCGTCGAGTTTGTCGCCGCCGTCGAGCTCCATTCTGGTTCAAAGTTGTTCGCGTTTTTGATTCCGGCATGGTCGTTGGGTTTTGGTATTGATAGCTGAAGCATCATCACTGCTGTACAAAACTTGCTTCTTGATCTTTTGAATATATTGGAAAAAAGTTCTTCTCTTTGGTTCTACAAAAGGTTCAATCTTTGTTTATTTTAATCTCTGTTATCATTTCAATCTTTGTTACTAATTAGTATGTCATCTGTTCGTTGCTATCTTTAGGTGCTTGTAGTATTCAATTGTTGTTTTCTTATAAACTTGTGCATGTGATTGAATTTTTATTCTCTGTTTCTTTTAGGATTTAAAGACCCTAGTACGATTTTGTTTTTGTTCCTTCAATAACCTTTTTCTTACTGGGTTTGTTTCCTTATATGCTTCTGTGATTAGTTATTATGTTAGGTTATATGATTCTGTGATTAGTTTAAAGACGCATGTTCCATTTATTATGTTAGCTTATATGATTATGGGATTAGTTTAAAGACCCATGTTTCATTTATTATGTTATTCAAGATTTAATTTGTAATCATTTGAAGTATGGCTCTCATATATACTATTTATATAATCTGCTAGTGAGGTTCACGGAATTGAGAGTCGAATAAGCATAATTTTATTGATTTAATTTTTAAGACATATGGTCAGGGAATAAGAATAGGCCATGAGTGGTGTTAAGTTAGAAGCATGTATAACTCTTAGGCCTCACAATAATCTCAAATTAGCATTAGGAAAATAAACAATCGATGAATATCGTAGTGTGCTTTAGGCGCGTAATTAAATCATTGTGGCTATGGGTACGGTTCCCGTGACATAGTTACGATGCCTAATTCCCAAATTCGGGGGTGCATTTCATGTAACCCGATCATAACAACTTTGAATAATAATAATAAAATGAACATGTCGTGAATCGCGGGTGCATTTCATGTCGTGTGGTGGTGTGTTCCAAAACGGCAAGTGTACGAGAATCGTAACTTGTTCAAGAAATAATTCCATAAATCCTAAAAGCGGTAAAAATAATTAAAAGCGGTCATAAAGTTTAAAAAAGTGCACAATAGGTTTAAAACATGTAATAAATCAGATAATAGGCCAATTATTAACAGTTTAAGCGACTGTGGTAGAACCATGGAACCCGGGAATGCCTAACACCTTCTCCCGGGTTAAATGAATTCCTTTACTTAGAATTTCTGGTTCGCAGACTTTAAAATAAAGTCGAAATTTCCTCGATTTGGGATTTTAAAATAAACCGGTGACTTGGGACACCAAATAAACTATTCCAAGTGGCGACTCTGAAAAAATAAATAAAATAATTCTATTTCGAATAATGTCACTTTAATTGGAAAAACTCCTTTATATACCCCCTCGGGTGGTAAAAAGGAGGCGTGACAGTTGTGTTTAACGTGATTTTATATCGCTTAATCTTCATTTATTGTTATTACTCACTGAGTTGGAGTACTCACTTTACTCCTTGCACCCCTGTGTGCAGATTCGGGCGTTACAGGTCCTGCTACTGAGGGTTGATAGTTTACTTAAAAATGACTTCCCAAGTCTCCAAGAGCCGCAAGTGCCAAAGAACCATAAACAATATCATGTCTAGTTGTGTCAAAGTTCCCTAAGGACCTCAAGGATCCCGGGCAGTCCTCACACCTAGACCCTTTCTCAACAATAACCGATTTAAGTGCAGTGTGAAAAGGCCAGCTCTGACATGCCTGAGAAATCTCATGGATCTCAAGGCAGTACACATGCCAGAGGGGCAGGACCTAAATATTCTAGAAGTAGTGGAGAGTGCTTGACATAGAAAGAGTTTGGCAGATAGAGAAAGAAGGTCTTAGTAGCAGAAAGAACGTTTATGAAAGTCAGAACAGAGTATTAAGAGTATGAATAGTTTAAGAAGACATTTAAAACAATAAAAAAATCAGGTTAGAGAACATACAGCTTCAGAAACAAATCTCACACAAGGGATAGAGGTAGGGGGACACCTAGCATACAGCTTAGTGATGTCAGTCAAGTACAAAGATGATAGTTACAAAGTTAAGTTGGGAACACATAGGTTTACTTAAAAATTGGTGAAGTTTACTTACCTTGTGATGTTGATGAGAATTCTCCTCAAAAGTGCTCTCAAATCGCTCAAGACCAATTGAAATTGTGTTGAAAATAGCCTATGTCCCGAATTAAATACACTCACTTCCCAACGATGAATGCACATGCGGTCACCTCGACCGCATATGCGTTTGCGCAGGTGCGACCCATAGATCGCATCTACGAACAGCCCTCACCTCCAGCATTTGTGCTTCTGTAGACAAGAATCCGCTTTTAAGGATTTTCTACACGCACGCATCTGCGGACCAAGTCCACTTATGCACCCCCAGGCCATCTCGGCAAATTACACATCTGCGGCCTATTCTCCGCATCTGCGACCTTGTAGGTGCGGAATATTCCTTGCACCTGCGCTCCCAGTCCATCTTCATAGACCTCGCACCTACGACAACCCCACCGCACTTGCGGCCACTCCCACCGCAGGCGCGATGACACCAAACTTCAATAGCAACAGCAACTCTCCAAGTCCAAGTTCCAATCAGTTTTCGATCCGAATCTCACTCGAGGCCCCCGGGACTCCATCCAAACATACCAACAAGTTCCATAACACAAAACGGACCCGCTCGAGGCCTAAAATCACTTCAAACAACATTGATTCTATGAATCACAACCAAATTCAATCATATCCAAACTAGGAACATCTAACTTCCGTAACTAACGCCGAGTCATACCAAAATAACTTTGAATGATGCTAAATTTTGCATACAAGTCATAAATCACCATATGGAACTATTCCCAGGCTCGGAATCCCAAATGGACCTCGATAAAACCGAAGTCTACTCAACACAAAATTAAAGGAACTAGAAAACCTTCAATGCACTAACTTTCCACATTAAGCGTCGAAATGCTCCCGGATCACCCGAAACCCGATCCGAAAACACTCCCAAGTCCAAAATCATCATACAAACCTATTGGGACCTTTAAATCCTGGTTCCGAGGTTGTTTACTCCAAATGTTGACTCAAGTCAAACTTCGCCACCTTAGGCCACTATTAAGGAACTAAGTGTTCTAATTTCAACCCGAACCCTTCCAAACCTAAACTGACCATCCCCGTAAGTCAGAAAATAGTAAAAGCACATACGGGGAGTCTTAATAAGGGAGACGGGGATATAGTAAGCAAAACAGCTGTTCTGGTCGTTACAATCTCCACCTCTTAAACAAACGTTTGTCCTCGAACGCGTCTAGAATCATACTTGAGTGCTGAATAACTGAAGATGTCTACTTCTCATGTCCTACTCTGCCTCCCAAGTCACTTCTTCGACTGGTTTACCCCTCCACTAGACCTTTACCGCAGAGATCTTCTTGGACCTCTACTGGCGAACTTGCCTATCAACAATGAAAACTGGCGACTCCTCAAAGCCTAGACTCTCATCTGGCTGAACCGTGCCATAATCTAACACATGCGACTTGTCGGCATGGTACCTCCGGAGCATAGACACGTGGAAAACTAGATGAACTACTGATAGACGAGGAGGCAAAGCAAGCTCATAAGCAACCTCCCCAATTCTCCTCAGCATCTCAAATGGACCAATAAACCTTGGTCTCAACTTGCGCTTCCTCCTGAACCTCATGATGCCCTTCATCAGCGTGACTTTCAAGAGAACCTTCTCGCTCACTATAAATGATAAATCACGCGGTTTCTGATCCGCGTGACTCTTTTGTCTTGACTATGCTATGCGTAGCCGCTCCTGAATCAACTTCACCTTCTCCAAGGGATCCTTCACTAAATAAGTTCCATATAACTTAGCCTCGCCAGGCTCAAACCATTCGATGGGCGAACGACATCGCCGACCTTATAAAGAGTCAAATGGAGCCATCTCAATGCTGGACTGATAACTGGTGTTGTAAGCAAACTCGGCCAAGGGCAAGAATCTATCCCACTACCTTTCGAAGTCAACGACACATGCTCTAAGCTTATCCTATAGAATCTGTACTATTCGCTCTGACTACTCAGTCGGTCTGCAGATGAAAGGTTGTGCTACGCTCTACCCGGGTACCCAACTTGCTCTATTCTTCTTTCTAGAAATGTGAAGTGAACTCAGGGCCTCTATCTGATATGATGGAAATAGGCATTTCATGCAACCGAAAAATCTCCTGAATGTAAATATGGGCCAACCTCTCTGAAGAGTAAGTAGTCATCACCAGAATAAAGTGTGCTGACTTGGTCAGACTATCAACAATGACCCAAACGACATCAAACTGGAGTGGACCACCTGGCCTCTGGTGCTCACATTTGACCTGTTGGAAATTTAGACATCTCGCTACATACTCGAATATGTCCTTCTTCATCCGCCGCCACCAGTAATTCTTCCTCAGGTCGCGATACATCTTCGTAGCAACTGGATGAATGGAATACCATAAACTCTGTGTCTCATCTAGAATCTTCTTCCTCAAGCCATCAACATTAGGAATACATAGGCAACCCTTGAGTCGCATAACACCATCATCACCGATAGTAACCTCCTTGGCACCACCCACATAGGACAGGTTGAACCGATCAGCAACAACTAAATCACCTACTGGCATTGACACATATGCAGTAACACCTAAGGACTCGCGAGACACATCCAGATAGGGAGAAAATAGAGAGGAAACATAGGAGTAATTAGACCCTGGATAAAATAATACCGATGCATCCCTACAGCAGACAGAAATAGTACCTGTGACCATCACGTTGGAGGTGACCACCTCTGGCCTGGCAGGGAAAGCATAGATCTAGCCGGAGCGCCACCTGACTGGCCTCCACCTCTAGGGCGACCCCTATTGTAACGACCCGACTAGTCGTTTCGAGAGTTATAGTCACGTTCCCCCATTTCCTGCTTCGTTTGTGTTCTACAACTATTATGATATACTGGGTTAGTTGATTCGGGTTCAGAGTGGTTTCGCAGTGGATTTAGACACAGAGTCTCTTATATGAAAGCTTAAGTTGGAAAAGTTGACCGGATGTTGACTTATGTGTAAACGACCTCGGATTAGAATTTTGATGGTTCCGTTAGCTCCTTTAGGTGATTCTAGACTTAGGAGCGCGTCCAGAATGTAAGTTGGCGGTCCATAGTAGAGTTAGGCTTGAATTGGCGAAAGTTAGAATTTTGGCGATTTTGAACGGCAGTGGAAATTATGATATCGAGGTCGGATTGGATTCCAAAAGTTGGAGTTAGTTCGTGGTGTCATTTCTGACTTATGTGCAAAATTGACATCATTCGGACGTGGTTTGGTAGGTTTCGACATCATTTGTTGAATCCATAAGTTTAGAAGCTCTTAGGCTTGAATCTGGGGATAATTTGGTGTTTTGATGTTGTTTTGAGTTATTCGAAGGTTTGAATAAGTTCGTATGATGTTATGGGACGTGTTGGTATGCCTGGTTGAGGTCCCGAGGGCCTCGGGTGAGTTTAAGGTGGTTAACAAACTATTTTTTGCCTTGGTGAGATTGCTGATATCTGCTTAATTTTTCTGGACACCACTATCAGGCAAGCCAACACCAAGAAGTTAATTAATTACTCATTTAGTATTTTTGAAATCATTTTACATTTAAACAATAAATAATAAATTTAAGTGAATAAATAATGATGCCTTTAAAAAAAATTAAACATTGAATAATCCCATAGTCATCCCAGAACCCGGTGTCACAAGTGCATGAGCAATTTCTAGAAAATAAGGTACAATACGATAACCGTCCGGAATACAATTGGACAGAAAAGAAATACAATACTCTAAAAGAAACTCTGCTGGCTGCGGGTTGTCTCGAGAGATGTACCTCACCTATGTCTTCGTATCAACCATGTCGTTGCCCAACGAGGCCACTAGACGTACAAGTGCCTGTGCAACGAAAATGCACAACAACTGTAGTATGAGTATGAAAACAAAGCGTACCTAGTAAGTATCCCGTCTAATCTCGAAGAAGAAGTGACGAGAGGTCGACTTCAACACTTACTAGTAGTCCGATAATATAATAAGTCATGGATTTATTAACAACGACTGTATACTCAAGGAAATCATGAAGCAAGTACACAATACTTTTAATAATAAGAGATTTCCAAATTCATATTTCATCATTTATCAATTTACGTCAGACCAGGGAGGCGATATCATTATTTATTAACTTCAAGGCAAGCAATACAAGCATGTGCAAATCATGACGAGGTCGTATGGCCCGATCCAACAAATATTTAAATTCTGCACTGCCAGAGGGTCGTATGGCGCGAACCATAGATGCATCTATTTAATCAACCAAGGCGTTCGGCCCGTTCCACAAAAGATAAACACATTCAAACAATTTATGGGGATAATTCCCTCTTACAAGGTTAGAAAGGAGACTTACCTCGCTCCGAAGTTCCATAACCGGCTTCCAAGCCCTTCCGACGACTAAAACCGATGGCCAACGCTCCAAAACTAGCCAAATAATAGGAAAAACAGTGAAAATATATTCTAATATTTATAACTATCATAATTTCTAACCCCGATCGAAAAGTCGATAAAATCACCCTAAGGCCCACGTGCCCAGATTCCGAAATTTTTTGAAGATAAAGTTTACCCATAGACTCACGAACTCAATTATATAATCTATTCCCAATTCCATGCTCAATTTCGTGGTCCAAATCCAAAAATACCAATTTCTAGGTATTCTACCAAAAACCCACAATTTCCACTAATTTCCATGTTCAAATCCATATATAATCATGTATTTAAGTTACTACATGTGGGAATTACTTACCTCATAATAAATGATGAAATCCCGCTCTTCAAAGGCTCCAAAATTCCCAACCAAAGTAAAAATGGGTGAAAAATGGCCAAATCCCGTCTTTGAAACAAACACACTGCCCAGCAATTCTTCGCACCTACTGTCACTTGACCGCTTCTGCGGTTCCGCAGGTGCGGCAAGTGATCCGCTTCTGCGTAGATGCCCCCTGCCGCCCGCTCTGCTTCTGCAACTGCTCTTCCGCATGTACGGTCTCGTATCTGCAAAAACTTGACCGCATCTACCGTCTCAGCACATCCCCACTAAAATCGCACCTGCGCCTTTCTTGTCCGCTTCTGCGGCTCCGCACCTGCGGCCAAAACCTCATAGGTGGGGTTACACTAGAAGGTAGCTGCTATAGCCCTTCTTTCACGTCCAATCTCGATCTGTTTACCATTCGGATTCCACCCGAGGTCCTGGGGACCTTAACTAATTATACCAACACATCCCAAATCACATTACAAACTTTGTCGAGCCTTCAAATAACATCCAACAATGCCAAAGCCATGAATCGCACTCCAATTCAAGATTAATGAACTTCAAACTTCTTCATTTGATGCCAAAACGTATCAAATCACGTTCGATTGACCTCAAATTTTGCACACAAATCACATTCAACATTACGGACGTACTCCAACTTCAGGAATCGGAATTCAACCCTGATATCAAAAAGTTCACTTCCGGTCAAACTTCTCAAAAATCTTAAAATTTCTAACTTTAGCCAAATGACTCCAAAATGACCTACGGACCTCCAAGTCCACTTCCATTCACGCTCCCAATACCAGAATCATCATACAGAGCTATTCCCAGACTCGAAATCCCAAACGAACATCGATAACACTGAAATGCACTTCAACCCAAACTTATGGAATTCTTCCAAAATGCTAACTTCCACAATAGGACACATGCCCAAAACCCGTTTCGGACACATGCCCAAGTCCAAAATCATCATACAATCTTGCTGGATCCTTCAAATCTCGATTCCGAGGTCGTTTACTCAAATATCAACCCTTAGTAAATTCTTCCATCTTAAAGCTTTCGAAATGAGAATTTTCTTTCCAAACCAACTCCAAAATTTCTGTAATTCAATTCCGACCATGCGTACATGTCATAATACCTGGAGTAAAGCTGATCATGGCCTCAAACCGCCGAACGACGCGCTAAATCTCAAAACTATCAGTCGGGTCGTTACATTCTCTCCCACTTAATCATACATTTATCCTCGAATGTGCTGATAATTACACTAGAGTAGTCTAAAATTGCTGTTTAACACCTCGTGCACCTACCCGTGTTAAAACAACTCAAATGAGCACCTTAGCTCGATCAAATTTGAAGATACCCTTTTTCATTTGGGCAATAAGCCTTAGAACCCAGCTCGAATATCCGAAATTCTCTGGCAGCTCTATTTCCAAGATACGAATCCCGTATTAATCATCACACGATATACCAGAACATGAGTACATACCTTTAGTGAATTCACACCGTGCACCACATCATTCATATGACCATAATAACATTCTCTGATCATAACAGCCGACATTGATGCTCACAATGCACCCATGACATATATGAGTCCTGTTCTAACTCTTACAACACCGCCACGACGGAAGAGATGTATAGAAATTTATAACCAACTGTCGAGTCAACAAATCGTTGAGTCTCTACTCCTAACGAGAATCATTACTTCATTCCGAACCAAATGGTGGTATTTGATCTTTAATGTACTTTATATAAATCCTATCGCACTGATACCAGGTCCAATAATTTTGTCTCACCCAGTATAAGCTGCCCAGGCAATAAGCCACCTCAGGCACTGCCAAAAACCTCATATGATGCCATAATGTGCCAACAAGCCATGAATTCAAATGTGACACATAAAGAAAATGAACTTTGTAAGGAACCTCTTAACCCGTGTAACTAATTAGACAACCGAAAAGGTGTCATAAACCTTCCTGAGAAACGGGAAACAAAACACACAAAATAGAACATAAGGGACTGTACTCAACATCACACTGTTGCGGCATGCAACCCAATCCAAACAATATACCCGTGGCGGCGTGCCACCCGATCCACACATAACATCTATATAAGGAGATACATACTGAGCTACAGTGCTCATTACTACAAAATACCGAATATCGGCCACAAGCACGCTAAGTGCATAATACCATCTCTGGGGAGACAGATAGCGTCGTACGCTACAAAACTCAGGCAAAACTGAGGTGCGATATATGATCTGAATCTCAAGAGCCATCGTGCTCGCATAACACCATCGCCACACGGAACCTCAACACATAAGAAAATTATCAAGTCGTTTCAAAACTCATACCGCACGATATAGTATTACATGAAATAGCCGACGATGAGATAACATCCAACTTCCGAATACTCCTCCATAAGGAGTGCTATGATGAAATGAACACATCTGGCCTGATATAAAGCCCATATTCAAATTTGAATCCACCCATCGACCTCGAGCCGATTCTCACCGCACCGTACTAGGCTAATAACCTTTCAAGGGTCCATAATAACCCTTTTTTCCCATGACTAACAAGAACAACCATCATAGCCTGAGCAATCCTCCACAGTCCACAATCCAATAAATCGAGTGCCCTCTAGGCATAAATTCTCAAATTAGTGGTACTACAATAATCTTCACACTTGGTTTAAATCTTCAATCAATCAAGTGACTACATGTCACACTTATACAATATTCCCGTGAGATACACTCCCAGGACCTTCCGCGCTAGGTAACAAGTCTGCACATTCATACCTTCGATCACACTAATGTTGTAAAGCATATCAAGAATCTGTAACCAAGATTCAAAGCTTCCGACACAAAAATGCTGATCTCAGGTGACGTTGAAGACAATACCAGCTTACTCCAAACATCCAAATCCCATTCCTGCTCATCCGAGCTCGTGACATCCTTGTCAACACTGAACCGCAACCTTGATCCTCACTTTCAAATTTCATATCGCTCACTGCACCTTACACGCCAATATGTGATAGTACAAGAATTTCATCATAACTCCTGAACCACTAATAGAGTAAACACTTCATCATATAGAAACCTTTTACTTAACTCATTCCAAGAGAACTATAGCAACACGCGAATGAATTCTCATAACCGTAGAATATACAAATACTTAAGTAGTGGTCTAAACCACTATAGCCCTTCCGTGATCCGCCTACATATAACAGGCTATGATACTTGAATAGTCCCAAATAAAATCAATTACGGCGACCATCAAGCCTTGCAGGTACCGCCACAAGTCACATGCATAATATAATCACACTGGAGGTACTGATCACTGCCACCATCTTGCCAATTCAACCATGGTTACAGACCCGACATATTCTAACTTATCCTTAACTTGTCTTAGAAATATTGATTTCTCCAGTCAACACATAACAACTCAATTATCACTCATCGTGAGTGACCCCATTCCACGAGACCACATTGTCTCTAAACCCATGAACCGTTTCATGCCCTCCTTGCATGCACATTCGAATCTTCAACTGATACGCCCATTTTGATATTTCCTCTATGAATCCGAAGTCCTTTTCTTTCATTCCTCCAAATTCTACACCGCAAGCCGAATATATACTTCACATCCCACAATCAACAGAACTATCATCCAGAACCCACAAGAACTTGGAGGGGCAGAACTACCCTTCAAGATCAAACAGGAAAGGAAACACTGCCCTTGTGTGCCAGCGCTTTCTCAATGCTCAAAGCCACACAATAACTGAAATGCTGCAAAAATACACCAACTCTCGAAAATACCAACCTACACATATTTATGTCCAACTATCAGCACATTCTCATCAATCTGAAACTAAACCATCACACTACTCTCAAAACACGCAAGAACTTGAGAGTAGATTCTTTTCCACTAAAAAGTTTGTTTCTGTTTGCAGGTACTATGAATAGGTTTATAGTATTGTTGCAGTTACAAGGTGTGGTATTAGCGTCTATGATGCTTAGTACCTTGCAAATGCAGCAATTCGCCTGGGCCTAACGGAAAGGCAAGTCTAAACTAGCTCAACTATAGCCACACATGACAGACAAGTTTCACAAGTTTTACTAGGGGTCACAAACCTTCAAACATAACAACAACAATAGGAATAACAATGAAGGCCAAGTTTGAACAAATTAGAAACTAAGCAAGCACACACCCAAGATGTTATCTCTTCTGCTTTCTTACCAGCAGTAGCTGCATTTCATGAAGAGCTTCCACAGGATATTAATAGAGGTCCAGACCTATGTTTTCAACAGAATAAAGCCATCAGCTTCAAGCAATAGAAGCTTACACACTGCAGCAACAATACAAGAAGCCATAATTCATCTATAAATCATACAATGTTCAAGACCTCTTGGATGATGGCAACAGGAAAATGCTCACTCTTTTCTGTCAAAAGAACCAGGCGGAATCAGCATACATGGCCATCTTCTGGGGTCCTTTTTATTAACCTTCTTCAACTAGGCTTTCTGTGGTCTCACTGTCAAAGAAAAGTTGAAGAATGTTTGTACCATGCTCACTTTTTTGTCATACTCCATATAAAGTTTCTACTTTTTATAAGATGTAGATCTTGTTGTACATGGAAGATGCACTTCCAACTAATGTGTTTAGTAGAGTTAGGATCATTTGAGTTTTTTTGTGTAGTTGACCTAGGTTTCTTTCACCATGTTTTTTGTATACCCAGTAGTCTATCAATGTTGGATAGGCAACTGGAGTTTCTCCATAGATCTAAATTCATATAGAAATTTAGGTCCATTTGGTTGTCAGTTTTTGGATGATCAAGTGTACAATCATCCTTTGGGAGGTAAGGTTTATGTCCCCCTCCAATGTGGAACTTTACTTTATATTTATGAAAATTAACCCTAGGCACAAAGCCTAGTGGACTTTGATTAAAAAATAAACCCGAATATATCATAGAACAGTCCGAGCCTCTTTTCATAATCCGCTGCAAAAGCTCGATTTGCGGGCTTGAAATTCCTAGGCACCACATTTTAACCTTTGAATACACTAGGACCGTCATTGAGAATCACCCTCTCTGGCTTGGTCTAGAATATTAATCAACTCCAAGGCTCCGCTAGCACATGAACATCCATCTCAATACAGCACCCGACTGAATCACTTCACTTGTAAATCACCTCTGTACGAAGCATAAATCCATAATCTTCTTAAAGCCTGCATATGAGTCAATAAGGCCAACTATAGCACACCTTTATCAATTACTTTGCTCAAGTTACCACTTATGTTCTTTTCCCTTAGCTTCAGTAACTCACCAATACACCGATAACCCGAAACCTCGCAAGTAGATAACTGTGCAACCCAATCGTAGGCGGTGGGACTCCCCCACTTAGCTTGAAGCTACTATTACACAACTCTAGAACCCACCAAGATTCTTTCTTCATTATTGACATGATCTTACACAACCAACCTGCCAACTTCCTCGAAATCCTTCTGTTAGCATTTCATGAACACTCCGAATCATTAACCGCATTCACATGTTCGACATCTTTACCGGATAGTCAGTAAAATTCTTCATAGAAGCCCCGTCAGCACCACGTGACCACTAACCTGCTTGCAGGAGATAACCCACCTGTGGAAATTATATGTCGACATCTCCCGACGATGCTTGCACTACACAATTACTACAAAATTAGTAACCCATCCTGAGCCCATGCTCTATCACTAGTTGTACAAGTCTGTTTGCTCCTTATGGACATCAACTAATTGTGCGACAATACCTCAAAATCCAAAGTCATGTTGTATCCTTCTTCATATCAAGCAACTCCGTTCTGTTGCATCCAATCTCCCACCGTATAATAGCCAATATTCCAAATAAAGCCCGTGGACCCAATCATCGTCCACTAAAATTCCCAAATCACTCTAAACTTTCTTTAAGGTGTGTCGTTATCCTTCCACTGAACCCATATGCTACTCTGTCACTCTCCCACTTTGGTCAAACTCACTCATTTAAGCAACTACTCGACTTTCGCTTCTTACACCTGGCCTTCTAGAAATTTAACCTATGCCTGACACTTCCCACATGTCCTTCTTTATCCTTTGCTGCCAGTTGTTGCCTTAGATAAATATCTATATATGTAGCACTTGAATCGATAGATCGCTGCTACCTTCAACCCTTTTCGAAGATCCTCCCTCTCGAGCCGTCAGCATTAGAAATACCCATTCAATCCTAAACCACTGCACCTCGCAATCTCTGACAGCCGCTTCTCCAATACTATCTCACAATATCCTGCCCCAAGGGAAATTGTAGAAGATCATAACACCGGAAACTTGACACATTCAATCGAGGACGACGACACCACGTCGTAGATAAAAATTCCACCACACTTGAAAACACCAAGTCTCGTTACCCTATCAACCCAAACCTGAACATTTATAGTCCGATTGTCTTTCCTCCACAGGAAATAAAATACCGAATCTTTGAATCGTGCACCTCCTTTCAAGTCATTCACTGCCCGACACATAGGCAAGCACCCCACCATCAAATCAATACTACGGGATAACCATTCTTGTGCATCATAGCAACCTGTGCATAGCCTCAAAGCTCTTAAAAGTACAACTACTGAGCTGAAATGATAGAATATCCTTACTCAAGGCGACGACAATAGCCCAAATAACTACGCAGGGAGAAACATCCCGCACCACATCTCTGGTACCATTACAATTTCCTCGATTCCTGTTTCATAACAAGCGCTTCACGTCACATAAGATTGAATGTGAAGGAAACGAAGGCATAAGCCTCAAATGAATCAAATCGCACAATGAGGAATCAAGAAGGGAAGTGCTCCTAATAGCCCGGTAGCCTCTTGAGGATAAGTACAGATGTCTGCGTGCCGATCCGTAAGACTCTACTAGACTCGCTCATGACTTGTGAGTCTTAAGTGAACCTAGTGCTCTGATACCATGTTCTCACGACCCAAAATCTATTAAAGGCCGTGATTGCGTCGGACACCACTGTCAGGCAAGCCAACGCCAAAAAGCTAATTAAATTCTCATTTTAGTATTTTTGAAATCATTTCTTTTCCTTACATTTAAACAATAAATAATTAATTTCACTGAATAAACAATGATGTCGTTAACAACCTTAAATATTGAATAATCCCATAGTTATCCCAGAACCCGGTGTCACAAGTGCATGAGCAATATCTAAGAAATAAGGTACAATACGATAACTATCCGAAATAAAATTGGACAGAAAAGAAATACAATACTCTAAAAGAAACTCTGTTGGCTGCGGATCGTCTCAAGAGATGCAGCTCACCTAAGTCTTTGTATCTAACATGTCCCTGCCCAACGAGGCCACTAGACGTACAAAAATGAACAACAAGTGTAGTATGAGTACGAAAAAAATGCGTACCCAGTAAGTATCCCATCTAATCTCGAAGAAGTAGTGACGAGAGATCGACTTTGTCACGACCCAAACTGGAGGGCCATGACTAGCACCCGGCCATACTTACCGAGTACCAACATACATTTTATCTAACCTTCTTTATTATCTTTTAGGGCTGACGAGATCAATAAAAATGGTAGACATGGGTCATGGACAACCAACAATAAAATATGATGGCATGAACATACATAACATGGGATGACTAGACAATCAAGAAACTATATATAAGGTACGAGCTACCACACTACCATGAGAGACTATACAACAAAAACCAGCCGACAAGGCCTACCAAACTTACATGAGTCGACACCTGTCTATGAGCCTCTAAAGGAACATAAGTGTTGCAACATAGCCGGAACAGGGCCCCGACATACCCATAATATCTATAACAAAAATACATACCAAGACCACGGCAAGTCCGAAGAATGGATCTCGCCAATCACCGCTGAACTGGACAGCCTACTATGGTGGGGGAGCTGCGCCTGCCTGTCTATCAGGACCTGCAGCACGACATGCAGCGTCCACAAATAAAAGGACGTCAGTACGAATAAAGTACTGAGTATGTAAGGCAGGGAACCATAAGTACGAACAGTAATGTAAGCAGGGATAGAGAATAAACAACCTGTAACATCTGGGTACCTCTAAGGGCTACTGACATGAAATGCGTGATACATATGTATATATACATAAACTTTTAAAACATACGCCTCTGTGGGCATCATCATCATCATATCGTACCCGGCCGTAATAGGCTCGGTAAAAACGTACCCGGCCACGTGGAGCTCGGTAAAACCTAACTGATCAGTGGTTGCACAATAGGTGCCGTACCCGGCCGACTATAGCGCGGCTCGGTAGAGTAAAATAGATACATATATATAATGCATGCTCGACTCATGGACTCACATTCTAAACCTTTCGGAGTGACGTAAGGTCGGTATCCTCTGTACACGTTATTAGGAATAACTCTTCACCATGAACCTTATAAGAATCAGGAAGTACCAATAACATTGATAACATAAGAATAAGAGAAGCAACATCAACATCAATCGTTCCATAAGAGGGGAAACAATGTAAGTACTGCTAGCTTCTAAGAGTAGAGTATCTTTGGAAGCTCGTTCATTACATTATGTACAATCGGAGTCGTGCAAAAGAAGGAAAGGGATAGCCTCACATACCTTGTATATACTGCCCCAATCTCAAGCTATGCAATTTTCACGACTCCTTAGTCTACAATAAGAGAAACAATACTATAGTTACCATTCAAGCGTCATAACTATTATGTATCGACCACAACCTATTTTACGATGAAACAGACAGCATCTCCCCTATATATATGACTTCACACAATTCCAAACAATCACCAAACAGCCCAAACAACATCAATAATAATCATATTGAGCCTCCCAAAACAGTCCACGCACAACCAAATCACTTCATACATACGACGGCCACCGTAGTCGTGTCAAACGACACGGAAATGTTACGAAGAACTACCAGCCCACAACCCTACATCTATATGGTGTTTCTCCACACCCTTCCTCCTCCAAAACTCCACAAAATAGTAGTAAAACACGCAGCCCAACAGCAACACAAAACAGTCCACAAAACAGTCCGCTACAAGTGAATAACTCGAACTCACGGCTTCCGATCACCGTCCCGTGAGTTCTTACATGTATAGAACGAATTACCATGAATTCACAGCAGAATAAATGTATGAAAGATAGCAGTAAACTCACCTTACTTGTTGGATAACTCAGCCCTTATCTTGGTTCTTCAAACTCTAGGGTTTACCCCCAATTTGAACTTGAAAGAGAGGGAAAATCAATTAGGGTTTGTGGATAATTTTTGGGAGGAAGTTTGCAGGGGTTTAGGTCTGGTTATTTGTGAAATATAATGAGGGATATATTGCAGAAGATAAGCCTTTTAATGGGCTCTTTGTCTGACCCGAAATTGCCTCTTTTTGGGCTATCATTTAACCAAGTAGGTGACCCACCTACTTGTCACCTAGCAGCTTGTGCAGTCTCGCAAAAATGTCTATATCTCTCTACTCCAATGTCGTATTGATAAAAGGTTTAATGCGTAGGAAACTAGACTCATAGATCTTCAATTTGGTGGGTATATCACCCCGTAATTCCAAGTATATTGGGAGAAAAGCTTAATAACATTTGACCTAAAGTTTAAGTAAAACTATGAACTTAAGTTGCAACAACTCTTGTCGACTTTTGTTTCATAACTCGTTTGACTTCAAGACTATGATACGGATATTTTATGATTCATATACCTTAAAATACGACCTCTTGAGAGTATTAAGCACCCCTAGGTTTACCCAAAAATACGGCTGACAACATCCTTGATTCGTTTAACTTCTAATACTTGTTAACCACCCTTATACACCTTTGTATCATTTAAGACCAATAGGATTAATCTCTTACCATCTCAAAGATAATCTCTTCATGGATTTACGTCGACGACCTTATGGCATGAACTAACGTATGTGAATATGGGTTGTAACAGACTTCGACACTTACTAGTGGTCCAATAATATAATAAGTCGAGGATTTATTAAAAACGACAGTAAGCTCAAAGAAATCATGAAGCAAGCAAACAATAATTTTAATAATAAGAGATTTCCAAATTAATATTTCATCATTTAGCAGTTTACCTCAGACCTGGGAGGTAATATCCTTATTTATAAGCTTTATGGCAAGCAATACAAGCATGCGCAAATCATGTCGAGGTCGTACCGCCCAATCCAACAAAATATTTGAATTGTGCACGGCCAGAGTGTCGAATGGTGCGAACCATAGATGCATCTATTTAATATAATGAGGCATTTCGCCCGTTCTACAAAAGATAAACACATTCAAACATTTAATGAACAGTTCATCAAAGGGCAATTATCTTAGGAAATAACAATTCCTCTATTCACGGTCAAGAAAATGTTGTTTAGCTTTTTAGAAGTTTATTAACCAAGCTCGATATTATTTAAGCATTTTAATTGACAATAAGGTTGCAAATGTTACAAGTAAAGCATGCTTTTGGGTCCTAAACTATCCAGACTTAAGCATAATAGTAGCTACGCAAGGAGCCCCGTCACCTCGTGCGAACGTAGCCCCCACGAATAGAAGCACATATTTAATTATTTCACCTATGTGGATAATTTCCTCTTACAAGGTCAGAAATGAGACTCACCTCGCCCCGAAGTTCCATAACTGGCTTCCAAGCCCTTCCGATGACTCAAACCGATGCCCAACGCTCCAAAAATAGCCAAATAATGGGCAAACCAATGCAAATATATTCTAATACTTACAATTCAATTTACAACAATTTCTAACCCCGATCGGAAAGTCGATAAAATCACCCTCGGGCTCACGTGTCCGGATTCTAAAAATATTCGAAGATAAAGTTTAACCATAGCCTCATCGAACTCAAATTATAATCTATTCCCAATTCCATATCCAATTTCGTGGTCCAAATCTAAAAATACCAGTTTCTAGGTCTTCTACCAAAAACCCACAATTTCCACTAATTTCCATGTTCAAATCCATATATAATCATGTATATAACTTACTACATGCGGAAATTACTTACCTCATAATAGATGATGAAATCCCCCTCTTCAAAGTATCCAAAATCACCCAATCAAAGTGAAAATGGGTGAAAAATGGCGAAATCCCGTCTTTAAAACAAGCACACTGCCCTGCGATTCTTCGCACCTGCGGTCACTTGACTGCTTCTGCATTTCCGCAGGTGCGGCAAATGATCTGCTTCTGCGAAGTTGCCCCCAGCTGCCCGCTCTCGTCTGCGCCTTCTCTTTCGCAACTGTGGTTTCGCATCTGCGGCGAAATGACCGCATATGCGGTCTCAGCACCTCCCCACTAAAATCGCACCTGCGCCTTTCTTGGCCACTTCTGCGGCTCCACACCTGCGGCCAAAACCTCGCAGGTGCGGTTACACCTGAAGGCAGCTGCTACATCCCTTCTTTCAAGTCCAAACTCGACCCGTTTAGCATCCGGATTCCACCCGAGGTCCTCGGGACCTCAACCAATTATACCAACATATCCCAAATCACATTACGAACTTAGCCAAGCCTTCAAGTCACATCCAACAACGTCAAAACTATGAATCGTACTCCAGTTCAAGCTTAATGAACTTTTGAACTTCAAACTTCTTCATTCGATGCCGAAACCTATCAAATAACGTCCGTTTGACCTCAAATTATGCACACCAGTCACATTCGACATTACGGATCTACTCCAACTTCTGTGATTGGAATCCGACCTCGATATAAAAAAGTCCACTTTCGGTCAAACTTCTCAAAAACCTTCAAATTTCTAACTTTAGCCAAATGACTCCAAAATGATCTACGGACCTCCAAATCAACTTTCGTTCACGCTCCCAATACCAGAATCACCATACGGAGCTATTGCCATACTCGAAATCGCAAACGGAATATAGATAACACAGGAATGCACTTCAACCCAAACTTATGGAATTCTTCCAAAATGTTAACTTCCACAATAGGCGCCGAAACGCTCCTAGGTTATCCAAAATACGATCCGGACACACGTCCAAGTCCAAAATCATCATACGGACCTGCTCTAATCTTCAAATCCTGATTCCGAGGTCGTTTACTCGAATATCAACCCTTAGTCAATTTTTCCAACTTAAAGCTTTCGAAATGAGAATTTTATTTCTGAATCAACTCCAATAATTCCGCAATTTAATTCCTACCACGCGTACAAGTCATAATACCTGAAGTGAAGTCGCTGATGGCCTCAAATCGCCGTACGACATGCTAGAGCTCAAAACGACCGATCGGGTCGTTATAAGTAAGTCCACATTGTAGGAAGTAAATAAGGGGAGGGGAAATCCACAATTGAAATCCACTATGCATAAAAGTATATCCACAAATAAAGTCCACAATACATAAAGTAAATCCACAATTTAGGTCCACGGTGCAAAAAGTAAATCCACAATGCATAAAGTAAATCCACAATTGAAGTCTACAGTGCATATGTAAATCCACAAGTAAAGTCCACATTGCATAATAGTAAATCCAGATTGAAGTCCACATTGCTTAAAAGAATTCGCAATTAGAATCCACAATGCTTAAAAGTAAATCCACAATCGATGTCTTTAGAGCATAAAAGTAAATCCAAAATTTGTAGTCCGCGGAAAGTTAAAGTCCGCGAGAGATTGAAAATGATAATTGATTATTGAAGATTGAAAATCTGAATTGTCGATTGAAATTTGGTAATCGAGAATTGATGAATATGGGTATTAATAATTAAAGCCCATGAGTTTGTATTTGAAAATTGAAAACAAAGATGGATAATTGAAAAATGAAGATGGTGTTTAAAGTTTTCAAATATGTAAGTATAGTATATATAGAGTTCAAATTGAAGGTTGGTAATAGAGAATTGAAATTAAAGAATAATAATCGAAATTGAAGATGAAAGTCTGAAACCTGACGATTGAGATTGATGATTGAAATTGGCGATTTATGTGTGATAGTTGTTTTACTATGCCTTTACTTTAGAAATAGCCACAAGCTAAGATAATTTTTAGTGATGAAGAAATATATTCAATTGTGATAGAGTTGAGGAATTTACACTAGTAACTCGTGCTTTCAAAAGCTGAATCCACATGAATGACTGAAGATGAATGACTCCACAACCTGAAGAAGCATCTATGTCCCTAGCTCGATGAAGAATTATGTCCACGCCCACTTTGAAGAAGATTTGATCCATCACCATGTCCTTCAAAATATGCACATAGTTACGATAAGTGTCACTTAGGGTCGTAAACCCATTCGGACATTTGGTAAGGTTGGCTAATTGACTTAATACACCAGGGGTATTAAGTACCTTAGGCTTAAATGATACATGTATCTTACAAAAGGTTTTAGCGTAGCTCTATTCTATGTTGACTCAGAGTGAATTTTTCTAGAGTGGACAACTGGAGAGTGGAAAGCCCGCGAATGTCGATTGCACCGCTGATTGACATACCCACGAACTTTCCCCTAAAAAGTTTTTTAAGCAGTGTGCGGCCGCAAACCACGTAACCACTTAGTGTGTGAATTGCGTGAATTTTCCAAAAGTGGAGAAAGTGAAACGGAATGACAGTTATATCAAAGCGATAACACATAGACAATTTTTTTCAAGTAAAACATTTATGGCATGTAAAACAATTTAAGATCAAACAAAGTAAGCACACAAGCCTTAATTAACTAAGTCTGTTATGGTTAGAACCTAAGTAACCCAGCAGAGTCGCCAAGCTATTATACCCTATATTAAACTAAGGTACAACGTATTGGTAATTTCGGATTTTATTAGAGTTAATGAGTCGCCACCTAATTATATTAAAGGTGAATTAGGACATCCATTTTATTAACTCTACATATGATCTACTAAACTTTAGAGATTCTAAGGGAAGGGTTCATTTAATCTTAAAAAGAGGGCTTTAAAATTCGTATTGCAATTATTTACCAACCGGATATAGGTTAATTATGGCTAAGATTAAATAAAATAATTAATGAGATTAGAAAAAGGGTAGTAAAGTTGGCTAAAAAAATTGTCATGAAAAGTAATTTCCGAAAGCATGATTTGAAGAAATTCGAACGACAAGATAAATTCCTTGTTGCTTTAAAAATGGAAGTTTCTTTAAAACAAAATGTGTTGGGGCCAAAATGTCTTATTTTGGAAAGAAAGTTCACTTCTGCCACACAAATGGATTAAAGATCCAAGTTTGAATAAAACGTGATTTGTCTGAGACTCAACGTCAAATTTTGTTTCAAATATTATTATTTAAAGCCATATCCTCTTCTAAAATCCAAAACTTAACAAAGAACTAGGTTTTGATTAAACAAAATATTCATTAAGTGGAAAGTAAAATAACAAGTAGATAAACACATAAGAAAAATAATAAATGATATAGCTACTATTTATACAACCTCTGTAGGCTGCCTCTCTTCTTCTTTTCTCATTTTTTGAGAGCCTAAATATACATTAGGAGTAGAAGAGAAACGAAGGGTTGTGGATTCTTCATGTCTGGCAGCGACATCGAGATTCATGTTGGAACTCCTTGTGGCTCCTATGTGTCACACAAAGGTAACAGTAAGGAAATAATTAGAAGGGCATAATCTTATTTTTAGAGAGTATCAAACAAGAAACAAAACAAAAACTAAAGCAGGCCATAAATACTCATATTGTCATAATCAAATGTAACATGTAGGCATTTCTACATTATCAAAATAACCATTATCAGTGCTTCACACTATCATGATGATCTGTACGTAAACATGTTCAAGAAAATCCTTAAGAGTATTTTAACTTTGGATAGTAAAATAGTTACAAGAATATAAGTTACACATATACTTTGAGCAAGAGATTAGGCATATTAGCAAATGTTTCACAATGTGAGGATACCATACATTGACATATCTTCTTCACTTAAAATCTTAAAGATATGGCTTTCAGACATGGCAATAAAGTCTACAACATTGAATACAGACGAGACCTTTAAATATGTTATCATGATTTCCAAAATAATAGAATTGTATTTAATCTATCAATTTAACAGAATATAGACGAACATATGGGATAAAATATTTAAAGTAATTACTAAAATTGCACTCGAAATTTTAGATGTGAGAGAAAGACCCGACAGCATGGCTTGTAAATGAACATCTGAACTTATTAAGAACTTTACAACAACATTTCTCATACGTATTCTATTTAACTCATGTAAAAGAAAAATAAATTTCCTACAGTGTAACGACCCGACCGGTCGTTTTGAGCATTTGCAATTCATTCAGTTTTTTGAGGGCGTGAGTAGTTCCGTATGATGTATTATGACATATGTGAATCGTCAGTTTTGGTTTTCAGGTTATTCAGAATTGATTTGGAAGAATGGTTCTCAGCTAGAAGCTTTAAATTTGAAAAGTTTGAGAAAGTTTGACATTTTGGTATTTGACTTCGAATTGGATTTTTGATGGTTCCGTTAGCTCCGTAGGGTAATTTTGGACTTAGGAGGGTGTCCCGATTGTGATTTGGAGGTCCGTAGTAGAATTTGTCTTGAAATGATGAAAGTTAGAATTTTGGGAATTTCGACCGAGAGTTCAATTTTTGATATCGGGGTCGGATTTTGATTTCGAAAGTTGAAGTAGGTCGTAATGTCAAATGTGACTTGTGTGCAAAATTTGAGGTCACTCGGGCATGAATTGATAGATTTCGACATCGGGTGTGGAAGTTTGAAGTTTCAAGTTCATTGATTCTTGAATTAAGGTGTGATTCGTCGTTTCGATATTGTTATGTGTGTTTCGAGGCTTCGAGTAGGTCAATGTTATGTTATGGGACTTGTTAGTATGTTTGGACGTGGTCCGAAGGGCTTAGGCGCGTTTCGCTGATGCGGGGCATGATCCGCAGAAAGAGAGGTCGCTGATGCTACATTATGACTGCAAATGCGGAATTTCTGGGCAGAAGCTATAAAATTGAGGTTTTGGTTATTTCTTGAGATGTCGGACTCTGTAACGACCCGACTGGTCGTTTCATGAGTTACCCCTCCGTTTTCCCCATTTCTGCTTCTTTATGCTTTGTTCATCTGTGTTATATGGTATTAGCTTAGTCGGTCCGAATTCGGAATGGTTTTGGAAAGATTTGAGGCACTTAGTCTCTTAAGTTGGTCTTTTAGTTTTAAAAGTCAACCGAAAGTTGACTTGTGAGCAAATGATTTCGCAATTTGGTTTTTATAATTCGGATAGCTTCACGAGGTGATTTAGGACTTAGGAGCGTGATCGAAATATGTTTTGGAGGTCCGGAGTAGATTTAGGCTTGAATTGGCGAAAATGGATTTTTGGCGTTTTCCGGTAGATAGTGTAGTAGGTCCGTTGTGTCATATGGGATGTGTGTGCAATATTTCAGGTCATTTGGACGAGGTTTGATAGACTTTTTTATCGAAAGCGGAATTCGGAAGTTTTTGGAGTTCTTAGGCTTGAATCTGTGTTTGATTTGATGTTGCAATGTTGTTTTAGGTGTTTCGAAGATTGGTATAAGTTTGGATGGTGGTATACGACTTGGTCGTACTTTTGGTTGAGATCCTGGGGTCCTCGGGGTGATTTCGGATGATTGACGGGAGGTGTGGACTTGGAAATTTAAAGCTGAAGTTGCAGAAGCTCCTGTCATAACCGCACCTGCGGCAGGGGGACTGCAGGTGCGGGCCCACAGAAGCGCAAGGAGGGTCGCATATACGGAAATGGGCGAGAGGAGCTGGAACCGTAGATGCGGATGTTTGAGCGCACCTGCGATAGCGCAGGTGCGGGATTTTGATTGCAGGCGCGGTCCTTTAGCGGTTATGTGAACTCCGCAGATGCGTACTTGGGACCGCAAGTGCGAGATTACGACCGCAGAAGTGGTTTAGCTGTGGCAGAACATATAAATTTAGCCTTCGCGATTTTTTAGTGGTTTTTCACCGTTTTCATGCGGGTTTGAACTTGGGAGAGCAATTTGAAGAGGGAATTCAAGAGGGTTTCGTGGAGGTAAGGCTTTTGGACCCTAAACTTGTTTTTATGATAGTTTTTCGCTAATTAAGCTTGAAATCTATGGAATTTAGTAGCAATAATTGGGGGTTTAGGGATTAGAAATTTGAGACCTAAATTTAGGGACTTGGGGGTCATTTGTGGTTGGATTTTGGTATATTTGGTATGTATGAACTCGTGGGAGGATAAGGATTCTATTGATGTAAATTTTAGAGGATTCTGAGACGTGGGCCCGGGGGTCGGATTTTGTCAATTTTTGGATATTTGGTATAATTTGATTCATTTCGCTTGGGCTTCGTTCCCTGAGCATATATTGATGAAGTGATTCTGTTTTTGGCTAGATCGACGCGAGTTGAGAGGCAAGGGCATCACGGGATAGAATTTGGACCAGATTGAGGTAAGTAATGATGTAAATGTTGTTATGAGGGTTTAATCCCCGGATTTCACATCGTTGTGCTATTTCGAGGTGACACACACGCTAGGTGACGAGCGTGAGGTCGTGCACCGTTGGGGATCGCAACTTGGTCCGTCTCGTACGACTATTAAATCTCGTATTTACTTGGAAGCTATTTGATATTATTATGTTTTGGAAAGTATTATTATGTTTGGGGCTAAATGCAGTATTTGGGCCTCGTGCCGACTGTTTGGATCCTTAGGGGCTTTTACTACTATTTTCCTCACTGTTTTCGGTTTGATTTTTACACTCAGTCATGCTATGTTCTTACTGTTTTCATAACTCGATTTTATTCACTCCCTTGATTTCATAAATGATTATTTTGAGCCGAGTACTTGATTTTCTGTCAGCCCGAGGGGCTTGAGTGAGTTCTGACTAAGCCGAGGGCCTATGTTATGAAGATATCATGGGATCGGGTTGCGTGCCGCAGCGAGTTGTACTGATTGTGATATATGAGAGGCCGAGGGCCTGATTTATTATGCCACGAGGTGGCTTGTGATAAAGCTTGGGCTGTAAGAGCCCCTCCGGAGTCTGTAAACCCCCAGTGAGCGCGGGTACCCAATGTGAGATGTGATATTGCCCGAGGGGCTGTTGTTGTTTCATGTTATTGCCTGAGGAGCTGATTACGAGTGATCGTGAGGTAGCCCGAGGGGCTGGTTCTATTGATGTTTTTCCCGAGGGGCGATTGTTGATTTATGTTGTTGCCCGAGGGGCTGTTTACTTTTTGATTCTTTTACTCACTATTTTTCGTCACTCGTTTGAAACTATATATTGAAAGAAGTTTTGGAAAGGATTTTATTGAAGTGAGTTGTTTTAACGAGTTTCATTGTTTTTACTGCATTGTTCTAGACTTAAACTGTTTTGTTGAAGCATTATGACGTGGCTTGCGTGTTTTCTTACTGCTCAGCTGCCTTTACTATTATTACTTACTGGGTTGGCATACTCACATTACTCCCCGCATCTTGTGTGCACAACCAGGAGGTTTGGGTCGCGGTAGTGAGTGATGATTTGCTTACCAGCTAATCCTCGAAGTTGACTAGGTAGCTGCTTGGCGTTCGCAGCCTAGTGCTTCTCCTTCCTATCTTATTAAGCCTGTATTAGTATTTCTTTCAAACTATGTTGTCATTTCTTATTCCTAGACGAGATGTAGTAGCTCATGACTGGTGACACCCCGATGTCGGGCTGTGTTATGATTCCGCATTGTCTATTTTGACTTATATTATGGAATTTTTAGCAAATTAATGACTTTAAATGACATTTTATGAATTTCTGGCTGGTTTGGGGTTTGTGTCGACTAGCCTAGTTTCACGGTAGGCGCCATCACGACTGGGTCCCTTTTAGGGTCGTGACAAGTTGGCATCAGAGCCTAGGTTACATAGGTCTCACGATTCATGAGCAGGTTTAGTAGAGTCTCGTGGATCGGTATGGTGACATCTGTACTTATCGTCTGGAGGCTGCAAAACCTTTAGGAAAACTTCACATTCTCGAATTCTTATCGTGCAACATTGATTCAGCTTGAAATGTAATTCATGAAATTCCTTCCACGCGTTCGTATGCACGCATGAGCGCTCGATATCGGATGTGCATCGACGACTTGTGATTCCCTTAACAAGGGGTAAGATATAATTTCTGTGTGTTGATGTTGGGCCAGTCTGAAGGACTTGAGGCCGGGTTTCTCCTGTAGCATGAACACTGGGGTGTTGATTGTGTGAGAACGTGCTTTTGGGATTTATATATTTGGTAGTGTTCCTATTGGTGGAAGTGATGGGTTGATGGCTACGTGATGAGTATGATGTGACTGCGATATGTGTTCATATAATTTGGATGTGACGATGAGAGTGTGCGTGAGGGTAAAAAGAACTATTTGGTGCTTGATTTCCATCTTTATTTGATGTATAGACCCGAGTTATGGGTGTGTTGAACGATCATTTCATGTTGTTTAGTTAGGGAGTGAAGTAGATTTCATGTCAAGATATGAGTTTGGTCTCAAAAAGATTAAGTGATTGCATGGTGTTTATGACGGTGGAAGGGTATAAAGAGATGTTAGTTTGAGGTGAAGCAGGTGGGTTATCTCCTGCATGGTGTCCTGAGGGTGTGAACTCTATGTTGTTTTGTTTTGTAGCGAGTCCTCTTTTACCAGTGAATTATATGTGCTGCAGTATGAGATGGATCGCGTATGAGAGTTATCTTGACCGTTACGAGGGTGAATGCATGATTTGCAGATGATTTGAAATTACTAGATAGTTTGTGTTGCATGAGCATATGAAGGATTTAGTTGAATCTCACTATGGTATTATGGCGGTAATAGAGTATGGGCATTGTGAGTTTTTGTGTGTTTTGATCTATGGCTTTGAGCAAAATGGGGGAGTTTGCTATTGATCAGTTGATTACACAATTACGTGTTGTATTGGTTTCAATTCGAGGTATACTGGTGAATTAGTTGTGACTTACAGAGGTTGATATCGAGGATGACTCGAGTAAAGGAAATTTTGAAAAAGGGTTGTGTTATGCTTTATGGGTGTGTGAGAATCACAGAATGACTTGAGTTATTATTGGTGAAGGATGTAATGTGCATGCAGAAGGATGTAATCTGCACGGAGAAAGAATTTATATGGTTGCATTAAGGTGGGGTTACTTCCTAGGGTGTTGGAGTGCTAATGGAGCACAGGTCTTTCGGACCGTTTGATCAGTCTTATTGAATCCTGAGTAGAGTGGATGACTCTCGAGAATGGTTCTGATGGATTTAGAGTTTATATGTAACTATTGGGAATCTTCAGGATGTGTATTTGGCTAGAAATTGAGACTTACATTGAAAGGCATCTAGATTTGTGGTATTTCTATAATGTAGTGGATCCCACATTTCGGTATCAAGAAAGGGAAAGAATAGCTTAAATTCATAGGGAGTCTCCTCAGAGTAAGTAAATGATTTATGGTACTTTTTGGATGCTTAACAGAACATTCAACGGCTTATGAGATTTACGGCGCTGTGGTTTTGTGCTAGGGTCTCACTTGGTGAGTTTTTCTTGAGGATTTTGGTATTGTGGAAAGAAGAAGAATCAATCTGAAGGTAATTCAGGAGGAACTCGGATAGATAGGACAACTTGATAGTAGGTTGGATTAGCATGGTAGTTTATATGATCGGTTCTTGAGTGCTTATGAGGTAATGAGTTTCTACAGGTGTTTCGTGGCAATGCTCTTGGGTTTTGGTGGACTGCGCAGCTTGGTTGGGTTAGATGGATTCAATCCTGACGGTTAGGTCTTGACCTAACGGGATTCGGAAAATTCTTGGTAATTTCTACCGTGGTTAGAGATGTATATTTTCTACTGGCGTGAGGAGAATGTGATGAATAGTGATTTTCTTCTAGATTGGATCAAATGAAAAGTTTCGGCTAGTTGAGTACGTAATTGCCTGTGGCTCGGAATGGATATGACATTCTCATGTTTATCCTAGGGTGTATAGTATATGCGGTATGTTATGCAGGTTTGATATTTGCATGTGTAAGGTCACAGTTCAGTTCTGAAAGGAAGGTCATAAATTCTTAGGCGGCACGGGCTCTCAGAAGATTATGGAAATGATAGTACTGGTTGGTGTGGCTTGATGAGGGTATGTATTTCAGAAAGGGCGATGTGTTTGAGTTAGGGATACTTCATTGGTATTGTGGCACCCTCTTGTTAGATCGACTGCTGATATTCAAGTTCGTTTGGTAGCACAGAAGAATTATAGGAGTACCCCTCTTGGATGATTTGGTAATATAGGTATGTAGTATATTCAGACGGTGGAATTGGGATTGGATATGGTGATTCTTGTGCTATATGGATTAGGAGATTGGGAGTTCTCATAAATGGGCTATGTTGTGGTTATAGATCGCGTGTGTTGGCCTTGTGTGGTGACTATCGGGGCTTAAGAGACACGAGTGGATCCTTTGTTGCTTAGTATGTTAGATTTTGAGGTGATATTGGGTATGGAATGGTTGTCTCCATGTCGTGTTGTTCTAGACTGTTGCGCTAATTCACCGATGTTAGCTGAGTCGTGGATGCCACGGATTAAGTGGCGAGGTTCAGCGGATTATGTTCCCAGCAGGGTGATTTCATTTCTGAAGACCCAACAGATGGTTGGGAATGGGTTATCTTTCTTATTTGGTCGTCGTGAGAGGTGTCAGTGCAGAGACTCCTGCCATTGTTTCCGTTCCGGTGGTGAGGGATTTTTCGGATGTGGTTCCTGCAGCCGGGCATGCCTCCGGATAGGGTTGCTGATTTCGTAATTAATTTGGTACCGGTCACCGTATCGTATGGCACCGGCGGAGTTAGAAAAGTTGAAGGAGCAGCTTCAGGTACTCCTTGATAAGGGGTTCATTGGTAGACCAATAAGGATGTGTGTTCTGCATCGAGTCAGCTTTGTCGACTCCGAGTTATTATCATTCAGGGATGTGTTGATTCGATTGTCATTGAGCTTATTAGTGCTCTAAAGTGATCTATGAGTTACCTTTCCATATTGCGAGGCATTATGATTTGTTGGTTATAGGCACATATTGTGCGGTTCTATTAGTGTCTCATAGTGGAATTCGAGCGGGAAGAGTATTAGGTATTGCTCGTCAGATGGCGTAACAGTTGTGTCCTTTCGGGTTTGTGTGGTGTTATGTCATTTGTTTCGCCGTGATTATGATGATTTGCTTTTAGTACTAGACATCAAATTGTGGGTGGCTGTTGATTTTAAGCATAATGACTTGAGGTGTTTAATGTGGACCATGTTTGGATAGGGTCGCACGTTGCAGCAAGGTTATTTGGAGGTATGATCCTTCAAGTAGATTCATGTGTTCTGGTTCTACGATGTGTGATGAGTTCTCAGCATTGTGTGTTAGTGGTACTAGTGAGCTTGCGGTACAACTCTCTCAGTTAAGTCATTTTTCCATGATTGGAGTACATTTGGGCTGTTGCTTATTGGTGCGCGGGTCGCACGGGTTGTGGATCTAGATTGTATAGATGTGTCATGTCACTTGGGTAGTCGTGTAGAATGAGATGAGGTCATGGAGATCTAGAATGAATACTATCGGATTCGATTTCGGCATGTTGGAAGGATAATATCGGGATTCGGCTTAGAAATTTACTAGGGTCCTTGCCAAAGGAGAGGGAGTTTCATGAATGGTTGATCTGAGGAATGGTTATGACTTCTTGCGTGTTTCTTTCATCATTGGTAATATACTCAAGTGTTGGGATGCGGTTTTGTTTAATAAGAGGTTTATTACCAGTTTTGTGTTGGTGTGAGTAGCTGTTGTGATTAGAAGTTATTGTTGTGAGAGTTTGAGTTGTATGATATATCATGTCATTTCATCTTGAACTGCGGTTATGGCTCGATACAGCGTGTTCAGACTTATTCAGTGTATAGATGCGAGGTTCTGATCCTGTAAATAATTTAGGAAATGAAAATGTGGTTCTAAAGTTCATAGGCTTGGTTGGATTGTGAAATTTCAGTTATGTTGTGTTATCGAACATATATGGGATAGGGTGACGTGGGCTCACCCCCGCGTATGTGCATGGTAAGGTTATACAACAATTTGATGGTTTTCGGAACAACTCTGGGCACGTTCGAGGATGAACGTATGATTAAGTGGGGGAGGATGTAACGACCCGGCGGGTCGTTTAATGAGTTACCGCTCCGTTTTCCTCATTTCTGCTTCTTTATGCTTTGATCATCTATGTTATATGCTATCAGGTTAGTCGGTCCGAATTCGAAATGGTTTTGCAAAGGCTTGAGACACTTACTCTCTTAAGTTGGTCTTTTAGTTGGAAAAGGCAACTGGAAGTTGACTTGTGAACAAACAAACTCGGAATTTGGCTTTTATGATTCGGATTTCGTGAGGTGATTTTGGACTTAGGAGCGTGATCAGAATGTGTTTTAGAGGTCCGGAGTAGATTTAGGCTTGAATTGGCGAAAATGGATTTTTGGCGTTTTCCGGTTGATAGTGGAAAATTTGATATCGGGGTCGGAATGGAATTTCGGGAGTTGCAGTAGGTCTATTGTGTCATATGGGATGTGTGCGCAAAAATTCAGGTCATTCGGACGAGGTTTGATAGACTTTGTGATCGAAAGCAAAATTCGGAAGTTTTTGGAGTTCTTAGGCTTGAATCCGTGGTTGATTTGATGTTTGATGTTGTTTTAGGTGTTTCGAAGATTGGTATAAGTTTGGATGGTGGTATATGACTTGTTCGTACTTTTGGTTGAGGTCCCGGGGGCCTCAGGGTGATTTCGGATGATTGACAGGAGGTGTGGAGTTAGAAATTTGCAGCTGAAGTTGCTAAAGCTCCTGTCATAACCACAGGTGCGGCTTGGGGACCACAGGTGCGGGCCCACGGAAGCACAAGGAGGGTAGCAGATGCGGAAATAGGCAAGAAGAGCTGGAACCGCAGATGCAGATGTTTGAGCGCACATGCGATAGCGCAGGTGTGGTCCTTGAGCGATTAAGTGAATTCCGCAGATGCATACCTAGGACTACAGGTGCGGGTCCGCAGGAGCAAGATTTCGACCGCAGAAGCGGTTTAGCTAGGGCAGAACATATAAATTTAGCCCTTCGCAATTTTCGAGTGGTTTTTCACCATTTTCATGCGGGTTTGAGCTTGGGGGAGCAATTTGAAGAGAGAATTAAAGAGGGTTTCCTTGTGTTAAGGTTTTTGGACCCTAAACTTGTTTCTATGATAGGTTTTGGCTTATTAAGCTTGAAATCTATGGAATTTAGTAGCAAAAATTGGTGGTTTAGGGCTTAGAAATTGGAGACCTAAATTTGGGGACTTGAGGGGTCATTTGTGGCTAGATTTTGGTATATTTGGCATGTACGAACTCGTGGGAGGATAAGGATTCTATTGATGTAAATTTTAGCGGATTCTGAGACGTGGGCCCGGGGGACGGGTTTTGTCAATTTCGGGATTTTTGGTGTAATTTGATTAGTTTCGCTCGGGCTTGGTTCCCTGAGCATATGTTGATGACGTGATCTGTCTTTAGCTAGATTCGACGCGCGTTCAGGCCGAGTTGAGAGGCAAGGGAATCGCGGGCTAGAATTTGGACCGGATTGATGTATGTAATGATCGTAAATGTTGTTCTGAGGGTATGAAACCCAAGATTTCACATCGTTGTGCTATTTTGAGGTGACGCACACGCTAGGTGACGAGCGTGGGGTCGTGCACTATTGGGGATCGTGACTTAGTCCGTCCCGTACGACTATTAAGTCGCATATTTACTTGGAAACTATTTGATATTATTATATTTTGGAAAGTATTATTATGTTTGGGGTTAAATGTCGTGTTTGGGCCTCGTGCCGACTGTTTGGCCCTTAGGGGCTTTTACTACTGTTTTCCTCACTGCTTTCGGTTTGATATTTACACTCAGTCATACCTATGTTCTTACTATTTTCATAACTCGGTTTTATTCACTCCTTTGATTTCATAAATAATATTTTTAGCCGAGTACTTGTTTTATTTTCAACCCGAGGGGCTTGAGTGAGTTCTGACTGAGTGAGGTCGAGGGCCTATATTGTGAGGATATCATGAGATCGGGCTGCGTGCCGCAGCGAGTTGTACTGATTGTGATATATGAGAGGCCGATGGCCTAATTTATTATGCCACTAGGTGGCTTGTGATAGTGCTTGGGCTATAGGAGCCCCTCCGGAGTGTGTACACCCCTAGTGAGCGCGGGTACCCAGTGTGAGATGTGATATTGCCCGTGGGGCTATTGTTGTTTCATGATATAGCCTGGGGGCTGATTACGAGTGATTGTGAGGTAGCCTGCGGGGCTGGTTCTGTTGTTATTATGCCCGAGGGGCGCTTGTTGATTTATGTTGTTGCTCGAGGGACTGTTTACATTTCGATTCTTTTACTCACTATTTTTCGTCACTCGTTTGAAACTATAGAAAGAAGTTTTGAAAAGGATTTTATTCAACTGAGTTGTTTTTACGAGTTTCATTATTTTTACTGCATTTTTATAGACTTATACTATTTTGTTGTAGCATTATAACGTGGCTTGTGTGTTTTCTTACTGCTCAGATGCCTTTACTATTGTTACTTACTGGGTTGGCGTACTCACATTACTCCCTGCACCTTGTGTGCATCTCTAGGAGCTTTGGATCGCGATAGCGAGTGTTGATTTGCTTGCCAGCTGATCCTCGGAGTTGACTAGGTAGCTGCTTGGCGTTCGCAGCCAAGTGCTTCTCCTTCCTATCTTATTTAGCCTTGTATTAGTATTCCTTTCATACTATGGTGTCATTTCTTATTCCTAGACGAGATGTAGTAGCTCATGACTGGTGACCCCCCGATGTCGGGCTGTGTTATGTTTCCGCATTGTCTATTTTGACTTATATTATGGAATTTTTAGCTAATTAATGACTTTAAATGACTTATTATGAATTTCTGGTTGGTTTGGGGTTTGTGTCGGCTGGCCTAGTTTCACGATAGGCGCCATCACGACCGGGTCCGTTTTAGGGTCGTGACAGACTCAGATTGAGGCAATTTTTGGAGCAATATTCATCACAACGATTGCGGTAAGTGTTATACACCTATTCTGAATATATTTCATGAATCTATCTTCATTTTTAGCAATTGGTTGATTAATTGAAAGAGGAAACTGGGGTTTTTGCCTAAAGTTTCATAATAACAGTTTTTTAATTTTGAACACCAATTTTGAGTCGAGTTTTACTGAAACTAGCATGGTTGGACTCTATAACGACCCGGACGATCGTTTTGTGAGTTATAGACCTGTTTCCCCCATTTCTTCCTCCTTATGTGTTCCTCGACTGTATTTCATCGTCGTGTTGGTTGGTTCGGGTCCGGAGTGGTTTCGGTGTAGAATGAGACACTTAGTCTCCTATTTAGAAGTTTAAGTTGGAAAAGTCAACCGAAAGTTGACCTATGAGTAAACAATATCGGATTCAAAATTCTAAGGTTTGATAGCTCCGTTATGTCATTTTAGACTTGGGAGCGCGTCCGGAATGTGATTTTGAGGTCCGTGGTACAATTAGGCTTGAATTGGCGAAAGTTGGAATTTTGGGGATTTTGGTCGGCAGTGGAAATTTTTATATCTGGGTCGGAATGGAATTTCGGAAGTTGGAGTAGGTTCGTAGTATTATTTGTGAAGTGTGCGCAAAATTTGAGGTCATTCGGACGAGGTTAAGTAGGATTCGACATTGTTTGCGAAATTTTGAAGTTTAGAAGTTCTAAGGGATGAATCTGAGGGTAATTCGGTAATTTGATGTTGTTTTGAGTGTTCCGAAGGTTCAACTAAGTTTGTATGTTGATATATGACTTGTTGGAATATTTGGTTGAGGTCCCGAGGGCCTCAGGATAATTTCGGGTGGTTGACAGAACAATGTTGGTGTTTGAGGAAGGTTGAAGTTGAACTCAGCCGTCATAACCGCACTCGCGAAGCGGCGACCGTAGGTGCGAGCCCGTAGAAGTAGAGAGGGAGCCGCAGATGCGACCATGTTTGAGGTAGGCAGGAGCCGCAGGTGCGAAGATTGGAGCGCACCTGCGAGACCGCAGGTGCGATGGTATGACCGCATAAGCGATTTATGAGAGAATAAGTGGGAACCGCAGCTGCGATGGATTTTCCGGTTTGAGGTAAGTAACGATTGTAAATCTAGTTCTGAGGGTATGAAACCCTGAATTTCGTGTCATTTTACTATTTTTAGGTGATGCGCATGCTAGGTGACAGGCGTGTGGGCGTGCACCGTTGGGGATTGTGACTTGATCCGTCCTGTAGCAACTATAAAGTTACTTATTTGATTGAAACTATATGATACTTATGGGTTTTAGAATGAGTTTCTGTAAATTAGACTGAATGCCATATCTGGGTCATGTGCCAGAGGTGTTAGGACCCTTAAGGGTCTTTTTCTTACTATCCTCTCACTTTTTTTTGATTAAAAATCTATACTCAATCATGTTATACTTATTGATTTCATAACTCAGTCTTTATTTCTCTTTTTTATGCATATAAATGTTGTTTTGGGCTAAGTTCCCTGTATTTACTGAGATCCCAACTGACTTGAGAGGTTTATGACTGACTGAGTGAGGTCGAGGGCCTGATTTGTGAGGATATTTATGGGATCAGGCTGCACGCTGCAGCATGCTGTTACTGATTCATGATTTAGTGAGGCCGAGGGACTAATTGAATTATGCCACGAGGTGGCTTGTTATAGCGCTTGGGTTGAAGGAGCCCCTCCGGAGTCTGCACACCCCCAATGAGCGCGGGTACCCATTGAGTATATGAGTGACTGTGAGTATATGAGTACACGAGTGATGTTTTGCCCAAAGGGCTGTTTATGATTTCATCATTTTTGCTCATAGTTGCACTGAGCCTCTGTTGAGAGCTGTTGAAAAATATCTTCAAATGATTTTGAACAGAGTTTAAACAAAATGATCTAATTCAAACTCTGCTTTTAAAAGCCAGTTGTATTTTTAATGAGATTTCATGATATGATCTTTATATGTTTTGTTGCTCGTCACCGCTTCTCAGCCTTTATTTACTTTGGTTACTTACTGAGTTGGCATACACACGTTACTCCCTGCACCTTGTGTGCAGATCCAGGCGTATCAGGACTCGGTAGCGGCAATTGACTATTCATGCTGCAGATCTTCTCGGAGTTAGCAAGGTAGCTGCTGGCAATTACAGCCCTCCTCTTCTCTCTCCTATCTTCCTATAAATGTTTCCTAGTTAAATTTCAATATTGTGTTAGTCTCACTATTATCGGACAATTTTTAGTAGATGCTCATGACTAGTTACACCCAAAAGTCGAGCTTTTTCCTTTCGCACTTTTGTTATTCGAATTTCTTTATGAAGTTTTATCATTAAATAGCGTGAATATATCTTTGAAAAATGAAATATCGCATTGTTTCTGGTATAGAGTCGGCTTGCCTAGTTCCACGATAGGCGCCATCATGACATGATAGTCTGGGTCGTGACGAGTTGTATCAGAGCCTAGGTTACATAGGTCTCACGGGTCATGAGCGGGTTTAGTAGAGTCATACGAATCTATACGGAGACATCCATACGTATCTTCGAGACGTCCGTACGTATCCTTGCATTCTTGTCGTGCGAATCTATTTATTCTAGTAACTAAATTTCTGTTATTCTATTCTCTCACATATGGAGAGGACATGTGCTACCAGTCAAGACGGACACCCACCAGTACCACCTGTCAGGGCTATGAGAGGCCATGGTCGCAGTCGAGGTCGTGGTAGGGGCAGAGGTGTAGCCCGCATAGCAGCTAGAGCAGCACGTACAGATCCACCAGCCACCCCGGCTTATGATCAGATCCTAGTTATGGATGCTCCACCAAGACCTCAGGCACCGACCGTGCCTATTGTTATCACAGCTCTTCAGGAGTCCTTAGCTCAGATTCTGACCATGTGCACCAGTCTTGCTCAGGCGGTCGTTGTTTCTACTACAGCAGCTACTGCCTACGCAAGGTGAGGCACTCACACTCCCACCGCCCGTACACCTGAGCAGATTGTTCATGGACTTTAGACACCGGAGGCAGCGCCAACCCATCTGGTTGCACCTTCTAAGGATTATGTGGTTACAAACATACCTAATGATAAGCAATGTAGATTGGAGAGATTTGGTAGACTTTAGCCTCCGACTTTTAGGGGTATAGAGGACAAGGATGCCCTGGGTTTCTTGGACAAGTGTTAGAGGATTCTTTGTACAACGGGTATTCTGGAGACTAATGGGGTCTCCTTCACTACCTTTCAGTTCTCAGGAGCTGCTTTTACTTTGTGGGAGGCTTATGAGAGGCGTAGGCCTATTGGTGCAGCGCCCCTTACCTGGCAGCAGGTCTCTATTATATTTCTGGAGAAGTATGTGCCGCAGTCCCGCAGAGAGGAGCTGCGCAGGCAGTTTGAGCAGTTGCGTTAGGATATATGACTGTGACGTAATATGAGATGAGGTTCTCTAAGTTAGGCCGTCATGCTATTTGTTTGGTTCCCACAAGCATAAGAGGATCTGGAGGTTCGTTGATGGCCTCTCATATCAGCTATGGAGTCTTATGACTAGAAAGAGGGTGTCTGGTGCTTTTTTGAGGAAGTTGTTTATATTGCTCGAGACATAGAGTTGATTCGCTGCCAGGAGCGAGTGGAGAGGGAGGCCAAGAGACCTCGTGGATCCGGTAGTTTTGGTGGTGCTCCTCATGGAGGTCTGTTCCAGCACGGTAGAGGCCGTCCATTCAGACATGCTCAGTCAGCTCGCCTTCACCATGGGGCATCATCGGGCCATGGTTCTCACAGTTCTCATCAAGGCCATTCATCACTTAGTGCCATCCCAGCCCAAAGTTCGTGCCATGCTTCGTCAGTTGAGGGCTTCTCTATCTTAGGTTCCTCTACTAGTCACCCCTGTTCTAGGGGTTCCCTTCAGCCCTCGTGACCAACACCAGGGGATTGTTGTTGGGAGTTGGGGCATATGTGGAGGCAGTGTCCTCGTCGTCATAGGGGTGTGCCTCACTAGAGGAGTCGGCTGTTGATGTCAGCACCAGTTACTTCACCATCCGTCCAGTTAGCTAGGTGTCAAGGTCAATCTGCTAGGGGTCGCCCTAGAGGGGAAGGTCGTTCAGGTGGTGGTTAGGCCTGTTTCTATACACTCCAAGCCAGACCAAATGTTAGTGCTTCAGATGCTGTGATCAGAGGTATTGTCTCAATTTTCCATAGGGATGCCTCTATATTATTTGATCCTGGTTCCATTTTTTCATATGTGTCATCATATTTTGCTCATTATTTGGATACGCCCCGCTAGTCTCTTGTTTCATCTGTTCTTGTATCCACTTTGGTAGGCGATACTATTGTCGTGGATCGCGTATATCGGTCTTGTGTGGTGACTATTGGGGTTTGGAGACCCGAGTGGACCTTTTGCTGCTTAGTATGGTTGATTTTGATGTGATATTGGGCATGGATTGGTTGTCTCTGTGTCAAGCTATTCTGGATTGCCACGCTAAGACGATGACGATGGCTATGCCGGGGGTTCCACGGATTGAGGGGCGAGGTTCGTCGGATTATGTACCTAGTAGAGTGATTTTGTTTCTGAAAGCCCAGCGGATGGTTTGGAAGGGTTGTCTTTCTTTTTTGGGCTTCTTGAGGGATGTCAATACGGAGACTCCTACCATTGATTTAGTTCTGGTGGTGAGGGATTTTCCGGATGTGTTTCCTGCAGACCTGCCGGGCATGCCACTGGACAGGGATATTCATTTTGGTATTGATTTTGTGCCGGGCACTCAGCCCATTTATATTCCTCATATTGTATGGTACCAGCGGAGTTAAAGAAATTGAAGGAGCAACTTCAGGAACTCCTTGATAAGGGGTTTATTCGGCCTAGTGTGTCACCTTGGGGTGCGCCTGTTATATTTGTGAAAAAGAAAGATGGCACTATGATAATGTGCATTGATTACAAGCAGTTGAACAAAGTCACAATCAAGAACAAGTATCCTTTGCCTGGCATTGATTATTTATTTGACCAGCTTCAGGGAGCGAGAGTGTTCTCTAAGATTGATCTAAGGTCACGGTATCCCCAGTTGAAGATTAGGGACTCAGACATTTTTAAGACAGCGTTCATGACCCGATATGATCATTATGAGTTCCTTGTGATGCCTATGATATTATTAGTTTGTACTACTCGGGAAAGTCCAATGTGGTGGCCGATGCCTTGAGTAGGAAGGGAGTTAGTATGGGCAGTCTTGCATTTATTCCTATTGGAAGAGACCTCTGGCAGTTGATGTTTAGGCATTGGCCAATCGATTTGTGAGGTTGGATATTTCGGAGCCCGGTCCAATCCTAGCTTGTGTGGTTTCTCGGTCTTCCTTGTTTGATTGCATCAGAGAGCGCCAGTATGATGATCCTCATTTTCCTGTCCTTAAGGACAAGGTTCTGCACGATGATGCCAGAGATGTGACTATCGGTGATGATGGGGTATTGAGGATGATGGGCCAAATATGTGTGCCTAATGTAGATGGGTTTTGGAAGTTGATTCTAGAGGAGGCCCATAGCTCGCGGTATTCCATCCATCCGGGAGCCGCGAAGATGTGCCGGGATTTGAGACAACACTATTGGTGGAGAAGAATGAAGAAAGATACAGTGGGGTTTGTAGCTTGGTATCTCAATTGTCAGCAGGTGAAAAATGAGCATCAGTGACCGGGTGGCTTGCTTCAGCAGATAGAGATTCCAAAGTGGAAGTGGGACCGGATCACCATGGATTTCGCATTTAGACTCCCACGGACTTTGAAAAAATTTGACGCTATTTGGGTGATTGTGGATCGGCTGACCAAGTCTGCACACTCCATTCCTCTGTGTACTACCTATTCTTCAGAGCGGTTAGTTGAGATTTATATTCAAGAGATTGTTTGCCTTCATGGTGTCCCAGTTTCAATCATATAAGATAGAGGTACTCAATTTACATTGCAATTTTGGAGGACCGTGCAGCGACAGTTAGATACTCTGGTTGAGTTGAGCACAACTTTTCACCCTCAGACGGACGGACAGTCCGAATACACTATTTAGATATTGGAGGACATGTTGTGCGCTTGTGTCATTGATTTTGGGATTCATGGGACCAGTTTCTACCACTAGAGGAGTTTGCATATTACAACAGTTATCAGTCGACTATTCATACGGCTCTATATGAGGCTTTATATGGGAGGCGATGAAGATCACCAGTAGGTCGGTTTGAGCCGGGCGAGGCTAGGCTTTTGGGTACAGAGTTGGCACAGGATGCTTTGGACAAGGTAAAAGTTATTGAGGAGCGGCTTCGTACAGAACAATAAGACGAAAGAGCTATGCAGACAGAAAGGTGCGTGATGTGTCTTACATGGTTGGGGAGAAGGTTCTACTGAAGGTTTAACCCATGAAGGGTTTTATAAAGATTTGAGAAGAAGGGCAAGTTGAGCCCTTGGTTTATTGGGCCTTTTGAGGTGCTTCGGAGGATTGGGGAGGTGGCTTATGAGCTTGCTTTACCACTTAGCTTGTCGGGTGTGCGTGCGGTATTTCATGTTTCTATGCTCCGAAAGTATATCGGCGATCCGTCTCATGTGTTGGATTTCAGCACGGTTCAGTTATATTGTGATTTGACTTATGATGTGGAGCTAGTGGCTATTTCAGAGCGGCAGGTCCGAAAGTTGAGATCGAATGATATAGCTTCAGTGAAAGTGAAGTGGAGAGGTTGGCCCATGGAGGAGGCTACTTGGGAGATAAAGCATGAGATGCGGAGCATATATCCACACCTATTTGAGGCTTCAGGTATGTCTCTAGACTCGTCCGAGGATGAACGATTGTTTTAGAGGGGGAGGATATAACGACCCGGCCGGTCATTTCGTGAGTTATAACTATGTTTCACCTATTTCTGCCTCCTTATGTGTTCCTGTTTACCGTGAAAATGGTAACGACAATTAAATTTGTAAATGGGATTCTAAAAATACGTGATCTATTTTTATGCTAGTTGTTAGAGCAGATGGTGCTAAGAATATGAAGTTTAACGATAAAATACAAGCTAAAATGGGACAGTAGTCAAACCGAGGGGCTTGCTGCCCGGCTTCGGGCTGGCCGATGGAGGACCTCGAGGCCGATATCTCGGCTCGATCTCGAGCTACTGGGGGTAATCGGCAATTGGATAACAGTTGAAATTTCATCTAACAAAGCTCTTTATGGCCAATACCAAATAATAAATGAAGAACAAGTATGAAAGCAATAAACGCGGAGAGTGGCCTCGAGCTAATAAGTCGAGCAAGTTAGAGAGAAAAGAGAGAGAGAGATATTATTGATCTTGTGGAGAATAGTTGGAGCTCTGCCTCTACAAGGTGTTAACGACTCCCCTTTTTATAAGAGGGGGGAGCCCAAACTTAGTACAAAATACATTGTGTGATGAAGGAAATGGGATGGGACAGCCAACTAGATTTATGACGTATGTGTAGGCCGACGTTGAGCTGCTCAAATAGACCTAATCGACCCCGGATGCATTCTTTGGGAGCTTCCTGCATTCGTCGGGGCTTCGGTCGATGTTATCCTTGGCTGGGTGTCGACAGATCCTGAGGGAAGTGACCGGCTCGAGGTCCCGGGCTTCCGGGGTGACCCTTTGAAGCATTTTGTCGATGCGAAATCGGCCCTCCAATTTCACCGTGTAGATATAGTCTCCGCTTTTCTTAGAGGGAAGCGATAAGAAATGTTTTCGACTCCCCAATTCGCGGGCTCCCGAAATGACATCGTGCTGATGGCGCAGCCCTTTTTACAAGTGCCGAGGCATTTCACCTTTTCTTCAGGATCATTCGAAATGTCGTGACTTGCATTGATATCGCCTGTTGTTACGCTTTTCAAGGGTCGTGATGGCGCCATCGGTTACTTTGTCCTCCCCCTATAAATGGGGCTTCTGCTGGCCGGCTTTTCGTTCAAACTTCCTTTGATACTCATCCTTTCCTCCTTTCCTGCCATTTTTAGTCTTTGCTGTCTTGTTATGTTTGAGGCCCACAGCCTCAATATCTCATGCCATGTGTGCCATGACCCAACTCTCGAACCTTTTTTGGTTGGACGAAGTTGCGCTGTTGTGATGCTATCATTGTTGTCGTTGTTGTTGTTGCCGTCTCCGTTGGCTCGGGACGATGAAGTAGAGGGCCGATTTCCTCCGACCCAGGGAGATACTCGGATTATGCACCGCTGCTCAAGAGGGGGCTTGGATTATACACCGTTGCTCACCCTCCTTCCTCGGTATGGCGTGTTACACCCCATTTGGATTCCTGGGGGGTATGGTGACAGTCTCTGCTGGCTGTTGCCTCCTTGGCCAAGGCAACGTCTCAAGAAGTGGCTTCAAAATGGTAGTACTGGTGGAGTTTGTACTAGCCAAAATTTTCACCCAGCCACTTCTTGTCTTCTTCCGGCCTCTCCTTCGTCATTTCGCTCTTCTCCCCCGCCTTCCTCTTCTATATCCTTCCTTTTGAAGATGTCATTCCGGAAGGATTAGGATGAGGTCCCCGAGGGGATTAGACTTGGAAGATATTGTCTTTGAGGTCATACGTCTAAGGGGATGATGACAGAGATGCTGCATTTTGGGAATAGGCTAGATTCTTAGGCTCTTGTTGTAAGCATATAATTGAACTTCTTCATTTCTGTGTAAGGATCCCCTTGCGGGCTTTTGTAATCATATGTAAGGACCCCTCGAGGGTCGTTGAAGCGAACATTTTATGAATACAAAGATATTTCCTTCATTCCTGCCTTTGATACTTGCTGTATTTCTTTATGTTTACGGCAGCTTTGATTGCACGATCCTGTTTTGCCATCTGTAATACAACAATCTGAAGCCCGTATTTTGTATGGGTGTTGTTAAAAATGCTTATTTCTTCACAGACTGGTTTCCCTCGGCGGAGACGTTCAAAGTTGTGTGTCGGTCTTGTGTTGGTTAAGGCGTTGTTGGCCTTCTGGAGCGCCTTATGACAGAGGTCTTCGAGGCTCAATATTGCCTCGAGGCCGGAGGTGGTGCTATTGGTCGGCGTCTTCGGTCGACCTTGAATCGTCGCTGTTCTTCCAATGTATGGCATAAGGCTGTTTCCACCCTCCCAGGGGTTACTCTGTCTCATGCAGTTGCCTTTTTCCGCGCTACATTTCCGGTATTAATACGCCTGTACGCCTCCCCGCCTTTAAGTCATCTAATTTTGCGGCTGCTATGGCAACAATAACGGGATTAATCCGTTAGGGGGAGGGGAGCTCCCCCCCCCCCCCCCATTTTTCGGGGCCATTGGGGCTTGCTGATTCCATGGTGCCGGTTGATCACGCCCTTAATGGCTGTTGCCGGGGATGGTAGAGACTGGTCGTGGATACATCGCTCTGTTCGGGTGCTGACCGCTGGTATTATACCTTAGGAACCCGTATTAGTTTCTTGAAAAATGGAGCAATACTCTTTAGGCGGCGCGCTCCGCGCTTTGCCAGCTCTACCTTCTCCTGTCATGTTTAGATGGGTGTTTGCAGGTATCGGATGATCCCCCCGGGGCGAGGCTGTGCTTCTCTGGAGAGGGGAAGGAGTTCTGGGCTTCCGAGCCAGGAGATGATGGCGATAGATGGGATACGCACTCGTAGGGCGATGGAGCTTTTGGTGAGGCTAAACGGGTCCGTGTCTCCGGCAAGAGAGCAGCGTCCGAACCTGCTGTTCATGAAGTTTTTGATCCTGGAGCGGTGGTTCTTCCGAATGATCATGCATCAACCAAGGTCGGTCCTTCCTAAGGCCGAGGGGTTGGGCCCGTAGGAATGTGCTTCGGCCTTCATGGAAGTCCGCCGGCTTCACTTTGCGGCGAGCCTCGGTACAACTCTTCCGCATCCCGTGTTTTCCCTCCTTTATCAAGTTTTCCTCCTGCAGGATTTTGATAGGCTCAGGTTTGAGCTGTTCCGCCATGGGGCTAGCCCTCGGAGAGCTTTGGATGAGGGTGAGTCCCTTAGGTTCCTTGGCGTGGGGAAGGATGTTGAGTTGATGTACTGGCGACATGGAGCGCACCAGAGCTCGAGTTACGAGAGCTATTTGATGGGGAAGGAGACCTTTCGCAGTAAGCGTTTCACTTTTTTAATCTTTGAGGTTAGGCTTTCACCTACTCTTTAGTTTGCAGAAAAAGGACGAAGGCTTAGGAGTACCTTAGGGGCGAAGCCGACTGAGTTAGGAATGCCAGTGGTGAACTGAGGGTTTAGGTGCAGGCTCAAGCTTTGCCCCGAGTGGATACGATCACGAAGCTTGAGTCTGATCTCTCGAAGGTCCGGGTCGAAATAATCGACGCTTGGACTGGAGCAGCGTTGGGTCTGACCAAGGCTGACGATGAAATGGTGATCCAGTTGAAGGATGTCGCCGATGTCTGAGCTGAATTAGAGCGCGTCCTTGATCGTGAGAAAAGGATCAAGGGATACATTCGTTGTGGATCCCGAGGAGAGATACCTGAAGGGATCAGCGCCAGAGTTTTTGTCCTCCTTGAAGAGTTTGAGCAAAGCTGGGGCTGCTAGGTCGAAACCTTCCGAAGCGGAGCATAGATTTCGCCATTTCATATTTGCTATTCGCAGAGCATGTTTGTAGATGGAGGCCACACTTTTTGCGCTTGCGATAAGCAAAGAAATTTGAAGCTTTGTCTCCTTTGTATCTCTTTCTGTATTGCTTTCGACCAAGCGGGCCGGTTTCGATGTCTGGCGGAAGTCCGGTGGGTCCGGAGCTCACTTAGATAGGCCCGGAGGCTTTCAAGTGAGATTTTTGATGCGAGTAGGCATGAGGGCTCTTGTACTTTTCCCATCTGTTTAGGCCTAGTCTCCGAGTTGGGCGCTAACTCGATCTTACCTGGCCTCCAATCTCCCGTGCCTGCATGGACGTATAATGACTGTTCTTATCCCTAGCCCTTGGGCATTTGTGTTCCAACTATGTTGGATTTAGACTCCGAGTCGCGTTGCGACTTGCGCTTTAGTTGACCCTCAAATTTTTTTGCGTCTGCATGGACGCGTGACGATGGCTCTTGCTCTTCGGGTCGAAGTGACCTTTTAAGTGTGTGGCCCGGAGGCTCGTTTGGCTGGCGATAATGGCACTTATGCCGTGCCCTTAGGCATGTGTAGTTAACTATTTTGAATCCGCTCTCCGAATCGGGTTACGACTCGAGCTCATTTTAATCCTCAAGTTTTCAATTTTTCGAGCTGGCAATAATGGCTCTTACGTTGTTTGGTCGTTGAGACCTTTTAGTGTGCGGCCCGGAGGCTTGTTTGGCTGGCGATAATTGCTTTTATGCTTTTTCCCGTGGGCTTTTTGTAGGCTTTGTTTTCCTTTCGTTAAGGTCTTTTTGAAATGATTTTGCCTGACACGTCATCGGTTCTAGAAGAACCTCGATTTCAAGTCGTTAGCGGCGATGTTCGAGCACCTCGAAAGGTTCTTAGCTCGCAGGCAGAGTAGCTCGAAACCTTGTGATTTCGAGATGACATGGTAGAAGCTCGTTTGCCTGTTTGAGGAAAGCCTGTTTTAATCGGTTCTTTTCGAAGTATAATCTAAGTAATGGCGTACGATTTTGGTAGCGACAGTCGGGCGTCCCCGAGTTGCGTTAATTTGGCTGCTACAGTCATTTGGACCTTAGTCATATGTTTTTGGCCGGAGCCATTTTTGATCACGAGTGATAGTTTAGGCATCTACACCGAGGGTATGCCCTTTCAGGATTCTTACAAATGCGACGTATAGCCTAAACTTCAGGACTGAGTTTTATGCCTGTAGAAAGGTCTTATAATATTTTCATGCGTGTTGAGGTCTTACAGTTTGTCATGCCTGTTGAGGTTTTACAGTTTTTCACAAAAGATATTCTTTGATTGCTTGGTACAATAGTACACGTATTTGTCGACGGGAGCCCGACTATACGGACATGGTTTTTTTTCTTTTCGACCGTTCGGCCTGGTATATTGCTTCCCTATAGAAACCCTGTTTGGTGTTTCAATGAACTTTTTTGAGCGGGTAGCTTTCTGGGGAACGAACCTCGCTGTTCAAAAAGTTGCCTGCAAAAGGAGTCTTGAGTATTTGCAGAGTTTTGTTTAGGCAGCTCGTAGACATTGCCTCGTTAAAAACCTTGCCTGTAAAACCCTTCTTTTGGGACAAAAACTAGGTCAAAGGAAAAGAGTGCAATGGGTGTGTTTTTAGAGCCCTGAGGTCTTGAGGCAGTGCCAGCGCTACGACAGCTCCGGTCGGGTACCTGCACGAGGGTTAGTTTTGAATTCGAAACAAAAAGGGAGATGGTCGTTGATCGCTACCGACTCAATACTACACTAAGGTAGGAAGAGCGGGTTGCAATAGCTTTTACCCGAATAGTGGTTCGGGATCGAATTTCCACAGGGAGCTAGTGATGGAGTTGTATTGTCTGTTTAGTCTAGAATTGCAGTTGTGCTTCTAATGTCACTTCTAACATACTTTGTTTTGATTCTTATCTACTATTATAAGACTAATGTTTGAAGATAAATTATGCTACGAAGATATTGCTAAGTTGTAATTTATATAGAGAAAGGCACTAGGGTCGTGGCATTGCCTAGGTGGCTAATTAACAGGTAAATTCTACTAAGGGTAAATTGACATATTTGGGGCTTATGCTATAACCGTTGCTCAATTGTACCCACTCTCACACCTCTCGGTAAAGAGAGTGATTTTGCCCAATTGACTCTCTCGAGACCAATTGGGTAGGCTAATTAGACCAAGCAACTAGGGTTCAAGTAGGGTAATTACTCTCTCGAGGTTAACACATTAATTGGGACTACCATTTCTCATGGGTCCATCCCAATTCCTTGTTAGGTCAATTTTGGGGTCATAGACTCCTTTTCTCAAGAAGAGTTAAACCCACCAAGCTAGAATCAGTGTTTACAACCACCAATCCTTAATTAAAACCTAAAATTAACCCAAATAGCAAACACCCAACATCAATCTATCCTTAGATGGCAACACCCATCAATTACCCACACTAGGGTTGAGTCGCAACCCTAGCTAATGGGTTTAACTAGACATAATTAAAGAAGAAACAGAAGAATTAGACGAAGAACTAAACATAATAATTAATTACTGATAAGAAACGACAAGAATCTATTGAGAAATTAGTGCTAAAATGCCAAAATAGGCTAAAACTTCAGTTCTCACGAGCGCAGCTCGATATCTAGTAAAAAACTTAACCTAAAAATGGGAAAAAAAATCTATTTATAGTGGCTGGAAAAACTGGACAAAAATAACCCTGCGGGGTCAGCGCGGGCCGTGCAAAAAGGTAGCGCGCCCGCGTTGGCTCTTGAACTCTTGAATTTTAACTCTCTGAAGTTGAGGGACGCGGACCGCAAGAAAGTGTAGCGCGGCCGCGGGAGCTCTGGCGCGGACCGCGTAAGTGTGACCGCAGCTGCGTGGCTTGTACTGGTCCCAACTTGCATCTCTCTGAATCATTCCAGCGCGGGCCGCAAGATTAGGTGGCGCGGCCGCGTGAGCTGAACGCGGGCTGCATAAATCCAACCGCGGCCGCGTGGTGAATGTCCTGAATTTGCACTTCTCTGAATCTCCTAGTGCGGCCGCGTGCACTTTTGTGCGGTCCTCACTAGGCTCTTTTTCCATCACTTTACTTGGCCTTTGATGCTTGAGCAGGTTTCACTCTGTTTTGAGCCGATCTTTGACATTTCAGTCACTTTGTTGGTCAAACCTGCAATCAAGCACAACCTGTGAGCATTTGGGATTATTTTGTATCAAATTATACTCAAAGCATAGGCAAGTAGGGGCATAAAACACGTTAAAATCCTACTTATCAACTCCCCCAAACTTAACCCTTTGCTTTTCCTCAAGCAAACAAAATAAAACCCACCCCTTAAAGGAACATCCAAGTGATTCCAGCTATCCTAAAGTAACCTCAACAAGCATCAATTGGGACTAACAATTGCCCTCAATATGAATGCATCATTAACACATTTTAAACTTTGGAAACTATGGATCAAGTGTGACACAAGAGCGTCAAGGGTTGACACATTTCATCAAAGAACTTTTCTCAAATACCTTGGTCATTGTGGAACCCAAACTCACACATCCTTAACTCTCCCTAAGCGAACCTCACCTTTTAGAGTATTGACACACAAACCGAGTTTGATGGTCTTTCACTCATCTCTCTCAAGAAGAATGTCACAAGTCCGGCCCTAGGTACCATATGCTTGCCCCTTATGTAAGTATCCACTAATGTAGGTTTCCTTCAACTCAAGATCATATAGGGCTTTTGCGGATTCATTCTGAAGGCTTTTGGGTAAGGGTAGGACATGTTTTTGTTCAAATGGGTTCAATCTTCCCTTAAGCACTTCCTTTGATTCATTTTGGCACACTTTCTTGACTCATTTGAGTATTTCACTTCTTTTCAAGGGATTAGAGGGACACATTGTCACTCTTTCTTATGCAATTCAAATCATTTCTCCTGTTTCTACTTTTTCTACGCCTATTTCACTTTTGTTTCCCTTGTATCCCCTTTTTATTCTTTTTCACATTGTTCTTTCTTTTTGTCTTTTTCTTTTCTTTCTTTTTCATTGCTTCCCTTTTTCTTTTGCTTTCGCACCTTTTACCACTTTTGCTTCCTTTCTTGTCTCTCCTCCCCCAAACTTAGACATTTTCCATTACTCAAGGGAAGATTTTGGGTGCCAAGAGAGGGTATCTCTTAGAACGGGTATAGGCTTGTAACATTGGTTCTTGAAAGAAAACGGTTCAAGGCTCGAAAGGGTTAACTGGGGATCATTTCATTGGTAGGCCATTGAATTGTTCAACTTAACATTGGTATCAAGGAGAGCCTATAATCACTTCTCAAGTCAAATTTCACCTAGGATTTCGCCTCAACAAACATTCAGGTCAAGTTCTAGACCATTGGCTCGGGACTTGGACTCGCAATTCGATTCCTCACCACACATGCTAGGGGATTGCTAAAGACATCAAGTCGAGGGCCCACAACAACCTCAGTTATGATTCAAGCGCACAATGGTCCAAAAAGACTTTATGATGATTGTTTGGTCAACACAAGAGTCTCAAGGCCACGATATTCACCATCCTAAACACAACATTATGTCTTTGATCATTGGATCGAAGGCAAATGTGTTAGGCCCAAGTGAAGCTTTGCCTGAGGTACCCTTACTACGAAATATCAAAACAAAAAAAAGATCAAGAACGGACTCAAACCCTTAAGAAGGTTGTCACGCCATCTATCATTGGGAAGAGCCACCCGGTTCGCACTATACTCCACCCTTGGAAAGAACCGTGGCATTAAGAAAACCAAGGACTTATTGAAAACGCCAAAAACAAAACAAAAGGCTATGAGCCTATCTACGAAGCTAAAAACGAAAAATTTTGCGAAGATAGAAAAACAGAATGAATATGTACAATAGGGGAGTAGAATATACAATGAGGGATGAAAATATAACAAATGTAACTTTATATACAGACCAAAATAGAAGAAAAAGTACGAGAAAAGTAGCTAAAATGTAAAGTTATATACAGACTAACTAGAAAATCAAACCAACAGAACATAAACTGAGAATCTAATATGTACAGTCATCCAGATAATCCAAAAAATGTAGGGCGCACCCCCACGAATAAGAGCTGGCATTATCCCCAATGCCAACTACAGGAATAAGAACAAAAATCAGTGAAAGGATATAGAAGAGCTCCCTAGGCCTGGTCCGTCTCCATGGGATCCTCAGTGGTCCCCTGATCCTCTGTATGGGCGGGAACCTCAGACTGGTCCGCGGTCTGCTGCTGCTCTGCTGCTGGGATAGTGGCCTGCTCCTGGATCGGCTGAATATCGGGTGCATCACTGGAGGGGATCTCCTGAGTCTCTGCAAGCTCAATCACAACACCCTCTGTACGGGGAAGCTTCCTCTTCTTCCTTGGAGGCTGGGGTGTCTGCTCCTGCTGTGGATCTGGTACTGCTGCTGGAGGAGCTGGATCCTCAAATAGCAAGTCTAAAGGCATTTGATCTGCCAATAGCTTGTCCACATCCGCTCTAAGTGCCTTCACTGACTCCCTAGACGCCCTTGACTTTTTCATCTTTTATGCTCCTTGGCAAGCTCTTTCAGAGCTTTGCCATGTGAATCTACCACCTTAGTCAAGGTGGCCTGAGTCTCCAAAATCATCTCCTGGTTGGCCAGGAGCTTCTTCAATGTTTCCTCAATAGACTGAGGAATCTGAACAGTAGATGGTGCTGACTGGGCCTCAACTGAAGTAGCCAATGTGGACAACTTGGATGTCGCAGTTGACATCCAGTTGTTCAAACTGGCCAAAGTCTTTGCTAACTGATGTGCTGTAAGAGGGTTGGTCCGGGAAGCAGGGACTGTCGGGCCAGTTGAAGAACTAGGACCCGTAGAAGGGGATGGCACATCCACAATAATGGTGGCAGCTGGGATGGAGGGGAGCTCAGTAGAAGGCTCCATAGCAGACTCTACCGCAACTGGCTCCTCAGACTGGCCAATCGGGGTAGAGGTGGATGCCTTGTGTTTCTTGTCCTTTGAGTTGTTCGGCCCCTGAATGCTGAACCATGAGAATGGGGACACTGGGCGAACTTTCACGTCATAAGGCTTCTTCTTCACCTTCGCATCTCGGAAATACATGCCGAGAGTGTTGGGAAATGGATAGTTCCCAATACTCTCAACCCCCACCAAGGTGATCGCCCTGTACATCATATTCCCCACATTAATAGGGAAACCCACCATGATAGAGGAAATCAGCACAGCACGAGGAAGAGTGATATTCTGGTCATGGGAAGTGGGGTCAAGCCTGTTGCACACAAATGTAAGCCACCCTCTAGCTTCGAAGTTCAAATTCTTCCTCAAAATCTTCACCCCCGCCTGTATCCAATCCGGAATAGTACCTGGATGAGCCAAATGCTCAGCCAACCATAGGCGAACCTCTTCCTTCATTGCCAACTTCTCATTGTATTGATTTTCGTCTTCATCATCAAAACCCAAATATTTATTGAACGTCTTCCCAGAAAACACTATGTTGTTGTCTCGCACTTTGGTCACAATTGAGCCCTTTTTGGTGTGGGCTACATTGCAATAAAACTCCTTTACCATGTGCTCATTGGCATCTATCAAGTTATCACAAAAATGCTCCCATCCTACTCTAGTATGAAACAACTTGTGTACATTGGGGAGAAAGGGCAATAGGTCTCGGGTGATTATGCTCCTTTTTGTAATCAGCTTTCTTTTAGGCCACAGTTCCCTGAATTTGTGGAAAGTCACCTGGCTAACAAACCGGTCTGCCCAAACCTCAGCTTTTCTTGTTCGTTCAATACCACTAATCTCGGGCACCCCACTATCCGGAACCTTATCATCACTGTTGGTCCCCCCTGCTGCACTCTCCCCAGATACTGAAGCTGTGAGGGAGGTGGAGTATTCGCCGCTGCCAGATGCTGAGCCATCAGACCACTCAGACTGTACATTTTGTGGAACTTGTGCTGTAGGTGGAGCTGGGACTGAGGGGGCTTGCCCTGAGTCAGCTGAGATGTCCTGAGAAGGTAGGTACTCACTCCCTGACTGGTCGTCATCACCCACTACTACTTGCTTTCTTTTTTTCAGTTTTGGTCGGGGAGTGAGCTTTGTTTGTTTCCCTTTTCCTCCCCGGGAGGAGTCACCTCGTCCGGGTTGTTTTGCACTTCGACCTCTTAGTTTTACCATTTATTGCAAGCAAACATGTCTAACTTTGTTAGTTGAAGCACGAGCAGTGTATAAGTTGATGAAAATAATTGCAGAATATCAGCATGAAAAGTTGCAGAACATATTTCAGAACAGGCCACCGCGGATCGCACGATTAGGGACGCGGCCGCGTGGAAGGCACCGCGGGCCGCGTGAAAACGACCGCGGGCCGCACTGAACAAACCCCAAAAATGACGCCTCTCTGAATCTTACCAACGCGGACCGCGTAAAATGGGGCGCGGCCGCGTTAAGTCAGCGCGGACCACACAATTACGGACGCGGCCGCGCTCAAGCAAGTTAATTTTACAAGTACTGGGCCATCGCGGTCCGCGAGAAAATGACCGCGGGCCGCGCTGAGGCAACGGTAAGCACTGAGTTAGGGTTTGACAAATTTGTCCATCTTTTTTCAAGTTCTTGAGTCCTAGTTGTCACTACTCAATTACCCAACATGGAATTTATCCCCAGCATCCCATAAGAAACATATAAACTAACCTAATCATAGAATTTAAGAAAAAGTGAAAAATAACCAAAGAACAAGAAGCTACACTACTGGGAGATAATAAAAAAATGAAAAATAAACACTAATTAATGATAATTGGAAGAGTTGTTACCAGGAATAAGAAGAATCAAAGCACTTGATGCAACACATAAGAATGTCTCAGATGAACAGTGAAAAATTAGGGTTCAGGTGTTCAGAGTGCAAAAAGTGTAAAATGAGGCCTAAGGTCTCTATTTATAGAGAACCGTGGTGCCCCATACTTACCCACCAGCGCGGCCGCGTAAAATGACCGCGAACCGCACTGGGTTTATTTTTGAACACTTGCAGGAAGCAGCCCACGCGGACCGCACAAATGGGATGCGGCCGCGCGAGACCATCGCGGACCGCAATAACATGACCGCGGCCGCGTGAGCAAACTTCAGAGAGCATACATCTTCAGCTTATGCCAGTGCGGACCGCACAAATCCCACCACAGCCGCACTGGCAATTTCAGAGACTGTGCATTTTTTTTATACTTTGTTTTGCACTGCTTCAATACAATCCCTGCAACATCTCACAACCAATTAGCTCAAAAATCCTAATCTACAAAGGAAATCAAATAGAAATAAAAAGACATGGGTTGCCTCCCAAGAAGCGCCTGATTTAACGTCGCGGCACGACGCATATTACCATCATATCACTTCAAATGAATGAGTGCCACCACGTGGCTGTCATCAAACTTTCCCAAATAATGCTTGACACGATGCCCATTGACCCTGAATACTTCACCATTCTTGTTCTTGAGATCAAGAGCACCAAAAGGAGTCACACATACCACTTCAAATGGCCCACTCCACTTTGACTTGAGCTTTCCCGGAAATAACCTCAACCGGGAGTTGAAAAGAAGAACCATATCACCAACCTTGAATTCCTTTCCCCGAGCATATTTGTCGTGAAGGTACTTCATCTTGTCCTTATATAAGGACGAGCTAGAGTAGGCATGAAATCTAAACTCATCAAACTCATTTAGTTGCTCAACCCGGAGATTTACCGCAACATCCCATTCCAGGTTCAACTTTCTCAATGCCCACATAGCCTTGTGCTCCAATTCCACCGAAAGATGGCAAGCTTTACCAAATACCAACCGATACGGAGACATACCGATTGGAGTCTTGTAAGCCGTCCGATAGGCCCAAAGAGCATCATCCAATTTCTTCGACCAATCGGTCCTATTAGCATTTACCGTCTTGGACAAGATACTATTTATTTCTCGGTTGGACACTTCCACTTGACCATTGGCTTGAGGGTGATAGGGGGTGGTCACTTTGTGATTAACTCCATATTTAGCAAGCAATGAATCAAAAGCCTTGTTGCAAAAGTGAGACCCTCCATCACTAATGATAGCACGAGGGGTACCAAACCTTGTGAAGATACTCTTTTTCAAGAATGCTACAACACTTCGGGCTTTGATTGTTGGGTAAAGCCACGGCTTCCACCCACATTGAGACATAATCCACCGCCACGAGAATATAAGTGTTCCCGCAAGAGCTCACAAACGGACCCATGAAATCGATGCTCCAAACATAAAAATTATCCACCTCGAGAATCGTATTGAGAGGCATCTCATCCCTTTTTGAAATTCCGCCGGCCCTTTGGCATGCATCACATCTCTTCACCAAATCACTAGCATCTTTAAACAACGTTGGCCAATAGAACCCGCAACTCAAGATCTTTGAAGCCGTCCTTACCCCTCCATGATGGCCACCATAAGGGGAANTCAAGTAGGGTAATTACTCTCTCGAGGTTAACACATTAATTGGGACTACCATTTCTCATGGGTCCATCCCAATTCCTTGTTAGGTCAATTTTGGGGTCATAGACTCCTTTTCTCAAGAAGAGTTAAACCCACCAAGCTAGAATCAGTGTTTACAACCACCNCCTAAGTTGTCCTTAACTCAAATTACCCCAACATGGAATTTATCCCCCAAGCAATCCCAAAAAGCAAACATATAAAACTAACCTAATCATAGAATTTAAGAAAAAGGTGAAAAAATAACCAAAGAAGAAGAAGCTACACTAACTGGGAAGATAATAAAAAAAAATGAAAAATAAACACTAATTAATGATAATTGTAAGGATTGTTACCAGGAATAAGAAGAATCAAAGCACTTGATGCAACACACAAGAATGTCTCAGATGAACAGTGAAAAATTAGGGTTCAGGTGTTCAGAGTGCAAAAAGTGTAAAATGAGGCCTAAGGTCTCTATTTATACGAGAACCCGTGGGGCCCCCATACTTACCCACCAGCGCGGCCGCGTAAAAATGACCGCGGACAGCACTGGGTTTATTTTTGAACCCTTGCAGGAAGCAGCCCATGCGGACCGCACAAATGGGACGCGGCCGCGCGAGACCATCGCGGACCGCAATAACATGATCGCGGCTGCGTGAGCAAACTTCAGAGAGCATACATCTTCAGCTTATGCCAGTGGGGACCGCACAAATCCACACAAATCCCACCGCGGCCGACTGGCAACTTCAGAGACTGTGCATTTTTTTATACTTTGTTTTGCACCGCTTCAATACAATCCCTGCAACATCTCACAAGCAATTAGCTAAAAAATCCTAATCTACAAAGGAAATCAAAGAGAAATAAAAAGACATGGGTTGCCTCCCAAGAAGCGCCTGATTTAACGTCGCGGCACGACGCATGTTACCATCATATCACTTCAAATGAATGAGTGCCACCACGTGGCTGTCATCAAACTTTCCCAAATAATGCTTGACACGATGCCCATTGACCCTGAATACTTCACCATTCTTGTTCTTGAGATCAAGAGCACCATAAGGAGTCACACATACCACTTCAAATGGCCCACTCCACTTTGACTTGAGCTTTCCCGAAAATAACCTCAACCGGGAGTTGAAAAGAAGAACCATATCACCAACCTTGAATTCCTTTCCCCGAGCATATTTGTCATGAAGGTACTTCATCTGTCCTTATATAAGGACGAGCTAGAGTAGGCATGAAATCTAAACACATCAAGCTCATTTAGTTGCTCAACCCGGAGATTTACCGCAACATCCCATTCCAAGTTCAACTTTCTCAATGCCCACATAGCCTTGTGCTCCAATTCCACCGGAAGATGGCAAGCTTTACCGAATACCAACCGATACGGAGACATACCGATTGGAGTCTTGTATGCCATCCGATAGGCCCAAAGAGCATCATCCAATTTCTTTGACCAATCGGTCCTATTAGCATTTACCGTCTTGGACAAGATACTCTTTATTTCTCGGTTGGACACTTCCACTTGAACACTGGCTTGAGGATGATAGGGGGTGGTCACATTGTGATTGACTCCATATTTAGCAAGCAATGAATCAAAAGCCTTGTTGCAAAAGTGAGACCCTCCATCACTAATGATAGCACGAGGGGTACCAAACCTTGTGAAGATACTCTTTTTCAAGAATGCTACAACACTTCGGGCTTCATTGTTAGGTAAAGCCACGGCTTCCACCCACTTTGAGACATAATCCACCGCCACAAGAATATAAGTGTTCCCACAAAAGCTCACGAACGGACCCATAAAATCGATGCCCCAAACATCAAAAATATCCACCTCGATAATCGTATTGAGAGGCATCTCATCCCTTTTTGAAATTCCGCCGGCCCTTTGGCATGCATCACATCTCTTCACCAAATCACTAGCATCTTTAAACAACGTTGGCCAATAGAACCCGCAACTCAAGATCTTTGAAGCCGTCCTCATCCCTCAATGATGGCCACCATAAGGGGAAGAGTGACAAGCCTCCAATATGCTCAATTGTTCACCTTCCGGGACACATCTTCTAATTACACCATCCGTGCAAATTTTGAACAAGTATGGGTCATCCCAATAAAAATCCAACCAATCCCGTTTGAGTTTCTTCTTTTGGTTGGAAGAGAGCTCACACAGGACAATTCCGGTCACAATGAAGTTGGCGATGTCCGCGAACCATAGCAAGTCACACGTCGACACAGCAAGAAGTTGCTCGTCGAGGAATGCATCATTTATCTCAAGACCGTTACATGGCCTCCCTTCTTCCTCTAACCAGGACAGATGGTCCGCTACTTGGTTCTCGCTTCCCTTCCGGTCCACTATTTCTAAGTCAAATTCTTGAAGGAGTAACACCCACGTCATCAATCTTGCTTTGAAATCCTTTTTGGTCATCAGATATCTAAGGGCGGCATGGTCCGTGTGCACAATCACCTTGGCCCCCATAAGATAGGGCCAAAATTTCTCCATGGCAATTACAATGGACAATAACTCCTTCTCCGTCACCGTGTAATTCCGTTGAGCTTCATTCATAGTCTTACTTGCATAATACACGGGATGGAACATTTTGCTAACTCGTTGACCCAACACTTCCCCCACTGCAACATCACTAGCATCACACATTAGTTCAAAGGGCAAACTCCAATTAGGTGCAGTTATGATAGGGGTAGTGGTCAACTTGTGTTTTAAGAGTTCAAAGGCCTCCATACACTTTTCATCAAAAACAAACTTGGCCTCTTTCTCTAGTAGCTTGCACAATGGATTCACAACCTTCGAGAAGTCTTTGATAAACCGCCGGTAGAACCCGGCGTGTCCAAGAAAACTCCTCACCCCTTTGACAGAAGTAGGGGGAGGGAGCCTCGAAATGACCTCAATGTTCGCCTTATCAACCTCAATCCCGTGTTTTGAAATCTTGTGGCCCAACACTATACCTTCTTCAACCATAAAATGGCATTTCTCCCAATTGAGAACTAGGTTGGTTTCTTCACAACGAGCTAAAACTTTATCCAAATTCACCAAGCATGCATCAAAAGAGTCACCAACCACACTAAAGTCGTCCGTAAAGACCTCCAATATGTCCTCCACCATATCGGTGAAAATAGCCATCATGCAACGTTGGAAGGTCGCCGGAGCATTGCACAATCCGAATGGCATCCGGGAGAAAGCAAATGTTCCATAGGGGCATGTAAAAGTAGTCTTCTCTTGGTCCTCCGGGGCAATTAAAATTTGATTGTAGCCCGATTACCCATCCAAGAAATAATAGAATGCTCTCCCCGCAAGACGATCTAGAATTTGGTCGAGGAATGGCAAAGGAAAATGATCCTTGCGGGTCACCTTGTTGAGCTTCCGATAGTCCATGCAAACTCTCCACCCGGTAATGGTTCGAGTGGGAATAAGCTCATTGTTTTCATTGGGAATAAACTCTCCACTCGGAATGTCAATTCACCTGCTTCAACATCAACCAAAGCCTTCCCCGTAGCTAGGAAAGGTCTCCCAAGAATAATAGGCACTTCAAAATCCACTTCAAAATCCAATATGAAAAAGTTGGCCGGCAATATGAATTTGGCCACCCTGACAAGCACATCGTCAATTATACCCAAAGGCCGCTTCATCGATTGGTCCGCCATTTGAAGTCTCATCGAGGTTGGCCTAGGTTGCACAATTCCCATAGTCTTGAAGACTGAATACGGCATCAAATTAATGCTAGCCCCCAAGTCACAAAGGGCCTTAGCAAACTCTGCACTTCCGATAGTGCAAGGAATAGTAAAAGCTCCCGGGTCTTCAAGTTTTGGGGCCATAGAATGCACTATCACACTAACTTGGTGCGTCATCTTTATCGTTACACGATCCATGGAACGCTTCTTTGTAACGAAATCCTTCATGAACTTTGCATATCCTGGCATTTGTTCAAGTGCCTCCACCAAAGGAACGTTGATTGTAAGGCTTTTCATCACGTCTATGAATTTCTTGAACTGATTGTCATTCTTTTGCTTTGCTAACCGCTGAGGATAAGAGGTGGTCTAGGCAAGGGTGCCTTGGCTTTTGGCACCACCGGCTCCGGAATATCAATTATGTGCTCCCTAGACGAGTTCACGGCCTCTTCAGTTTCCACCTCGGCCTCATCAATATCTGTTCTCAATTCCTTATTCACATTTGTCTCAACTACATCTTCAACAATCAAAGGATCCACATCTTCTTGGAGCTCAACATCATCATTCACCACTCGATTTTCATTTGAGGCTTGCACATCACCGCCTCTTCCGCTTCTCGTTGTGACTGCCATCACATGATTATTACCTCTCTTTGGGTTCACTACCATATCACTTGGTAGTACGCCCTTAGGTCGGGTATTCAACGCTTGAGAAATTTGCCCTATTTGCACTTCTAGGTTCCGGATAGATGTGTTGTGTGAAGCCAATTGTGCATCCGAGTCTTGGTTCTTTTTCATCATCTGGTCGAACATCATTTCTATCCGTCCCATATCATTTCCGGAAGAACTAGACCCTTGAGATTGAAAGGGGGGTGGATTGTTTGGTTGTAGGAACATGGGGGGCCTTTGAAAGCCTTGCCCCCTACCACTATTATTCCACCCTCCTTGATTGTTATTGTTGTTGCTCCAATTATTGTTGTTCCCGTTCCAGTTGCCTTGATTGTTACCTTGATTACCCCAATTGTTGTTCTGATTGTTGCTGTTCCAGTTGTTACCACCTTGTTGTTGGTTATTGTTATTCCAATTACCGCCGCCTTGCTGATTGCCCCAATTGCTTTGGGGATGCCATTGTTGATTTCCTTGATTTCCTCTATTTCCTTGGTAGTTATTGACATATTGGCATTCCTCACTTTGATCATCATAGCACCTATTCGAATAACCACCACCATCATTGTTGTTGTCCAATTGCTCACCATTACCTTGAGGTTGTTGTTGCCCTCTTTGCCTCCTTTTCAACATAGAGACACCCTCTACTGAATTGACTTGGCGCGGGTTTTGGACTTGTTGCAATTGCGCTTTCGCCAATTGATTCATGGTTGTTGTAAGTTCGGCAATAGCTTGGCCATGATCGTTCAACTCCTTGTGCAAGTGGATGACCGTGGGGTCACCTTGGGGCACATTCGCTCGGCTTTGCCATGCCGAAGACGTGTCGACCATTTCATCAAGTACATCACATGCCTCTTGATAAGAAAGTTTCATAAAGTTCCCTCCGGCCAATTGGTTCACAATGCACTGGTTCGTGGTGTTGATGCCCCGATAAAAGATTTGTTGTATCATCGCCTCGGTCATGTCGTTATTAGGGCAATCCTTCACCATTGTTCTATATCTTTCCCAAATTTCGTGCAAAGGTTCCGTTGGCATTTGTTTGAAAGCTAGAATCTCATCCCGAAGAGCCGCCATATGACTTGGAGAAAAGAACATGGCAATAAATTTGTCCGCCAATTCATCCCATGTGTGAATAGAATGATTTGGAAGCCTTTCTAACCAGTCCAACGCTTTACCCCTAAGAGAAAATGGAAAAAGCCTCAATCGCAACGCATCCTCTGACATGATTGTTTGTTTGCTGCCCCAGCATGTATCTACAAACCCCTTCAAGTGCTTGTATGCATTTTGATCAGAGGTGCCCGTAAAATACCCTCTTTGCTCGAGCAAGGTCAACATGACATTTCTGATTTGAAAGTTCCCAGCCTGGATTCTAGGAGGAACAATGACATTGCGTACCCATGATTTGGTAGAACTCTTGGGACTGCTCTTGGCGGTGGCGGAGGAGGGTCTGGAATAGGATTGTCGTCATTTGCATTGGCCTGACGGTCTCTACGTGGAACTTGAGGTGGTTGAACCTCTTCGGGCTCAAGATCATCTACCTCCTCCCCCGCATTCATGTTGCCAAGAGGGTCGTTTGCATTAAGAGCCATAGTACCTGAATGATCGACACAAACAAAATTAGTAAACAAGAAGGAAAGAGAAGCAAAACACAAAACGAGCTAAACAGATAGTCAACACCGTAAGCTCCCCGGCAACAGCGCCAAAAAGTTGATCGCTGCCGACTCAACACTACACTAAGGTAGGAAGAGCGGGTTGCAACAGCTTTTACCAGAATAGTGGTTCGGGATCGAATTTCCACAGGGAGCTAGTAATGGAGTTGTATTATCTGTTTAGTCTAGAATTGCAGTTGTGCTTCTAATGTCACTTCTAACATCCTTGGTTTTTATTCCTATATCTACTATTATAAGACTAATGTTTGAAGCTAAATTATGCTACGGAGATATTGCTAAGTTGTAATTAATATAGAGAAAGGCACTAGGGTCGTGGCATTGTCTAGGTGGCTAATTAACTGGTAAATGCTACTAAGGGTAAATTGACATATTTGTGGCTTATGCTATAACCGTTTCTCAATTGTACCCACTCTCACACCTCTCGGTAAAGAGAGTGATTTTGCCCAATTGACTCTCTCGAGACCAATTGGGTAGGGTAATTAGACCAAGCAACTAGGGTTCAAGTAGGGTAATTACTCTCTCGAGGTTTAACCCGTTAATTGGGACTACCATTTCTCATGGGTCCATCCCAATTCCTTGTTGGGTCAATTTTGGGGTCATAGACTCTCTTTCTCAAGAAGAGTTAAACCCACCAAGCTAGAATCAGTGTTTGCAACCACCAATCCTTAATTAAAACCTAAAATTAACCCAAATAGCAAACACCCAACATCAATCTATCCTTAGATGGCAACACCCATCAATTACCCACACTAGGGTTGATCCACAACCCTAGCTAAATGGGTTTAGATAGACATAATTAAAGAAGAAACAGAAGAATTAGAAGAAAAACTAAACATAATAATTAATTACTGATAAGAAACGATAAAAATCTATTGAGAAATTAGTGCTAAAATGCCAAAATAGGCTAAAACATCAGTTCTCACGAGCGCAGCTCGATATCTAGTACAAAACTTAACCTAAAAATGGGAAAAGATCTATTTATAGTGCCTGAAAAAACTGGACAAAAATACCCCTGTGGGGTCAGCGCGGGCCGCGCAAAAAGGTAGCGCGGCCGCATTGGCTCTTGAACTCTTGAATTTTAACTCTCTGAAGTTGAGGGACGCGGACCGCAAGAAATTGTAGCGCGGCCGCGGGAGCTCTGGCGTGGACCGCGTAAGTGTGACCGCGGCCGCGTGGCTTGTACTGGTCCCAACTTGCATCTCTCTGAATCACTCCAGTGCGGGCCGCAATATTAGGTGGCGCGGCCGCGTGAGCTGCATAAATCCAACAGCGGCCGCATGGTGAAAGTCCTGAATTTGCACTTCTCTGAATCTCCTAGTGCGGCCGCGTGCACTTTTGTGCGGTCCGCACTAGGCTCTTTTTCCATCACTTTACTTGGCCTTTGATGCTTGAGCAGGTTTCACTCAGTTTTGATCCGATCTTTTACATTTCAGTCACTTTGTTGGTCAAACCTGCAATCAAACACAACCTGTGAGCATTTTGGGATTATTTTGTATCAAGTTATGCTCAAAGCATAGGCAAGTAGGGGCATAAAACACGTTAAAATCCTACTTATCAGTCGTACCTTGAAGTGAGATGTGCTGGCGATGCCTCATGACTGACTTGTTGTAATTGCCTGAGGTGAAGGCGCGGTACGGACTTCCGCTTCGTTTTGTCAAGTTTGATCGAGGGTGAGACCCGATTCGCCCTTTGGCTTATTCGGGGGCGGAGGTAGGAACGTTGGTACCACATCGTGTATTGCGAACATTTCCCTTGCCACGTTCTTTTCCCCGTAGACGGTTTTGATCCCGTCCTTTGTTGGGAATTTTATCATCTGGTGAAGGGTGGATGGCACTGCTCTCATGCAGTGTATCCATGGTCGCCCGAATAAGGCATTGTACCTCATGTCTCCCTCGATAACATGGAATTTGGTGTCTTGAGTCGTGCCCGCCACGGTGACCGGGAGGATGATTTCTCCTTTAGTTTTTTCGCTTTCCATGTTGAATTCGTTGAGGACCCGAGTGGCGGGCATGATTTGGTTGAGCAATCCGAGTTGTTCTATTACCCTCGACCTGACAATATTGGCCGAGCTACCTGGATCCACGAGTACACGTTCTATCTGAAAAGAATTTACAAAGAAGGAAAGGGCGTCGTTATGGGGTTGAGACAGGGTCTCGGTGTCTTCTTCGTTGAACGTGAGGGCGTCTTCGGGGATATATCCCCGAGTCTGCTTTTCTCTGGTGATGGATATTTTTGTTCTTCTCATTATGGGTTCCTGCAGGGCATCGGCACCCCCCATGATCATGTGGATGAAGGTGTTGCGGTTGGTTTGTCTCGTTCTTCTTGGTTGCCTCCCTTTCTCGGAAATGATTTTTGGCTCGATCGCTAAGAAACTCTCGGAGATGCCCTTTGCTAAGCAGCCGAGCTACCTCCTCTCGTAGTTTATGACAATCCTCGGTCCTGTGGCCGTGCGTGTTGTGAAACTCACATACTAAGTTGTAATTCCTTTGCGAAGGATCTGACTGTATTGGTTTAGGCCATTTGGCGTCTCTGATCTTACAGATAGCGAACACGATGTCAGACACATCGACATTGAAGTTGTATTCTGACAGGTGGGGTGCACCTGTTGGTACTACATTTCGATCGATCCTGGTTCTATTGAGGAGCCCTCGAGGGTCCTATGCTCGATCTACCCTCCGATCATTGCGGGGTAGGTTGCGCCTCGGGGCGTTCCTCCTATGCTCGAGGTATGGTTGATACCTTTCTTTGTCTGGCTTTGGTTCCTTTGCAAGGAGCGTGTTTGGGTACACTGAGCCCGAAGGGGCTCCCAACTGGTCATCCTCAACTCTGATCTTTGACTACCGGTTGTGGACGTCCAACCAGATCACGGCCGGATACTCGATCAGGTTCTGTTTCAGCTGTTTTGAAGCCATCGAGCATCGTTCGTTCAGGCCTTGGGTGAAGGCATGTACTACCCAGTCGTCGGAGACTGGCGGTAGCTCCATGCATTCCATCTAAAAGCGGGACACGAATTCCCGCAGCATTTCGTTCTCTCTTTGCTTGATTTTGAAGACGTCAGACTTCCTTGTTGCTACCTTGATGGCTCCAGCATGCGCTTTTATGAAGGAATCTGCTAGCATGGCAATTGAAACTATGTAATTAGGAGCCAAGTTGTGATACCACATCATGGCTCCCTTCAAGAGTGTTTCCCTGAATTTTTTCAGCAATACGGACTCGATCTCATCATTCTTTATATCGTTGCCTTTTACTGCGCAGGTGTAGGCAGTAACATGTTCATAAGGGTCAGTGGTACTGTTGTACTTAGGGAGTTCCGGCATTCTGAACTTCTTTGGAATGGGCTTCGGGGCTGCTTCCTCGGGGAACGACCTTTGTATGAACTTTTTTGAATCCACGCCTTTGAGGACCGGGGGTGCACCCGGGATCTGATCGACCCTAGAGTTGTAGGTCTCGACCTTTTTATCATTGTCTGCTATAATTTTCTCACCCAATTCGATCCTTTTGGTGAGGTCCTCAAGCATCTTTATTATGGTAGGGTCGGCTACCGATCCGTTATTGCTTGATCTCTTGGGTACTTGTTCGGCAGGGAGAGCTTTTTCCGACGCCGCTGTGCTGGGAGTCTTCGGATGGCTTTGTAACTGAGCATTGGCCAATTGTTGTGCCTGCAACATTTCAAAAATAACATGAAGACTAACTTCCTGTCCTTCCCGAGCTGGGGTTCTCTGGGCTTCCTGTCGGTCGCTACGCCGTACGCTCCTGTCGACGTGTGAGGTTTCGTCGACCTCTTGTGCATCCTGTGAATGCGCGTCCGCTGGAATTGACCCGAGCGCATTATCGGGATTCTGTGGTGGCGCGCTGACAGCCGGAACAGCCACGCCATTTTCCCCATGGTTTTCGAGGTTGTCGTTTTCGACTCTATTTACCGAGCCAGACATTTTGATCTGAAATCAAAGATCTTCGGGCAAGAAAAAACGTGAAAGACAACTTGCATTTTTTTAATGAAACAAGCAAGAAAATAATCACTATTATTTTTAGCCCCACGGTGGACGCCAAACTGTTTACCGTGAAAATAGTAACGACAATTAAATTTGTAAATAGGATTCTGAAAATATGTGATCTATTTTTATTCTAGTTGTTAGAGCAGATGTTGCTAAGAATATGAAGTTTAACGATGAAATACAAGATAAAACGGGGGAGTAGTCAAACCGGGGTCTTGCTGCCCTGGCTTCAGGTTGGTCGATGGAGGACCTCGAGGCCGAGATCCGGGCTTGATCTCGAGCTATCGGGGGTGATCGGAAATGGGATAACAGTTGAAATATGATCTAACAAAACTCTTTATGGCCAATACCAAATAATAAATCAAGAACAAGTATGAAAGCAATAAACGCAGAGAGTGGCCTCGAGCTAATAAGAACGAGCAAGTTAGAGAGAAAAGACAGAGAGAGAGAGAGAGAGAGAGAGAGAGAGATATTATTGATCTTGTGGAGAATAGTTGGAGATCTGCCTCTACATGGTGTTAACGACTCCCCTTTTTATAAGAGGGGGGAGCCCAAACTTAGTACAACATACGTTGCGTGATGAAGAAAATGGGATGGGACAGCCAACTAGCTTTATGACGTATGTGTGGGCCGACGTTGAGCTGCTCAAATAGACCTAACCGACCCTGGATGCATTCTTTGGGAGCTTCCTGCATTCGTCGGGACTTCCGTCGATGTTATACTTGGCTAGGTGTCGACAGATCCTGAGGGAAGTGACCGGCTCGAGGTCCCGGGCCTCCGTGATGACCCTTTGAAGCATTTTGACGATGAGAAATCAGCCCTCCGATTTCACCATGTACAGTTCCTCAGCTGTATTTCAATGGTTCGTGTTGGTTGGTTTGGGTCTGGAGTGGTTTCAGTGTCGAATGAGATACTTAGTCTCCTATTTAGAAGTTTAAGTTGGAAAAGTCAACTACAAGTTGACTTATGAGTAAACGATATCGGATTCGTATTTTTATTGTTAGGTTAGCTCCGTTAGGTTATTTTCGAATTGGGAGTGCGTCCCGAATGTGATTTGGAGGTCCGTGGTGGAATTAGGCTTGACTTGGCGAAATTTAGAATTTTGGCGATTTTGGTCGATAGTAGAAATTTTGATATCGGGGTCGGAATGGATTTTCAGCAATTGAAGTAGGTTCATACTATCATTTGTGACGTGTATGCAAATTTTAAGGTCATTCGGACGAAGTTTGGTTGGTTTCGGCATCGGTTGCGGAATTTGGAAGTTTAGAAGTCCTTAGGCTTGAATCCGAGGGTAATTCGGTGTTTTGATGTTGTTTTGAGTGTTCCCAAGGTTTGACTAAGTTTGTATGTTGATATATGACTTTTTCGTGTGTTTGGTAGAGGTCCCGAGGGGTTCGGGTTGCTTTAGGGTGGTTGACGGAACAAGGTTGGAAATTAAGGAAGGCTGAAGTTTACCTCAGATGTCATAACCGCACCGCGGAGTGGGGAACACAGGCGCGAGCCCGCAGAAGCGGAGAGGTAGCCACAGATGCGGCCAAGGTTGAGGTAGGCAGGAGCCGCAGGTGCGAAGAGTGGAGCACACTTGCAAGACCGCAGGTGCGATGGTATGACCGCAGAAGCGGTTTCTGAGGGAATAAGTGGAAACTGCACCTACGATGGATTTTCCGCAGCTGCGGCGTGGCATAAGCAATTGTTGCACTGCAAATGCGGTATCTCTTAGCAGAAAGTATATATTGAGGAATTCGTGTATTGTTATTTGGTAGGGATTTGACTGGTTTGAGGTAAGTAACGATTGTAAATCTAGTCTTGAGGGTATGAATCCCCAGATTTCGTACCGTTTTGCTATTTTGAGGGGACGCGTGTTGATACCCAATTTTTTCCTATATATTTTCAGTATGCAAAATAACTTCAAAATGGCATATGTATGCATATATAAGTATATCCAAGTGTTTCATTACTTTTCCTTAATTTTAAAAGGATTTTAAATCAATTTATTCCCCTATTTTATCCGTAAAAATCCAATAATTGTTTCCAGAAATTATCATTTTTTGTGATTCACTTAATGAACTTTTATATCTATGCTAAAATATAGCTAAGGGAATTTTTGCATATTTTTACAAATTTATTTAGTATTTTTATAAGGTAAATTGCATAATTGCAATGTTAGCCTCTTTTAGGATTTAATTACGTTTACATTTACAAAAATTAAGCCCGGTATTTTTAAATAGTTAATTATACGTTATAAATCATTTTAGTGCTTTCAATTTATTCCAGAAATTAATTTGCTATTTTATATAATAAACAAGGAAAAATGGCTATATAGAATCTAGCCAGATTTCATTTCAATTATAGCCCAAAATTGACCCCAATTTGAACCCAATTTCCCCTGGCCCAATTCCTTTTAAATCAGACCCCTTACCCGTTCTCCCACCTAACCCTTTCAATCCCAGTCGTTGATCATTTAGATCAACGGCTCCCGTTCCCCCTTACCTTTTTTAACCTGAACGACCCCTAAACCTAAATCATTTTCCATCCACCGCCGCCCTTGAATTCCCCTTCTCTCTCAACTCTCTCTGAAACACCTACAAACCCTAGCCGCCACCATCAAACTACACCCTAATCCATGGCCCTTCGTGGTCATTCGAGACCTGTACCAGCCTTCCATGGCTTCTATATGTTTGGTTCTGTGGTCTCATAACCAGACTTCGAAGGAGTTTGGTCCAGTCCTTGCTCGACTGGTGTTCATGGCCTTTCTCCGGCCAGCCACGACCTTTTCCGTCCATTCATGGCCTTTCGAGGTGAGTCCTTGACCTTTTCTGGTTAGATCGTTAACTCTCGAGACCCTTCTCGTTTCTTTTGGGTTTTCTGAAACCCTAATCTCTAAGATCTTTATATTTCTTTCAGATCTGCTTTAGATCTGTACTCGCTATGACCTTCTTGAGTTTTTCTCGAAGGTTCTTTAACTTGCTTTCAAAACGACTCTTCATTTTTTCCGATTTGGGTTTTCCTTTAAGTTATTTTAAGAAATCTCTTCTCTGATTTTAACGTGTTTCTGATTTTGCTATATTTTGTTCATGTTGTTCTTCTATCTGAGTTAGCATGATGAAAACCCTAACTTCTTTTGGGTCTTATTCGAGTTCTGAAGCTGTTGTTTAGATGTATAGTTGTCTAACTAAGTTCCTCGTTCTTGTTTGACTTATTTGTGTTACCATTTTTTAAACTCGATTGTTGTTGAAAAGCCCCATGTATTTGGGGTCTGAAACTGTTTGTTTGAGCACTTGACTCGACTGAAAGCTTTTGTTTTGGACTCTCTTTTCTCTATGTGACTTATCTTATTTTTACTATCTTTCAACTCGACTAAGTTTGAAAACCTAACTTTTTAAAAGGGTTTCCTCACCTGCTACTTTGAAACCTTTGCATGTTTCTGATGCTCTGTTTTCTTCCCTGTTCACTCAATGTGACTTAACCTACTTTATTATTACGTTTTGAACATTTGCTTTACTACTGAACCCTAGTTTATTTCTGCCACTACTGCCTGTTTGTGATTTTGTCAATAAGTTTGGCCTCGCTTGTCTAATGACCTTGTTCACTTTATTTATATGCTGAAGTTTCTTCCTTGATTGATCTGCATCTTGTGACTGATTTCTAAAGTTTCCCTTTTATGAACCCTGATTTCACTCGCCCGTTCAAATTGATTGATTCTTTCCCCTTTTCTATGATATTTTACCTTACTGAATCTTTTCCAAAATAAGCATGCTTCTGTACTTAGACTTGATTACTTACTTTATTCTTGTACTACTTCTTTTATGGCAATAATCAGTCTGTTTCTAAACTGATCTCGTTCCCTATTTGAATATGTTAAACAGTGATTCCTTAATTAAAGGGAATCACTCGTATAATTGATTCTGACAGTTGATTGTTTCCATATTTGTACTAAAATTTTACTTATTACCTCTCCTTCACTCGTTTTCAAAAGGCTATAAATACCCTGCACCCCTCTTCTTTCAAACACACGAACAAACGAATCACTTGAGTTCAGAACACACACTTCACTTAAAACTCTCTCACCTTTTTCTCTGTTACTACTTGTGTTGCTGCCTTGCCTAGCCGGCAGAAAGCCAAGGCTAGGCTGTGGAAATTTGCTCACTTTTCTTTCTACTTTTGCTTTCTTACTGGTATGTTCTAATTAACCTTCAAGCACCAAAACAATATGTTTTCTTTACTATTGCTTTCACTCTTGACTGTTTCTTGCTTATGTTTAATCAAGTTCCATTCCTAAAACATGCTGTAAATTAATATGTTCCTTTATGTATAAACACTCTATCAGTCATTTGATTGTGTGATTATGACTTCTGAATCCTAAACCCCTATACCCCCATATGCGTTTGTATTCTCTGATTGGTTTGAGGGCATGCCAGCATTAGACATTAATGTGCATGACCCAAACCTGACCCTCCCTAGGGTCATATGTTTCATATCCCCCTTATGTGTTGTGCTCTATGGCAGGCTTAAGGGCATACCAGTACCACCTATTGCTGTGCATGCCTAAGCTTGGTCATATGCTCCCCGCAATGTAATACCAAACCCCTAACCCCTTGTGCAAAAATGCTGATTTTGTGTAGTGTTAGCTTTACTACTACTATTTCCAATCACTCTTCCCCCTCTCTATTCTCCACTCAGTTTTAAATCTCTATTCTTGCACTTCCACTATATTCTTAGACTTAGGTTCTGCCCCTCTTGTGTGAGCCTTGCCTTGGGACCCATGAGCTCCCTCTGAACTTGGACACATAATGGCTGGCCCTTCCACACTGCACTCATCTCTATCTGGTTATGCAAACTTGAGTATGAGCACTGCCCGGGGTCCCTTGAGACCCTTAGGGAACTTTGACAAACCCAGGTCTGAAAAGGGCTTTGAAACAAGTGGCATTTGAGGAGTTTTGTTCCGTAACTCAGAGAGGAAGTCAGAATCAAGCTTTCTATGGTTGTAACTTCTTATTTTTACGCTGTAATAATTTGTAAATAGATATTGGGTTTGGCTAGTGAAAGGGGTTGGGTAATTATGCATGTTTAGCTATTAGAAGGGTAGATAACATGCCTATAGGACCTGTTTTAAATTCTGCATGTTTTAATTCGACATTTAGATACCATGCCCATAGGATCTGCTTTAAACGCTGCATGTTTTATTACCACAGTTAGATACCATGCCTATAGGATCTAAATGGCTACAATCAGACATCATGCTCATAAGGTTAAAATCAGTACCTTTTCATAGAAATCATGCCTATAGGAAGCTCAAGAAAATCCTGCCTGCTTCATTTCACGTTCGACTAGATATTATGTCTATAGGAATCAAAAAATCAGCAATAGTAGAGATCATGCCTATAGGACCTGAAACCGGTCTAGTTTAAAATCAGTTTGACCCGTACTGTTCTGAACCAGTTTTAAACAACCTACTCTCCTTATTAATACGGTTTAGAAAGCATGTCTATAGGATCTCAAATCGTTTATTTTAGAACTGTTACTGCTTTGCTATTTTTTTTCGATATAGATATCATGTTCATAGGACATCGTCAATACACCTAGGCAAGCCATAGGTAATAACAACAAAACTGAATCCGCTTTTGTTAATCAGTAATTGCTACAACCAACAGGCAGGCCTGATTCGGACTTCTTATCTGAGTTATGTAATAAATTGGACTGCTTCAACAACTAAACTCCCCCTTGTCTTAGTATTTTAAATTCTGACCTTAAATGCGCTTTAAGTCATGCTACTTTTGTGCTTTGATTAAGGAGGTATATTTGAGCCTCTTAACTATTTGTATGTCTTCCCCAATATGCAGTCCTTTATGTTCTTGTTTGTCGCTTAGTATTTTGCCTTTAAACCTGAGAGTCAGCCTAGAACCTCCTTCTTATAGGAATAGTAGTCCTAAATTCCTCCGTGACTGATAGGAATGGGATGGGTAATAGCATGCAATAGAGGTCGAGACCAATCCGCGCTTTGATACCTTAACGGGGTGGGAAGGGTAGATATAGATATGATGACCGGTGCGTTAATACCACATGTAGACTCACTCTAGAGGAGTGATTACCGGGTATTGCATTGTTGTGATCTATATTACAAATAAACCTAGGACCCTTCTTGTATTCGTCAGCATGTTTAGTTATAACTCTTTCAAAACTTTGTTTTATTTTATCATTCCCAAACATTTATGTATTCAAAATCCCATCTTATTTGAGCCTTATTTGTTTACTTGCTAATTGCACAAATTCACAAAGAATTATCTGGCCGGGAACCACACTAGTGGATCCTGAGGGGTGCCTAACACCTTCCCCTTGGGATAATTTCAAGCCCTTACCATATCTCTGTTATCAAAAAATGTAATTGTAGTTGAACCTTATAGGTTTCCTAATGCACCATAAATCATTAGGTGGCGACTCTTCAAAATGCAAAACCCAGTTCCCAAAAGGAATGAGTTGTCCTATGCCCAAAAATGTCATAAACCCGATTTTCCGATGTGAAAAGGGAAAAAGGGGGCGCGACAGCATGGCGACTCTGCTGGGGATATAGGCTTTAACCATTTCAGATTATTCTTGTGAATTTGTACCTCTCTCTATGTGCAATTATCTGTTTAATTTCCTTCAGCATTTAATTTCTTCTTTAGGAGCAAAACTGACATGTCTTCCTTGTTTTCTTTTCTTTATTGCTTTAAATTATGAAACTGCTGTATTTATCGCTTCCTTAATGTGCAAATACATGTCAACACGATTTCTTTTAATTATTGCATAATCATGCTCAACATCATACTCCACTTGTACCAAAACAAATACTATAGCAACGCTTATAATGAGTGGTTGTGCTCTTCCTATATCATTACCCCCTATATTCGGAAAGGCATATTTGCGGTAAAACTAGTCGATTAGCGGTGCAGTCGACAGTTCCGAGCCTTCCCCCTTGAGTTGTCCGCTCAAGGGTACCAGTCTAAAACCCCATAGAAACCTTACTCTGTATAACCTGTGCATGCATCATGGTCAAACCTAGCCGGGTCGGTTATGTTGTCCACATAATGACCCTTTAAGATAACCTTGTCCAAAAGTCCACTGGGTTACTCTAAACCCAAACAGACATCATCACGTTTTGTGTATTTGTTCGGAGAACTAAATGCTTAATGTTAATTGTTGATGTTAAATAGTCGAGTCTAGTGGGGTAGGGTCTAACCCTTCTGTTTTGCAGATAATGAGGCACGAAATCCCCAGATTCGGCATGGTTACCAACATCCACCCAAGACTGCTAGGCTGGTGGAATGATCTTCACTCTAGTGATCAAACTCTCGTCCGAAAGTATCTAGGAAATCTACCTTCCCTCCTGGAGATCCAACCCAATAACAAGATCATAGAAGCTGCCACACTGTTCTGGGATTGTGAAAGGGCTGTGTTCCGCTTTGGGGACATTGAAATGACACCCTTGCTAGAGGAGATAGGAGTATTGGCCGGTCTAGTGTGGGAAACTCCGGGTTTGCTAATGCCTGAGAACCGCAAAGGTAGGGGCTTCCTTAAAATGATGGGTTTGAAGAAGAATCCAGAATTAACATGCTTGAAGGATTCATACATTCCTTTTGATTACTTGTACGGAAGGTACGATCACAGCAAATCTTACCGTACCTACTCTGGCGAATTTGCCATCCCATCATTAGGACACATCCATCGTAGAGTTTTCGTCTTCATGTTTTGTTTCCTGGGGCTGATCGTGTTTCCAATGATGAAAGCAAGGATCCACACTAGGCTGGCTATGGTAACCAAAACCCTAATGGAAGGGATTGATGGGCAGGCGTTCAGCATCGTACCCATGATTATTGCAGACATGTACTGAGCCTTGGAAAAGTGTCAGCGAGGAGCAAAACACTTTGAAGGTTGCAATCTATTACTCCAACTCTGGCTCATGGAAAATCTCTAAAGAGGCGAATATCGACAAGAAATCCGGCAGAGGGACTGGGATGATCACATTGCTTTCCATCACCCAAAGCGAATGAATTACATCCCCGACATGTTTGCTCAGCCAGAGGATGTTAAAGGATGGGTCGAGCTATTTGATAATTTGACCGAGGAGCAAATTCAGTGGATGTTCGAATGGTTTCCAATGGAGGAATTCATCTCCCGATCAAGAGACGCACCTTTCCTGATACTGATTGGTCTCAGGGGGACACACCCTTACGTCCCACTTCGGGCTATGAGGCAAGCTGGTAGGAAGCAGGTTATACCCAGGGTCGACAAGATGAGTCATTTCCGAGCTGACTTCCAAGAGAATGATAGTCCTTACAAATGCCAAGCTCAGCATATGTGGCACTGTAAAATCATAATGGGGAGTGATACCATCGAGCTAGACAGGTATCACGCTGGTTGCGCTCCTTTCTACTCAGGTTGGTTGGAAGACAATCATGATGGCCTGGGCCAGCAAGGGTTTGCTCGAGCTCACAGGATTATAGATGAAAGGGCCGAGGCACATGTCAAATACACCCAATTGCGCAAAAGAATTCGGGAGTACGAAAGAGAGCACCGCGAGATACAAGAATCTAACTAGAAGCTAATTGAGGAATGGAAGGACATGGCTGTCAGTGCCAACAAGCGACTGGGATACTTGGAGCGAGGCATAGTGAGTTAGAAAGAAAGTTTCTCAAGAGGGTCGAAGACTGCCAAAATGCTGAAGGAACCAAAGGCGGATATCTGGCCAGGGCCTACTTATTGCTGGGACTTCGCGAGTTGGGGAAGCTGTTCTACGGAGCAAAGGATGCCGAATCTGGGGAGGGTCCTTCTGGGACCAAATAGATAGGAGTTTATCTTTTCGCTTTATGAAATGCAATAAGGCCAATGGCCATTAGTGATTTTATTTCTTGCTTATTTAGTGTCATTTTGGGATTCGTCTATTTTTTCTTCAACAAAAATGAAGCATTTAGCATTTTAAGTTCTCCAAATCAGCTTGTCGCTAGGCCTACCTCGGGCACAAAGGGGTTCCCAAATTAGGACACGATTTACATTCCCGCACTATGTGTTTAAATATTGCAATACTTCCTATAATCCTCACTAACTTGGTTACCTTTTTTGTTTTATTTTTGTTATTCCCCTCCCCAAAGGTTAGTTCGTGCACACTGGCAACATCATCTTATTCCACGAGATCCAGGGGCCCTCCACCCACTCCTCCTCTTAGTCCTGTTAAAAACAAGAACAAAGGCAAGATGGAAGATTTGAACAACGTCAGAAAGGAGAATTCAACTGAATGGGTAGAGGTCACTAATGGTTATGGTACTCAGGTTCCTAAGGAAAATGTATCCCAACTTGAACAGAAATTGCTGAAATTCCAGGAAGAGCTCGACCAGGTTCGGAATCTGGCAAGCTTGTCATTTTCCCTCACCACCCCAGATATCACCTTTCCCAATACTCAAAACCCTACACCACCTCAAAACATCCCGAAGCAACAGAATCATCCCGCTCCTCATACTGTTCCACCAAAGACCCAATGCAACACCTGCCATACCTCAAACAATACCCCGTTACTCATCCCAAAACTCCAAAACTCCATAAATGACCACTTCCACACCCACTCACCCCCATCTACGTGGAGACCATGCCACTCTCCACCCAACCCATCTCAGGCACACCCGAGTTTGATGATAAAGACTTGCTCATCGGGAACCTGGCTGAGGAACTTATGAAGTTGACTAGCTGGATTCAGGGCGTTGAAGGAAACAAGGGAATTGAGAGGCTGAATTATGAAGATCTCTGCATAGAGCCTGATCTCGAACTGCCCGAGGGGTACAAACCTCCGAAGTTCGAGATTTTGACGGTACAGGCGATCCAAGGGTCCATCTAAGGACGTATTGTGACAAGCTGGTTGGGGTAGGGAAAGACGAGAGAATCCGCATGAAGCTGTTCTTGAGGAGTCTAAAAGGAGATGCGCTGTCTTGGTACATCAGCCAAGATCCAAAGAAGTGGTCAAGCTGGGTAGGCATGGCGTCCGATTTCATGGACAGGTTCAGGTTTAACACAGAGAATGCGCCGGATGTGTTCTATATTCAGAATCTAAAGAAGAAGCCTACAGAAACATTTCGCGAGTATGCTACTCGCTGGAGGTCCGAAGCTGCTAAGGTCAGACCTGCCTTAGAAGAGGAACAGATGAACAAATTCTTTGTCCAGGCCCAAGACCCGCAATACTATGAACGACTAATGATGATCGAGAGCCACAAATTTTCTGACATTATCAAATTGGGGGAACGGATTGAAGAAGTCATTAAGAGCGGTATGGTTACAAACTTTGAGGCCTTGCAAGCTACAAATAAGGCCTTGCAGTCCGGTGGTGTATCCAAAAAAAGGGACGTAGGAGCCGTGATGGTTGCACAAAGAACCAAATCTCCTATCAAATACCAAACCTACCCAACACCTCCACTCATATATCAGCCCACTCCGAACTACCAAGCACCCTCACCACCCGCCTATCAACCATCTCCGCCTCCCATATATCAGCCTACTTCGCCCAGATATCCCCAACCCGTACATGTCTACCAAACTTACAATGCTCAACCATCCCACTATCAGCCACCTCCTGCCCGTCAGAACTTCCCTAGACCCCGACCAAATTTTGACCGCAGGCCTCCCAAACAATATACAGCCATTGCTGAACCCATTGACCAACTATATGAGAGACTCAAAGCCGCCGGTTATGTCACCCCCATCCCTGATACAACCCTGAGAACCCTTCTCAATGGGTTAACCCAAACAAATCCTGTGAATACCACTCCGGCATGAAAGGGCACACCATCGACGAATGTCGTTCCTTGAAGGACAAGATACAGTCCTTAATTGATAACAAGGTCACTATAGCAAAGGAACCCGCTCCAAATGTCCGCGACAACCCTCTACCGGACCATAAGGGCGGGGGTATTCACATGATTGAAGTGGAGGATGATTGGGATTCCGAGGGATCCATCGGGTTGATCGCAGAAGGTGATGATCCAAAGAAGCCAGCAGTTACTCTCAAACCCATCATAGTCCAGATCCAACCGTCCGAGGTCACTGAGGTAGATGTGTCTATCCCTCTTGAGTCTGAGGCAGCGCCATCAGCAAAAACTCCGGTACCGTTTGAGGTTACAGTTTTGCCACCCAAGGAACATGTCCCATTTGAAATGAAGGTAGCCGCACCGATCCCAGTGGCGATGACCACCTTGCCGCCATTCCATACAAAAGCTATACCTTGGGATTATACAGCTGAGGCTAGGAGGAAAGGCAAAGTCAGGTTCGAAGAGACTATTGCAGCACAGGGTATGACAAGGACTGGAAGAGTCTATACCTCGGAACACTTAGCTGAGTCTAGTAAGCAAGCTTCCAACTGACCACTCATTATTGAGACGGGTCCAGACGATCTTTGGAGGAAGATACAAGCTAAGGAGTATTCGGTTATCGACCAGCTAAACAAAACACCAGCACAGATATCCATCCTCTCATTGCTGCAGAATTCCAAGACACACAAAAATGCTCTGTTGAAGGTGCTGAGTGAAGCATCGTGCCAAGTAACATCACTAGCGGAGAAATGACTAATATGGTGGGACAAGTATTGGAAAGCCATAAAATCACCTTCTATCAGGACGAGTTGCCGCCTGAAGGGTTGGGTCACAATAAAGCCCTGCATATCACTGTGCAATGCGAAGACTATTTCATCACCAGGATCCTGGTCGACAGGGGTTCCAGCCTTAACATCTATCCTCTGGTGACACTCAAGAAGTTGGGTAAAGGGCTGCATGAGATAAAAGAAGGAGCAATCAACGTGAAAGCCTTTGATGGGTCTCAGAGGTCCACCATTGGGGAGATTAATATATGCTTGCAAATGGGGCCAACCTGGTTCGATGTTGATTTCCAGGTGATAGATGTGCCAGCATCTTACAACCTGCTGTTGGGATGGCCATGGATTCACGCTGTCGGGGCCGTAGCATCAATATTGAACCAGGCAGTAAAGTTTGAATGGAATCACCAGGAGGTGATCATTTATGGCGACGGTAGCAACCCCATATACAGTTGCCAGACCATTCCAGCGATCGGAGGGAGAAGAAAGCTGGGCGGAGAAACCTACCACCACATCGAGCGGGTCAATGCTGTCGATAAAGACAAATGGTGGGACAACAAGATCGAGAGTATATTGAATTGGAGTGGATACGAACCTGGCAAGGGGCTCGGCAAAAACCTCCAAGGAATTACTAAACCCATAAAACTCAAGAAACACAGCACTACTTTTGGTCTGGGATATGAGTACACCTGGGAAGAATTCAAAAACTGGTCGCCACCATGGCGCGGTCCTTACTATCCACTGAAGCAACCAATACCGCACCTGGAGCAGACTTTCAAACAAGCTGACGTCATTTATGGGACGGACGAAGAAGAAGCGCTCGCAGCAGTGAAAAACTTGTTTTTAGAGGACAATAACATAGACTGCTGTGTTATTCTCGAGGAGGAGGGGGAGGAAGGCCCTTCCATATAGGCTGTAAGCAGAGGAGCACGCCTCAATAACTGGACTATTAGGACAACCAGAGCCCGGCGAGCCTCGGGGTAGCAAGACTAAAACAAGCATCATGCACTATTTTTTACTAGATGATTTTCTTTTCGCATTTTTATTCCCGCAATAAGATCTTCAATGTTCAAAACAGTTATGAAATTTATCAAAGCATTTCGACTTTTCTTATGAATCAACACTCATTATCATTTTTTCTCTCATTACTTTACTTATACAACATTACTATTACTTATCTTGATGAACCAATGACTGTGACATGCAATGAGACAACACAACAAACGGACATTGATTCAGAAGAAGATGACATACCCGAGGAGATTTTCAAAGAAGCGGAGAACTTTGAGAACAGACCTAAGTCCAACCTGGACGAGACAGAAGTTGTTAACCTGGGAGATGCAGAAAACGTCAAGGAACCACGAATCAGCGTTCACTTATCACCATCAGAAAAGAAGGAATACACAGAATTTCTAAGGGAGTATGAAGACATATTCGCCCGGTCATATGATGACATGACCGGTCTGAGTACGTCCATTATGGCCCACAAACTGCCAACCGATCCGACATGTCCGCCGGTAAAGCAAAAGCTCAGGAAATTCAAGCCTGACATGAGTTTGAAAATCAAGGAAGAAGTCACTAAGCAAGTCAAAGCTAAGGTTCTCAGGGTAGTAAAATACTCGACATGGTTAGCCAACATCGTGCCAGTGCCAAAGAAGGACGGGAAGGTCAGAGTCTGTGTCGACTACCGGGATCTCAACCGGGCCAGTCCGAAAGACGACTTCCTTTTGCCGAACATACATATCCTGATCGACAATTGCGCCAAGCGTGAGCTATAGTCATTCGTAGATTGCTTCGCTGGATATCATCAGATCTGGATGGATGAGGAAGATGCTGAGAAAACGGCTTTCATTATGCCATGGGGAATGTATTGTTACAAAATGATGTCGTTCGGCCTGAAGAATGCAGGGGCCACCTACATGAGGGCCATGACTACCATTTTTCATGACATGATACACAAGGAAATTGAGGTATATGTGGATGATGTTATCATCAAGTCCAAGAAGGCCACTGATCACATGGAAGATTTGAGGAAGTTCTTCAATAGATTGCGGAGGTACAACCTGAAACTGAATCCCGCAAAATATGCATTTGAGGTTCCTGTCGGGAAGTTGCTTGGGTTCATTGTGAGTCCCCGAGGAATAGAACTTGATCCATCAAAAGTCAAAGCCATTCAAGAACTACCACCGCCAAAAGAACAAGAAGGACGTGATGACTCAACTACATCAGCCAATCTTTAAGATGTTAAAGAAGGACGCCGCTACCAAATAGACTGATGACTGTCAAAAGGCCTTCGATAGAATCAAAGAATACCTGTCAACACCACCAGTCTTAGTTCCTCCCGAGCCAGGTAGACCCTTACTGCTCTACCTTGCGGTGTTGGACGGAGCTTTCGGTTGCGTTCTAGGGCAATATGATGAAACAGGAAGAAAGGAACAAGCCATCTATTATCTCAGCAAGAAGTTCATCCCGTACGAGGCCCGATATTCTCTTTTGGAGCGCACCTGCTGTGCTTTGACTTGAGTGGCTCAGAAGCTAAGGCATTACTTCTGTGCCTATACTACATATCTCATATTAAGGATGGATCCTTTAAAGTACATCTTTCAGAAGGCCATGCCCACTGGCAAGCTAGCCAAGTGGCAAATCTTGTTAAGTGAGTTCGACATTGTCTACGTAACTCAGAAAGCGGTCAAGGGACAGGCACTAGCAGACCACCTTGCGGAAAATCCAGTAGATGGAGAATGCGAACCCTTAAAAACGTATTTTGCTGATGAAGAGGTATCATTCATAGGAGAAGACATTGCAGAATCCTATGACGGTTGGAGAATGTTCTTCGATGGAGCAGCAAACTTCAAAGGAGTTGGCATAGAAGCAGTCTTGGTATCAGAAACCGGTCAGCATTATCCAGTGTCCGCCAAACTCAGGTTTCCCTGCACCAACAATATGGCCGAATACGAAGCTTGCATCTTGGGGCTCAAGATGGCCATTGAAATGAACGTTCAAGAGTTGCTAGTGATTGGAGATTCAGACCTACTCATACATCAGGTGCGTGAAGAATGGGCAACCAAGAACTCCAAGATACTCCCGTATTTGTATCACGTACAGGAATTGAGAAAGAGGTTCACGAAGACGGAATTCCGACATGTTCCCAGAATCCAGAATGAGTTCGCCGATGCATTGGCTATCCTATCATCTATGATACAGCATCCGGATAAGAATTTCATTAATCCCCTTCCGGTGAAAATTCATAATCAGCCGGCTTACTGTGCCCATGTTGAGGATGAGGCAGACGGAAAACCTTGGTTCCATGATATCAAGGAATATTTGACAAAGGGAGAGTATCCGGAGCCTGCCAATCATACTCAGAAGCGCACACTTCGGAGATTGTCTAACAACTTCTTTCACAGCGGAGGAATCCTGTATAGGATGACTCCTAATTTGGGATTATTAAGGTGTGTCGACGCAAAAGAACCATCCAAGCTGCTAGAGGAAATTCATGCTGGGACCTGCGGTCCACATATGAATGGTTTTGTTTTAGCAAAGAAGATACTCCGGGCTGGTTACTTTTGGATGACTATGGAAACTGCATCCAGTATGTCCGGAAATGCCACCGCTGTCAAATACACGCAGACATGATAAGAGTGCCTCCAAGCGAGCTCCACACAACAAGCTCACCATGGCCATTCGCCGCTTGGGAATGGACGTTATCGGACCAATCGAGCCTGCCGCTTCTAACGGACACAGGTGGCAATTGACTATTTCACCAAATGGGTCGAAGTAGCATCTTACAAGGCAGTAACTAAGAAAGTCGTGGAAGACTTTGTCCGCGACCGCATCGTTTGTCGATTCGGTATTCCAGAGTCAATCATTACTGATAATGGCTCCAACGTCAACATCGACCTGATGAAGGCTATGTGTGAAACTTTCAAGATTAGCCACAAGAATTCCACAACCTACCGGCCTCAAATGAATGGAGCTGTGGAAGCCGCCAACAAGAATATCAAGAGGATATTAAGGAAAATGATAGAAAAGCATAAACAGTGGCACGAGAAGTTAGCATTTGCTCTATTGGGGTATCGCACCACAGTCCGCACATCGACCAGGGCAACCCCCTATATATTGGTTTATGGTACAGAGGCGGCCGTTCCCGCCAAAGTAGAAATTCCTTCCCTAAGGATCATATAGGAAGCTGAGCTCGACGATGCAGAATGGGTGAAAAGTCATTATGAGCAACTAGCTCTTATAGACGGAAAGAGGATGAACGCAGTTTGCCATGGTCAACTCTATCAAAACAGAATGTCCAAAGCCTTCAACAAGAGAGTCAAGCCGAGGCAACTCACACCAGGGCAGCTGGTATTAAAGAAATTTTTTCCGCACCAGGATGAAGCCAAAAGGATGTTCTCTCCCAACTGGCAAGGTCCGTACATGGTTCACCGGGTTTTGAGAGGAGGAGCCCTCATACTTGCAGAAATGGACGGAGAAGTCTTGCCAAAGCCGATTAATTCAGATGCAGTCCAGCGCTACTATGTGTAATCCTTATGTTTTCCCTATATGATGTAAATTGAACTACGCCTGACCTGATTCCCGTTTAAAAGGGGATACGTAGGCAGCCTTATGGGTTCGGTCACAATTCAATAAAATTTTCATTTCCCCCCCGCAATTGGAAACTAGGGCAGAATTTTGAGGAGGACCCTCAAAATTCTGAAGTAATTTCAGCCGATCGTCGCACGAGCAACAGTTAGAGGCATCAACCCATCAAACTGGGGCAGAATTTTGAGGAGGACCCTCAAAATTTCGTAGCAAGAGAGGTTGTAATGTCCTGAATTGCGTCACAGTCAGCGGTTCATCTAAAAACTATTTTCTTGTAATCATACCTTTTTTGTCATACTTTAACAAAATTATACGTGTTTATTGAAACTGCCTTGTTTAGCAACGCTACCCCATGACACAAATGGTATCACCAGATCAAAGCAGAATGAGTCAAGCAAAGCCGGCGGGGATACGAACTAACCTTCCCCCCTTTTACAAAACTCACGATCTTTTTTTGGATGCAGGCGCTCGGATTACAAAGTCATTGAGCATACCGTACGTCCATAGAACAAACATTGTTCAGGAATACGATTCTCCGAATCATTGCACTTACCAACATCTGTTTTCAGCACGCACCCGTAACGTTCCGTGTGTCACAATGCTCCCAGTAATCACAACGCCGCAATCTGCTATCAGCTAAGAAAACTCTACTGTCATTTGTTATTTTATTTCTTGCATAAGGCTACCATTCTGCCTTCCGACTTGCATAAGGCTACCATTCTGCCTTCCGAGGTTAAGCTCTACCTCTATTTGCATTAGGATAGCATAAGGCTACCATTCTGCCTTCCGACTTGCATAACGCTACCATTCTGCCTTCCGAGGTTAAGCTCTACCTCTATCTGCATCTGCATTGCATAAGGCTACTATTCTGCCTTCCGAGACTAAACGCTGTCTCCATCTGCATCTGTATGGCTGAAAGATCGCCCATACTGCATCTGCGTGGCTGAAAGATCGCCACATACTGCATTTGCACGGCTGAAAAGATCGCCACATACTGCATCTGCATGGCTGAAAGATCGCCACATTGCACGGCTGAAAGATCGCCTCATACCGCATCTGCATGGCTGAAAGATCGCCTCATACTGCATTTGCACGGCTGAAAGATCGCCTCATACCGCATCTGCATGGCTGAAAGATCGCCTCATACTGCATCTGCATGGCTGAAAGATCGCCACATTACACGGCTGAAAGATCGCCTCATACTGCATTGCACGGCTGAAAGATCGCCTCATACTGCATTGCACGGCTAAAAGATCGCCTCATACTGCATCTGCATGGCTGAAAGATCGCCATATACCGCATTTGCACGGCTGAAAGATCGCCACATGCTACTGCATCCTTCATGGGCTGAAATATCACCAACCCATCCGAAGGCGTCATCGTTCGGAGGCACCATCCTCATAGCCCGAGAACACCATGTCATGGCCTGAGGATCCCTTTCAATCTTATGCATATCATTATTCAAAGGCGTCATGGTTCGGAGGCATCATTTCCATAGCCCGAGAGTATCATTTCATAGCCTGCGAATCATTTATTGCACGCTTCATGGCCCAGGACGTCATGGTCTAAGGATGTCATCTTAACCATCCGAAGACAACATTCATGGTCCGACGGGAATTTGCATCATGTCCAAGTTTACGCACAATATATGCTTGTATTACTTATTTGCAGGTAAACCGGCAAGCAACAGCCGTCCCGGCAGGAGCATTTCCGCTCCAGTGCCCGCAGCCACATCAGACCTGGCTACTCCCGTAAGCCTTTCACTCACCCTGATCGAAACATTGCGTCCGTTCTTGGAAAGTACCTGTCGGCATACTCCGCCGACGGATCCCGAACTACATACGGCCTGATTCCTGTAAGACCAGGGATATGTAGGCAGCTCAGAAGCCCGGGCGCGGCCTATCTTCTTCAAACCGTTTCGTTAGGTCAAAATTTGGCCATCATATCTTTACCCGACAACTCTTTCATCCTTCCCGGGTAAAGAGGGGCAGCTGTTGATACCCAATTTTTCCCTATGTATATTTTTTATGCAAAGTACTTTCAAAAATAGCATATGTATGCATATATAAGCATATCCAAGTGTTTCCCTATTTTTTCCTTAATTTAAAAGATTTTTAAATCAATTTATCCCCCTATTTTATCCATAACAATCCCATAATTATTTCTAAAATTATTAGTTGTGATGATTTATTTATTGGATCTTTATGTTTATGCTAAAACATAGTTAAGGGATTTTTTTTGCATATTTTTACAAAATTATTTAGTATTTTTAAGGCTAAAATTGTATAATTGCAATATTAGCCCCTTTTTAGATTTAACTGTGTTTTATATTCACAAAATTAGGTCTGGTATTTTTGAATAATTAATTATGTACTATAAATCATTTTAGTACTATTAATTTATTTCCAAAAATTATTTTATTTTTTTTTTTATAAATCAAATTGGAAAATCGGCTATTTAAATGTTAGCCCCATTTTATTTCGATTGTAGCCTAAATTGGACCCCAATTTGAATCCCAATTACCCTAGCCCAATTCCTATTAAACCCCGACCCAATTCCGATTTAATCCGACCCAAACCCATCGTCATGACCCGTCCATCTACCTCCTTCTTGATCAACGGCCAGAAATCCCCCTAATTAATCCTAAATGACCCCTCAAACCCTACCATTTCCCACCATACGCCGCCTCTGAATTCCCCTCCTCTCTTAACTCCTCTCTACAACGCCCCCAAACACTTAGGTAAGCCTTAGGTAATAATAACAAATAAAAATGGGGCTCACTTCTGTTAACTATTAATTGCTACAACCACTAGGCAGGCCTGATTCGGACTTCTTATCTGAGTTATGTAATAAATTGGTCTGCTTCAACAACTTAAACTCCCCTTTTGCATTAGTACTTTTAGATTCAGACCTTTGATTGTTGTTTGAGTCATGCTATTTGATTGCTTTGTTTGAGGAGGTATATATGAGCCTTCAGTGTTTATGTGCTTCCCCTTTTAATGTGCAGTCCTATATGTTTTGTATGTCGCCTTAGAATTTTCACCTTTGAAACTCCAAGTCATCCTAATATCCCTCCCTTTTATGATTAGTAGTCCTAAGTGCCTCCGGGACTGATAGGAACGGGATGGGTAGTAGCATGCAATAGTGGCCGAGACTAATCCGCGCTTTAGTACCATAACGGGGTGGGAAGGGTAGATATGGATATGATGACCGGTGCGCTAATACCACGTGTAGCCCCTCTTTTGAGGAGTGATTACGGGTATTGCATTGATGTGATCCATATTATAAATAAACCTAGGACCCCCTTTCCCTCTCTTTCTTTGCCTTTAAAGTATTATGACTTTTTTTTCAAAAAATCGGCTTTTTAATGATTGCTCTATTTTACTTCCAAGCATTTGTGTATTAAAATTCCCTCTTATTTGAGCCTTATCTGCTTGCATGTTAATTGCACCAAATTCACAAAGAATTGTCTGGCCGGGAACCACACTAGTGGATCCTGAGGGGTGCCTAACACCTTTCCCTTAGGATAATTTCAAGCCCTTACCCTATCTCTGATTATCAAACAAACTCAGAAGTGAACCTTGTAGGTGTCCTAATGCACCATAAATCATTAGGTGGCGACTCTTCAAAAAATGCAAAACCCAATTCCCAAAAGGAACGAGTTGTCCCATACCCAAATGTCATAAACCCGATTCTCCCGATGCAAAGAGGGAAAAAAGGGGGCGCGACAGGCGGAGCTTAAAGAAGCAAGCCCTTATCAGAGAAATCCATTGCACACTTGCCTAGCTAGCTAACGTTTTTCATCTGGCGTCGTAACGTCTGAGATCTTCTGAACCCACCCGGTCCAGGCCTTCCACCGTTGTTGGGGTCCATCGAGTTGCTGAAACATACGAAGGATGAAGAGTTAATACAGGAACAGAAGAATATTTAGCAAAAGAAAATATACTAGATAAAGGTCTTACGAGTACGATTCCAAGCGGCCGGAAAGGATGATGCCGTTGACGGAATGATATTATTGAAGGCAATTGCAATGAACCTTTCCGTCCACCCAGGGGCATTATACCATTCATGCTCGTCAACAGAGCATGGTGGCCACAGTTGCAGAGGTTTATCATGCCCCTCCCCCCCCCCCCCCCGAAAAATCTTTGGCGAGTAAAGATTCATCGTATGAGCCAAGGTTAGCTTTCTCCAGTCTCCTGGCACATGCACCGAAGGCAGGCAACCGTCCTCCACATAGAGGGAATCACCTATGCCAAACATACTTGGTAGTGAAGGCGAAACTCCACAATCATGGAATCAAGCTCTCCGCTCAAAGAAAATGCACCCAAAGTAAAGGGATACGTGTAAAAATATGTAAAACTCTCCTTGGAAAGGGTCACTCGCTTCGATAGATCAGGAGCAATGATGTCGAACTCATGGCAGCGGTAGTCTTCCTTCACAGTAGGAATACTAGAAGGGCGAATTGAAGAAGGATACCTACTGACAACCCATGAACGAGGGTTAGAAGTAGGGAGTTTCTCTTCGAAGTCTTTTGTGGTGTTAAGACTTCGGGGGATAATGGAACCTACCGTTGGAGGAGCAGAATCCTCAGCCTTGCTCTTTTTCTTTGAAGAGCCAGAGCATTTGGAAGAAGAAGCCATTGAATAAGAAGAAGGAGAAGGGTTTTGGTTCGAAGAGAATTAGAGAAAAGATGAAAAACAAAGATACAAATTAGAAGTTTTGAGAAATTATGAAGTGCATAAGGGAAGGGTGATGCGTATAAGTAAAATTTTGGCTGCTAAATTCATGGCCATGATTACTTTGATAGTCGGCAAAGGTTGTGCTGAATCGTGGGATGACACGTGTTCGGGGCATTAAATGCGGAGAGACGTGCGTCTAATCAACTGTCAGAAGCCTGCAAAGAGAATTATAGTAATTTTCGCCAAAAGAAGTATTTCTACCAACTTCCTGGTAACACAAGATTGTGTTACCGGAAAGCAGGGGGACTATCTGTATAGGAAAAAATATGATATGACACGTGGTCACCTAAAGTAAGGACATGTGGAACCCAAGACGGAGATGATCACCGAACGCAGCTATTCCGCTTGTCACCGGGAGAGAATGTTCATAAAGGTGTATTAATTGCTTTGCGTTTGGTAGCATTTAATAGGGAATATTCTGCGGTATTAAGAACGACATCCCGTTACAAGAAATTTGGCATTTATTTCTACCATTACACCTTCATCAATGGCCCTCATAATTGACATTAAAGAAGGGCACGATCCTAGGACCTCCTTCCCAAGACATAGCTATAAATAGAGAACTCAGTTATCATTGTAAAGGGATGAATTTTCTGGCTAACTTATACTGCATTCTATACAAAGCTTAATACAATTTTACCTTCTTGCTTTTGATCTCATCATTGCTGTAATCGGAAGTCTTGCTCCCGGAATCGTTATTTCCGTTGTTTTATCTACATTCTGAGGCTAGGTATCATATTATTCTTCAATTGTTTTATTATTTCTGGTCAAATTAGTTTACTTGTCTAGAAATCACGTACAAATTTAACTATACTGTTTTACGGGTAAACATATACGACAAGGAGGGCTACACCATTATCCTTATCCTTATTATTGCTCGTGACCGTGCCCTTCTCTTCTCTCCATCAAATTGCCAACCTAGTCACTATCTTGTGTTTGAACCATGTGCACCAAATTTTTGTAGTGCTTCTTTTTGTGACTACACCTCATTGGTTAACATGGAATCCATTCTATCCAAGCTCAACTTATTCTAGATATGTCAACAATCAACATAGTAATACTCATCCACAATTTAAATAATAATATTACTCGCGTATAACACATTTGAAAACACAATAAAATATCATGACCATAATACTTAGGGGTCGTTTGGTAGGGTGTAAAAAAATAATGTTGAATGTCGTGTATTAGTAATGCAAGGATTAGTAATGCATGGGTTAGTAATGCAAGCATTAGTTATGGAGAGATTATTTTTTATACACTATTTGGTATGGTTTATTAAAAAGTAAAATGCATTGCAAAAATTTTAAATAAATTAGTTGTTTACAAAAATACCTTTATTATTCTTTAGCTTTAAGGGACATTAAGGATAATCTTTAATCATGCTAATGCTTGCATTAATACCCTTGGTATTACTAATACCATGGTTTTTTATGCATTAGTTATACATAGGATAATACCAAAGTAGAGTGTATAACTAATGCTTGTATTAGTTATACATATGTTGAAAAAGTGTACCAAACAAAATATTGCTAATACACAAAGCTAACGCAAGCATTATTTTTGTTAGAATATATGATAAATATATTCTGACAGATTGTATATATCATCTTTGCTAGGTGTATATTTAGTTCCTAATATATAGCTAGTTAGTTTCCTTAATTATAGCCTAATTATACTCTTGTATTTGGTGTATATAAACGAATTATTCTAAGGAAATGAGACGGGGAATTAATCTCTTTCATGGTATCAGAAGTCTAGGGAAAGATCCTCCTTCACCTTTCTCGGTCTTCCGCAGCCTCCGCCCTTCTCTTCTTCTTCTTCTTCCTCTCTTCTCAATCACCATGTCTGACTCAAAATCTTCTTTTCATCCTGCTCTTGCTGTATCCAACATCAAGAACCATGTTCCCATCACCCTTGAGATGGAGAACGTACAATATTCCACATGGGCGGAACTCTTTAAGATTCACGCACGAACCCATAGAGTAATTGATCATATTATTCCTTCGGAGACGGGCAAGGAGAAACTGCCTCAAAAAGAGGAGGAGAAAGAACTTTGGTCAACTCTTGACGCTACCGTGCTACAGTAGCTTTACGCTACTATATCTCATGATCTTTTACATACAATTCTTGAACCCGACACCACGGCAATGGAGGCTTGGAATAGATTGCGTGACATATTCCAGGATAACAAACACTCTCGTGCTGTCACCCTTGAGTATGACTTCACTCATGTAGACATGGCAGATATTCCGAATGTCTCTGCCTATTGTCAACATCTCAAATCTCTGGCGGATCAACTCAAGAATGTCGGCTCTCCCGTCGACAACAATAGACTCGTTCTTCAACTGGTCTCTGGCCTTACCGAGCCCTACAAAGGTGTGGCCACTCTTATTCGCCAATGTGAACCTTTGCCCCAATTTTATCAAGCCCGTTCGATGCTCACTCTTGAAGAGGCTGTCCTTGCTAAGAAGGCGGCCCATAGCGCCTCATCTGCCATGGTTGCTCGCTATTCGGATGGCTCTCATGATGTTTCTGATCATTCCTCTTCCTACCGCAATACTAAAGGTGGAAAGAGGAACCACAACCGCAACACTAATGGAGGGAAAAATCGCAGCAACAATGGTGGTCGTGGAGGCGGCAAAGGGGGTAATGCAGACCGTGGTGGTCAGATTGGCGGCGGCAACAGCCACGGTGGTGGGCAGCAGCGAGCAGGACAGCACCCTCCGCCCTATACTCCATGGTCTGGCGGGCAGCAGTGGCCTTGGATGGCACCGTGGGCTCCTTGGGCTATACCACCGTGTCCATACCCTTCTAATTCATGGACCAGACCCACCTATGGACAGCAGCAGCAATCACAATCGGGTATACTTGGACCCCGACCCCAGCAGGCCTACACAGCATCTCCAACTCCAACGGACATTGAAGCAACAATGCATACTCTTGGTATCACTCCTCCGGATGCAGATTGGTACATGGACACAGGTGCCACTTCTCACATGACATCCACAGAAGGTAACCTCACGTCTTATTTTAATAAGAGCAATAAACGTGGTATAATTATTGGTAAAGGTCAATCAATTCCAATTCAGGGCTACGGTCACACGGAATTGTCTTCCCCGTGTCCTCCCTTAAAATTAAACAATGTCCTTCATGCCCCTCACCTTGTTAAAAATTTGGTGTCCGTCCGAAAATTTACAACTGATAACTTTGTCTCTGTTGATTTTGATCCCTTTGGGTTTTCTGTGAAGGATTTTCAGACGGGGAGGCTGGTAATGAGGTGTGACAGTCGGGGAGAGCTTTATCCCATCACAAATCCAGTCCCTTCACAATCTACTTTTGCTGCTTTGGCACCATCCCTTTGGCATGATCGATTGGGTCACCCCGGAGCACCTGTTTTGAACTCCCTTAGGAAGAATAAATTGATTGCTTGTAATCAAATTAGAGACTTTCGTATTTGTCATTCTTGTCCTCTTGGAAAACATGTTAAGTTGCCATTTTATGCTTCTAATTCTAGCACTCTGATGCCATTTGATATTATACATAGTGATCTTTGGACGTCACCTGTTTTGAGTTCATCGGGTCATAGATATTATGTCTTGTTTGTGGATGATTATTCTAAATTTTTGTGGACGTTTCCTTTATCGCAAAAATCACAAACTTTTTCCACATTTTTGACTTTCAAGACCTTTATTCGAACTCAATTTGAGCGGGACATAAAGAATATACAATGTGATAATGGCACGGAATTTGATAATGGCCCCTTTTGGGACTTCTGCAAAGACAATGGTCTGTCATTTCATTTATCATGTCCTCATACATCCCCTCAAAATGGGAAAGCCGAAAGACAATCCGTACGATTAATAACATTGTCCGTACCTTATTGGCCCATGCTTCCCTTCCTCCTTATTTTTGGCATCATGCTTTGCAAATGGCAACTTACCTTCTCAACATCCTTCCTCATAAGCTATTAAATTATCAATCCCCTCTTCGCATTCTTTATCAGAAGGATCCGTCTTATTCCCATCTTCGGGTGTTTGGGTGTTTATGTTATCCTCTTATCCCCTCTACACTCATAAAACAAACTTCAACCCCGGTCCACTCCTTGTGTTTTTTTGGGGTATCCGTCACATCATCGTGGGTATAAATGCTTTGATTTGTCATCTAGAAAAATCACATTAGCCGTCACGTAATATTTATGAGACGCAATTTCCCTTTGCCAAGTTACATACTCCTCAAACTCACACGTATCAGTTTCTGGACGATGGACCATCTCCCTACATGATCCATCATTTCACTACTCCCACGAACCCACCGGTTGCACCACTTCCTACCTCATCGGCGCCCATATCACCAGGCCCAGCCAGTGGATCTGCCTCGTCCACTGGGCAGAATGGTCCTCCCCCGCCTGCTGGGCCGAGCCCAACTTCTCCTTCCACACTCCCACCTAGCTCTCCTCCTCGTCCAACCCCGATATCTCCCTCTAGTCTACCCACAGGTCCTGTTACTAGGAGTCAGCATGGGATCTACAAACCTAAGAAGTCTTTCAACCTTCTTACATCCGTATCTAAATCCCCTCTACCCCGTAACCCTGTGTCTGCTCTTCGTGACCCGAATTGGAAAATGGCTATGGATGATGAATATAATGCTCTTATTCAAAATAAGACGTGGGAGTTGGTGCCCCCTCCTCCAAATGTTAATGTCATTCGGTCTATGTGGATTTTTGCTCATAAAGAAAAATCTGATGGTTCGTTTGAGAGGAATAAAGCTCGTCTTGTAGGTGATGGTAAAACTCAACAGGTTGGCGTGGATTGTGGTGAGACGTTTAGTCCAGTAGTCAAACCGGCCACTATTCGCACGGTTCTCAGTTTGGCTCTTTCAAAGGCTTGGCCGATTCATCAACTTGACGTCAAAAATGCTTTCTTACATGGCGAACTCAAGGAGACTGTTTACATGTATCAACCTTTGGGGTATCGGGATCCTGATAGACCTAATCATGTGTGTTTGCTGAAGAAATCTCTTTATGGGCTTAAACAGGCTCCGCGAACTTGGTATAAGAGATTTGCTGACTATGTCCATACTCTTGGGTTTTCTCACAGTACTTCAGATCATTCTTTGTTCGTTTATCGTCGAGGTACTTCTATGGCTTATCTTTTATTGTATGTCGACGATATTATTTTGACTGCTTCCTCTGATGAGCTCCGCCAGTCCATCATATCACTTCTTAGCTCAGAATTTGCTATGAAGGACTTGGGCCATTTGAGCTATTTTTTGGGGCATTGTCGTCGCTCGTCATACCGGCGGTTTATTTTTATCTCAAAAGAAATATGCGGCTGAGATCATTGACAGAGCTGGCATGTCATCGTGTAAGCCATCTCCTACTCCAGTTGATACAAAACCGAAGCTTGGTCCTACTACAAGCAAACCTGTTGAGGATCCATCTATTTATAGCAGTCTTGCAGGNAACGTCGGGTTATTGTGCGTTTATGGGTGATAACTTGATCTCTGGTACCGCCAAACGTCAAGCTACTTATCCCGTCTAGTGCAGAGGCAGATACCGAGGGGTTGCCAATGTGGTTTCTGAGTCGTGTTGGTTGCGAAACTTGCTTTTTGAACTTCATTGTCCTATTCCACGGGCTACATTGGTATAATGTGATAATGTTAGTGCCATATATCTTGCTGGTAATCCTGTTCAGCATCAACGCACTAAGCATATTGAGATGGATATTTATTTTGTACGGGAAAAGGTGGCTCGTGGCCAGGTTCGAGTGTTACATGTCCCCTCTCGTTATCAGATTGCAGATATCTTCACCAAGGGCCTTCCGTTGGTGTTATTTGAGGATTTTCGGGACAGTCTTAGCATTCGGCGACCTCCCGCTTCGACTGCGGGGGTGTGTTAGAATATATGATAAATATATTCTGACAGATTGTATATATCATCTTTGCTAGGTGTATATTTAGTTCCTAATATATAGCTAGTTAGTTTCCTTAATTATAGCCTAATTATACTCTTGTATTTGGTGTATATAAACGAATTATTCTAAGGAAATGAGACGGGGAATTAATCTCTTTCAATTTTCTCTAATACACTCTACCAAACGACCTCTTAATATATCAGTGTATTACAACAAAGCATGTGAGGCTTATAACTTCAAAATCAATATCATATAATAAGCTTTAGAAAATATAATAACAGCAACTAAGCCTCAGTACCAAACAAATTATGGCTGGTTATATGAATCCTTGCTAACCACGTTTTTGCATTTAAATTCATTTATTTTGTAAAATCTTGAAAAATATAGAAATTAACAACAATAAAATCCAAAAACAAAAGCATAATTAGTTGTAACCAAGAAGGCATCGTAATTATTACTAACTATATATATATTAATAAATAAATAAATAAATAAATAGAAGAGAAATAAAATGATTTACCATTAAAGACAAGGATGTAAGTGCGTGCGTCAAATAATTCTTAGAGAAAGCCAAGCACAGGAACATGAGCGCCACCCAAACCACATGCTTCCGCGAATTGTTGAGCAATCTTTATCTAATTTCTATTTTTGGGTCCACATGCCACCAACCCTTGAGGGGAGGATATCTCTTTAATTATTAACCGTCATTCTTTCCCAACAACTGGACAATTACTAACACTTTAATAATTTACTTACTATATAGTACTTGTGATGATTAAGCCTCAGCTAATATCTAGCACAAATTATTGAGAAAAGACTATTCAAAATGAAAAATAAACTGCAAAGTGTTAAGAAACTTAGCTCAAAGTAATAATATGAAACAAGCAAATAGACAAGAATATAGAGAGAAAGAGAGGAGAAATTCTTATTTCTTCAAGTGTTTTCCAAGTGTGTACAATGTGATGCCCAAATCTTCTATTTATAGGATGATATTTAGGTAATACAAAGGAATGTCATGAACATGGTATTAACTATTGAGATCAAGGGGGAAGATCATAGAGGGGGTTATGGAGGTATGAGTTACAACAATAATTGTAAGAAGTAGTGGGAGGTTAATGGAGAATAGTAATGGGAGTAACTTCTTTAGGAGTTATAGACATCCACTACATAATATAATATTTCATAACACTCCCCCTTGGATGTCTGTAGATAATGTGCCTCGTTAAAACCTTACTAAGAAAAAACCCTGTGGGAAAAAATCTTAGTGAAGGAAAAAGAGTACACATATCTTATAAATACGCATTACTTGCTGCCTCATTAAAAACCTTGCCAGGAAAACCCAATGGGATAAAACCTTAGCCAAGGAAAAAAGAGTACAACGCGTATGTGCCTCCCCCAGATGAAAACATCAATTTATTTCTCGGAGACAATGAATTCCAAGCTTGTATAACAACCTCTCTAATGTTGAGATCGGCAATGCCTTAGTGAATTATTTCGCCAAATTATCGCTTGAACTAATTTCTTGAACATCCATTTCATCATTCTATTGAAGATCATCTCTGCAAAACTTTGGTAAAATGTGTTTTATTCTATCTCCTTCAATATATCTTTCTTTCAATTGAGCTATGTAAGCAGCATCGTCTTTAATATTATTGGTTCTCTTCAAAAAACCACACGTCTCATTCGTGTTGAGTCACTTAATTTATAAGCTGTTAGTATCTTTGTATGAAGAACGAACTTCATCTAATGCCCTGCATTTGCATAACCAACAAAACTTTGGCAGTATTTGTTAGAATAAGCAAATCTATATCAAGGATTTCTTTTGCAATATAACAGTAATCATATTTCAATATATCCACATAGGAGTAAAACTATACTTGCTAGCATATTGTTATACTCATAGTTCTAACAAGATTCATTAGTGCACCAAATGCACTAGACACAAAAACAAATCATATAGTTATGATTACTCTTCACATAAGGATTTGTTGAAACTTTACTTGATAAATTTCTGACAACCTTAATAGGCTTCAGAATAATTTAAATCCTTCAAGAATTTTTATCATATGCATATCAAATGTATTGTCAGACCAAATCCTGAAATGACTACATCCACCACAGAAGAACATGTCTCCATATAATCAATGCCATGATATTTGCAAAATCTTCTTGTGCCACAAGTCATCTTTATGTCTATCGACTTGATTATACATTTCACTTTCAGGTGTTGGGACTATCCGTCCAACTTCACATTTTTCAGGTGAAATTAATTTTCATTGTGTATTTTTTCTTTTGGCCAATCATTTATCTGTCCGAATTCCATGACAAATTTGAGCTCAAGATCCTCGTCAATATTAATAATATTGAGCGCTACATTATATCAACAATATTGTCGACGATCATTTTATATCGGTTTCGTCGTTACCCTCTAAAGACATAACTTATTGAGATCTATTTATCTCATTATTTTTAGGTACCTGAGCCTCTCCCATGAGGTCTTATAAAGTGTTATGTCATGGTGCTCTTATAAAGCACTTGCCTCCTTATTATGACCATCTTGAACATTTGATCCTCTCCTTCTTCAAGGAGTTTTATCTTTGGAACCGATTAGTCTTTTACGCTTCATGCGTGTCATAAACTTTGTCCATCATGGACTTTATTCTATTTGGAGCATTAACAGCTGAAATATGACATTTAGCTTTGGGTCGGCAAATGCGCCTGGCAATATTTTGAAAATGAATTATCACTTGAACTTCAAGTTCACATTTTCTTGTACGAGGATCTAGAAGTATTCATAATAATTCATTCCACGTATCACTTTTTCAGCTGCCCATTTTTTTCCCCTAATGTTGCGATCACCAACACATTTCCCAACCTTCTTTGGGAATCCATCTTTGTGCATTGTGGTGGCATAATTAAATCATATAGCACAATCATATTTCTACATAAAAATTATTTGGTTCCTGACCCTGAACTAATTATGATAGGGAGAACTTATCATAACTTGGCTTGACGCGTACAAGTGTTGTTGTATGTTAAATAATACATCTCATAACCAATGATTTAGATATAATTGGAGGCATACAATTTCTGCTAAACCAAGTCAGATTTAAACCAGCATAATCAAGATAAATTATCAAAGTATATATTCTGGAACTGTACTCTAATAATTTGAGCAATCAACCTTGCAAATCCACACTACAAGTTGACAACAAACGCACATGTGACCATACAATAGATGCATCTTTTAAAATTATATAATAGTAAGCGGTCCACATGGCATGTGACTGGGCCCATATATATATATATATATATGTATCACTTTTTATTCGTTCCAGATTTTAAGGGATTCAATCCCAACCTTAACCGGTATATCATGAGAATAAGTAGCACAAGAGAATTCTTGAATAATCTTCTATTTCTTCAATATATGCCGATGTGAATTCTCAATAAATTTTTGCATCATAATTGAATCGGGATGGCCAACCGGTCATGCCAACTAATATTTGTTTCAGTAAACCTCTAGTTTACTTGTGGCATGTGATTCCATCATCATGCTTATACTTGTGTAGAACAAATAGAAGAAAAATCGGGTAACCTTTTATATTTACCCGGTATGACTATAGTAATATGAAGATATTCAATCTTATTTTATTTATAGTCTCAATATGCCAACCACTTTGGCTAATATATTTGAAACTCAAAAAATTTCTTTTTGAGACTTACTACCACCAATGCCATGAATAATTTTATTTATTCGGGTAGTAACAAATTCTCTCTTTCGGAGCTCTCAATAATTTTGTACTACAAGACTTTTATAACACCAACCAAGTGGTGAATTTTTCCTCCATAGAAAAAAATTATCTTATCATTGTCACAGTCAAAATCATTATAGACAAGACTCGTTTCTTGATTTACTTTTGTCTTTAATAACTTTTTATAAGGCATGACAAAATATTATTGGCGTACGAAATGTACACGACTAATGACATATTCATGTAACCACACAGTAGCGTTCATTATCTTTCTTTCTGTCAAACCTCCCTTAGAGGTGAGTTGTGATATTTATCCAACCATACATAAGCATATTATTATGCATAATCTTTATTACATGAAGTATATATTTTCAAATTCACTTTCAGGAATGAGTCTGCGTTTACAATGCTTATCACAAGCCACATTTTCAAGTAATGGACTATAATCATGTGAGCGTGTCTCGTATTAACAGACCACTTTGATGCATATTTCCTTCACCTATGAAGGATTATTTTGAGAACCCTTATTGTTCTCTATTTTGCATTTACCATAATGATGATTATTATTATTTTGGTCTTTGGCACGTCCACGTTCATTGGTCAACCACTTGTCCTCCTTTAGACTTATTATGCACCGCTAAATTCACTTCAAGAATGGAGCAAATCAAGTGAACAAGCTTCATGCCTTTTCATGAAAAATACATTATTTTCTTTAGTCATCATTATATCATCAGTGTGGTGCATTGAGACTAAAACAATGCCTTACCCATATAAAGGCATGTTAGGCCATAATGAGTTGGGACTCAAACCCAATTCTTATCATCATGGTGCAAACGAACTCGAACCCAATATCTTACCCTCATGACACGATGGGACTGGAACCCACCGTCTTACCCTTAAACAATGGCATAATAAGCCAAAGTGCAACTGAGACTCACCCTTGAGCCTTTAAAATATTATCACTTTGAATTTTAATTAGAAGTAGCATAGATCTTTTTCATGAACAATAATGCGTGACATGGTTAAATATAAAAGAAAATAATACAATCTTCTTACATGTATTCTTTAACATTTTTCATCGCCTAATCTGATAAGCATGTGATTATACAATCTCAATTTGGTCTAGCACTATATCCTCTTGTCCTGTTAATACATTACTACTTGCATTTCACATGAATAAGGAAAAATAATGCTAAAACAAATTATTTTCCAGGAAACAGTGAGTATATTTTAAGAAACTAATCAGCAAAAGAAAAGAAGACCAAAACAAACATACAGTAAAGAGGCAAAGGATGTATAACTAATAGAGAAAACGTAGTTTCTGAAGCTTGCCCAATGTGACAGGGATTGGACCATTTAACTTAGGAAGAAAACAGCCATTGTTAACAACTTTACCTTCAAAATCAATTCCTTGCCTTTTTCGTCTTTTTACTAAGTGCCAAATAAAATAGCAATTCGTGCTGGTAATGTGTTAAGAAACTTAGCTCAAGTAATAATATGAAACAAGCAAATAGACAAGAATATAGAGACAAAGAGAGGAGAAATTCTTATTTCTTCAAGTGTTTTCCAAGTGTGTACAATGTGATGCCCAAACCCTCTATTTATAGGATGATATTTAGGTAATACAAAGGAATGTCATGAACATGGTATTAACTATTGAGATCACGGGGGAAGATCATGGAGGGGGTTATGGAGGTGTGAGAATTACAACAATAATTGTAAGAAGTAGTGGGAGGTTAATGGAGAAGAGTAGTGAGAGTAATTTCTTTAGAAGTTATAGACATCCATTACCACCAAAGGATGTAGTGCAATGGATGGGACTGCTCTTCCCTTAACCAGAGGTCTTGAGTTCGAGCCCTGGGTATGGAAAAATCCTTGGTAAGGAGCGCTTCCCCCCGAAAGGGGCCCTACGCGGCGCGAATTCGGATATAGTCGGGCTCCAATGCGGGTACCGGACACCGGGTGGACAACCAAAAAAAAGAGTTATAGACATCCACTACATAACATAATATTTCATAACACAAAGCATGTTAGTTTCTAAGGAAAAGGAGAAAACATAAAAAGAGGTCAAATAATCAGCTCAATGTATCTTTTGGAAGGACCTTTATATAAAAAAATAATTTTTTGGGTTTGAAATTATGTTTCTTTAATAGTCAATGCTGAGTCAATCATATAGTTAGATCAAGATTAAGTATATAAAAGCTTTCTTCTACTAGAAAAATGGTTGAAGAAATGCGGGAAAAAAACAAACATAAAAGAAATCTCAAGTAGAGACTAAGTGGGCATTTGGACATAAGAATTGTAAAATTCCAAAATAGGGTAAAAAAAAATTTCAAGTGAAAATGGTATTTGAAATTTTGAGTTGTATTTGGATATGAATATAATTTTGGGTTGTTTTTGAAATTTTGTAAGTGATTTGACTGAAAATTTTGAAAAATAATTTTTGGAGTTTTTTAAATTTTCGAAAATTTTCAAAATGAATATTCAAGTGAAAATTAAAAATTTTATGAACAAACGCTGATTTCGAAAAAAAAAATGATAATCTTTTGGAAAAAAGAGAAAAATTTCTTATGTCCAATCGAGCTCTAAGTATTTGAAGACAATTATATTGAGGTCGTTGTTAAAATATTTGCAAATAAAGAAAAAAATCTTGCATAAAAAATTCAAGAAATATGATGAACGCACATTCACCATGGATGCTTTAACATTTCAATTTGAAGTAAAAAATACATTGAATAGTCAATTCTCTAACATATATATTAGATGAAAGAATTGCTGCTATGAGTATTAATTTATTTATGTATTTTCTTTGTATATTAAAATTATACTAAAGCAATTATTAAACTTTAATTATTTTGAAAATATCTTTATTGAACAAAAAGTATAGTTGATAATGTCATATTTAAAAATTCATTACCGCAGGCATTGTTGCATTACATCATCTTAACTATGCAAGAAGAAGGTTAAAGGGAAATTCCATAAATTATATAGATCCTAATTATTTTTCATATCTTGAGCTTTTGGCTATAATGAAAGAACTTGCTTATTCTAAAATTATCTATTCAAAAAGAAAAGAGTTTTATTAAAAAAATTATTTCACCGGAAAACCATTGCACAAGGGGGTTCTCTTTCCCATTCAAAACGTGAGGGGTATTATTTCCCAACCTTAAAAGTCAAGGGGGTAAAGTGAATTTTACTCATATTTTTTTTTCGATTTACTTCACTTATTCATTTTTTAAGTATCCAATTTCTTTTTTGTTGAACAATAATGTATTGGAATTTTTTTTTTGCAGGTGACATGGCAGAGAGTAGAAGGTTATCCATACACTACAACCTCCTTAAATAAAAGTCGAGCAAGTAGCAAGAATTAAATTTATAATTACAACTTCAAAATTTTAAATGAAATTCGCTCTTTTGATTAAACCTAATGTTATTATTGCAACCGTTTTTTTATTGTGTAGAAATAATATACTGAATGCTTTTCTGAATCGAGAAACGTTATTTGGCTAATCCCAATAGGGGTGTTCAAAACCGAACCGAAACCGAAAACCAAACCGAAATCGAAGCTTAATAGCTTATTGGTATCGGGTTAACGGTTTAACGGACGGGGAACGGATTGAATTTTTTTTTATTAACGGCTTATCGGTTTGGGGACAGATTATTCAATTTTCTTAACGGATAATCCGTTAACCCGTTAAGAATATATATATATATACATATAAAATTTATTTTTATACATATATATATATATATATATATATATATATATATATATATATATTAAATAATCAAAAAACCTTCTTCCTACAGTACTGTATCAAAATGAATTAGAATAAAAGAAAGCCAAATAAAAGGAGTCATCTAACTGTGAGAAAAGACAGAATTTGCTGACTCAAACAAGACAACAACACCAGTTACACCACTGCTTCATCAACTTTGCCTGGGTTTTAAGGCATCCTAGAATTCTAAGCATGACGAACATTTGTTTTAACAACGACCAATTGGAAATCTTTCACATGGACTAAGGCCAATGTGCATAAACATAAATAAGATTCTAGACAGATGATTTACCCATCACGGTGTCTCTTCTGCTTCGTCCCTCTTAGTATGTCGACCACCTATTTAAACATACAAAGACTAAATTTTATTTTATTTTGATTGAATTAGCCGATAAACCGCCCGATAAGAGCTAAACCGATACCAATCCGCCCGATATCTTATCGGGTGGCTAGCGGATTAATACATTTAAAAGTCGATAACCGATAAGCCAAACCGTTAAGAGTAAATAACCGTCCAATCCGCCCGATAAGCAGCCCTAAATCCCAAGTATATTCAGTACAATCAATATCTCAAACCTAACAAATTCTTGTAAAACGCAAAACTTGCGTCTACTCAATTTGTTATTTCTTAATTTAGTTTTTTATTTTTATTTTACTTTAAAATTTATACATTACATATACTAGTATGCAATCGAGCAAATACACCTTACTTCCTAAAAATACTTGGACAGAATATTTATGATGTTAGCGCCTAGGATCAATCACAAAAGGGAAAATGACCAAGTATAAAGGAAAAAACACGTACTATAATACTTTTAAAAAGTTTAATTTATGTGCATTAATGGTTCAACTATTTATAGAATTATGTGATTTATAAGGTAATAAATAAATAAATTTTACAATAAATAGTCTCCCTTCTATTTTATTTTGTTTGACATAGTTTTAGAGGTTGTCGAAATCTTAAATATATCAAGATTTTGTGGAATTTTAAATTTTTTAATTAATATAAAAGTCTGCTATTTTTTTTTTTTTGAATTGATTAATAATAAATAGTGGGAAGTAATTTTGTAAGATAGTACTCCTCAATTTTTATTTATATGTTTTCGCACAAAGTTTAAATTTTTTGTATTTGTGGTCCTAAAAGTTTAAGCTATAATTTTTTTTGTAGAACTATAATATTTGTGTGATAATAAACGTTTAGTAAAATAAAAAGATTAAATTTAAATTATTTATAAATATTAAAACATACATAGTAGTACTATTTTTTTAAAATACACTAATAAGGAAAAGTACTTCCTTAACATTGTCTCTCTCTATCTCCTTTGTCACATAAGCTGTTTTCAACAGGACAACAGCAAAGCACATTCTCTCTGTTATTTCTCTCTCTCTAACTCTAAAATTCTCACTGACGCAAAACCTGAGAGAGAGCGAGCCAAGAAAGATCTCTCCTCCGTCTCCATCGCCATGAACGACCTTTTAAATGTAAGTTCTTTTGCCCCTTTACATCAATTTTATTAATTTCTTTGGCTGCTGAAAATTACATACAAATGTTAGGAAAAAACGACATTACTTTCTTCACCCTTTTGAGTTTTTTTTTTTCCATCTTCCACAGACTTTATAGCTTAATTTGTCAAATATTGCTGTCGTGTTAGCAAAGTTGCTATTTTGTTCTGCTTAATTTGATATGAAGTAAAGGTTTTGTTAGTGAGCTTTATTGTTTGTTAATAAAGGAATTCTATTTGTAGGAAGCATTATATGATTACTTGTAGTTGATGGGTAAGCCAAAGATGGGAATTAGGCTGCATAAAGTGACATCCGGGATTGTGACAATTGTTAAATATTGGACTTTCTTAGCTACTGTGAATGAAGTTGATCTCCAAAAGTTATGCAGCAACAATTTTGTTGATTTGTTTCTTTTTTCCTGCTTGATTTGATTTGGAGAAAAAGCGTTTAGTATGGACTTGATGGTGGATAGTGTATTTTGTCAGTAATGGATTTGTAATGTGCTAAGCATTCTATGACATTTAGCATTGTGGCAATTGTTGAAGCTGCATTGTCGTCCTCTTTTAGCTACTATGATTCAGCTATTTTAAATGGAAGACGAATTCCTTGTTTTCCCCTTCCTTTTCTACTATATTACTCCCTCCGGTCCACAATAAGTGACCAATTTGCTTTGGGCACACCCATTAAAGAAATACTAAACTCTAGACGAAAATAGTTAGTGTGACTAAACTACCCTTCATTAAATGTTGCACCATAGTTATAGTAGCACTTACTTCTCTTCTCAAATGTGAGGAGAATGACTTTTTAGAGATACGTACATAAGGGTAATTTTGGAAAAACAAATTGAATTTTTTCTTGATTATATAAATGGACACTTATTTTGGACCAAAATAAAAAAAGCAAATTGGTCACTTATTGTGGACCGGAGGGATTACGTGCCTTGTAGAATTGGTTAAGCAAAGAATGCAAGTTTTAGTATGTCTCCGAACAAAATGCTGCTTCAAGTTTCAATATAACAAAGAAAGTAAAAAAGGAAATTCCTTTTGGCTTCACTGGCCGGGAAAGATATCCGATGTCATGTTCACACTTGTTTATTGAGGGACAAGGCTCATACTTTAGCTTGATCTTCTCCTTGTGGAACATAAGTCTTAATCGTTGGTATTCTCTTAAATTTTATGAAATATATATGCATGCCTCTTTACTGACCAACACCCAAGGGGTGGCCTAACTTTCAATGAAGTTGAAAATGGACGATAGAGATCAGGGTTCAAATCCCAGCAAAGGCAAAAGATGTTAGGTGATTTCTTCCGTTTGTTAATCCTTGGTAGTTAGATTTATCCTATATCTTTGGTGGTGGGAGGTAGTGGATACCTGGAGGATTGGAAGAGGTGTACAAGCTAGTCAGAACACTACTGGTCTAAGAAAATTTTATTTTGTAGCTAATGCTGATGTATCATAATTATAACCATTTTACTGGACGAAAGCTCATTGGGGAATCCTGTTGGCATGAAGAGCTATAGGTTTCAACAACCCCACCATCAGATCCATTTTGCTTATGAAAAGAGTCTGAATCTCAGTCTTGGTGCAGAAATTAATTGGTTTTGTGACCTATGGTTAAAGTTTCAGTTAATACATGGTATTACTCTCCTAGCTTGTGTGGGGCACCTGTAAATTCTTTTCCTTCTCACTGTTAGTATCAAAAACTCTCTTCTGCTATAAATTTTGCTAATGCTTTGCTTGTCTGTCCAATTAATTAAATATGTAGTTTGTAGTAGAATCAAAACTTTTATCTTGTCATGTTTAAGTACTTATTAAATACTTATCCTGGGATTATTCCTTTGTTTTTCTTCAATAATGATTTCATGGCCATACTCGACGTATATTGTGCTATACTTCTTCGATACCTTAGAGTAGTTCTGTGCCTTTTGGTATTACTAGTATTTTTACCAATCAATTGCACTTTAACCCCATACTAGTTGAGATGACTATACAAATCATCTTATATATTTCATTCTATTAAGGCTCAAAATCAGAGGGTTCATCATAGTTAAACGATATTTTTGTTAGCTACTATGAATGAAGTTGATTTCTATACGTTATGCAGCAATTTGTTGATTTGCTATTGTTTTTCTGCTTGGTTTGATTTGGAGAAAAATGTTTAGTATGGACTTGATTGTTAAATAATGTATTTGTCAATAATGGATTTGTAAATGTGCTAAGCGTTATATGACATTTAGCATCTGGCAATTTTTGAAGCTGCATTGTCGTCCTCTTGTAACTACTCAGCTAATTTTAAATGTATGTTAGGAAAGCGAGTTCCTTGTTTTACCCTTCTGTTTCTATAATATTACTTGGCTTTTTAATTTGGGTAAGCAAAGAACGCACATCTTAGTGTGGCTCCTAACAAAATGCTGTTTCAACATGTCAAAGAAATTAAAAAAGAAGATTTCTTTTTGGCTTCACTGGCCGGGAAAGACATCCAAACTGCTGCTTCAAGTTTCAATATGACAAATATAGTAAAAAGGAGATTCCTTTTTGGCTTCACTGGCCGGGAAAGATATCCGATCTCACGTTCACACGTGTATTGAGGGACACGGCTCATACCTTAGCTTGATATTCTCCTTATGGAAGCATAAGTCTTAATCATTGATATCCTCTTAAGTTTTATGAAATATATATGCATGCGTCTTTGTACTGATCAGCACCCAAGGGGTGGCCTAACGTTCGATGTAGTTGTAATGGATGATAGAGATCAGGATTCAAATCCCAGCAGAGGCAAAAAATGTTAGGTGATTTCTTCCATTTGTTAACCCTCATTCGTTTGATTTATCCTATATCTTTGGTGGTTGGAGGTAGCGGATACCCGGAGTATTAGAAGAGGGGTACAAGCTAGTCCAAACACTACTGTTGAAAGAAAAAAGTTTGTATTGACCATAACGTTGCTAATGCTGATGTATCATCCTTATAACCATTTTACTGAGTTGACCGAAGTGAGAAGCAAAAATATTCTGATAAAGACGTTCCTCGATGAAAGCTCATTAGGGAATCCTTTTGGCAAGAACAGCTATAGGTTTCAACAACTCCACAGATCAGACCCATTTTGCTTATGCAAAAAGTCTGAATCTCAGTCTTGATGCAGAAATTAATCGGTTTTGTGACCTATGGTTATAGTTTCAGTTAATAAATGGTATATACTCTCCTAGCTTGTGTGTGACACCTGTAAATTCTTTTCCTTCTCACTGTTAGTATCAAAAACTCTCTTTCGCTATAGAATTTTGCAAATGCTTTGCTTGTCTATCCAATTAATAAAATGTGGTAGAAATAAAACCTTTATCTTGTCATGTTTAAGTACTTATTAAATACCTATCCTGGGATTATCCCTTTCTCTTTCTTCAATAATGATTTCATGGCCATATTGGATGTATGTTGTACTATACTTCTTTGAGATCTTAGAATAGTTTTGTGCCCTTTGGTATTACTAGTATTTTTACCGATCAATTGCACCTTAACCCCATAATTAGTTGAGATGACTATATGAATCATCTATATATATTCCATTCTATTTAGGCTCAAAATTCAGAGGATTTATCATAGTTAAACTATATTCACGTCGGTTGTCAACCTATGGTGACCCAAGTACTTTGCTCGGGTTTGGAACTGGTTTTGTTTGTCACAGCAAAGTAATTTTTTTCCTTTAAAATATTGCTGGTATTGATCAAATCCCAGAAGAATGTCACTTTAAGTATTCCTTATAAAATTCTAGATTCTTTTGATTTGTGCTTGTAAAGAAAAAAAATGTTGTTTTTCATTATGCAACTGTTTGATTTGTCTTGTAGGATGGTTTTGATACCTATGAGGCCCCTAGGCATCAAAATGATAGACATGGAGATATTGAAATGGGAATACAAAGACCAATGGACTCCGGGGAGCTAGGTCTTGATGATTTCTTTAAGCAGGTTTGCTGCAAAATCTTGTTCTATGTCATCTTGGAAAATTAACAGTGTGATAATTTTGTTTTCTCCTTTTCCTTTCCTCAATTACTTTCCCTCCCACATGTTGAAGTTGATCTCCTGAAAATTTCGTGCTTCCTCCTTTTCTTGCCTCTTTTTTCGATGTTGCTAGGTTCACCAAATTGAGAAGCAGTATGAGAAGTTGGAAAAGCTCCTCAAGAAGCTTCAGGTATAAATGCCCTTCGATTATACTACGTGCCATCCTTTTCTAATCAGTTTGATTGCAATTGTAGCGTGCAGTGAATGACATGTAATTTTCTTTGAAGGTTGCATTTAAGTTTGTTAGGTTTTCTTTATTTTATCTGATTCATGCATAGGTAATGAGCATGCAAGGATTAAACCAAATTGTTGGACAACTGTACTAATTTTGATTTTTGATTGAACTAAGCTTGTGGAACTGCTTTAGACGATAGAGGGATCCCGAAAGCGACAAACCATACAGTTTTACTGAGCAATAAAATTAGGTGTAATCGACACTACTTTGAGAGGGTGGGGTGTCCATATCAACTGTATAGGAGTGATAGAGAATTAGAAACAGAAGGACAGGCCATGATAGTATGGGAAGTCAGGAAGAAGGTGGTAAAGTTCATGTGTTTCACCCCCGTGGCAGGTACCAATCACTAGTAATTCAATCCTGCAGCATGACAAAATCAGAAGAATGTCACTGAGTAATATAGTGTTTGAGTTAGTTTACATATTGAAGTCAAATTGAAAAGCCGTTAGGGCAAATACAAACATAAAACTATGGCACAGAAGTAATAGGGTTAGCAGTGCTATAGTGGTGGGTTCATTTCTGTCTCCAAGTATGATTGAAGGCGGCGACACAGAACAAGCAATATGAGATTATGAGTAAATAGTTTGGAAATACTAGAGATATAATCAGAGGCACTAATAGCCTGTTTGGCCAAGCTTTTTTTTGGGCCAAAAGTGCTTTTTTTGGCCAAAAGCACTTTTGGCCAAAATTTGAGGTGTTTGGCCAAGCTTTTGGAAGGAAAAAAAGTGCTTTTGAGGAGAAGCAGAAGCAGTTTTGGAGAAGCAGAAAAAAGTAGCTTCTCTCCAAAAGCACTTTTCTGAGAAGCACTTTTGAGAAAAATACACTTAGAAGCAGTTTTCAAAAGCTTGGCCAAACACTAATTACTGCTCAAAAGTGTTTTTCTAATTAATTAGCCAAACACAAACTACTTCTCACCAAAAGCACTTTTTTTAAAGTACCTTTGAGAAAAGCACTTCTCAAAATAAGCTGATTTTAGAAGCTTGGCCAAACTGGCTATAAGTTGAAGACTCATGGGAGTTTTGAAGCTCCTCAAATTCCTTGATTAGTTCACCTCTCACTATACATTTTCTAGATTGAGCTACATTAGCTATAGTTCGTGGTTGAGCAACATTAGCCTTAGATGATTGTGGTATGCCATAGAGAAAACATGATCTCGAGTATGTCCTACTTGTTGCAGTATGTGCAGCAGTTAAAATTGTTCTGACTTCTGTGCCCCCTTTGGACAAGCACTTCGGGATGAAGTTGAATAGTCCATTTGGAGGAGTTGGAGTAGATGAAACTTTCCCTAGTGAGGTGGTAGAGGAAATTTAGAGAAGATTCTTGAAGAGATTGTATACTTTAAGAATTGTATCACAATCGAGTTCGATACTAGCATTTTCATAATCAGTCCAAACATAGAAAGAAAGAGGACCATAAAATTTGCAGGGTTATGAATAGAACAATGTCTCTTAACCCTTGTTTGTGTATACAATACAATATACCCTTCTCTCTCTCTCTATCTCTCTATCTCTATCTCTCTCTCTCTATATATGTGTGTGTGTGTACTATATAAAATCCCATTGACAGTAGGACACTCTTTCCTAACCCCACCAATTATAGGATATGACTTCGAACCCCTCTAACTTTGAATTGCAGTTGTTACATAATACTCAATCAAAACCAACAATTTAAGAGGCACTGGGCATCGTTACTACAATTTCACTTTCCCAGTTATAAGTATTTGAATTGGTTTCTACATTTATCAGCAGCATCGTGTGTAACAAATAAGGTTGATCTAATTTTAGCTTTTTTTTTTTTTG